>NC_090022.1:173140116-173740116 GCF_037176765.1 Anolis sagrei | reverse complement strand
TAGGATCTATATAGCAATATTAAATAACCACTCACAAGCCGGTTTTGCTTTGAAATGGATATATTGCTTGTATCTCTGCAGCAAAGAAAGACACTACTGACTTTTTCTCACCACCACTTGTCACGGAGGGAATTTGTGATGTCTTCATGCCGTCAGAAATTGACTCCTGACACCATCTGCTCACGCATAAGGAATCACGATAAGCATATCCAAAAAACTAGAGCTGATGTGGTCTATCCAATGCAATGTTCTGAATCAGCCTCCCAAGGAACATCCCCATGAAATTGGGGTGGGGGCAGGGCTGTGTAATCATTGGAAATGCAATAAAATGCATAGAAAATAATCTGTCAAAAAGAGTTTGGATAAGGTATTTTGATGTACTCAAGGGGATAATGCAAGTTACAGACTCTTCCAAAGTTATTTTTCCAAACCCTGATGACCAGCTACTGGTATAAAGCAAATGAGTTGGCAAGAAAGTTCAACACAAGCTGTCTAAATTAGAGTTGAAGCAAGAAAAAGAAACCATGGGTGTGGGAGTGTGTGATATGAGTCTGTGGGGAGTAGCTCCAGTTCCAAGGAAAGCTTAAAAACAGAAACTCATCTGAAATACTGTTATATGCCAGAAGTTTCACCAGAGGCTCGTCAGAGGCAGAATACGCTTAAAATTAATATACCGTATATTATGGTGTATAAGACTACTTTTTAACCCAAGAAAATCTTCTCAAAAGTCAGGGGTTATCTTATACGTGGGAGTCGTCTTATATGCTGGAGTAGCCTTATGCATGGGAGTTGTCTTATATGCCGGGAGTCGTCTTATAGAGCGGGTGCTGAAACTTCCAATCCGGTTGGAGAATCTGTGGTTGCTGCATATTGTGGGGGAGCTCAAAAATGGCAGTGGTCACGTCCCTGCCATATGCAGTGACTGTATGAAAGCATTAAAGGCGACACTGTACAAGTACGGTAGAAGAAAATCCATTCATCAGGATTCGTGGACTTAATGTGGTCCCGATGGTGAGGTAAAGGGGCACCTCAGCGGGAAGATGTAAGTGAAGGGCAGAGCAAGCTGCAGGCATCCAGGGTGCCCGGGGTATAGAAAAAAACGATAGAGTGGCTCTGGGCCCAGAAAAACACACCTCTTTTACTTATCTGGTCCGCCCTTGTATTCTATTACCGTACCTCCTCCTCTGCCTTTCAGATCTCGCTCCTGAAGACTGCAGTGAAGCGGTGCAGGTGCGTATGTGTGAGATCTGAGAGGCAGAGAAGGAGGTCCAGTAATAGGAAAATTACCATATTGAAATCAAATCTGATGCTTTTAAAAATTTTATTTGGTGTGTGTTGGAAGAGGGGTAGTCTTATACGGCGAGTATATCCCAAACTATATTTTAACTGGAAAAGCTGGGGATTGTCTTATATGCTGGAATATATGGTAAATTAATATGGATTTTGAGGACTCACAGTCAGTAAAATTACTGGAGTCATCGAATCACTAAACAGCAAAACAGAATCACTGACACAGCTGAGCAACACAAAAGAATGCATGTGACTGACTGACACGTGGTGGCTTGAGTACATGACGTGACATCGATCGCTTGCCCTCCCCCCTGGCCTCCCATGCTCATCCAATGTCCTACTCCACAGTGGCACCCGCATAGCAACAGATTAATTAAAATGAATAAAGGTTTAAAATGTTAAATGTCTTGCAGACCATATTTTAGTTTTTGCAGACCAGCGGTGGTCCGTGGACCACTAGTTGGGAATGACTGATTTAAACTTTGCCTCAGAGAACCTACCTCCTACTTAATGCTATCATTCTTATAGTACCACAAAAACTGAAAACTAATTGAGCTATTTAATCTAACTCCTTGACCAAATAATACCTCAATAATATGCAATCTTGTTATCTTGTTACCTATCCAAACGCATGTCCCCTTATGAACCTTCTAGATCCTTAAGATCGTCTGTGGGGGCCCTGCTCTTGTTACCAACTTTGTCACAGATACGTTCGGCAGAGACGAGTAACAGGACCTTCTTGGTGGTGGCCCTTTGGCTATGGAACACCCTCCCTATAGATATTAGATCAGTCACCTCCCTTTTAACATTCAGGAAAAAAGTCAAGACATGGCTTTTTGAGCAAGCGTTTGCAAATGCAGAGTAACAGACATAGGACAACAGAATGACTAGGCCAGGGGTCCTCAAACTAAGGCCCGCAGGCCAACCTAAGTCTGAAATGACTTGAAAGCACACAACAACAACAACAAAAACAACAACAACAACAACAACAGTCCTATCTCATCAGCCAAAAACAGGCCTATACTTCCCATTGAAATACTAATAAGTTTAAATTTGTTTAAATTGTTTTTCATTTTAATTACTGTATTTTTAAAGTGTTTTTGCACTACAAATAAAATATGTGTAGTGTGCATTCATGTTTTTTTTCAAATTATAATCCAGCCTTCCAACAGTTGGAGGGACTGTGACCTGGTCCTCTGTTTAAAAAGTTTGAGGACCCCTGGACTAGACAAAGAGACCGGACAACATTTTTAACAAGGATACACTATGGATTTATATTTTACTAGCCGTCCCCTGCCACACGTTGCTGTGGCCCACATGGGGTTCTGTGTGGGAGGTTTGCCCCAATTCTATTGTTGGTGGGGTTCAGAATGCTCTTTGATTGTAGGTGAACTATATATTCCAGCAACTACAACTCCCAAATGACAAAAATATTTTTTTTGAGTGAAGGACATACATTGATTGGGTTGTTAGGTGTCTTGTGTCTGAATTTGGTGTCAATTCGTCCAGAGGTTTTTGAGTTCTGTTAATCTCACAAACAAACATTACATTTTTATTTGATTAGATTGATTCTGTTTAGTTTTTATTATATGTAATGTTTTAATTGTATTTATGATATTGTATGCATTGAATTTTACCCTGTAAACTGCCTTGAGTCCCCTGCGGGATGAGAAAGGCAGTATAAAAATAAAAATAAAATAAAATAAAATAATCTATGTCATCCAGATCTCAGTGCAACACAAATTGAGGGAAAATACTGTGTCTATGCAGATGACACCACTCTGATGGCCGAAAGCGAGGAGGAGTTGAGGAGCCTTCTAATCAAGGTAAAAGAAGAAAGCGCAAAAGCTGGGTTGCAGATAAACATTAAAAAAAAACCAAGATTATGGCAACAAGAATGATTGACAACTGGGAAATAGAGGGAGAAAATGTGGAGGGAGGGAGAAATGTGTATTTCTAGGTGCAAAGATTATTGCAGACGCAGACTGTGGCCAGGAAATCAGAAGACGTTTACTTCTTGGGAGGAGAGCAATGTCCAATCTCGATAAAATAGTAAAGAGTAGAGACATCAGACTGGCAACAAAGATCCGCCTAGTCAAAGCCATGGTATTCCCTGTAGTAACCTACGGATGTGAGAGCTGGACCTTAGGGAAGGCTGAGCGAAGGAAGATCGATGCTTTTGAGCTGTGGTGTTGGAGGAAAGTGCTGAGAGTGCCTTGGACTGCGAGAAGATCCAACCAGTCCATCCTCCAGGAAATAAAGCCCGACCGCTCATTGGAGGGAAGGATACTAGAGACAAAGTTGAAGTACTTTGGCCACATCATGAGGAGACAGCAAAGCCTAGAGAAAACAACGATGCTGGGGAAAATGGAAGGAAAAAGGAAGAAGGGCCAACCAAGGGCAAGATGGATGGATGGCATCCTTAAAGTGACTGGACTGACCTTGAAGGAGCTGGGGGTGGTGATGGCCGACAGGGAGCTCTGGCGTGGGCTGGTCCATGAGGTCACGAAGAGTCAGAGACGACTGAACGAATGAACAACAACAATGTTTTAATGTATTTATGATATTGTATGCATTGAATTTTACCCTGTAAATTGCCTTGAGTGACCTGTGGGCTGAGAAAGGCGGTATAAAAATAAAATAAAATAATCTATGTCACTCAGATCACACTGCAACACAAACTGAGGGAAAATACTGTGTCTAGATTAACCAGGAAGTGAAATCAAACCGCTATCTGACACAACTCACCCTCTAGCACAGTCCAGCCTGGTAGCCAACAGTCTCTGAAATCACCCGTCATATCTGCTTTTCCTGAGAAACAAATGGGTGAAACAAGAGGCCCAAAATCCAGCGGCTTCTCCAGTTCCAAAAGTCCCAGGTTGTGAAGGTCTCCCTGTTTCAATGACTTGGGGTGTGTCAGAGCCTGGCGGATCTGAACTGAGCGCGTCGGCTTAGAGACATCTATCAGTCCAACCTGTACCAGCGCCAAATCCTCCGAATTCTTTCTGAAACAGAGACACAGTGATATGAAATGGATAAGCAGGGTAATGCATACTTTTAACAATCGCTGACTGGAGAAATTGACCTTTAAGCACTTTGTTCTACATACTGTATTTCTACAGTATGTAGAAATACTGTATTTCTACAGTATTTCTACATCCCGCTTAGATTACTGCAACGCTCTCTACGTGGGGTTGCCTCTGAAGACTGCCCGGAAGCTGCAGCAAGTACAACGCGCGGCAGCCAGATTACTAACGGGTGCGGGGTACAGGGAGCACACCACTCCGCTGTTACTCAAACTCCACTGGCTGCCGATTAGCTTCCGAGCACAATTCAAAGTGCTGGTGTTAACCTATAAAGTCCTAAACGACTCCGGCCCTGTTTACCTTTCCAAACGTATTCTCCCCTACGAACCATCAAGACCACTAAGATCGTCTGGAGGGGGCCTGCTCTCGGTCCCTCCGCCTGCACAAGCACGGCTGGTGGGGACAAGGGACAGGGCCTTCTCGATGGTGGCCCCTCGACTTTGGAACTCCCTGCCATTAGAGATCAGAACTGCCCCCTCCCTCATGACGTTCAGGAAACTAACAAAGACCTGGTTGTGGAACGCGGCATTTGACAACTGATTTAATTCTTTGCCCACATGAAAGGAGGATGATGAATGGGATTGTGATGGTGTCGGACGATTTGGCTCTTTTAACTGGGATAATAATGTTTTAAGGATTAAGGAGGGTACAAGATATGTGGAAACAAGATGGAGAGATAATTAATTGGCCAGAGTTTTTGGAAAAGGGGGGGGGGGGAAGAAAATTGGTTAAAATTAAGAGGGATTTGGGAAAAAGTAAAAAAAAGAGGGTGCAAAACCCACTGAAGAACTAAAGGTAGACAAATTGCTAAATGCAAGAGAAAAGACAAGTAAAGGAACAGTGGCAAAATATATATAATTTAATGGTAGAAGATAAAGAGTTTAGGATTAGAGCAATAAGTAATAAATGGAATGGAATTAAATCATTACAGACAAGAGAAATAGAGGAAATAATTAGGAACATGAATAAAATAAAAATAGAAAAATATAATGAATTAGAAAAAAAGATGATATTAAGATGGTATAGAACTCCTGAACAATTGGCTTATATGTTAAAAGGAAAGAATTCGAAGTGTTGGCATTGTAATAAGGGAAAAGGTACTTACACACACATGTAGTGGGAGTGTTCTGAAATAAAAAAATTCTGGCAAATCATACAAGTAAAAATTCAGGAGATATTCCAGATAAGAATTCAAATTAATAATGATTTGCTACTTTGGGGAGTGTTGGATCATCCGAGTATAATAATTAATTGCCAGGAGTTATTTAAGGTAACAATAAGAGCAGCCCATGCAGTGATTGCCAGAGGATGGAAAGACAAATCGAAATGGACGTTAACTAATTGGAATGATTACATGTATGACCAAGTGCTGTTAGACATTACGGGAATTATGACCAAGCAAACACCAAGAATGGACAAAGAAAAGATCATTACAAATAGATGGAAGGGCTACTTCAACTGGGTGAAAAATGGAGGAGCCAACGATTACATCAAAGAAAAAACACTAAGACTTTACCAGTGGCTGGATCTGCAAGATTAGCTAGAAATATACTGTGGTTGAAGAGGGAGGGAGGGTGGGAGAGAGGGAGGGAAGGTGGAGATAAGGTAATATACACCAGTCTAAATTAGTATAATATCTTTAATATTTGTTGAATTATTCAGGTTTTATATGTGTAACACTTGGAATTTGGCTTACTGATCTGTGTGTATAATATAATAAAAAAATAATAATAATGTTTTAATGTGTATGGTGCTGATATTTTAATCGTGTAATGAAGTGGCATTGTGTTGTTATTGTATATTTTTTGTATGTTAACACATGTTGTGAACCGGTCCGAATCCCTCTTTGAAGGTGAGAGGGTCGGTATATAAAACCTCGAAATAAATAATAAATAAATAAATTTATTCTGCCTTTGGATCTTAAAAGAACACTGAAAGCAGCCACAGCTTGGAAAAATGCATACAAATAACTTGTTTGTAATTAGCTCCTTTTCCCTATAAAATTAAAGTATAATTGCTAATGTACCAAATAGTAATCTCACGCCTCTTACTGTCACTGTAATAGTTTTAGTTACCGTATATACTCGAGTATAAGCCGACCCAAATATAAGCCGAACTCTTACTTCTGGGTTTGAATAATAATAATAATAATAATAATAATAATAATAATAATAATAATAGACTTAATGTCAAGGGAAAATCTTTGCCTTTACTTAGTGTAAAATGAAATATTTGGTCTAATAATACTTAATAATTCAATAATGATGTAGAATACAATATTTGATATAATAATCTATATAAATAATAAAAAAATTGTAAATAATAAATAATTACAATAATGTAATATACGATAATCTATATAAATAAAAATCTAATGTTCATTTGGTGGGATTAACATAACTCAGAAACCATTGGACAAATTGACACCAAATTTGGACATTATACCCGTAACAGACCAATGAGTATTATTTATTTATTTGTCGTGTCAGAACAACCAGTCTAACAGAACAAAGCAAACAAACAGAAAAATACACAACTTGTGAGTTTGGTAGCTCGTTAAATGTCCTTTGACCAGTATCTGGCCACTTGGAGTACTTCCGGTGTTGCTGCAAGAAGGTCCTCCATTGTGCATGTGGCAGGGCTCAGGTTGCATTGCAGCAGGTGGTCAGTGGTTTGTTCTTCTCCACACTCGCATGTCGAGGATTCCACTTTGTAGCCCCATTTCTGAAGGTTGGCTCTGCATCTCGTGGTGCCAGAGCACAGTCTGTTCAATGCCTTCCAAGTCGCCCAGTCTTCTGTGTTCCCAGGAGGGAGTCTCTCATTTGGTATCAGTCATTGATTGAGGTTCTGGGTTTGAGCCTGCCACTTTTGGACTCTCGCTTGCTGGGGTGTTCCAGCGAGGGTCTCTGTAGATCTTAGAAAATTATGTCTAGATTTAAGTCGTTGGCATGCTGGCTGATACCCAAACAGGGGATGAGCTGGAGATGTCACTGCCTTGGTCCTTTCACTATTGGCTGCTACTTCCCGGAGGATGCCAGGTGGTACAATACCGGCTAAGCAGTGTAATTTCTCCAGTGGTGTAGGGCGCAGACACCCCGTGATAATGCGGCATGTCTCATTAAGAGCCACATCTACTGTTTTAGTATGGTGAGATGTGTTCCACACTGGGCATGCATACTCAGAAGCAGAGTAGCACAGCACAGCGCAAGGGCAGATGTCTTCACTGTATCTGATTGCGATCCCCAGGTTGTGCCAATGACCAAAGAGTGACCATCACTCATAACCCCCCCCCCCAAACCAGCAGAAAGTACTTCAAAACCCAAAAAATCTAAATGACGAAAAGCTAAATGACGATACAGAAAAAGGGAAGGGAAGGGAGAAAGAAAGAAAGAAAGAAAGAAAGAAAGAAAGAGCGAAGGAAGGATGGAGAGAAAGAAGAAGTTAAGAAAAAGGGGGAAAGAAGGAAAGAGGTAGAGAAGGAAGGTGAGAAGGAAAAAAGAAAAGGGAAGGAAGGAAAGAAACAGAGCGAAGGAAGGAAGGAAACAGCGAAGGAAGGAAGGAAAGAAGGAGAGAAAGAGGATGGAAGGTTGGCCACAGCAACGTGTGGCAGGTACAGCTAGTATAGTATAAAACCATAACCTTAAATGTGTTGTGTTATAGGCTGGCCCCATATATTTTGAAAACTAACTAAATGTAATAACTTGAATTGCTTCTGAGTCACAAGAAAATAAATTTTATTTTAAAATATGTACAGTAGTTACTAGTTACATACGTACAACGATGTCTGTAATAAGTTTTGAGCTTATTTTTCTCTCTCTTTTTCAAAATATTTTATTCTTTGCTGCTTCCAGCATGCTGACATTTGTCCACCTGCCCCAAGTCTATTCCCCCTTTCACCACTCTATCCCCAAAATAGTTAAATCAACAATATGATTTACTTTCTTGCACTAAAGCACAGGTGAGTTTGGCTACTGATGGCAAACATACTGATTTATTGTCTTACTGATTCCCATCCAAAATAGAATCATAGAATCATAGAATCAAAGAGTTGGAAGAGACCTCATGGGCCATCCAGTCCAACCCCCTGCCAAGAAGCAGGAATATTGCATTCAAATCACCCCTGACAAATGGCCATCCAGCCTCTGCTTAAAAGCTTCCAAAGAAGGAGCCTCCACCACACTCCGGGGCAGAGAGTTCCACTGCTGAACGGCTCTCACAGACAGGAAGTTCTTCCTAATGTTCAGATGGAATCTCCTCTCTTGTAGTTTGAAGCCATTGTTCTGCGTCCTAGTCTCCAAGGAAGCAGAAAACAAGCTTGCTCCCTCCTCCCTGTGGCTTCCTCTCACATATTTATACATGGCTATCATATCTCCTCTCCTCTCTAGAATTAAATGAATAAAATAAATCTATCAATATTGAAGTTAACTGGAACCATCTGTACCTAGGGCTTTATGTTTCAAAGGTTTTAATAATCACATGAATTTTTGAGCAGGCATATTTTGAGCTGAAAGGTTCTTATGTTCTTTTGTAATCTCAAATGGCAATTTTATGTAAGAAGATCAGTGCATTGTTCACATAGCTGAAGCACTGAGCTGCAGACTTCCACTTAAACTTATCTTGTAATTTCACAACATTTTTCTACTACTGGAATCATTAATCCTATTAAAAGTGTCGACATTTTTGAGTTCAAGCCATTAAATGCTAATCAAGGTGGTGAGTTGAAACATTCACACCTAGCTCCAGCAGACAAAAGTCCTTTGTCCCACCCAGATCTTTCCACAGATATATAAACCCATTTTCCTACTTCCAACAGACCTCACTACCTCTGAGGATGCTTGCCATAGATGCAGGCGAAACGTCAGGAGAAAATGCCTCTAGAACATGGCCATATAGCCCGGAAAACCTACAACAACTCAATTACACTTTTATTGTATTGTCGAAGGCTTTCATGGCTGGAATCACTAGGTTCTTGTGGGTTTTTTCGGGCTATAGGGCCATGTTCTAGAGGCATTTCTCCTGATGTTTCACCTGCATCTATGGCAAGCATCCTCAGAGGTAGTGAGGATACTTGCCATAGATGCAGGTGAAACGTCAGGAGAAATGCCTCTAGAACATGGCCATATAGCCCGGAAAACCTACAACAACTCAATTACATTTTTATTGTATTGTCGAAGGCTTTCATGGCTGGAATCACTAGGTTCTTGTGGGTTTTTTCGGGCTATAGGGCCATGTTCTAGAGGCATTTCTCCTGACGTTTCGCCTGCATCTATGGCAAGCATCCTCTGTAATCATTTGAATGGAGGAAGTAGATTCCAAACGATGCCATGTACCATCTAAAACTATTCTAAGGCACAGAGACAAAGCACCCAAACCTGAACTGAATAAGAAAGAATAAGGCACTCACATAAGATTGGCACAGTTGGCTGTGGTTAAAATCCACCAACGGTTGAGAATGGAGCCAGCACAAAAGTGTTGGATGGATAGGCTGAGAGAAACAATCCAGGGAAATTCACCCATTTCAGCCTCAGAGCAGCTTGGACACTTTGGCACAAATCCAGGCCTCAGCCCACACCCTAAGGAGAAAGATCGAAACATTAGAAATGGGATTTGTTGGCCTTCAGACCTCAGATTCTCTGACAAAAGTCTGAAGTGAGCTTATTTAGTTATGTTTATTCTGTGCCGGAGCGCTAGAATAAGTACCTTATTCTAACGCTCCGGCACAGAATAAACATAACTAGCTGCGCCCATACCTTGTGAAGCCAGACTTGGCCACGGTGGTCCACACTCTCATTACATCCAGGATAGACTACTGCAACACATTCTACATGGGGTTGCCTTTGAATACTGTTCGGAAACTTCAAATAGTCTAACGAGAGGCAGCCAGGTTAATAACTGGGGCGGCATACAGGGAGCATACAACTCCCATGTTACGCCAGCTCCACTGGCAGCCAGTTTGCTAATGGGCACAATTCAAAGTGCTGGCTTTGGTCTATAAAGCCCTAAATGGCCCCAGCCCAATTTACCTGTCCGAACGCATCTCTCCCTATGAATCATTGCAGAGATTAAAATCCTGGCTCTGTTCTTCATCCCACCATTGTCACAGGCATGATTGATGGGGACAAGAGACAAGGCCTTCTCGGTGATGACCCCCGGCTATGGAACTCCCTTCCTGGCGAGATCCGATCGGCCCCCTCCCTCCTGTCCTTCAGAAGGATGGTAAAAACTTGGTTGTGGGACCAAGCTTTCAGGACAGGGCAATAAAGCAGCAATAGAAGAGATGACCAGGCCAATTAGATTTGACGCTGATGACTAGGACGGTTTTAAATTGGTGTATTTTAATATTGAGATTAATGTTTATGTGTGCATATATGAATTCTTATCCCGGCATTGAATGTTTGCCATATATATGCTGTGCTCCGCCCTAAGTCCCTTTCGGGGTGAGAAGGGCGGAATATAAATGTTTTAAATACATAAATAAATAAATACCGTATATACTCAAGTATAAGCTGTGACGGCGCATCTGGCCCCACTTGTATGTGAATGTACAGTTGAATTGTTTGGCTATCTACTGCTTTCTATCAATGTTGTTTGCATCTGTTGAATTGCCTCCCCTGCTTAATTGTTTGGCTCCTCCCCTTCCTGGGGAAGAGGGATGGACTTTCTTTTAATTCTACCATCAAACATCCCAGCAGATGGGCGTGAGAAAGGCTTAGCTCCAAAAGCCCTCAGTTAAGTCATCTCTCTTAAGTTTGTACTCTTAAGAATCATTCTTCATATCCAGCTCACCTGGACGACATTGCGGAATCTTAAGCGCCTTCAAACCAGTCCTCTGGCATCAAGAGGAAGACTTTGACCTTCAACATAGGTCATTGGGCTGGGGTTGTGAATGCTCAGGCATTCACAACCATTGAGAAAGAGGGAACTTGGAAAGCTTCTCAGCTGCAAAACTCCTTGGACCCAAGACTCCAAAGACTGTAACGTATGTTTTCTTTACCCCTTTTGAATATCAAGTTTATGCCTAAGGAAGATAACTCATTGTGAACAATAAAGCTTATTTCGAGTTATCTGTAGTGTCTTGATCCTTGGACGTTCCAGTTCTCTAAAGGAGGGCAAGAAGCAATCCCCTGGGGAGAGATGTCACGTCCATGTTTCTTTCACTAAGATCTATAGACCCCAGGCATGATGGCACATAAGCTGACCCAAATATAAGCTGAGGCACCTAATTTTACCACAGAAAACTGAGAAAACAGATTGACTTGAGTATAAGCCGAGGGTGGGAAATGCAGCAGCTACTGGTAAATTGCAAAATAAAAATAGATACCAATAAAATTACATTAATTGAGGAATCAGTAGGTTATATATTTTTGAATATTTACAAAAATGGTAATTTAAGATAAGTCTGTCCAACTCTGATTAAATGATTATTTACCTTCTTCAATGTAAATGTGCTTACGTATCCTTCCAATAATAATAGCGAGAGTAACATAATAAATGTAATAATAACAACAATAATAAAAAGAGTAAAATAATGAATGTAGCAATAACAACAATTATACAGTAAAATAATAAAGTATAATAATAGAGTAAAATGATAAATGTAATAATAAAAATGACTTGGCCATGGTGATACACGCTCTGGTTACATCCCGTATAGACTACTGCAACGCTCTCTACGTGGGGTTGCCTCTGAAGACTGCCCGGAAGCTACAACTAGTCCAATGAGCGGCAGCCAGACTACTAACAGGAGCGGTGTACAGGGAGCATACTACTCCTCTGTTGCATCAGCTCCACTGCCTGCCAATCAGCTTCCGAGCACAATTCAAAATGCTGGTGTTGACCTATAAATCCCTAAACGGTTCCGGCCAAATTTACCTGTCTGAATGGATTCTCCCCATGAACCATCAAGGTTGTTAAGATCTTCTGGAGGGGCTTTGCTCTCAGTCCCACCTCTTTCGCAATCGCGCTTGGTGGGAACGAGGGACAGGGCCTTCTCGGTGGTGGCCCCTCTGCTCTGGAACTTCCTCCCGATGGAGATTAGATCTGCCTCTTCCCTCCTAACTTTTAGAAAGCTGGTAAAATCATGGCTTTGGGACACTGCATTTGCAGATTGATGACTGAGTCAATAACTGTTGACCTACTGGCGGATGGCGGTGAATTTGTAATTCGGGATTTCACTCTGACGAACTGACTTTTTTGTAAATGGTATGAATTGTATTTTAATGTATTTTATATTGATGATGTATATTTGCTTTATCTTATTGTACTGAATCCTTTGTTGTTAGCCAGCCTGTGTCCCTCTCCGGAGGTTGAGAAGACCGGGTTATAAAAACTCTAAATAATAATAATAATAATAATAAATAGAATAAAATAATAAATGAAAATGAAAATAATAATAATAATAATAAATAGAATAAAATAATAAATGAAATAATAATAATAATAATAATAATAATAATAATAATAATAATAATAATAATAGAGTAAAATAATAAATAACCTTGACTCGAGTATAAGCCGAGGGGGACTTTTTCAGCCTAAAGAAAGGGCTGAAAAACTAGGCTTATACTCGAGTATATACAGTAAATAAATAGTGGTGGAATGGAGAGTGAGTAGGAACTGGTAAAATGGGAAATCCCATATTTTGAAATGTGAACTTCTTGGCTAAACACTCACCAACTTTGCGATCTATCAGAATGGCCATCTTGCTGAGTTGGTAGGTATGAGAGTCACTGTTCCACGCCAGTCCTATCTCACACTGCTTTGACTTCACTTGCACCGGGAGTCCCAAATGGGGAATTACGGGTGGGACACGTAACGCCGGTGCAGGATCGGTGGATCGGCTTTCTTCTCTCTTGACCCTGGTGAACCGGGAAGCCGCAACAACAAAACTAACAGGTGCACCTCGATTAACATCAGTTGTAGGCATGGGGGATGTTGTTCTTGGTGTGGTCGCAGGTATTATTATCACATGTGGTGGTTTGAAGGTTGGGGTTTTTACAGTTGCTTGTTTGGGTGTCGAAGAGGCTATTGGTGCTGATGTTTGCGTTGTAGATGGCTGTTGTGCTGTTGTGGATGTTACAAATAACTGTTGTGCTGTTGTGGATGTTACAAATAACTGTTGTGCTGTTGTGGATGTTACAAATAACTGTTGTGCTGCTGTTGATGTTTGCAGAATAGTTGTGGGGGGAACTGCAGGTGTTTCTTTGACTGTTGTAGATGATTGAGTAGTAGCTGTAAGTGGATTTGTAGTTTGGAAAACATAATGCATGATTTTTGGTGTTTCCTGTGATAATTTTTGGGCTGTGGAAGGTGCTATAAGAATTACATTATTGGCCGTGGAGGAAGGCTTTGCTGGTGGTGTTGATGGTTTTAAAGAGACGTGCTTAATTACATATGCTTTTAGAGTTGGTGGAGATGTCAAATATGATACTTGTTCTGGTACAGGAGATGGTGCCTCAGTATCAGTATCCTCTATTGCTCCTTCTTTCTTCAACCACTGCAGATGAGATAGAAGCTGGGAAGCCAGGATAGGAGCTGTGCAGTTCTCCAAGCTCTGGGTCACGATGCCCATGGCTTCCCATTGCCCATTGCGTGGGTTATGACAGATCACAGGACTGCCAACAGGCACCTGTAACAGAAGGAGAGAGAGATATTAAGACTCAGATATGGAATGAGATACCTGAGGGGGAGCCTAAAACTATTATTATTATTATTATTATTATTATTATTTGAAACACAACAAGATGAGTCCACAGCAAACAAGATGACTCTGTTGGCTGTTGTATTGGATCACACGTTGGACACTTCCCAAGTGTCTAGGACTGTGTGATGTATCAACGAATAATGTGTGCAGATCCCAGTAAGGTGGCCTTTTGCTCTCTTCTCCCCGCTTGGAGTCTCAGAAATAAATGTTGTTATTATTGAGTGGACCGGGGCCACTCAATTCCAGGGCCAATTAAAGGACTATAAAAAGGTCTGGGCTGGAAGAAAAGGTGCCCTCAGATGACAGGGATCTGGGGAATGGATGGGGTACAAGGCCAAGTCCTATCTGTTGGACCAAGGGCTTGAGACTTGAGACTAGTCATTATTTATTTTATTTTATTTATTTACGTTACTTGTATACCGCAGTTTCTCAGCCCAACAGGCGACTCAACGCGGTTTACAACAAGGATAAGAATCAATCAACGATATACAATTTAAAACCATAAAAGCATAATATACAATATTGACACAACAATAGACAACACAATGCATCTCATAACTAGAGTCGTGATCCAATCCGTCGTCCAAATTTCCATTCCTGTAATCATCACATTCATTGCATTGTTTAACCGAATGCCCGTTCAAACATCCAAGTTTTTAATCTTCTTCGGAACACCATTAGCGAGGGGGCTGATCTTACCTCCATAGGAAGGGCGTTCCACAGCCGGGGGGCCACCACAGAAAAGGCCCTGTCTCTCGTCCCCGCCAGCCGCACCTGTGAAGCAGGCGGGATAGAGAGCAGGGCCTCCCCAGAAGATCTTAGGGTCCTGGCGGGCTGATAGGCAGAGATACGTTCGGATAGGTAACTTGGGCCAGAACCGTTTAGGGCTTTATAGGCCAACGCCAGCACTTTGAATTGAGCCCGGTAGCAAATCGGTAGCCAGTGGAGCTGGTGCAGCAGAGGAGTTGTATGCTCCCTGCGCTCCGCTCCTGTTAGTATCATGGCTGCCGAGCGTTGGACTAGCTGGAGCTTCCGAGCCGTCTTCAAAGGCAACCCCACGTAGAGAGCGTTGCAGTAGTCTAGATGGGATGTAACCAGAGCGTGGACTACCATGGCCAAGTCAGACTTCCCAAGGTACAGGTGCAGTTATTGAAGGCCTGATAAAACCAAGTCTTCAAGTTCTTACGCAAGGAGGTGAGGGATGGGGCCAGCCTTATCTCCTTGGGGAGGGCATTCCAGAGGCAGGGGGCCACCACCGAGGAGGTCCTCTCCCTCCTCCCCACCAACCGGGCTTGAGACAGTGGTGGGAGTGAGAGGAGGGCCTCCCCGGTGGATCTTAGTTTCCAAAAAGGAAGAGAAGGACAGGCAGAGAGATCTTCAGCCTTCGCAGCTAAAGGGGTTCGTAAGACCATCAGAAATATATGTTTTCTGGTGGTCTTCGGTGACTCCTCTGAAACTCCCTCACAACACCCCCCCAAGGGTCCCAACCCCCAAGTTGAGAAATGCTGTGCTAGAGCAACAAATCATCTACTATCCCATTTAAGCTCCTTAGCCAATAGATTTTATGTATAAGGTTGCTCTGTTACTGAATTCAAACTAATTTTGCAATATGTTGTTGAAGGCTGGAATCACTGGGTTGCTGCGAGTTTTCCGGGCTGTATGGCCATGTTTTGCAATAGTTTTAAACTGTTTTGAAGAACCCCATTACCAAAAAAGCTGGAAACAGACCAGGAGGAGCCCACGTGCTGCTTCAGACTGTAATTCTCAGGTCAACAAACATAAGGCAAACTGTATTGTTGAAGGCTTTCATGGCCGGAATCATTGGGTTGTTGTAGGTTTTTTCGGGCTATATGGCCATAGTCTAGAGGCATTATCTCCTGACATTTCGCCTGCATCTATGGCAAGCATCCTCAGAGGTAGTGAGGTCTGTTGGAACTAGGGGAACTTTCCCCTGAAATGTATATGGAGTGCATGGCAATAAGTATTAGATGAAGTATAACAATTCTGTAAAATATGGTATTGTGTTATAACACAGAGAGGAAGTACATCTCATACACTTCACTTATTTTTCAGCCATTAATGTGATTTACCGTGCAACTTGTGTCATCTGACGTATTTCTTGAGACACACAAATTCAATTCTTTTTTGGTGTCAGGCCATTGAACAGCACATACTGATGTCTCCAAATCATTCAATGTAATTTCCTGTACGGATCCTGTAGAGAAAGAAAAGTGATCGAAGATGTTCTCTAATGCTTTTGGGTCTCGCGTGATCTATGTGTTTAGATGTGGAGCTTGTTTCCAAAAGGGACAAAAGGCAAAACAAAACAACAACATTGAAAAATGAGTTATAGGTGGCAGCACATTGATGGCTAAGAGCAGAACATTATGTACAGATCAAAACTGACAAAATGTATCAAATCACTTCAGTGCCAGACATGGCTTGGAAAATCACATTCTATAGCAAAAGAATGTACAAGGGTTGAATGAAAAGTAATGCCTCTAGTTTCGTTTGGATGGGAATATTTTAATAAATCAAATGCAGAATGTGCTCTTTAACTACCACTATTCACTTTGCCACATAACCACCAGACAATTGGATACATTTCTACCAACAATGAACACGTTTTCTGAAGCTGTCACAGAAGAAGTCAAAACTCTGTTTCTGCAAACAGCATCTCACAGTGTTCTCAACGTCTTCATCAGAATCGTAATGATGTCCCCACAGATCTTCTTTCATTATCGGGACAGATAGAAGTCAGACGGTGTTAAATCTGGACTGTATGGAGGATGTCGTACGGTGGTGAGATCCAGTCTCTGAAGTTTCAAGTCTGTGTGCTTTCATTTCAGGCGTCAGCATCCTGGGTACTCATGGTGCACAGATCTTCTGATAGCCAAGCAAAGTAATAATGTGACCCACACGTTCTTGTGAAATGCCGATTATACTTGAAATTTCTCTCGTGATACGACGATCGTCCTGAATCAATCTGTCAACCTTTTGCTTGTGAAACTCGGTGGTTGCTGTCACAGGACGTCCAACTCTTTGTTTGTCATGCAAGTCAGATGTTCCCACATGAACATCTTTAAACTTACTCGTCCAATGACACACAGTACTCACATCAACACAATCACCATAAACAGCTTACATTCTCTGATGAATCTCCTTTGGGGTGACACCTTCTTCTGTCAAGAATTCAAAGGGTTGTTGCTTTGTTACACCAGAAAATGGAAACTTAAGGAATTGAGCACAATAGAATGGTTAAATAAAGTGTGCGAAATAAGGGATATGGATAAATTGACCTTCTATTTGAAAGACTATACGAGAAAACCAATTAGAAGAACTGACTGGAAACAGTTTGAAGACTTCATGAAGACTATGTGAATACTCGGTTGATTACTACCTACCAGAAGCGATGAAAAAGAGGAAATAAGATTAAACAAAGTAAAGACTTTGAAAAACTACATCCAGAAAGGTGAGTCGCCAGACTAAAGAAGAATTAAATACAAAGAGAGGAAGATGGCGACGGGGAGAAGATTGGGAAGTCAATCCCCTCCCTCCCCTATTTTTGCCTTTTACTTTCCTCAACTTAGATCCCTTCCCACATTTCCTATTTTACTTTTTTTTCTTTTCTAGCCACCCCTTCCCTACTTTTCCTCCCTATATCTTCCCTGGTCTTTCCTAGAAATACCCTCACCTTATATATTTTTTATGTATATTTCAAAAAAGTCCAATAAAAATATTTTAAAAAAAGAATTCAATGACTGCATGTTCTGTTGCCGCTGGGCCTGTAGTTAGTTGACCTTTAAAAATAGGATGTGTGACCTTTGTGCAGCGGGAAGCCAGGGGCCCAAGGAGAAGTTCTCAGAGGTTTCCACTACAAAGGAATCTTCAGATAGCTATAGAAGTACAACAAAGTCTTTTATTAATGAAACCAAACAGGAACTTCAAGGCTTTCTGGATAAACCATTGGCTCTCTCAATCTTGTCCACAGGGGACAGGCACTGTCTTCAATAACGTTTCCTTTAAAGGAAAATTCCCCTTTTTAACTTCTCCCAGGCTGACTGAAATCCAACCCCCATGATGTGGGCTCTGCTACCGGGCTGAACTACTTCTCGGACGCCGAGTGGACCTACCAGCAAGGCAGTGGATATTCTCCAGCTGGAGTTCTTTAGTCTTTAAGGCTGTTTTCCTGGAAATTCCCAAAGCTGTGGGAATGCTTCCCTGGAGTTCTTAGGAGACTCTTAAATCTGTTCTCCTCTGGATTTCTTTCCTTTCTGTTTCTGTTGGAATTTCTGTAACCCTGAAAATTCTTAAAGCTTGAAGCCTTTGTACAGGTGAAGTTACACACATCCTATACAAAGGTTAACCTGGCTGAGACTAACTAACAAAATGGCTCACTTCCCTTCCAAAAACCAAAGGGGGGTGAGACCAGGGAACCTAATGATAACTGACAAGCAATTGACCCAATAACTGCAAAGTAAAGAAAGCCATCCAACAGCAAAGGCACAGAACTTTAAAATACATGCAGTAATCAACAAATAGCAAGATAAGCTGGAGCTCCTGGTGCGGCTGTACCAGAAAACTGCCCGTTGCTTAAGTCGCATTGAACGACTGTCTGCGCAGGGTTCCATACTTCACACTTTAACAACACAACCGTTCAATGCTAAGGCTTCCGGGTAAAATGGAACTGTAGAGGAGAGTCTACTGAACAAGCCAGTACCTGCTGCATACCAGTACTGCCATCTGTTGAGGACTTACAAAGGTGAAGGCATTACTTTTCATTCAACCCTCGTACATGCTCAGCATGCTTTTTCCGATTCCCATAACATTTGACCACCTTTTGGAAACAAACTCCATAAATGTATGTTTTATTAAAAATCCTAATAATCAAACAAATTTTGCAAATCGCTTTCAGCCACCCCAAAAGTCATCTTTGGCCACCAGACCACGTTTTCAAATATTTTCATAGGCAGAGAAACTATGAACAATTGATTTAAAATGTTCCTGATACTCACAGAATCCCATGCACAGTATACCAACTGCTATACATATATAGTAAGTATTACAGATGTGCCAGGCACGCAGTTTTATCAGCAGCTGGTAATTTTTTTAATAACTTGCAGATCTATTTATTCAAGTAGCAATGACTATCCCCTATAGCAGTTTCCTACAACAGATATAATGCCCACAATCCCAATTGCACACTTACAATACGCACCTTGCTCACTTCGTTCAAATATCTTACATCCTTCCTCTGAATTAAAAGCTGTGTCGTCACTGGGGGTACAAGCTGGCCACATATCTTCCCTTGCTAGATCAAGTGGTTGGCCAAGCAAAATGAGTCCCAAGTCATTATTTGGTGTTTCATCCCAGGCACTGAAGCCCTTGTGTGGGACAAACTGGCTCACCGTCTCAGTGTAGGTCCGCCCACTTGCCCCAGTCAACTCTACATGGCTTGGCAACCTGCAATCAAAAAGGGCAGTTAAGGTTAACTTTTCCAAAGTAACATTTTCGAATTGCAGGGCTTACCACCGCTTGCAAATTATTCCGGCATGATGTTCACCACAGAGGAAACAATTCCAGAATGACAGCTATTTATTTATCGTGTCAGGCAACTGAACAGTTGTATTACATTTTTACAGAACAAACAAACAAACATACAAAAGACACAGAGTTTGCAAGCTTGGTAGTTGGTTAGATGTCCTTTGACCAGTATCTGGCCACTTGGAGTGCTTCTGGTGTAAGAAGGTCCTCCATTGTGCATGTAGCAGGGCTCAGGTTGCCTTGCAGCAGGTGGTCTGTGGTTTGCTCTTCTCCGCACTCACATGTTGTGGATTCAACTTTGTAGCCCCATTTCTGAAGGTTGGCTCTGCATCTCGTGGTGCCAGAGCGCAGTCTGTTCAGCACCTTCCAAGTTGCCCAGTCTTCTGTGTGCCCAGGGGGGAGTCCCTCATTTGGTATCAGCCATTGGTTGAGGTTCTGGGTTTGAGCCTGCCACTTTTGGACTCTCGCTTGCTGAGGTGTTCCAGCGAGTGTCTCTGTAGATCTTAGAAAACTATTTCTTGATTTAAGTCGTTGACATGCTGGCTGATACCCAAACAAGGGATGAGCTGGAGATGTCTCTGCCTTGGTCCTTTCACTATTGGCTGCTACTTCCCGGCGGATGTCAGGTGGGGCAATACCGGCTAGACAGTGTAATTTCTCCAGTGGTGTAGGGCGCAGATACCCCGTGATAATGCGGCATGTCTCATTAAGAGCCACATCCACTGTTTTAATGTAGTGAGATGTGTTCCTCACTGGACATGCATACTCAGCAGCAGAGTAGCATAGCGCAAGGGCGGATGTCTTCACTGTGTCTGGTTGTGATCCCCAGGTTGTGCCAGTCAGCTTTCGTATGATATTGTTTCTAGCACCCACTTTTTGCTTGATATTCTTGTAGGTCAGGGCACGGTCCAGTGACGCCCACGTATTTGGGTGTTCTGCAATGCTCCAGTGGGATTCCTTCCCAGGTGATCCTCAGAGCTCGGGATGCTTGTCTGTTCTTGAGATGAAAGGCACATGTCTGTGGTTTAGATGGATTGGGGATCAGCTGGTTTTCCCTGTAGTGGGCAGTAAGAGCACCTAGAGCTTCGGAGAGCTTCTGTTCAACCATCTCAAAGCTCCCTGCTTGAGCGGTGATGGCACGATCATCAGCATAGATGAAGCTCTCTGTCCCTTCTGGCAGTGGCTGGTCATTTGTGTAAATGTTGAACATGGATGGAGCAAGCATTCTCCACTGAGGCAGGCCGTTCTTCTCTTTCCACCATCTGCTTCTCTGGCCCTGGAACTCAACAAAAAAGCTCCTGTTTTGTAGCAGGTTTCCTATGAGGCGGGTGAGGTGGTAGTCCTTTGTGATATTATACATTTTTCTCAGGAAGAGGCGGTGGTTCACAGTATCATAAGCTGCTGACAGGTCTATGAAGACAGCTCCTGTGATCTGCTGCTTTTCAAAGCCATCTTCTATGTGCCGAGTCAGGTTCAGCACTTGCGATGTGCAGCTTTTGCCTTTCCTGAAGCCAGCTTGCTGTGGGATCAGACAGGGGTCTATTTTTTCCCTAAGTCTATGCAAAATAAGTCTCTCCAGAACTTTGTAGAGGTGGCACAACAGGGAGATTGGTCTATAGCTTTTTGGGTCATTACGGTCTTTGCCTGGCTTCAAGATGGCGATGACTTGCTTTCCTCCAGATTTTGAGGATCTCACAGGATGCAGTGCAGTTGTTCATCAGCTCCAGCACATGAGAGAATGACAGCTAAAAACTCTTATAAAGGGAGAAACAGTTCTAACAGCACAACCGTTCAATGCTAAGGCTTCCCGGTAAAATGGAACTGTAGAGGAGAGTCTACATTACTTACATCGTCAGGAAGCAGTTGGCTGCTGTCAGGACCCACCAGCTGCTCAGGACAACTCCTTGGCAGCTCTGCCCATTGCCAAAAATGTTCACTATCCATGGAGCCTCTGGTTCTTCACTCTGTTCTGGGAGCCTGTCCAAGTTGGGCCTCTGTTGTCGAAAGCCACAGACTAGGGAAGAGCAATGAGAAGAGAGGTGGGCAACTTCTGGCTTTCTGGATGTCGTTGGACTGCCAATCCCATCATCCCAAATCAATATTGCCAATAGCATGAAAATACAGAAGTGGTTGGTCAAAATAATCTGTAGGAACATATATCTTCCATGTCTGAATCAGAATATTATATAATCCTCTATCGTAGAGTTTTTTAAAACTCTGGCATAGACACTGAGAACTGGGAAGCCCTGGCCCTTGAGTGCTCCAGTTGGAGGTCAGCTGTGACCAGCAGTGCTGCAGAATTTGAAGTGGCGTGAATGGAGGGCAAAAGAGAGAAACATGCCAAGAGGAAGGTGCGTCAAGCCAACCCCAACCAGGACCACCTTCCACCTGGAAACTGATGCCCTCACTGTGAGAGAAGATGCAGATTAAGAATAGGGCTCCACAGTCACCTACGGACCCACCGCCAGGACACTACACTTGGAGGACCATCATCCTCGCAATACGAGGGGTCACCTAAGTAAGTAAGATTCTGTCATTTGGGAGTTGTAGTTGCTGGGATTTATAGTGAACTTACAATCGAAGAGTATTCTGAATTCCACCAATGGCGGAATTGACCCAAACTTGGTACACAGAATTCCCATGATCAACAGAAAATATTGGAAGAGTTTGGTGGGCATTGACCTTGAGTTTTGGTGTTGTACTTCATCTACGTTCAGAGAGCACTGTGGACTCAAACAATGATAGATCTGGACCAAACTTGGCACAAGTACTCAATATGACCAAATGTGAACACCGGTGGAGTTTGGGGAAAATAGACCTTGACATTTGGGAGTTGTCATTGCTGGGACTTCTAGTTCACCTACATGTATTTATTTATTTATTTACTGCATTTCTATGCCGCCTTCCTCAACCTGAAGGTGACCCAAGGTGGAAGAGCATTCTGAACCCCACCAACGATGTGACTGCTGGTCACAGCCAAACCTCCCACACAGAAACCCCATGTGGGCCACAGCAACGCGTGGCAAGGGACAGCTAGTAAGAGATAAATATCTAGGTTCTTGTGGGATTTTTCGGGCTATAGGGCCATGTTCTAGAGGCATTTCTCCTGACGTTTCACCTGCATCTATGGCAAGCATCCTCAGAGGTGAGGTCTGAGGATGCTTGCCATAGATGCAGGCGAAACGTCAGGAGAAATGCCTCTAGAACATGGCCCTATAGCCCGAAAAATCCCACAAGAACCTAGTGATTCCAGCCATGAAAGCCTTCGACAATACAGATAAATATCTGATGTAAATCAGTACTATCTACCTATTGTCGAAGGCTTTCATGGCCAGAATCACTGGGTTGTTGTAGGTTTTTTTGGGCTATATGGCCATGTTCTGGAGGCATTCTCTCCTGACGTTTCGCCTGCATCTATGGTAGTGAGGTCTATAGATGGCCTGCATCTATACACCTCACTACCTCTGAAGATGCTTGCCATAGATGCAGGCGAAACGTCAGAAGAGAATGCCTCCAGAACATGGCCATATAGCCCAAAAAAACAACAACCCAATACTATCTACCCTCCCTAAATAATATGTTGCTGCCTAAGAAAACTCCATGAAAGTCATGTTGTCTCCATAATTTGACTGGTGACTCAAAGGTACATGTACCTTTGAATGAAGTGTTTAGAAAAGCACACTAATTTCAGCTGGTACAGATTGTGATGTCTACATAAAAGTTTAATTTTGGGCTCAATGTTTGTTATTATTTCCCATTCATACATAAAAATGCTATATTTCCGAATCATGCAGACCTCATCCCTAACCCCCACCTTCTCCCCAGAACCGGGGGGCACAATTTCAGTATTCTGGCTCTGGCCACTGTTGCTTACTGCTGGAGGAGGACAGAAAGAGCTGGAAGAGGGTACAGAGCCCAAGGAGAAGGTCCATCCTTCCTCTCTATGGCAGGAGGAGGCCGGGAAGTCACAAAGCAGCTTCATATGGAAGGGGAGATGGGACAGAACAATCCACAGGCTCCATTGAGACAAGGAATCGAGTCAGCACCCGAGGAGTCTGAGATAGAACCTTTGAGCTCACAAGAGACATCTGTGACCTCAGCTTCATAGCACTCTGGGAGCCTAACACCAGGTATTTTGCTGCCTGAGATGAAATATAACCATCAACACCTTGGTTGGAAACCATCAATACCATGATTAGAAACCAGTCTGATTGGCCATTGACTCTTATGCTAGCCTTTGCAATGGAACAGCCACTCCTGAGAAGAACAAGCTAGTTTCAGGCCACATAATCTTGCATAGTATACATAATTCTGTTCCCCAAACAACTCACTTCCATTCCACGACCTTCAGCATTTGCCACCTGAAGTGGACGACTCACTGCATCATGATGGGGCTGATCATACCTTAAAATCATAGAATCAAAGAGAAGGAAGAGACCTCATGGGCCATCCAGTCCAACTCCCTGCCAAGAAGCAGGAATATTGCATTCAAATCACCCCTGACAGATGGCCATCCAGCCTCTGTTTAAAAGCTTCCAAAGAAGGAGCCTCCACCACACTCCGGGGCAGAGAGTTCCACTGCTGAACGGCTCTCACAGTCAGGAAGTTCTTCTTCGTGTTCAGATGGAATCTCCTCTCTTGTAGTTTGAAGCCATTGTTCCGCGTCCTAGTCTCCAAGCTTGCTCCCTCCTCTCTGTGGCTTCCTCTCACATATTTATACATGGCTAATTGGCTATCATATCTCCTCTCAGCCTTCTCTTCTTCAGGCTAAACATGCCCAGCTCCTTAAGCCACTCCTCATAGGGCTTGTTCTCCAGACCCTTGATCATTTTAGTCACCCTCCTCTGGACACATTCCAGCTTGTCAATATCTCTCTTGAATTGTGGTGCCCAGAATTGGACACAATATTCCAGGTGTGGTCTAACCAAAGCGGAATAGAGGGGTAGCATTACTTCCCTAGATCTAGACACTATGCTCCTATTGATGCAGGCCAAAATCCCATTGGCTTTTTTTGCCGCCACATCACATTGTTGGCTCATGTTTAACTTGTTGTCCACGAGGACTCCAAGATCGTTTTCACACATACTGCTCTCGAGCCAGGCATTGTCTCCCATTCTGTATCTTTGCATTTTGTTTTTCCTGCCAAAGTGGAGTATCTTGCATTTGTCACTGTTGAACTTCATTTTGTTAGTTTTGGCCCATCTCTCTAATCTGTCAAGATCGTTTTGAATCCTGCTCCTGTCCTCTGGAGTATTGGCTATCCCTCCCAATTTGGTGTCGTCTGCAAACTTGATGATCTTGCTTGATATGTAATCTTTCTAACAGTCCTTGTTGCATTTCCTGGTAAAAATATAACCACAGGAAAAGTTTTGCCACCCAGTAATTCTTTTTTGACATTTGTACGGATCTGTTTGCAACAATATGCAGTAAAGAGGACTCTGCAGAAAATGCTTCAGTTGTACTTCATAAAAAGGAAACATAGCCTTTTTAGCAATCCTTGGGAATGATGATTTATTATCAGTACATGATTGATTTGTATACCTGTTTTATATACTTACTAGCTGTCCCCTGTCATACGTTGCTGTGGCCCAGTCTTTGTATATGTGTTTTGTGTATATATCTATATATATCTATGTATATTTATATCTATGTATATATATGTGTGTGTGTATACAGGGGCGGCTTGCCCATTACGCAAAGTAAGCGGTCGCAGTACACTTTTTTTTGCCAGGGGCACAGAGGCACCTATGTAAATGCCCCTCGACCACCACTTGAGGAGTGCCCCCTTGGCTCACAACAGCCCTAGCAGTCCGGGGGGAGCCTCGGCTTCCTTGCCTCACTGCTGGGCGATCCTCTTCCCGAAGGGGCCGGGCCCTTGAGCCTCGCCTCGCCCCTCTCGTTGCTGCTCCATATCAATGATTGGTTGGGGGGGGGGGGAGCAAAATACTGTTTGCTTACCATTGAAAATTACCTAGGACCGCCTCTGTGTGTGTGTGTATATATATCCATCCCATGCCACGCGTTGCTGTGGCCCAGTCTATGTATATGTTTTTTGTGTGTGTATATATGTATACTAGCCATCCCCTGCCCTGCGTTGCTGTGGCCCAGTCTGTGTATATGTGTTTTGTGTGTATATATATATGTATAATAGCCAGCCCCTGCTCCGCGTTGCTGTGGCCCAGTCTGTGTATATGTGTTTTGCGTGTGTATATATGTGTTATGTGTGTGCATATATTTGTGTATACGTGGTTTTGTGCATGCGTTGTAATGTATTATATATATATTTGCTTTTCAAGTATCTCCCACTGTGTTTTTATGTGTTTTTATGTGTGATGGTCACTCCTTGGCCTGAGAGGTGTATTGTGTCCAAATTTGGTGTCAATTCGTCCAGTGGTTTTTGAGTTATGTTCATCGCACAAATGAACATTATTTTTTATTTATATAGATATGTGTGTATATTTGTGTATATATGTGTGTTTTCGCGCATATATATATATATATATATATATATATATATATATATATATATTTGTTGTTGTTGTTCATTCGTTCAGTCGTTTCCGACTCTTCGTGACCTCATGGACCAGCCCACGCCAGAGCTCTCTGTCAGCCGTCACCACCCCCAGCTCCTTCAAGGTCAGTCCAGTCACTTCAAGGATGCCATCCATCCATCTTGCCCTTGGCCGGCCCCTCTTCCTTTTACCTTCCACTTTCCCCAGTATCATTGTCTTCTCTAGGCTTTGCTGTCTCCTCATGATGTGGCCAAAGTACTTCAACTTTGTCTCTAGTATCCTTCCCTCCAGTGAGCAGTCGGGCTTTATTTCCTGGAGGATGGACTGGTTGGATCTTCTCGCAGTCCAAGGCACTCTCAGGACTTTCCTCCAACACCACAGCTCAAAAGCATCGATCTTCCTTTGCTCAGCCTTCCCTAAGGTCCAGCTCTCACATCCGTAGGTTACTACAGGGAATACCATGGCTTTGACTAGGCGGATCTTTGTTGCCAGTGTGATGTCTCTACTCTTTACGATTTTATTGAGACTGGACATTGCTCTCCTCCCAAGAAGTAAGTGTCTTCTGATTTCCTGGCCACAGTCTGCATCTGCAATAATCTTTGCACCTATATATATGTAATGTTCGTTTGTGATACCACCAGAACTCAAAAACCACTGAGGGAATTGACACCAAATTTGGACACAAGACACCATTCAAGGCAATCTATGTCCTGCACTCAAAAAATTTCCTCCCGAGAAACAATAAGACCTTTAAATTTTTACAAAGAAAAAAGCGAACACTGCGCCTGCGTGCAAACCCATTCTCTTCTCCTCCACTTCTCCATAGAACGGGAGAAGTTCCAGCAGATTGGAGGAGGGCCAATGTGGTCCCAATCTTCAAGAAGGGAAAAAAGGATGACCCAAACAACTACCGTCCGGTCAGCCTCACGTCGGTACCGGGCAAGATTCTGGAAAAGATTGTTAAGGAAGCGGTCTGCAAACACTTAGAAACAAATGCAGTCATCGCTAATAGTCAACATGGATTTATCAAAAACAAGTCATGCCAGACTAATCTGATCTCGTTCTTCGATAGAGCTACAAGCTGGGTAGATGCGGGGAATGCCGTGGATGTAGCGTACCTGGATTTCAGTAAGGCCTTCGACAAGGTCCCCCATGACCTTCTGGCAAGGAAACTAGTCCAATGTGGGCGAGGCAAAACTACGGTGAGGTGGATCTGTAATTGGTTAAGTGGACGAACACAGAGAGTGCTCACTAATGCTTCCTCTTCATCTTGGAAAGAAGTGACAAGTGGAGTGCCACAAGCAGGGCTCCATCCTGGGCCCGGTCCTGTTCAACATCTTTATTAATGACTTAGATGAAGGGCTAGAAGGCAGGATCATCAAGTTTGCAGATGACACCAAATTGGGAGGGATAGCCAATACTCCAGAGGACAGGAGCAGGATTCAAAACGATCTTGACAGATTAGAGAGATGGGCCAAAACTAACAAAATGAAGTTCAACAGTGACAAATGCAAGATACTCCACTTTGGTAGAAAAAATGAAATGCAAAGATACAGAATGGGTGACGCCTGGCTCGAGAGCAGTACGTGTGAAAAAGATCTTGGAGTCCTCGTGGACAACAAGTTAAACATGAGCCAACAATGTGATGCAGCGGCAAAAAAAGCCAATGGGATTTTGGCCTGCATCAATAGGAGCATAGTGTCTAGATCCAGGGAAGTCATGCTACCCCTCTATTCTGCTTTGGCTAGACCACACCTGGAATATTGTGTCCAATTCTGGGCACCACAATTCAAGAGAGATATTGACAAGCTGGAATGTGTCCAGAGGAGGGCGACTAAAATGCTCAAGGGTCTGGAGAACAAGCCCTATGAGGAGCGGCTTAGGGAACTGGGCATGTTTAGCCTGAAGAAGAGAAGGCTGAGAGGAGATATGATAGCCATGTATAAATATGTGAGAGGAAGTCATAGGGAGGAGGGAGCAAGTTTGTTTACTGCTTCCCTGGAGACTAGGACGCGGAACAATGGCTTCAAACTACAAGAGAGGAGATTCCATCTGAACATTAGGAAGAACTTCCTGACTGTGAGAGCCGTTCAGCAGTGGAACTCTCTGCCCCGGAGTGTGGTGGAGGCTCCTTCTTTGGAAGCTTTTAAACAGAGGCTGGATGGCCATCTGTCAGGGGTCATTTGAATGCGATATTCCTGCTTCTTGGCAGGGGGTTGGACTGGATGGCCCATGAGGTCTCTTCCAACTCTTTGATTCTATGATTCTATTATTCTATGATTCTATCACGCGGGCACAGCCAGCACGAGAGGCACCAACGGCTATCCTCCCTCACTGCTCATTAGCATATGCAATTTACCCCAATTCCCCCCATCCCAGACCCTTCTGAGGCCAAGGAAACCAAAGGACGGCATGAGAACATGCGGCACCCCATCGCCCAAAAGCGGCCCTCTTCTGCCATGGTGCACACCAGGACTTGGAGTCCTTTCAAATCCACAAGGTATTACTATTGTTGGGATGCCGCTCATGGCAAGACCGCGGCAACACAAGAACAACATTCTTTTTCTGTCAGGCTGCGAATGCCTTTTGCGCCATTCCCACTTCCGGTGGAGACCTTTCCCAGGCGTCGCTAAGTAGACGGCCGACTATAAGGGCCTCCTCGCGTTTGCAGTAGGCACCATCTTGGGCATGAGGAAGCCCAGTAAAAGAGAGTGATACACTCAAGCTGGCGGCCACAGGAGACCTCCTCCTGCTATAAGCCACTGAGGGGAATGAGACGCTCGATGTGGTGATGTTAATCCGCCATCTTGGGCGTGACCCAATGCCTCGGCAGGTAAAGTTGCACACCCAAGATGGCGGCTACGGGAGTCCTCCTCCTGAGGGGAATGAGACTCTCGACCTGTTGACGCGAATCTGCCATCTTGGATGTGGTGCTTAGTCCAAAGTTCAGTCAGGAAAGGGCCTTTTTCTCCTCAACTGGAACTCTTGGGAAGTCGTGCTACCCCTCAATTCTGCCTTGGTTAGACCACACCTGGAATATTGTGTCCAATTTTGGGCACCACAATTCAAGAGAGATATCGACAAGATGGAATGCGTCCAGAGGAGAGCGACTAAAATGATAAAGGGTCTGGAGAACAAGCCCTATGAGGAGCGGCTTAAGGAGCTGGGCATGTTTAGCCTGAAGAAGAGAAGGCTGAGAGGGGATATGATGAAGGCCATGTATAAATATGTGAGAGGGAGCCACAGGGAGGAGGGAGCAAGCTTGTTTTCTGCTTCCCTGGAGACTAGGACGCGGAACAACGGCTTCAAACTACAAGAGAGGAGATTCCATCTGAACATGAGGAAGAACTTTCTGACTGTGAGAGCCGTTCAGCAGTGGAACTCTCTGTCCCGGATTGTGGTGGAGGCTCCTTCTTTGGAAGGTTTTAAACAGAGGCTGGGTGGCCATCTGTCAGGGGTGATTTGAATGCAATATTCCTGCTTCTTGGCAGGGGGTTGGACTGGATGGCCCATGAGGTCTCTTCCAACTCTTTGATTCTATGATTCTATGATTCTTAGTTCTAGGTTTGTATAATAATAATAATAATAATAATAATAATAATAATAATCTTAATGTCAAGGGAAAATCTTTACCATTACTTAGTGTAAAATGAAATATTTGGTCTAATAATACATAATAATTCAATAATGATGTAGAATACAATATTCAATATAATAATCTATATAAATAAAAAATAAAGAATTGTAAATAATAAATAATTACAATAATGTAGTATACGATAATCTATATAAATCAAAATCTAGTGTTCATTTGTGGGATTAACATAACTCAAAAACAATTGGACAAATTGACACCAAATTTGGACATTATACCCCTAACAGACCAATGAGTGACCATCACTCATAACCCCCCCCCCCATAAACCAGCGGAAAGTACTTAAAAACCCAAAAAACCTAAATGACGAAAAGCTAAATGACGATACAGAAAAAGGGAAGGAAGGAGAGAAAGAAGATGTTAAGAAAAAGGGGGAAAGAAGGAGTTGTTTTTGGGCTATGTAAATCCCACAAACTAACATAGAATCATAGAATCCTAGAGTTGGGAAAGACTTCATGGGCCATCCAGTCCAACCCCATTCTGCCAAGAAGCAGGAAAATTGCATTCAAATCACCCCCGACAGATGGCCATCCAGCCTCTGTTTAAAAGCCTCCAAAGAAGGAGCCTCCACCACACTCTGGGGCAGAGAGTTCCACTGCTGAACGGCTTTCACAGTCAGGAAGTTCTTCCTCATGTTCAGATGGAACCTCCTTTCTTGTATTTTGAAGCCATTGTTCCATTGAATCCTAGACTCCAGGGCAGCAGAAAACAAGCTTGCTCCCTCCTCCCTATGACTTCCTCTCATATATTTATACATGGCTGTCATGTCTCCTCTCAGCCTTCTCTTCTTCAGGCTAAACATGGCCAGCTCTTTAAGCCGCTCCTCATAGGACTTGTTCTTCAGACCCTTGATCATTTTAGTCGCCCTCCTCTGGACACATTCCAGCTTGTCAACATTCACTATGCATCCTGGAACTTGAGTTTAAAAAAAAATTGGAGAGGGAATGCACAATTCCAGATAAAACGCCCACTTTATATGATAACACATGTATCATTTATGCATCACTATCTCAACCATCTCATGAAGTCTGTGAGAGAATGTGTTTAATATGAATAAAAAAGATTTAGTGTCAGAGTTTTCTTAGACAGTTCTGCCAGAAATGGCATGCTTATGTTTCTTCCTTTTGTTTAATCCTCGAAAGAGCAAGTGGAGGAGGAAAATGAAGCAAAGATGAGCAAGGTGGAAACGCCGCCTTTCAAATTCCAATATATTTGGAATTCCAGAAACTTAATGAAATGGCATTCCTCAGATGCTTAAGACTCACGAGTTTCTTTTGCGGTTCAATCTGCCGCCGTTCAATACTACCATTGAGACTCTAAAGAGATTATTTGACAGCCAGGATGCCTAGCAAGACCCTGGGGAGCGATTACACTATATAACGGCATTTGAAAAAAATCACTGTTCCTGATTGAATTGTGTGGCACTTACTTTGAAAGTAGCCGTTCTCCTCCAGAAAATTTTGTTTTGTGTTCGCCACAAACTATGTTGAAGTGGTTGAGACTCTCTGAGATAGTCATTGAAAAATGATCGCAAAACGTTTTTGCAGTTTAATAAACTTTTTCCATGTTCTTGTAATTTATATTTTATTGTTGAAAGAAGATAATATTTGGAAAAGAGAAAAATAAGAAAAAAGGGGGGGGGAACCTCATTTACATTAAAAGCGGGGGAACATTTCTCATTTATAGGAAAGTATGAGAAGAAAAGAGAGAACGGGGGGGGGGGGGGGGGGTAAAGAAAAAGCAAACTAAAAATAAACTATGGGATGAAAAATACTTGGTGTCTTCCTTCTTGCTTTACTTTCTATTTATTTATTTATTGGGTTGTTGTAGGTTTTTCCGGGCTATATGGCCATTGTTCTAGAGGCATTTTCTCCTGACGTTTCACCTGCATCTATGGCAAGCATCGTCAGACGTAGTGAGGTCTTTTGGAAGTAGGAAAATGGGTTTATATATCTGTGGAATGACCAGGGTGGGACAAAGAACTCTTATCTGTTGGAGCTCGGTGTGAATGTTTCAACTGACCACCTTGATTAGCATTGAATGGCTTGGAAGTGCCTGGGGGGAATCTTTTGTTTTGTTTTGATATTTATTTATTACTAGCTGTCCCCTGCCACGCGTTGCTGTGGCCCAGTCTGTTGATCTGGAAAATAAAGTAATGAGAAAGTGTTGGTTTCTAATATATTTAATGCCTTTATGCTTGTGGGTAAACAGTATTTCTTGCTGTTTATTTGTTAGTGTTGAGGTGGAGATTGTCTGGTTTTCCTACTCTGGAACATGCAACATATCATAGTCCTTCTGTAAGAGTTCCTTTCCTATCTAGGATACTCTATCTATGTGTATGTGTGTGAATCATATCTATCTATCTATCTATCTATCTATCTATCTATCTATCTCTATGGCTGGATGGTTCTTTGTCAGGAGGGCTTTGATTACGTTTTCTTGCCCTGATGAAGGGAGTTGGATTAGAAGGCCTTAAGTATTTTCTGTTGCTCATGGGGGTTCTGTGTAGGAAGTTTGCCCCGATTCTGTCGTTCGAGGGGTTCAGAATGCTCTTTGATTGTATGTGAACTGTGAATCCCAGTGACTACAACTCCCAAATATCAAGGTCTATTTTTCCCAAACTCCATCTGTGTTCATATTTGGGCATATGGAATATTCGTGCCAAGTTTGGTCCAGATCCATCATTGTTTGAGTCCACAGTGCTCTCTGGGTGTAGGTGAACTACAAGTCCCAAACTCAAGATCAATGCCCACCAAACCCTTCCAGTATTTTCTGTTGGTCAGGGGAGTTCTGTGTGCCACGTTTGGTTCAATTCCATCATTGGTGGAGTTCAGAATGCTCTTTGATTATAGGTGAACTATAAATCCCAGCAACTACAACTCCCAAATGACAAAATCAATCAACCCCCGCCCCCAATCCCACCACTATTCAAATTTGGACATATCGGGTATTTGTGCCAAATTTGGTCCAGTGAATGGAAATACATCCTGCTTATAAGATAATTGCATTAAAATTAATAACAAGAGCAAAATTACAGTTATGAAGTAGCAAAATGATGTTATGGTTGGGGATCACCACAGCATGACGAAATGTATTAAGGGGTCGCTGCATTAGGAAGGTTGAGAAACACTGTTCTAGAGGCATTTTCTCCTGACGTTTCACCTGCTTCTATGGCAAGCATCGTCAGACGTAGTGAGGTTTGTTGGAAGTAGGAAAATGGGTTTATATATCTGTGGAATGACCAGGGTGGGACAAAGAACTCTTATCTGTTGGAGCTCGGTGTGAATGTTTCAACTGACCACCTTGATTAGCATTGAATGGCTTGGAAGTGCCTGGGGGGAATCTTTTGTTGAGAGTGATTTGATATTTATTTATTGTTTATTTATTTCCTTCTCCCCCCCGAAAGGGGGACTCAGAGCGGCCTAACAAAAGGATAGAGGGTTATGTAATGCTAAGGTATAAATAATTGTACAACCAAATCTGATTGTACATAACTTTAATGAGTACTGAATATTGACTCTTTTGTAATTTTTTTGCATATGTTTTCTTTGTTATTTTTTTCCTTTTGCTCATTTGTTTTGTTTTCTGCATACACTATGAAACAATAAAAAAACAAAAAAACAAAAAACAAAAACAAAAGCATCATAAAAACAACCACAGTACAATCAAAATATTAAAAATTAAAACAACAATTAAAACAATTAATTAAGACACATCCATTAAAATTGAAATCCAAAAACCAGTCTGGGTCAATTCATTGCGATACGTTGTGTGATCTTCTTCCACTTGCTGTTCACTGATCAAACACTTGGTCCCATAACCAGGTCTTGATTTTCCTTCTAAAAGACAAGAGGGAGGTGGCCAATCTGATATCTCTAGGGAGGGCGTTCCATAGGCGGGGGGCCACTGCTGAGAAGGTCTTGTCTCTCGTTCCCATCAACTGTGTTTGCGATAGTGGTGGGATCCAATGCATTTCATAGGTTTTCTTAGGCAAGGAATTCTCAGAGGTCATTTTGCTCATTCCTTCCTCTGAAGTACAGCATTCAACCTATTTAGCTGTAGAAAGCACAAATACCCTTTGAAGCAAGCAAACTATGGAGCTCAGAGAAAGACATATGCGAAAGAGTATCATCCTCACACAAAACTTTGTGTATGTGTGGAGGGGAAAGGCATGGAAACCTTGCCCCCTTTATGCACACACACGGTGAACGTATCACAACAAAACATCAACTTCTTCACCTCCAGCCTTGCAGGATGGTGTACTGAAAACTCAAAGAATGCTTCTCTCTACATACACACCCCCGCCAGATGGGCACACCTCCAACTAAAGTGTTGGATTGAAGCAATCTGCTATTTTTATTTCCTGAGAAAGCCCCTGAGCTAATGCTTAGGTATTATTGGAAGTGAAAGATGGCACTGGAGGCTGGCACTTCACATTGCACATTAGGATTTGTTACTGTTGTAATTCCTTTTTTAAAATAGACTAGCTGTATCCGCCACGAGTTGCTGTGGCCAACTTTCCCTCTCTCTTTCCTTCCTTCCTTCCTTCCTTCCTTCCTTCCTTCCTTCCTTCCTCCCTCTCTTCTTTCTTTCTTTCTTTCTTTCTTTCTTTCTTTCTTTCTCCCTCCCTCCCTCCCTCCCGCCCTCCTTCCCTTTTTTCTTTCATTCTCTCCTTCCTTCCTTGTCTTCCTCTTCCCTCCCCCCCCCCTTTTCTTTCCTCTTTCTCTCCTTTCTTCCTTCTCTACCTTTTCTTGGACTGCAACTCCCAGCACTCCTCCTGATCAATCTATCTTCCTATCTATCTTCCTATCTATCTATCTATCTATCTATCTATCTATCTATCTATCTACGTATCTATCTATCTATCTATCTATCTATCTATCATCTTCCTATCTATCTTCCTATCTATCTATCTATCTATCTATCTATCTATCTATCTATCTATCTATCTATCTACGTATCTATCTATCTATCTATCTATCTATCTATCTATCTATCTATCTATCTACGTATCTATCTATCTATCTATCTAATCTACCTGGAGGATTGCTGGGAGTTGCCGTCCAGGAATAGGAAATTGGAAATATGCAAGGATTGGGATGCTCTCAAAGAAATCCAAGGAGAAGAAAGCTTGCAGCTTGGAAGCAGTGCATTTGGATCATCCCCTAGGGCTTGGTCTAGGGGATGCTGGGAGATGTAGTCTGAAAGAGAGTGTGGATATGATATTGTGTGTTTTGTTTGCCAGGGGGAGTTGTGTTTGAACATGCACTGTAGCGTCTTTTTGCTTTTTTGACTGTTATAGTCCCTTCCAATTTGTTTTTCAGTGTTTTCATGAGTGATTGTCCCTTGTTGGTCTGATAGGTGTGTTGTGTCCGAATTTGGTGTCAATTCGCCCAGTGGTTTTTGAGTTATGTTAATCCCACATACGAGCATTACATTTTTATTTACATAGACTAGCTGTTACTTGCCATGTGTTGCTGTGGCCCAGGTAAACTGGAAAATAAGGTAATGCTCTTTGATTGTAGGTGAACTATAAATCCCAGTAACTACAACTCCCAAATGTCAAGGTCTATTTTCCCCAACCTCCCATTTGTGTCCATATTTGGGCATATGGAATATCTGTGCCAACTTTGGTCCAGATCTATCATTGTTTGAGTCCACAGTTCTCTCTGGATGTAGGTGAACCACAACTCCCAAACTCAAGGTCAATGCCAACCAAACCCTTCCACTATTTTCTGTTGGTCATATGAGTCCTGAATGCCACGTTTGGTTCAATGCCATAATTGGTGGAGTTCAGAATGCTCTTTGATTGTAGGTGAACTATAAATCCCAGCAACTACAACTCCCAAATGACAAAATCAAAAAAAATTGAGTGAAGGACATACATTGGGTTGTTAGGTGTTTTGTGTCCAAATTTGGTGTCGATTGGCCCACTGGTTTTTGAGTTATGTTAATCCCACAAACTAACATTACATTTTTATTTATATAGACTAGCCACCCCCTGCCACGTGATGCTGTGGCCCAGTTTGGTGATCTGGAAAAGAAAGTAATGAGAAAGTGTTGATTTCTAATATGTGTAATTTTTTTCTGCTTGTGGGTAAACAGTATTTCTTGCTGTTTCTTTGTCAATGTTGATGTGGAGAGTGTCTGGTTTGCCTACTCTGGAATATGCAACATAGAATTGTCCTTCTTTAGAGGTCACTTTCAAATCTATGATATTATATCTGTGTGTGTGTGTGAATCATATCTATCTATCTATCTATCTATCTATCTATCTATCTATCTATGGCTGGATGGCTCTTTGTCAGGAGGGCTTTGATTGTGTATTCTTGCCCTGGTGAAGGGAGTTTAACTCGATGGCCTTAAGTATTTTCTGTTGGTCATTGGGCTTCTGTGTAGGAAGGTTGCCCCAATTCTGTCGTTTGTGGGATTCAGAATGCTCTTTGATTATAGGTGAACTATAAATCCCAGTAACTACAAATCCCAAATGTCAAGGTCTATTCCGCCCAAACTCCATCTGTGTTCATATTTGGGCTTATGGAATATTTGTGCCAAGTTTGGTCCAGATCCTTCATTGTTTGAGTCCACAGTGCTCTCTGGATGTAAGTGAACTACAACTCCAAAACTCAAGGTCAATGTCCACCAAACCCTTCTGGTGTTTTCTGCTGGTCATTGGAGTCCTGTATGTCATGTTTGATTCATTGGTGGAATTCAGAATACTCTTTGATTGTAGGTGAACTATATATCTCAGCAATTACAACTCCCAAATGTCCAGGTCTATTTTCCCCAAACTCCACCAGTATTCACATTTGGGCATATTGAGTGTCTGTGCCAGGTTTGGTCCAGATCCATAATTGAGTCCACAGCACTCTCTGGATGTAGGTGAATTACAACTCCCAAACTCAAGGTCAGTGCCCACCAAACCCTTCTAGTGTTTTCTGGTAGTCATGGGAGCCTGTATGCCATGTTTGGTTCAATGCCATAATTGGTGGAATCCAAAATGCTCTTTGGTTGTAGGTGAACTATAAATCCCAGCAACTACAACTCCCAAATGACAAAATCAATTTTTTTTTGAGTGAAGGACATACATTGGGTTGTTAGGTGTCTTGTGTCCAAATTTGGTGTAAATTCATCCAGTGGCTTTAAGTTCTGTTAATCCCACAAACGAACATTACATTTTTATTTATATAGGTTGGGAAGAGCCTAGAATCTGGCAGGGTGCCGGATTCTAGGAGGCATCTATGTACACAAGAGTTTCTATAGGATAGACATTCAGATATATATTCTGAAGGCAGAATATAGGTTTGAAACAAAGGAAAAGCCCTAGGTTATATATATTGTATTCCTTACTTAGCCCCTTTCTCTTTTAGTTAAAAAAAACCTTTATGCTTGAGATTCTTGCATAGATCCAGTTCTTCCTTTCATAGAAAGGGCTAAGGGTCTCTGGAAGTAGTAAAGCATTACTCGTGCCGTAAAAGTTAGTCATGCCGGATGTTTTGCTGCAGGCGACTGTTACTACCCCAAGTGACAATGTTAGACGCTGGCTTGCATGCTCCAAAGGAGCTTAAAAGTTATTTCTCTGTTTAGAAATAATGAATGACTTCAGAGAATAATCCACACGCCATTGTTGCCATTCAGAGTTCTACTTATAACAATAATGAATGTGCCTCATAACATTTCCACAAGTTCCCAAATGTGAAGTTTACGCAAACTTGAGCAGGATGTGGCCCATTCTCAGACATCTATTATCGGGTTTGTATCCCACCCTTCCTGGAAGGAGTTCAGGGTGACAAACATAGGATTCTCTAATTTTAACCTCACACGATCCCAGAGCAATAGGTTGGATTGAAAGATAGCGGATTTGCTCAAGGTCATCCTCTGGACGTCATGGCCAAGTGTTTATTTTTTTGATTTATATTCCTCTAGGGAATTTGAAGCCGATTAACACATCGGAATTGACCCACGGAGCAAACAAAACACTCAGCAATCTAAAGAATGAAGAACGGAAAGAGATTTTACAGCTTTCTCTGACCTCTAAGAAATGTATATACACCAGTTAGCACAGGAGAAATTATCACAAGTAGCATCCTCACATATGTAATCTCTTTAGTCTTCAGAGCTTTTCACACTTTTATTGGTAATCTAACCCAAAAGTGTAACATGCACAGATATCTATAACAACAATTGGTGCCGTGACCGTAATCTTACCCAAAACCCTGAAAGATTACTCTGCAATTGCTAAAGGAGAAGTAAATTAAAACATAATAATTTGGCTTATACCATGTGGAGACTACTTTTGTGTGCTTTCAAGTGCCGCATTTAATTACATAATAGTTATCAGCACCCATTTCTTGAGACCCAAAATAGCTATTTTGGCTTTCCTCGTGTAATTCTTGGGAATCAGCCTGTGTTTGTGTTTCATGATCAGGGGCGGCTCGTCCATTACGCGAAGTAAGCGGTTGCAGAACACTTTTTTTTTTTGCCAGGGGTGCCTCTGTAAATGCCCCTCGACTGCCACTTGAGGAGCGCCCCCTCAGCTCACAACAGCCCTAGCAGTCCAGGGGGAGCCTCGGCTTTCTTACCTCGCTGTCGGGCGATCCTTTTCCCAAAGGGGCAGGGCCCTTGAGCCTCGCCTAGCCCTTCTCGTTCCTGCTCCACCCAAGAGAGAGAGAGAGAGAGAGTCCCTCCGGCTGGAGGTATCTCCCACCTCCGCTCCCTCCTTTGTTTTTGCACCTACCTTCAGGAAAGGTGGGCATCTCCACCTCTGCCTCTCTCTCTCTCTCTCTCTCTCGGTCCCAATGGCTGTGGAGAAAGTCAGAAGAGGTGACTTTTGGTGCACACACAGGCATGCCTCCGGACCCAAAGCAGGCCAGGCAAGGGAGCAAATGCGGCAAGTGTAGTTACTGGGATGTATAGTTCACCTACAACCAAAGAGCATTCTGAACTCCACCAATGATGGACTTGAACCAAATATGGCACACAGAACAGAAAATATATATCAATGATTGGTTTGGGGGGGGGGGCGCCAAAATACTGTTTGTTTACCGTTGAAAATTACCTAGGGCCGCCTCTGTTCATGATGCTCAGGATCATGATGCTCTTGATGTGGGACATGATGAGAGAAATGATGGTGCTGACTCTGAGGTGCAAGATGGAAATGGTTTGGTCAATGATTTTCATGCAGACAGTGACAGAGAGGCCCCAGTGCAAAGGGCAGTTTCTCATGAGAATATTCCTGCTGGGCTTAAGGATGATGATTTACTCCAGAGTTTCTCAACCTTCCTAATGCCGAGATCCCTTAATTCAGTTCCTCAAGCTGTGGCGACCCTCAACCATAAAATTATTTTTGTTGCTACTTCATAACTGTAATTTTGCTCCTGTTATGAATCGTAATGTACATATCTGATACGCAGGATGTATCTTCATTCATTGCACCAAATTTGGCACAAATACATGATACACTCACATTTGAATACAGGTGGGGTTGGTGGGGTTGATATTGTCACTTGGAAGTTGTAGTTGCTGAGATATATAGTTCACCTACAATCAAAGATCATTCTGAACTCCACCAACGATGGAACTGAACCAAACTTGGCACACGGAACTCCCATTACCAATAGAAAATATTGGAACTGTTTGGTGGACTGGCTATTTTACTCAGCTTCAATAAAAAGGATTGGTTTTTAACTCAATGTGTGGTGTGTTTTAAAATCAGAGGGTATCAATGTATTGTCGAAGGCTTTCATGGCTGGAATCACTGGGTTGTTGTAGGTTTTTTCGGGCTATATAGCCATGTTCTAGAGCCATTCTCTCCCGACATTTCAGCTGCATCTATGGCAAGCATCCTCAGAGGTAGTGAGATGTTGGAACTAGGAAAATGGGTTTATATATCTGTGGAATGACCAGGGTGGGACAAAGAACTCTTGTCTGTTGGAGCTAGGTGTGAATGTTTCCACGGACCACCTTGATTAGCATTTGATGGCCTGGCAGTGCCTGGGGCAATCTTTTGTTGAGAGATGATTAGATGTCCCTGATTGTTTCCCTTCTGTTGTTTTGCTGTTGTAATTTTAGAGTTTTTTTAAATACTGGTAGCCAGATTTTTTTCATTTTCATGGTTTCCTTCTTTCTGTTGAAATTGTCTGAAAGTGCGTCACTTACCGTACTTAATTGAGTGGAGATCTTAATTCTGTTCTTTAGAGTCTAGCCTTATATTCAAATCAGAATGGCACTCATTGCGGAAGAAGGAAATTTAAGAATAGCAAAGCTGCCCTATTTCCATTACCACATGGACTTTCAGGAACCCACGTCTTTAGGAGTTTCCACATTGTGGCACTTACCTAGGTGAATGATCACATAAAATATTGAAACTAAAAATAACACAGCAGAGAAGTTTAAATATACCTTTGGGAGTAATGGGGTGGACGTATTTATTCTTCTAAGTGTTTTAACTTAATTAAACAGGAAGGGAAAGAGGAAGAAAACAGAGACGGAATGGAAACGCTGAAAACAGTGTGGCTTCTTGCAGGATAACAGATCTGATCTCATGTACATTTTTCCAAACAGTGGTGAGAGCATTTAAGATATTAGCAAATGGCAGTCGAAAAAACTTCCAAAGGTAAGTGGGTCAAAGAGGTGCGTGGGCTCAAATATACAAAAAAAGTAATGTGTGATGCTCATTTCCAGTGTTAAAGTGGAAGGGAAAGGTATGCCATATACAATTGCCAGAATTAGCTATGTTGTTGTAAAAGGCCCAAGTCTGTTTGTTCCCACAGTAGCAAACCCATTACACTAATGGAAGTCGAAGTAAGTGTTCACCTACCATATAATTAGGGGAGTACTTTATTATTATTATTATTATTATTATTGAGAGATATTTACAACAAAAGTGAATGAGATATTAAAATAGGATAGTGAGAAAAAAATGGGTGGGAGGAGGAGTGGAGAGAAAGGAGAAGGGATGGAAAGGGGAATAGAGAAGGGAAAAGAGCAGAAGAAAGAAAATAATAATATAGAATAACTAGCTGTGCCCTGCCACGCGTTGCTGTGGCCTATAGTAAAACTTATCAAAGTTGAGGTAGATATCTGGACTATTATGAAAGAGAGGTCCCTACCTCTTCCTTCCCCCTTTTCCTCCCCCTTTCTCTCCTTTCTTCCTTCTCTACCTCTTTCTTTCTTTCCTTCTTTCACTACTTGGTTTCATCCTTCTCTCTTTCCTTCATTCCCTCCCCCTTTCTTCCTTAGCCTTTCTTCCCTCCCTGTTTGCTTCCTTCTTTCTCTTTTTATTTCCTTTTATTTCACCACCATCATAACAATAACAATAATGCAATGCATTGCCTCCGGGACCTGACACCTCTCCCATTCCCCCTAAAAGGGTCTCATAGGAACAGTAGCATAATAATAATAATAGAAATGACAACCTTTACCCGCCACGTGTTGCTGTGGCCAATCTTCCCTCTTTCTCTCCTTCTTTCCCTCCTTCCTTCCTTCCTTCCTTCCCATCTTTCCTTCTCCTCTTCTTTCTCTATCTCTTTCCTTCATTCCCCCTTTTTCTTTCTCTTCTGCTGTCTCTCTTTTCTTTCCTTCCATCTTTCCTTTTCTTTCCTTTTCTTCTTCCTCTAACTTCCCTTCCTTCCCCCTTTTTCTTTACCTCCCTTTCTCTTTCTTCCTTCTTTCCTTCCTTCCTGTCTTTCCTAGATTTTGACAGGGCAGGAAGGGGCGGGGTGGGGTTTGGAGGTGGCGTGAAGTAAAAGGAGGTAAGATTGGGGCAGGGGAGTGATGGAGCGTGGGGTTGCATGTGTGTGTGCGGCAGCGGGGGGAGTGATGGAGCGTGGGGTTGCGTGTGTGTGTGGCGGCGGGGGGAGTGGGGTTGCGTGTGTGTGCGGCGGCGGGGGGAGTGGGGTTGCGTGTGTGTGCGGCGGTGGGGGGACTGATGGAGCGTGGGGTTGCGTGTGTGTGTGTGGCGGCGGGGGGAGTGGGGTTGTGTGTGTGTATGCGGCGGCGGGGGGAGTGATGGAGCATGGGGTTGCGTGTGTGTGTGCGGCAGGGGGTGTGTGTGTGCGGGAAGCGGCGCGGCGGGGCTTGGAGTGGGCATGGTTTCCGCAGAGGGAACGTTGGCCGGAAGGCCATGTGCGCGCGCCAGGGAACTTGCGGCTGGGCGCCAATGTGCATGCTCAGTTGTTTTGCCGTTTTGTGAGTGTGTTGTTGTGTTGTTTTTCATTTTGAGTAGATATGTTTGTACCTTGTGGGTTGTGTTATGGGCACGGGGATTTTAGTTAAGTTTCGTTGGGGTTTTTTTGAGTTTTGTTCTTTTGCCGTTTTGTGAGTGTGTTGCTGTGTTGTTTTTCATTTTGAGTCGATATGTTTGTACCTTGTGGGTTGTGTTATGGGCATGGGGATTTTAGTTAAGTTTCGTTGGGGGATTTTGGAGTTTTGTTGTTTTGCCATTTTGTGAGTGTGTTGTTGTGTTGTTTTTCATTTTGAGTAGATATGTTTGTACCTTGTGGGTTGTGTTATGGGCACGGGGATTTTGGTTAAGTTTCGTTGGGGGATTTTTGAGTTTTGTTGTTTTGCCGTTTTGTGAGTGTGTTGTTGTGTTGTTTTTTATTTTGAGTAGATATGTTTGTACCTTGTGGGTTGTGTTATGGGCATGGGAATTTTGGTTAAGTTTCGTTGGGGGGGTTTTGAGTTTTGTTTCCTCGTTGGATGCCCCTAACAAATTTATATATATAGATAATAAAAAGTTAGGAAAAAACAGTAGTGAGTGTGTGTTGTCGAAGGCTTTCATTGCCGGAATCACTGGGTTGTTGTAGGTTTTTTTCAGGCTATATGGCCATGTTTTAGAGGCATTCTCTCCTGACGTTTCGCCTGCGTCTATGGCAAGCATCCTCAGAGGTAGTGAGGTCTGTTGGAACTAGGTTTATATATCTGTGGAATGACCACGGTGGGACAAAGAACTCTTGTCTGCTGGAGCTAGGTGTGAAGGTGATTTCTAAAGCAACTTCATGTGAGGATTAGACAAGTAAGCTCGTAAGAAAGTAAAAGGGAAAAGGAAGGGAAAAACAAAACAATGGGTAGGAAGCTGCAAAAGCACGACAGACCATTTGAAGTAAAAATGGCACAATCTTTTTTGTACTCAAGCTTATACCAGGAAAAACATTGCCATCTCTTTCGAACAGAGGATGTGGAATAAATTTTCCCCACCAGAAAAAAAAAACAAGGCTAAAAGGTAAGCATAACAACAAGAGATAAAAATAAATTATGAAAAGCGATACCATCAAAGTAATTCCAGATCAGAGAGAGCTGGGAGGAAAAGCCCTGCTTAAGCAATGCCAGGGAAAGAAATTGAAAGGAGGGGGGGTTATGAACATCCTGTTTACCAATGAGCTTGAAGACACGCAACTTCTCTGCCTCTCTCTGGGAGGCAATGGATGGATTACAGTGTTTCTCAACCTGGGGGTCGGGACCCCTGGAGGGGTCACGTGGGGGTGTCAGAGGTGTCGCCAAAGACCATCAGAAAACACATTATTTTCTGTTGGTCATGAGGTTTCTGTGTGGGAAGTTTGGCCCGGTTCTGTCACTGGTGGGGTTCAGAATGCTCTTTGATTGCAGGTGAACTATACATCCCAGTAACTACAACTCACAAGTGTCTAATGTCTATCTTCCCCAAACTCAACAAAAAAGCTCCTGTTTTGTAGCAGGTTTCCTATGAGGCAGGTGAGGTGGTAGTCCTTTGTGATATTATACATTTTTCTCAGGAGGAGGCGGTGGTTCACAGTATCATAAGCTGCTGACAGGTCTATGAAGACAGCTCCTGTGATCTGCTGCCTTTCAAAGCCATCAGGTTCAACACTTGCGATGTGCAGCTTTTGCCTTTCCTGAAGCCAGCTTGCTGTGGGATCAGACAGGGGTCTATTTTTTCCCTAATTCTATGCAAAATAAGTCTCTCCAGACTGGCACAACAGGGAGATTGGTCTGTAGCTTTTTGGATCATTACGGTCTTTGCCTGGCTTCAAGATGGTGATGACTTGCTTTCCTCCAGATTTTGGGGATCTGACAGGATGCAGTGCAGTTGTTCATCAGTTGTTCACCAGCAACCAAAGTTCTTGATTTGTTCCATCCGTAGATCATCCAAGCCAGCTGCTTTGTGGAACACATCTCATCACGCTAAAACAGTGGATGTGGCTCTTAATGAGACATGCCACATTATCACGGGGTGTCTGCGCCCTACACCACTGGAGAAATTACACTGCTTAGCCGGTATTGCACCACCTGACATCCGCCGGGAAGTAGCAGCCAATAGTGAAAGGACCAAGGCAGTGACATCTCCAGCTCACCCTTTGTTTGGGTATTAGCCAGCACGTCAACGACTTAAATCAAGACATAGTTTTCTTAGATCTACAGAGACACTCGCTGGAACACCTCAGCAATCGAGAGTCCAAAAGTGGCAGGCTCAAACCCAGCACCTCAATCCGTGGGTGATACCAGATGAGCACTGTGACGGCAGGACTGAAGACCGATAGGTCGCAGGTTCGAATCTGGGGAGAGGCGGATGAGCTCCCTCTATTAGCTCCAGCTCCTCATGCGGGGACATGAGAGAAGCCTCCCACAAGGATGATAAAATATCAAAAATCATCCAGGCGTCCCCTGGGCAACGTCCTTGCAGACGGCCAATTCTCTCACAACAGGAGCGGTTGCTCCTGACACGACAAAAAAAAAAAAAAAAACCAGATGAGGGACTCCCCCCTGGGTACACAGAAGACTGGGCGACTTGGAAGGCGCTGAACAGACTGCGCTCTGGCACCATGAGATGCAGAGCCAATCTTAAGAAATGGGGCTACAAAGTTGAATCCACGACATGCGAATGTGGAGAAGAGCAAACCACTGACCACCTGCTGCAATGCAACCTGAGCCCTGCTACATGCACAATGGAGGACCTCCTTGCGGCAACACCAGAGGCACTCCAAGTGGCCAGAAATTGGTCAAAGGACATTTAATCAACTACCAAGTTTGCAAAATTTGTGGGTTTTTTTAATCAGTTTGTTTGTTTTGTTCTGTTAGAAATGTAATACAATGGTATGGTTGCTGATGACACGATAAATAAATTCCCCAAACTCCACCACTGTTCACATTTGGGTATATTGAGTATCCATGCCAAGTTTGGTTCAGATCCATCATTGTTTAAGTCCACAGTGCTCTACCTGGATGTAGGTGAACTACAACTCCCAAACTCAAGGTCCCACCAAAGTGTTTTCTGTTGGTCATGGGAGTTCTGTGTACCAAGTTTGGTTCAATTCCATCATTGGTGGAGTTCAGAAGGCTCTTTGATTGTAGGTGAACTATAAATCCCAGCAACTACAAGTCCCCAATGACAAAAATCAATCCCCTCCAAACCTCATTAGTATTCAAACTTGGGTGTATTGAGTATTTGTGCCAAATTTGGTCAAGTAAATGAAAATACATCAGATATTTACATTACAATTGATATCAGTAGCAAAATGACAGTTATGAAGTAGCAATGAAAATGATTTTATGGTTGGGGAGTCACCACAACAGGAGGAACTCTATTAAGGGGTCGTGGCAATAGGAAGGTTGAGAACCACTGGGATGGAACCTATTTTGTGTGGATTCCTCTTTTCATTAGGCCAAAGAATGGAATTCTTCATTCTTTCTGACTCCTGTTTCAGATTTAAGTGCTGGGGGAAAACCAGTAGGTGGATTTAAGAGAGAGGGCTTGAGAATATGATTATGGTAACAATGACAAATTCTTCGGTTGAACATGTGCTCAGAGCATCCTATACCTTATGTTTGTCTTACGTCTTTGTACATTTTGCAGAAGACCCATATGTGTGCATTTCACAGGGACCACGCAGAGGAATCAAAGAAGCTGCCTCCAGGATTAATCTCAAATGTTTTGCCCCATGTCTCCATCTAGTGGTCACCCTCCCCACATAAAAAGTAGGCCAAGTGAACTAGAAGGCATAAAAACCCTGCACAATATCTGAAGGAAAAGCCTCCAGTTCAAAGTGCAGAATACCGCATATACTCAAATATAAGCCGGGTTTTTCAGCCTTTTTTTCAGGCTGAAAAACCTCCCCTCGGCTTATATTCGGGTCACGGAACAACCGAGGAGAGGGAAAGGCAAGCCTTCCTCAGCAGCTTTGGCGGCGGCAGAGAACAAGGAAGCCCCTGCGGCAGGCTTTTCCGCAGGCTTGCTCTCCTTCTGCTTGGTCCCATGCGCAGCCGCGGTGGCGGGGGCAGCGGTGGGAGGAAGCAGAAAAGCCGCGCATGGAGCGAGGGGGGAGGGGAAAGTGCTCACCGCTCCCCTTCCTCTCTTGCTGCGCACACACCTTCTTCCTTGTCCCATGTGCAGCCACGGTGGAGGGGGCAGCGGTGGGAGGATGCAGGAAAGCTGCGCATGGGGCGAGGGGAGTGCTCACCGCTCCCCTTCCTCTCTTGCCGCGCACGCACCTTCTTCCTTGTCCCATGTGCAGCCACGATGGAGGGGGCTGCGGTGGGAGGATGCAGGAAAGCTGCGCATGGGGCGAGGGGAAAGTGCTCACCGCTCCCCTTCCTCTCTTGCTGCGCACACACCTTCTTCCTTGTCCCATGTGCGGCCACGGTGGAGGGGGCAGCGGTGGGAGGATGCAGGAAAGCTGCGCATGGGGCAAGGGGAAAGTGCTCACCGCTCCCCTTCCTCTCTTGCTGCGCACACACCTTCTTCCTTGTCCCATGTGCGGCCACGGTGGAGGGGGCAGCGGTGGGAGAATGCAGGAAAGCCGCGCATGGGGCGAGGGGAAAGTGCTCGCCGCTCCCCTTCCTCTCTTCCTGTGCACACACCTTCTTCCTTGTCCCATGTGTGGCCACGGTGGAGGGGGCAGCGGTGGGAGGATGCAGGAAAGCCGCGCATGGGGCGAGGGGCAAGTGCACGCCACTCCCCTTCCTCTCTGGCCGTGTGCGCACCTTTTTCGGCGGCGGAGGCAGGAAAGATGTGCGAGGGAGAAGGGAAAGGTGCGCGCCTTTCCTCCCGCCTTTATGCGCGCCTTTATTGCCGCTGCCGAGGAAGACGCAGCAGCCTTTCTCTCCTCCCATGCCTGTGCGCACCTTTGCTGCCGCTGCGTCTTCCTCGGCAGTGGCGGTAAAGGCGCGCACAGGGCATCAGAGGAGAGAGAGGTGCGCGCCTCTCCCTTCTCCCTCGTGCGTCTTTCCTGCCTCCGCCGCCGAAAAAGGAGCGCGCGTGGCCAGAGAGGAAGGGGAGTGGCATGCACTTGCCCCTCCCCCCCTTGCCCCATGCGCAGCTTTCCTGCGTCCTCCTGCCGCTGCCTCCGCAGCTACGCATGGGGACAGGAAGGAGAGCAAGCCTGTGGAAAAGCCTGCCGCAGGGGCTTCCTTCTCTGCCGCCGCTGAGGAAAGCTCGTGCTCCGCGAGGGGGGAGAAGGGAATGACAGAAAGACTGGGTAGTCATCTGTCAAACTGACCAGTAGCGGCTGCATTTTTCACCCAGTTTTTTGTGGTAAAATTAGGTGCCTCGGCTTATATTTGGGTCGGCTTATATTCGAGTATATACGGTATATTATTTAAATGCTTCCTAACTTTCTAAAATGGTTCGTTCACCTCAAAGTTGATTCTGAAAATTTATTTTGGTATGGACTGTCGTGACTGTTTGGGAATTGTAACATGGAGGGGAAGGTTGGGGAGAGGGCATATGTACTGGGCACCAAGACCACAACCGGTTAGACAGGAAGTCTGGCAATGCATCTACAGAGTCTGGATGTATCAGACACAGCCCCGAGCTATTCCTTCTCTCACATATTTGTGCTCCAAAGATCAGTTACAGCTGAATTGGGTGGCTCAGGATGCTCAGGACACTCGTAATGAAATCTCCTCCTCAAATCAAGAGAAACGAACCCTTCCCACACTGGATGCACACACATTTTTTGCAGTTTTTGTTCAAAAGCTACACATGTACAGTGCTCTTTGTTTGGTATTCCCCTGAAGATTTTCTTCTCAAAACCCTGTGGGCTTTTCCATGCCCACTCCGCTTCCCAAAATCAATACAGGCACAAGGCATTCTTATCAAGAGTGCGCTTTTATTTTTTATTTTTTTTCCTTTTTTGGAATTTTTTTAAACCTTAGGTTCCTTTCCAGCAGCAAATGGGTGCCAAGGAAAGAGACCAACAAAAGAATCCAAACGCTCCCTCCCGCCGCCTCAACACATTCCAAGCACAAATTAAGAAATGCAAACTAAACCAAAAAATATATATATATTTATATATATAATTTGTCTTTTTCTCTCCGGGTTGCACCCTGGCCCCGCCTCCGAAGATGGCTGATTGGCTGGGGGTCTCTGGCTCTCTTCAGTAAGGGGGCAGCAGGGCACACACACACACACAGGTGGTTGGAAAAGAGGAGGAGCATCGCTCGGTTCCACTCCCGCCCGTTGCTCCCCAAGTCTGACAGTAGAAAAATATGGCAGCTGGAGCCACCCTTACGCCAGGCCAAAGCCCTCCGAGCACTCCTGGATGGCCAGTAGCAGCATGTGACGCAATTTCTCATAGCTTTCATAGGCAGGGAGGTCCAGCTGGTTGAAACTGGAGAAAGAAAGCAGAAAATATATCAAAGGGGAGGACACTGAGCAGCAGACCAACTAACTCAATTTCAAAGGACATTGTCTCTTTGCCATTTCCATCCAATTCCTAGGCCTCCAGTCCAAAAAAACAGTTCAGAGTCAGCAAGAAAACAGTCCAGAGTCAACGTCAGGGAGTACCTCGAAATTGTAAGCCAGTCCAAGTCAATACCAGAAAGGTCGTAGTTCAAAAAGCACTCCAAACAGAAGCTCGCAAGCTGAATTTTCTCAAGCTGCTGCTAAAGCGGCGGATCAAGAGAACTGAGGGCCTAGCCCCACCCACAGTCTATATATACTCGGGGGGACTGGGTGGGGCAAAAAATGTCTGTTTTGTCTTTCCAGAAGATTCCAAACCTGGTCTGCGCAGGAGCAGGAATAACCATATGTGCAATTCAATGTTGACCACGACAGGGAAACAAGGATTACCCCTTGGAGCAGATGGTGTTATCTCTCTCTATGTGTGCCAAGCACTTGCCCCAAATGACGGACACCCCATTCTACCCTAATCTGGAATTTGGATCAGTAAAATGGAAGCCTTGAATCTTGACAACTTTCTTTTAAGTAATTATATCCTAATTCACAAATATGAATTTATGCAGTATAGACCCCTTTTCAATGGAGTCAAAATGCAGTTTCACTTACCTATGCTCCAAAGAATATTTATCTTGGAAGTGTTTGTGGATGTCTCTAGATGTGGCATGGGCAAACTTTGGAACTCCAGGTGTTTTGAACTTTAGCTCCCACAATTCCTAACAGCTGGTAAATTGCCTGGGATTTCTGGGAGCTGATGTCCAAAATACCTGGAGGGATGAAGTTTACCCATGCCTGCTCAAGATCTTCCAGTGCAATTCTATGGTATTTTCTGACCCAAGCATACCATAAAATCACAGTTGAAGGACCTAAAAAGGCTCATACATGGAAGTGCTTGTGGGCCTCTCTAGGTTCTCCAATGCTATTCTATGGTATGCTTCTGGCCCAAGTATAATCAAAATACTAAATTCCCTATTATCTATAGCAGTGTTTCTCAACCTGGAGGGGTCGTGAGGGGGTGTCAGAGGGGTTACTAAAGACCACCAGAAAACATAGTATTTTCTGTTGGTTATGGAGGTTCTGTGTGGGAAGTTTGGTCCAATTCAATCGTTGTTGGGGTTCAGAATGCTCTTTGATTGTAGGTGAACTATAAATCCCAGCAATTACAACTTCCAAATGTCAAGGTCTATTTTCCCCAAACTCCACCAGTGTTTACATTTGGGCATATTAAGAATTCATGCCAAATTTGGTCCAGATCATCATTGTTTGAGTCCACAGTGCTCTCTTGATGTAGGTGAACTACAACTCCCAAACTCATGGTCAATGCCCACCAAACCCTTCCAGTATTTTCTGTTGGTCATGGGAGTTCTGTGCCAAGTTTGATTAAATTGGTGGAGTTCAGAATGCGCTTTGTAGATGAACTATAAATTCCAGCAACTACAACTCCCACAGGACAAAATCAATACCCTCCCCCAATCCCACCAGTATTCAAATTTGTGCCAAATTTGGTCCAGTGAACAAAAATACATCCTGCATATCAGATATTTACATTACGCTTCATAACAGCAGCAAAATGACAGTTATGAAGTAGCAATGAACAACTAACATGAGGAAGCGTATTAAGGGGTATTAAGGGGTTGTGGCGTTAGGAAGGTTGAGAACCACTGATCTATAGTTTCAGGTATCCAGGGAATGTTTGTCTTGGAATGTATCCTCTGCATATATGAGGGTCATACTGTACATTCCTCCCTTTCCTCCACTGAAATAAACTAATGTTTTTTTCAGTCTCCTTATAGAAATCCCAAACAGGCCTCCACTTAGGGACTGAAATTGCTCAGTGAAATGAGTCCATCTGCTAGTTCACCCATGAAATTAGGTAGTATGGTTCGAAAGCCAAGAAGACGGAAAATAAAGCCAGCCTTCAAAAGAACTGCCTGGAGCCCCCAGTTGCGCAGTGGGTTAAACCCCTATGCCGGCAGGACTGAAAACTGACAGGTTATAGTTTCGAATCTGGAGAGAGTGCGGATGAGCTCCCTCTGTCAGCTCCAGCTCCTCATGCAGGGACATGAGAGAAGCCTCCCACAAGGATGGTTAAACATCAAAACATCCAGGCGTCCCTTGGGTAACGTCCTTACAGACGGCCAATTCTCTCACACCAGAAGCGACCTGCAGTTTCTCAAGTTACTCCTGACATATTCACACAAAAAAAGAACTGCTGGTGCTTGGTTAAACACTGCTTAGACCTGGATTTATAGTAATGTTTGTCTATTTAAATCAGGGGTCCTAAAACTAAGGCCCGGGGGCCGGATATGGCCCTCCAAGGTCATTTACCTGGCCCTCACTCAGGGTCAACCTAAGTCTGAAACGACTTCAATACATACAACAACAACAACAATCCATCTCATTACCCAAATGCAGAAATTCATTCATTTTTTTTCAAATTACAATCCGTCCCTCCAACAGTTTGAGGGACTGTGACCTGGCCCTCTGCTTAAAAAGTTTGTGGACCCCTGATTTAAATTATCACTTAATTTGCAGAGAGTAGTCTGGGTGCCTACATTCAAGAAATAACTAAGCACAAATGTCTGAATATATCAAACATATCCAGGTGTCCCTTACCACGTGTGAGCAGAAGGCAGCCTGTCTGTTGAACGGTCATCTCTGTGGATCTGGAATTTCTGGATACCATTCATGCCCTCCAGGGCAGCAAAGCCCTGCAAGGGCACTTTGGATGTGCCCGTGACAAACTGCAGGAACTTCGCTCTGTCTGCCTGATCAAAAGAGCGCAAAGCCCGCCAAAACCACTGGATCTGTGAAGAAGCACAAGAAAGAATGGAACTTAAGAGTTCAAAGTGGTGGCTTTCTTTCAGACAGCATGGAAAGCCTGGAGATCTCTGGAAGTTGATAACACTCTTCTCTCCCAAATCCCCTTTTGAGTGAAATAGGTGGCAAATGATATGTAGCTTTCATACATTTGGGAGTCATGAACAAACTCAATTTATCAATTTCCCAAAGAATAATGAAGTTGGGAGTAGCCCATTCTCTTTTGCAATTCTTAAGAAATTGAGAGTGCCAGAAAAAAAAATCTAGAATGCATGGAAAGTCTAACCTGTATAGAGTTTGCCTGATACTTGTGATACTCTGTGTTGGATTTCAGGTCATCTATGTCGATGGTGGGTAAGCCTGAAATCAGCAGCTCTAGCTCTTGCTCTGTGAAGATGGAGATGAGGCGCTTGGGGATGATCTCATAGAAGCCCTCCAGGAAGGCAGCCAGCTGCTTGCGGATTGCTCCTGCCAGAGGAAAACAGAGATTGTTACTAGGAGTGAAGAAGGGAAAAAGTTCTGAATAACCTGTGGCTCAAGTAAGAACTCAGTTGAGGCAGCATTTCCGTTTCCCTCTGCAAGTGTGTATATATTTTTAAAAGTCACAATTTCTCACATATGGGCTGGCTTGTTTTAAAAAAGGAAATGAGAAATCATAGAAGAAGGAGGAGGAGGAGGAGGAGGAGGAGGAGGAGGAGGGGAGGAGGAGGAGCAGGAAGAAGAAGAAGAAGGAGAAGGAGGAGGAGGAGGAGGAAGGAGGAGGAGGAGGAAGAGGAGGAGGAAGAAGAAGGAGGAGGAGGAGGAAGAAGAAGAAGGAAGAGGAGGAGGAGAAGGAGGAGGAGGAAGAAGAAGAAGGAGGAGGAGGAAGAAAAAGGAGGAGGAGGAGGAGGAAGAAGAAGAAGGAGGAGGAGGAGGAGGAGGAAGAAGAAGTACTACTACTACTACTACTACATTATTTTTCTACCCCGCCTCCATCTCCCCAAGGGGACTTGGGGTGGCTTACATGGGGCCAAGCCCAGGCAACATACAGATTAAAAGCAAAAACAACAGTAAATTACAAATTAAAATAGCAAAAACATCATAACAGTAATAAACAAGTATCAATCAACAGCAAACCAATTTTGGAGGGGGGAAGGAGGCCACCATACAAATTGATTAAAGAGTAAATACTTCAATAAGGTGGATAGGGACATATAATGGCACAGGGGATGTCATGGAAAAAGAGCAATTAAACAGGATCACGATTAACTCATATAACTTACATATATGAGTAATGATGTAATATAGGAATTCAGGTTAAATAGTGAAAATAGATCATGGTACAATAGTTTGTCATAGGGGTCATCAGTCGAAGGCACAACGAAACATCCACGTCTTTAATTCCTTACGGAATGTGGCTAGGGAGGGTGCCTGCCTAATCTCCCTAGGGAGGGAGTTCCAGAGACGGGGGGGCCACCACCGAGAATGCCTTCTCCCTCGTCCCCACCAATCAAGCCTGAGACGGGGGCGGGAGCGAGAGAAGAGCATCCCCGGAAGATCTTAAGGATCATTTGGGTTTGTAGGGGAGGAGGTGTCACGCAGATAGGCAGGTCCTGAACTGTTTAGAGCTTTGTAGGTAATAACTTGCCCCTTGAATTGGGACCAGAAACCCATCGGCAACCAGTGGAGCTGTTTAAACAGGAGGGTTAACCACTCCCTGTAATTTGCTCCAGTTAACAATCTGGCCGCCGACCTTTGCACCAGCTATAGTTTCCGAACTGTCTTCAAGGGCTGCCCTACGTAGAGTGCATTACAGTAGTCATATGGCTAACTTTTGACTCTGACCTTGTTTGTGACTTCCTTCCTCATAATGAATATAATAACAACAATAAAGAAATGCTATTTAAGGATGCATTTATGTTTGTTTTCCACATTATAGCTGCACAGTATGTTTAGCATCTGCTAGTTCTGAGACCTGCTTGAAATTTGCATTAATATTCTCAAATGTAGTCGCAGGTAGATGCGACTACATTTGAAAAAAATGATTAGTGTGTGAAAAATGATTAGTGTGTGTGAGAAGATGTCCAGGTGAAACAGATATTAGATCAATCTATTGTCGAAGACTTTCATGGCCAGAATCACTGGGTTGTTGTAGGTTTTTTCGGGCTATATGGCCATGGTCCAGAGGCATTCTCTCCTGACTTTTCGCCTGTATCTATGGCAAGCATCCTCACTACCTCTGAGGATGCTTGCCATAGATGCAGGCGAAACGTTAGGAGAGAATGCCTCTAGACCATGGCCATATATCCCGAAAAAACCTACAACCCAGAGATTAGATCATGTTTCCTCCACAATTTTCCCATGATCTGCCCTCTCCCTACAGATGAATTCTGCGGCAACGCACCTGTCATTCTCATCTGACACACCAAGTGCACATATTCCTTCTTGTTCTCCTCAGTGACAAGGATGTTAGCTCCATTGGGCTTAAGGTCACGAACCTCACACACACCAAATTCTTGAACCTGTTTGGGTGGCAGGAGGAGACAGAAAAGCAATGATCAACCAGAAAGCAGATGGGGGGACTGGAATTACTTTGCCCAATCTAAAAAAGGTTTACATCCAGTTTGACTCAGTACTGGCTTTCCATAATAATAATAATAATAATAATAATAATAATAATAATAATAATAATACTTTATTTACACCCGCCACCATCTTCCCAAGGGACTCCCCAAGCAATAAACAAAAACAATACAATTAGTATAAATCACATATAAACAATAACACACAAAGATTTAAAAACCTATGGTCGGGCCAAATGTAATGGTTTAAAAGTTAATGAACAAGTACAAATTAATGTGGTACTTGTTCAACTCCATAAATTCTTCCTCAGCTTCCATTTACTATCAGATAATTGTACAATAAATCTTGGGAGCAGCTGAAAAAAACCTCTGTAAAAGAAAGAGGAACCACTATAGGCTTATCTTGGCACCACCATTCCTTTATGCATAAGAGATTAACTGTTTTGAAACTAATGACCAAATGCCATCCTTTTTGCAAAACTCTCCACACAATTCCTAATACGTAGAAGCAATATCTCCAGTCCTGTGACTTTCCGTCACACGCTATTTATTTATTTATTTTATTTTATTTATTTCACAGTTTTGTATACCGAGCTTCTCAACCTCGTTGAGGGACTCAGCCCGGTTTACAGCCATAAAAACATATACATTCATTAAAATATCATATATCACAATTACAAAAACTTTAAAATAACACTATGTCTAAAACTACTGTGGTCAGTCGTCCTATTAAGATGGATCTACATCAACTTCCATCCAGGGTCCTATGGTGTTCTCTCATTCCTCGAAGGCCTGACTCCACAGCCATGTCTTCACCCGTTTCCTAAATGTTAGGATGGATGGGGCGGTTCTGGCCTCCAGAGGGAGAGAGTTCCAGAGTCGCGGGGCCACCACCGAGAAGGCCCTGTCCCTCGTCCCCACCAGGCGCGCTTGCGAGGCCGGTGGGACCGAGAGCAGGGCCTCTCCAGATGATCTTAGTAATCTTGATGGTTCGTAGGGGAGAACCATTTGAAAACACAAAACTTTATAAAGTTCAACAGAAAACACTGTGCCTACTCCTAATAGTAAGCTAACCTAAAGAGCAAGAGATTCCTAAGCTGCTGCAATAGCGGCGGATAAGAAGAACTGAGGCAGTCGCCCCGCCCACCAGCTACTTATACTCACAAGGGAAGAGTGGGCGGGGCTAACCGCCAGAAAAGTTTTCAAATCTATCTAGAAGGTTCCGAAGCTGTCTGCTCAGGCGCAGAAACTACCATATGTGTGATTCACAGTTGACCACGATGGGAAACTATATAAAGTTCAACAGAAAACACTGTGCCTACTCCTGACCAAAATTTGCATCTTTCAACTATCAATCCTGTCGGACTAGTATGTCTGATACTTCTCGATACAAAATTTGAGTGTACTCAAATGTATCAGCCATTATCTCCATCTAAGTCCACATATCCCACTTCCTGAGTCTGCAGATCTCTCTTTGTCTCTTCCTCCTTAAGTTCTAATAGCCTTAAACATCCAAAGATGTGAAGTCTTCTCAACAGATGGGGATGGAAAATTACCTCAGTGCTGAAGGTGAGGTCATAGCCCAGAGTGGAAACATCATTCTCTAGGAGATAGACCAGTCCCTGGTAGAAGTGATAATCCTCACTCTCCATATCTGTGTACCTGTGGAGTTGAAGGACAAGAAGAGGTCCCATGTACTTTCAAAAAGCACAATGATATGTTCAGCAAGGACCCTAAAGTAAATGGATGACTGACCTGACTGACTTGCCTAGGATATGCTTGTAGAAGGAGCGGGTGAAGTAGCACTCTAGCAACCGGTTGTCATACACCGCCTTAGCCACAATGCGCCCAACGAATTTGAAGTAGCTGAGGTGGTTGGGGTTACAGTGAGAAGAAGGATTGATGGTGTAGGTGACTCGATCGCCAGGCGATGTGCGGAAGAGTGCATACATGGGGTTAAACATCTCCCGGGAGATGATCATATACCACTCACGCAGGAGGCCACCAGCATCCTGGCCTTCTTCCCCTTCAAACACGATATATCTGATAAAACAAAGTGCGTACAAATGTTAAGAAAATGCCAAAAAATGATGGTTTTGCAGTCAGCAAGCACCTAGTATTTGGAGATTACATACCTCCTCGGCAGTTCCAACTTCCAATATGGCCAAAGGCTCAGACGTGGTTCTCTTCTAATGATCTGAGGTAAAAAGGGCTCAGTCTACAGCAGGGCTGAAAGCTGTGGTTCTAACGCACTTGGCGTGTGTGTGTGTGTGTGTGAGTGAAGGAGGAACATATAGAGACACATAGCGCACCCATTCGGGCCAATCAACTTCCCCGGATACTGGACGGGGAAGTTGATTGACTCGAATGGGTGCACTATGTTCTCTTGTCTATGGGCTTGCCTTTCCCTTCTGTGCCTTGGAGAGACATATGTTCCTCCTTCACTCACACACACACATTTATTAAAAAAGGAGGTAGCGCTTATTTTGAGAGCGAACTGGCCTGAGAGTCGTTGGGAGTCCGTAATCTGTTCGCGGGAAGGAGAAGGCAGTTTAGTCGGTGAGTGGTCTGGGTCAAAAACATGGTCAGTCCGCAAGAAAGAGAATAAGAAAGTCGCTAAGGCTAGAGAGGTTCCAAAGGCTGCTGATGCGCCGGAAAAAGGAACTAAGCCGAGGCTCCTGCCTTGGGCATTTATAGTCTTGGGGAGAGTGGGCGTGGCGCCCGCCAAAATGTTTCTAATACAAGATCCTAGAAGGTTCCGAACAGCTGCGCATGCGCAGAAAGTAAACCCATTATGTGCGTCTTTCACAGACTCCACGAAGAGGAAACGCCATTACTGGCCTGATATGTAGCGTAGTGCAGGCGAAAACCAAACCAGTAACACAGTTTAATAATAATATAATAATAATAATAATAATAATAATAATAATAATAAAAAACTAGTCAAAGATCACAGAGAGAGAGGTTCCATAAATGCTGCATAAGCGGCGGATGAAAAGAACTGAGGCGGTGGCGCTGCCCACCTGCTACTTAAACTCGCAAGGGGAGGGTGGCGGGGCCAACCACCAAAGTTTTTCAAATCTATCTAGAACAGTGGTTCTCAACCTGGAGTTCCCTGATGTTTTTGGCCTTCAACTCCCAGAAATCCTAACAGCTGGTAAACTGGCTGGGATTTCTGGGAGTTGTAGGCCAAAAACATCTGGGGACCCCAGGTTGAGAACCACTGATCTAGAAGGTTCCGAAGCTGTCTGCTCAGGCGCAGAAACTACCAAACTACCAGAAACTACAGTTGACCATGATGGAAAATTGAAAATGAACAATGTACAAAAAAGGGATACCAAGGACAAAGATCAGAAGATGGTCTAAGGTTCCTTAGTAAAGATAGCTCATAAACTGGTGCATATGAGAAAAGTCCAGTTTCAACAACATGAAAGAGAACAAATTGCTCACAATCTATTTTTCATTTCTTCAGGTGACTTGCGATGCAATTCCCGATAAGAGTCTTCAAAGACATGATCCCGACGCACATGCACAGCCATGTCTTCTTTTCTCAGCCCCTCATCCAGTCTTTCCAATTCTTGCCGGAAGTATCTGGGAAAGAAGAGTAAGCATACAGTCACCACCTCTGACATGCAGAGTTATGACTATAGGGCACCATGAATAGAGAAGTTCCAAGGAGATAAACTGAGGATAAATAGTTTGGGAGCTCCAAGCATTACAAATGTGATCAGCTGTTTTGCTGGGTGGGGGACAGACAAGACCTTTACTTTTAAGTCACTCCTGGGGAAGGAGAATAATTGTAAAAAAGCAGAACAAAACTGAACCAGTTCATTCCACCAAGTCACTTCCATTCCTGCTCCTGACTGTCCGCCCCCCTCCCCGCCCTTTTATCACTGTGGAAACAGAACAAAGACACAACAAATGCCTGGGTAGTGAGTATAATATAAATAAAAACAACAGAGCCTCCTTCTACTTTTCTTTCAGAAGAGAGAACAGAAGAAATTGGAAAACTAGTACTGATACATGGAAACCTACTTTCGTTTAACATCAAAGTCCAGCACACGAATGTAATCAACGAGGACAGCAAAGGGACCATCAGCCAGATGGGTGGTGGACTGACGCAAGATCTGGTTCAGCACAGTGCGGTGTGTCTCTACAAGACAAAAAAACCAACAAGTGTTGTTTCTGTTGTGGGATCCTGACTTACACTGCCTTATATTGTTATGTATTCACATGCTTTATATAATTATGATGTTGTTTATTTATGTAATTATGATGTTGTTGTTTATTTCGGTTTATTGTAATTGTTGTTTGGGCTTGGCCTCATGTAAGTCGCTCCGAGTCCCCATTAGGGAGATGGTGGCAGGCTATAAATAAAGATTATTATTATTATTATTATTATTATTATTATTATTATTATTATTATTCCTGGTGTGCTGCAGATTTTCCACCTTCCCAAATTTCTTTCCCAAGTAGATTGTCCACCTAAAAACCCAAGCTAACCCCATACATTACCAGCTGGTCTGCTATCTGTATCTTATTCACTAAGAGTTAAAAGCAGTGGCTCTCAACCTGTGGATCCCCAGATGTATCCCCAGAGGTATTTGAAAGGATCGATCAATAATGTGTTTGAGCTGATGCCTTTTGACATGTGTGTTATGTCGGTCTATAGTGACAGCAGTTTTGCTGATGTAGAAAATCACAAATCTGTGAGTGGTTTTGTGATTAAGTTAGGAGATTGTCTATTGAATTGGAAGTCTAGGAAACAAGCGGTTATTTGTTTGTCAACTTCTGAGGCTGAGTTTGCCAGTTTGACAGACACATGTAAGGAGATGTTGTGGGTCAAGAAGTTGGTTGAAGACGTTGGTATTAGGTTAGAAGATAAAGTTCAAGTTTTTGTAGATTCACAAACGTGTATAGAATTAGCAAAGATGGAGTGTCTGAAAGCTAGGTCTAGATATGTTGGTGTTAGGCATGCGTATGTAAGAGAGTTAGTTAGTGAAGGTGAAGTGTGTCTAAACTATGTAAGAAGTGAGGAAAATTTTGCAGATGTGTTGACGAAAGCTTTAGGTGAAGAAAAGTTTCTAAGGTTTTCAGATATGTTGAGTTTAGTCAGTGCATGAGGAGGGGTGTCAGGTTTTACAATGTATTGTAATGTAATATAGCTGAGTCATGCACTGCTAACAGGCTTCTATTGGAAATGCTGGGTCATGCATTAACTGTATATAGAACTTCATTTGGGGAATGTGTTCTGGCCTAGTCCAGGTGATTGTGAATGATGTAATCCTGGGTCTGAGTTATGTTAATGAGTTGGGAACCAATCAGAGATTTGAAAACCACTGGCAGGCTTCTAATCTCATCCAAAAACAGGCATTTAGCTGCCCTTCTGAGACAAGACAGTCAAGTTCTCCCAATGGGAAGTTCTTATGAAGCAATTTATCTCAATTCCCTGAACACTGCTTGAGCATACCTGCAAAGCGGAGAAATTTCTGAGTGTCCGGGGGAAGGCTGGAAGAGATGTGCATAGAGGAGGGCTCCCGGGAGAAAAAAGGGTCAAGGGAAGAGGGTGTTGCAGGCGTCAGGGGGGCAGGCGAAAGAGGTGGAGGCTCATCCTTGATGTGAGCCAGTTGGCTCTCCCGTGTGTCACGCACTGGTGGTTTGCTTTCCCGCTCGGTGGCATGGACCAGAAAGAAGGCTTCCACTGCTGGCTGCAACACTGTTGGGAAGAAGAAGTGGTGAGGCTTGAAATAGGCAGGGAGGACCGAAGCAGTCTGACAGCCACTTTCAAACATTTGAACGGAATGCCATGTAGATGATGAAGCAAGTGTGCATTTTGCTGCTCCAGTAAGTAGAGCATGAATAACGGAGCTGAATTAGAACAAAAGGGATTCCCCTTAAATATTAGAAAGAATGTATTGCCGAAGACTTTCATGGCCGGAATCACTGGATTGTTGTAGGTTTTTTTCAGGCTATATGGCCATGTTCTAGAGGCATTCTCTCCTGACGTTTCACCTGCATCTATGGCAAGCATCCTCAGAGATTGTGAGGTCTGTTGGAACTAGGAAAATTGGTTTATATATCTGTGGAATGACCAGGGTGGGACAAAGAACTCTTGTCTGTTAGAGTTAGGTGTGAATGTTTCAACTGGCCACCTTGATTAGCATTTGATGGCCTGGCAGTGCCTGGGGCAATCTTCTGTTGAGAGATGATTAAATGTCCTTGATTGTTTCCTCTCTGTTGTTTTGCTGTTGTAATTTTACAATTTTTTTTAATACTGGTAGCCAGATTTTGTTCATTTTATTTATTTATTTATTTAGAGTTTTTATATACTGGTCTTCTCACCTCCAGCGAGGGACTCAGGCCGGTTTACAATGAGGAATTCATACACAATAGTTTAAAAACATCACATCGAATAATGCACTAATATAAACACATTAAAGTACTATCATAAAGTACTATCTAAATAAAGTACTATCATAAAGTACTATCCATGCTTGTGGATTTCCAACCTGGAAACAGCATATTATTTGAGAACACAGAAATGCTGGACCACTCTCACAACCACCATGTCAGACTACACAGGGAAGCCATTGAAATCCACAAGCATGTGGACAATTTCAACAGAAAGGAGGAAGCCATGAAAATGAACACAATCTGGCTACCAGTATTAAAATAACTCTAAAATTACAACAGCAAAACAACAGAGAGGAAACAATCAAGGACATCTAATCACCTCTCAACAAAAGATTGCCCCAGGCACTGCCAAAACATCAGAGAAACAATCAAGGACATCTAATCACCTCTCAACAAAAGATTGCCCCAGGTACTGCCAAAACAAGAAAGAGGAAATAATCAAGGACATCTAATCAACTCTCAACAAAAGATTGCCCCAGGCACTGCTAAAACAATAGAGAGGGGGGGGGGGGGGGAAATCAAGAACATCTAATCACCTCTCAACAAAAGATTGCCCCCAAGCACTGCCAGGCAATCAAATGCTAATCAAGGTGGCCAGTTGAAACATTCACACCTAGCTCAGTTCTTTGTCCCACCCTGGTTATTCCAGATATATATAAAAACCCATTTTCCTAGTTCCAACAGACCTCACTACCTCTGAGGATGCTTGCCATAGATGCAGTCGAAACGTCAGGAGAGAATGCTTCTAGAACATGGCCATATAGCCTGAAAAAACCTACAACAACCATTAGAAAGAACTTTGCAAATGAAAGAGCTGTTGGATAGTGGAGCAGATGGCCTTGTGGTGAGGTGGACTCTCCATCTTTGTAGATCTTTAAACAAAAGACATCTTTCAGAGTACTTCAGTTCTGTACGCCTGGGGGTTGGACTAGATTGCATTTGTGGTCCCTTCCAACAATAACATTCCATGATTCTGTTCTGTTCCCAAAGCAGGTCAGAAACCTTACCAAGAACAGCATGCTGGTCATGGGACTCTTCCAGTTCCTTCAGGCACTCTCCCAGCATGTCCCACAGTTCATCCAGACTGAGCTGCTCACTGAGCAAAGGCAAATCAGGAGGCCGTTCTTCTTTCTCCTTCTCACCCTGTTGGGATCCTTCTGACACTGTAAGAAGAAGGAGACTCAGCCCACAGAGATCCTGAACTAAAGTACACATTTGCTTGTCCTCTGAGCAGTTTAATCTCAATCACAGATGATGTCGTGGTGTCAATATCACAAAGACAGCCTATCCACATACAACACTTTCAATACTTTAGAACAGTGTTTCTCAACCTTCCTAATGCCGTGACCCCTTAATACCGTTCCTCATGTTGTGGTGACCCCCAAGAATAACATTATTTTCGTTGTTCCTTCATAACTGTCATTTTGCTACTGTTATGAATTGTAATGTAAATATCTGATGTGCAGGATGTATTTTCATTCACTGGACCAAATTTGGCACAAATACCCAATACACCCAAGTTTGAATACTGGTAGGGTTGTGGGGGAGGGGGAATTGATTTCTGTCATTTGGGAGTTGTAGTTCCTGGGATTTATAGTTCACCTACAATCAAAGAGCATTCTGAACTCCACCAACAATAGAAGTGAACCAAACCACACAGAACTCCCATGACCAACAGAAAATACTGGAAGGGTTTGGTGGGCTGTGTCCCTTGGTTTTGGAGTTGTAGTTCACCTACCTCCAGAGAGGACTGTGGACTCAAACAATGATGGATCTGGAGCAAACTCTACACAAATACTCAATATGCCCAAATGTGAACACTGGTGGAGTTTGGGGAAAATAGATTCTTGACATTTGGGAGTTGTAGTTGCTGAGATTTGACCTTGAGTCTTGGAGTTGTAGTTCACCTACATCCAGAGAACACTGTGGACTCAAACAATGATGGATCTGGACCAAACTTGGCACACAGACCGAACATGGGCAACTGTGAACACTGGTGGAGTTTGGGGAAAATAGACTTTACATTTGGGAGTTGTAGTTGCTGGGATTTATAGTTCACATACAATCAAAGAGCATTCTGAACCCCACCAATGATAGAATTGGGCCAAACTTCTCATACAGAACCCCCATGAGCAACAGAAAATACTGTATTTTCCGATGGTCTTTGGTGACCCCTCGGACACCCCCCTCTCAACCCCCCCAGGGGTCCCGACCCCCAGGTTGAGAAACACTGCTTTAGAAGTTGCTCTCTCCCCTCCCCTACCCTCAAAACGAAGAGACTAACCAACTGATTGAGTGTCTTGCGTGTTGGGTGATGGCTGATCCACATCCATAGGAGACTCATCTCTTCGCACGGAGCCCTCTGCCTGGTTGGACTCCGACTGAACAGAAGAGAGACTTATTAGTGAGGGCTGCCACCTCCCATGAGCATTTCAATACTGGGAAATCAACCCAATGGCTCCCCAGAAGGAAAGTAGAAAATGGACCCAACAGAACTACGGTATATACATGGTAGCCCTGCCTCTGGACCCCATCTTCTACAGAGACAAAACAAGGTTAAACATGCTGCCACACCATAGCTAACATTTGCAGAACGGGAACAAACTGAATGACAGAGTAACAGGGCAGAAGAAAGAAAGCTAGCAGAAAAGCATGGCATGCATGAATCTAAAAAGGCTGGGCATTTACAGCCAGGAGCTATGTGAAATACATGCATTGGAGTGGGAAACGTTATTGGAAAGCAAAGTACAGAAAGAAGAGAATTGAGAAATTGTCATCAGGGACCTTCCTGCAGGGGACAACTCATATTTCACAAAGTTCGCCAGAATGACCGCGGCCCACAACTACTGAACACAGCATTGGTTCTATACAATCTGTAGTCTAGGCTGATTGACAGCTATGTTGATGGGTCCTAGTCCCATTTATTCCAGAGCAGTTGTCTCTCAAATGTATCTGGGCTATGTGGATTTGTAAATCATGTGATGTTGATTTGTAAATCATGTGGTAGGATTTCTGTGCCCAAGAAACTGGTCCTGCTCCACAGGCCCTTTGGAAGGGAGGGGGTATAGAATAACAGAATACACGCTGGATCCACAAGGGGAATGAGTTAGACCAGGAGTCTTCAAACTTTTTAAACAGAGGGCCAGATCACAGTCCCTCAAACTTTTGGAGAGCCAGATTACAATTTGAAAAAAAAAACCCCATGAATTAATTCCTATGCATACTACACATATCTTATTTGTAGTGCAAAAACCACTTTAAAACAATACAATAACTAAAATGAAGAAGAATTTGAACAAATATAAACTTGGGTTGTTGTAGGTTTTTTCGGGCTATATGGCCATGGTCTAGAGGCATTCTCTCCTGACGTTTCGCCTGCATCTATGGCAAGCATCCTCAGAGGTACGAGATCTGTTGGAACTAGGAAAAGGGGTTTATATATCTGTGGAAGGACCAGGGTGGGACAAAGGACTCTTGTCTGCTGGAGCTAGGAGTGAATGTTTCAACTGACCACCTTGATTAGCATATAATGTCTTGACATTGCCTAGAGCAAACTTTTGTTGAGAGGTGACTAGATGTCCTTGTTTGTTTCCTCTCTGTTGTTGTGCTGTTCTAATTTTAGAGTTTTTAAAATACTGGTAGCCAGATTTTGTTCATTTTCAGGGTTTCCTCCTTTCTGTTGAAATTGTCCACATGCTTGTGGATTTCAATGGCTTCCCTGTGTAGTCTGACATGGTGGTTGTGAGAGTGGTCCAGCATTTCTGTGTTCTCAAATAAAATGCTGTGTCCAGGTTGGTTCATCAGGTGCTCTGCTATGGCTGATTTCTCTGGTTGAAGCAGTCTGCAGTGCTTTTCATGTTCCTTGATTCGTTTTTGGGCAATGCTGCGTTTGGTGGTCCCTATGTAGACTTGTCCACAGCTGCATGGTATACAGTAGACTCCTGCAGAAGTGAGAGGATCCCTCTTGTCCTTTGCTGAACGTACCACCAAGAAAATCCAACAAATGCTACGTTCAGCAAAGGACAAGAGGCATCCTGGCCATATAGCCCGAAAAAACCTACAACAACCCAGTGATTCCGGCCATGAAAGCTTTCGACAATAAATATAAACTTATTAGTATTTCAATGGGAAGTGTGAGCTTGCTTTTGCCTGATGAGATAGGATTGTTGTTGGGTGCTTACAAGTCATTTCAGACTTAGGTTGACTCTGAGTGAGGGCCGGGTAAATTACCTTGGAGGGCCATATCTGGCCCTCGGGCCTTAGTTTGAGGACCCCTGAGTTAGACATTAGCTCACTCAGAGCCAAAGCAAGCTAGCTCTCCAATTCAAGTAGCTTTAAGCTGGAAAAAATAGAATCATAGAATCATAGAATCAAAGAATTGAAAGAGACCTCATGGGCCATCCAGTCCAACCCCCTGCCAAGAAGCAGGAATATTGCATTCAAATCACCCCTGACAAATGGCCATCTAGCCTCTGCTTAAAAGCTTCCAAAGAAGGAGCCTCCACCACACTCCGGGGCAGAGAGTTCCACTGCTGAACGGCTCTCACAGGCAGAAGGGAGACAGATCGGAGCCATGGTTACAGTGACAGACTGTAAAACCAGGTATTTAGTTTAACAACTATCTCTGTCTACTAGTAGTGGGCAACTCTTCTATGAGAGTTGATTTTTTTCCAACAGCATTCAAAAGAATTTAACAGTAGCCACAGATTGTCTGAAGCATAATGATAAAGCTCAGATATTAACAGCCGTGCCTATGGCAAAATTCCCTGGTATTTCCTTTCAATTTCTCCCCAATACTATAATCAAAATTGTAATTTAAAAAAATTCTCCCAAATAGAACCATCAGAAAGCGGATCTTTGAAAACCTGCAACATTATTCTGGTCACAGTCAGAGTTTGATTCCCCTGTCGACTAAAATAACTATTTTGGAGTTATCTTTTTTCCATCCCTGCCAGATTAGCTTGTTCTCAGCATAGCTTTATTTTATTTGGTTTTGAGATATCTTCTTATTGTTCCTTATTTCCATCCACTATTCAAAGATATCTCAAAACCAAAGAAGTAATCAGTATTTTATACACAGGTGTCCAGGCCATTCAGAGGCTTAACACACCAATTTTAATAAAATAAAATAAAAAGCAAGAAAATTAATTAAATGTTGGGACAGTGACTAGAATAATATGAAAGAAAAAAACCAAAAAATGGTGTGTGCATGAGTGACAATACCAAAGAGCACAGAGGGTACTAGCAAATATTCATATCTCTCAGATCAGTAAAATTTTGTAAAATAAAAATTTGTACAGACTATGGATGCCCAGTAAAAGGGAAAGGAACAGCCAGGGAGTACATACAAGCCAGATACAAACAGAAAGCCCTGTCCAATACTTTCTGTGTGAAATTAGACCTTTTAATCCCTCCACCCAAATATACAGGGTGAGGCAGCATAACTTCCTTTTAAAAAAATGCGCGGCATTCAGTCGGTTGAAGATGTAGCGGAGCACTAGTGGTCTCGTTCGAGAGGCGGGAGCATAAAGTTTTGTCCTGACACAGTTCAGTCGCCATCATGCGTTGGAACAGTGAGGAGCGTGCTTTTGCCGTTGAGGCCTACTTTTCGAGCGGATTTGGAGTGGCCGGCCCGCTCTCCAGATTTGGCCCCTTGTGCTTTTTTTCTATGGGGATTTTTGAAATCCCGTGTTTATGTGAACCGTCCAAGGACCCTACAAGATTTGAAGACTAACATCCAGGAAGAAATTGCCAACATAACGCCTGCTATGCTGTCAAGAGTCACGACAAACGCCAGAAATCAGTTTACTCAGTGTATGGAGAATGGAGAATGGGGGACGTCACCTACCTAATTTGATCTTCAAAACTACATAAAACAAAACTTTAGGTATGCGCCTACATTATAAAAAAATAAAACAAAAATTTCTGATTCATACAATGGGTTTTATTAAGTTTTGAAAAAGGAAGTTATGCTGCCTCACCCTGTAGAAATACCTGCCCCTGCAATTTTCCTTTAATTCCCTCTCAAGAAAAGATTTCATGATTACCATATATATTCATGTATAAGTTGATTTTTAAAAAAACAAAAAAACAACCCCCTGATCCTGTTTTTACACCCACAGATAAATATAAGAGCTCTGTCCATGACAATGCAGTGGTATCACTAGCGGCAGGGGTCAGTGGGGGATAGAAACCAAAATGACTTCCACTGCTGCAACCTCCAGAATCCCCTAACCTGCATGGGACATAATGGTGTCACCCCCATGGACTTTCTCCCATGCCACAATCTCTGCTACGCCTGTGGACTGCTCAGAGAAAGGAGGGGGTGGTTTATTCACCAGTAAGCAAGTGGAAGCTCGCTCTCCCCTGATTCTCTTCGTTCATCTGGAGAGGCCCTGCTCACAATCCCACCTCCATCGCAAGTGCGATTGGTGGTGACGAGGGATAGGGCCTTCTCGGTGGTGGCCCCTCGACTCTGGAACTTGCTCCCCAAGGACATTAGACATGCCCCAACTCTGACAGTCTTTAAGAGGAGCCTGAAAACGTGGTTGTTCCAGTGTGCCTTTCCAGAATAAGGAACCCTAAGCAACATGTCCCTAATCGCACTTTACTAATGATCTAGGATTGTCTGCTTGTTCCATTTCTCTCCAAATACCCATCCTAGTTACATGTCACCTTGTCATGCCCAGTATTTTAAAATTTTAATTATTACATTTGGCGCTGCCATAGGTTTTTAATGTGTCATGGTGTTTACTGTTATTGTTTATTGCTTTGTTTATGAGTTATTTATTGTCTGTATTGCTGTGTTGTTTTTATTGATGTATTTGGGCTCGGCCTCTTGTAAGCCGCACCGAGTCCTCTGGGAGATGGTAGCGGGGTATAAATAAAGGTTTATTATTATTATTATTATTATTCCTTGCGTTTGCTCAGGCTGACTTTCCTCTGATCTGTTGAAGCTGCTGTGAGCGCTGCTGACAGCGCTTCCTTGACTGGCAACCCTCTGCGCTACAGTGATACTGTAGGGCTGTTATGCAGCTGCCATAGGAGGTGGGATTCTGCTGCCAGCCCTCAGGTCTATCAGGATTATCTTGTGTGGTACAGGAATCCACAAACTTTTTAAACAGGGCCAGGTCACAGTCCCTCAAACTGTTGGAGGGCCGGATTATAATTTGAAAAAACATGAATTAATTCTTATACATACTGCAATATCTTATTCGCAGTGAAAACAAAACCACTTTAAAACAATACAATAATTAAAATGAAGAACAATTTGGACAAATATAAACTTATTAGTATTTCAATGGGAAGTGTGGGCCTGCTTTTGGCTGATGAGATAGGATTGTTGTTGTTATGTGCTTTCAAGTCATTTGAGACTTAGGTTGACCCTGAGCAAGGGCTGGGTAAATGACCTTGGAGGGCTGCATCCGGCCCCCGGGCCTTAGTTTGAGGACCCCTGTTGTATGGAATGAGGTCTGTGTGGGAGACACCAACACTGCCTGAATGAGAAAATGGAGGATGCAGTAGCACTTTGGTGCTTCCCCTTCAAAGAAGCACCAAGAATAGAGAAGTTGATCCTTCTTTTAGGTTCTCCCGGGATAGACTAAACTCTTGCCTTTTGCCACTCTATGCAGAGAAGAGGTGGTTAGTTTTTTTTTTTTTGTAAGTTAAGATTGTATTTTAAGTTGTTCCAGTGTGCCTTCCCAGAATAAGGAAACTCCAAACATTTTGTCCCCAGCGCACTTTATCAGAGATTCAGGATATCTGCAAACCCATCCCACTCCAAACACCTACCCTTTTCTCCTGGTCATGCCCAGTACTTTTTAATTTTAATTATTACATTTGGCCCTACCATAGTTTTTAATTGCGTCATTGTGTGTTGTTAATGTTATTGCTTTGTTTTTTATTTATTTTGCTGTATTGTTGTTGTTGTTTATTGTTGTATTTGGGCTCGGCCTCTTGTAAGCCGCACCGAGTCCTTCGGGAGATGGTAGCGGGGTACAAATAAAGGTTTATTATTATTATATTATTATTTTACCAAAAAAATGTCTCTGAGTGTCAAAAGGCCTTTTTGAGTGGCTGAACAGGAAAACGGTGATGGCCATGGCAGTTGCCAGTGCTTGTATTAATGGGCAAAATTTGGATTTTATATGGCCCATTATGCAGAGAAGGGAAATTGTTTTAGCACTTTCTCCTCTCCATCATGTGATTGTTGGCTTATCCAAATCCATAACTTTGGACCCCAAACCTACTTTCGACCTATGTTCGAGGTACACTTATACATGAGTACATACAGTAAGAGCCAAAAGCAATCAGGAGCTGAATTCATCCCACCACCACCACCACCACACCACAAAGAGGCTCTGATGACAAGGTATAAAAAGAGAAGAGATGGAAAAGGAAATGTAAAAGAATGAAAAAAGGGTAATTCAAATAAACAAAATGAGTGGCCTACAAGCGCCACAGGCACCATGCTAACCGTTGTTGCTTGCTGCTGCCTCCGGGCCCTCTGACCCTCACGTACCATTTGTATAATGGCGTCAGCCTCAGCCTCCAGCTGCCGAACAGCGGCCTGGATGCTGCTAACTGAGCCCAGACCGGAAGTACCTGCACAAAGAGCGGGGGGAGGGGGAGGATGAAAACTGTGCATTCAAGCTCAACTTTTCAGACATGCCACTCACTTTTTCCATCCCCTGCTTGAACTCCTTATATATGTGGAGGGTCCTCAGGACCTCTGTCAAGACTTCTGCAGGAAAGTACTGCAGTTGCCTGGCTCAGTTTCTCACCTCCCACCCCCACTGCCCACAAGAGACAGCACACAGACCTTCCTGTCCTGGTCGACATACCTAGCCTGCCTGTCTGTTTTGCCTTTTTGTTGGCACGGCGTGTGTCATCCCGCAGCTGAATGATAACCTGCAGCACCCTCAAGAAAAACTTCTGCGTGGAGGTCTTAGAGGTCAGCATGGACATCGAGGGTAGCTGCAGCTCCCGGCCACCCAGAGGGCGCTTCTGCGAGGCTACAATCACTACGTTCTCAGCTATGTCAAACCTGCCAAAATAAAGGAACCAAGAAGGAGGGATTGATCAGATGAGGCCACCCAGAACAAGGAATTCAGACTCTCTTGAAGGAAACTCACCTGCTTTGCATCTTGCCTTTCAATTTGGTGGTTTGAGGTTGCTCCTCAGGTAGCCCATCAGGTGAAAGGGACTCACATTGGGCCCGGCGCTGCTGCTCCAAGTTATATTCTCGCAATTCTGCCAAGAGGGTACCTAGACAGATACAGATAAGAGTCAAGATTAATCATGAAGGAAAATTCCTGTTACATGCTTCTATTTTTTAACCAAAAACAAAAAAAGATTATAGCAGGCAAATGAACCAGAACCAAATTAAAGATTGAGAATAAAATAAAAATGTTGGGGGCGGCGCTGAAATCGGCACCTCCATTATTTGTTCCTGCTGTTATTTCCACATCTCGATAAGGTAGGTGGTGTTGTTGAAGCCTCTATTGTTTGATCCATAGCTTGATCTCGAGGGTAGAGATCGGTGGACATTTGAGGGGTCGACCCCTGGCCCTTATTCATTTTTTTCTGGAGGAAGCATGTTATTTCCTCTGCTGAGGAGGCTACGTTATGTATTGTCAAAGGCTTTCATGGCTGGAATCACTGAGTTGTTGTAGGTTTTTTTGGGCTGTATGGCCATGGTCTAGAGGCATTCTCTCCTGACATTTCGCCTGCATCTAAGGCAAGCACCCTCAGAGGTAGTGAGGTCTGCTGGAACTAGGAAAAGGGGTTTATATATATCTATGCTAATCAAGGTGGTCAGTTGAAACATTCACACCTAGCTCCAGCAGACAAGAGTCCTTTGTCTCACCCTAGTCATTCCACAGATATATAAACCCCTTTTTCCTAGTTCCAGCAGACCTCATTACCTCTGAGGATGCTTGCCATAGATGCAGGCGAAACGTCAGGAGAGAATTGCTCTTTTATTTTAATTTATGCTCGCAATTTGAGACTATTAGAGAGATGTTTAGATTAAATTTAAAGTTGTTTAACGAGGTCTGCTTGTAGCGGCGGATTAGAAGAACTGAGTAGCAGCCCCTTCCACGGGCTGTTTATACTGAGAGGGGAGTGGGCGGGGCTGCTCTAACGGTCAAAATGGTCTCGAGAATTTCCGATGCTGCCTGCAGAAGCGCAGGAATTAACCATATGTGCAATTCACAGCTGACCACGAGGGGAAATTCTATGAAATAAAATACCAGGGCATACAAACTAAGAGGTGAAAGGGAAATTCAAAAGATTTTTCCTAATCAGAGCAGTCAGAAACACCATCTCATGTAACCTAGATTGCTTGCATGAACCAACACAGATGACATGAGATTTAAAGCAGAGGGAAGGATAGTTTAAAAAAAAGAAATGACCCAAATTTTATTGGGCAGAGGTTTTTCACCTGTGCACTTCAAAGAGTACAACAACTAGGGGAAAAAAACCGACTTTAATTTATTTCCTGTCACTCAAAAGATATTTTTCTAATGAAAATTATTTTTATGTCAGATTATTCTTCCAATTCCTAGCTATAATGTCAGGCTTCAATCTTTTTCATTCACTGGAATTGCTTGGCAAAACAGGCATGAAATGACAATTTAAATGGGGCACATTTTTGTCCCCTGTTCTTCTTACCTATCTGTTTGCAAAGTGTATAGCCCAGCTGCCGGGCCCCGTTAAGCAGGAGCTTGAGTACAGTGTCACGCGTGGTTGGGTCACCTCGTGATAGCTGCAAGAGGACATTGGCAGCATCCTCCAGGCCTTCTTCAGAGCAGGAGTGAGACGTCAACACCTGGCACAGAAAAGAGAAATGTAACTTTTTCTGACAAGAGGAAGATTTAATCCCTCTCCTTCCTCCTCCACTCAGTTGTACCAGCTTACCTCCACCGAAAGCTGTAGCTGGTTCTCTGTTAGGCCTGAGGCTGCCATTTTGCTTTCAGTCCCACCTCCGCCTCCCACTTCACTCGCCTTGGCTGGTGATTTGCTGTTTTTTACAAGTGCTGCAGAGAAGTGACAAGAGTCAAGCTAGCACACTCTTAAGATCTGAAGATCAATCCATAGGCCATCCGCTGGAGAAAACGTCTCATTTTCAAGCTCCAAAACTATACTGAGCTATTATGTACTATACTACTACTATAGGCAATTACTTGTGGCTGAGTATGATTGTCTCCCATGGGTAGAGTCTTGGTGGTGGCTCCATAAATGACTGTGGAGATCAATTCTGGATCCACATGGTCTATCATATTATTATTATTATTATTATTATTATTATTATTATTATTAACTTTATTTGTACCCCGCTAGCATCTCCCGAAGGACTCGATGCGGCTTACAAAGGCCAAGGCCACAATAAAACATAATGGGGACATAGGTTTCCAGGTGGAAGGCGGTTTACTGAGCACAGATCTATCACTTCTACTCAGCAGCCTTAGCAGTGTCAATGCAAAAACCACTTGAACAGAAGTACTGTCTTATCTACACACTCTCCTGGGTTTCCACATCAGTTATTATCTCTCAATATACAGCATTATTCAGGAAAAGAAACATATCTCAGGATATACCATCTGGTACAGAATTCCTCTTGGGAAATTCAGATTTTTATTCTGTTTAAACTCCTTACGTTTTTATCCCTTAAGACTCTAATATGCTTAAGAGTTTGTGGCAATGTAACTGAAGTCTTCAAGACCAGAGATGGTGGAGAAGCTGGGAGTTACCTTTCAGTACCCTTACTTCTCATGGAGCCACGAAGTTACTGTAAACTAGTGGTCCTCAAACTATGGCCCAGGGGGCGGATACGGCCCTACAAGGTCATTTACCCAGCCCCGCTCAGGGGGCAACCTAAGTCTGAAACGACTTGAAAGCACACAACAACATCAACAATCCTATCTCATCAGCCAAAAGCAGACCCATATTTCCCATTGAAATACTAATACGTTTATATTTGTTAAAATTGTTCTTCATTTTAATTATTGTATTGCTTTTCAGTGTTTTTTGATCTACAAATTCATTCATGTTTTTTTCAAATTATAATCCGGCCCTCCAACAGTTTGAGGGACTGTGACCTGGCCCTCTGTTTAAAAAGTTTGAGGACCCCTGCTGTAAACAATGTATGCCCCCCCCCCCCCAATAAACAGACAACTTACTGGACACAGTGGTGGGGACAGTAGATGTGGCTGTTACGGTGGTAGCTCCGGAGGTGGCGAATGAAGCAGCAGTGGCAGCTGCAGTTGCAGCAGCCACAGCTGCTGCCGCTGCCAATGCAGGGGAGGGCGCAGGTGCCGGGGTGGTGGTTGCAGCAGCCGCGGCAGCAGCAGCTGCAACAGCAGCAGCAGCCTGGTTGGCTGCCCCCTCTGCCGCTGATTTGTTGTCAGGCAGAGCAATGGAGATGAGAGACAACAGGCGCAGTAGCTTCTCTGTCAGCAGGGAGCTCCGTCTGATCACGGGATGGGACAGCATGTTCATTAGCTGGCCCAGAGGAGAGGCCTCCAGGCTGTAGGGGGAGCTCTCCCCTTCAGCGCCAGAGCTCACAGGCACAGATTTGATGGAGTTCTTGCCCTTGCGGCTTACGTTCATATTATCCAGTTTGACTAACAAGTCCCAAAAGTCAGTGGAGATGCCACTAGTGCCTGTCTGACCTGGGCAAGGGCTGCCCGACTGCTTTGTTCCACGCTCCCGTTCACTTTCGCAGTTGGTCTCTTTGGTCCGCTGCTGTGTGAAGTGACTAGGGAAAACCTAGGGGAAGACATGGGAGGAAAAAAATAGACAAGACTTTCAATTCTAGAGGACTCACTGGCTTGAGCCAAGATTAAGTGACATGATCTCATCAACACTTATCCCTTCTCACTCTGTCTGATAGTCCTCCAAACACACACCAAACTGCTAGAACAAAGGGGAGCATCAGGGGAGATAATTCTGTTTTCTAATTTTGTCAATACCTTAACAGAACCAAGAATAGAAAACCCATCCAGAAATGCTAAAATATATAAAAGTTCTGCTCTTTTCAATTTCTTAATGTTTCTGCTCATGTTCTGATATTATTTTGAATTCATTTTGTGCCATAGTTGCCATTCATTGCCTTGGTCATTCTGGAAGATAAGCAGGATTTAAATCTAATAGATTTATAACAAGTACACACATGCACATGAACATGTCTACATTCCGCCTCGTAGTTTAAGATCTGCCAGGGAGGCCCTGCTCTCGGTCCCACCAACTTCGCAAACGCGGCTGGTGGGGACGAGGGAACCCCCCCACCTGTGGAATTCGCTCCCCAGCAAAATTAGATCAGCGCCCTCCATCCTTTCTTTCAGAAAAAAAACTGAAGATGTGGTTGTGGAATCAGGCTTTTGGCTAATGGATATAACGGCACCTGAACAGTGAATTTGACCAGACAACAATTGTTATAATGGAAATATTTTTATGATTAATAATTAATGTTGTTTTAATGTGTTGTATGGTATGATTTTATTCTGCTTTTATAATTATAAGTATTGCAGCATAAAATCGCTGCCATTGTGAGCTGCTCTGAGTCCCCCTGCAGGGGTGAGAAGAGCGGGGTAAAAATGATGTAAATAAATCAATAATGTCATTTAGCTGCTCACTTGTTAACAGATTGCTAGCTCTTCCTAATTGTAAGGTAAGGTAAAGGTAGTCCCCTGACATTAAGTCCAGTCATGTCTGACTCTGGGGTGTGGTGCTCATCTCCATTTCTAAGCCAAAGAGCCAGCGTTGTCCGTAGACACCTCCAAGGTCATGTGGCTGGCATGACTGCATGGAGCGCCGTTACCTTCCCGCCAGAGCGGTATCTATTGATTGTCATTTTAATTATGCCATTCTATACAATGGGACATGAGCATCCACTGATTTTGATATCAACAGGGTTGTGTGTGTGTCCTCTAACTACACCTCCACTGACCCCAATTTTAATCTGTATTGTTTTAAGGTATGTTTTTAGACAGCTTTAGTTTCATTATTGACAGAAATGCAGAATATAAATGAATAAAACAATATGCAGTAATTGTAATTAACTATCAAAAATACTAAGTCTTTCTTTAACATAAACAAACATAATTTCTTCAAGCTTTTCTCAGAAATAATAATAATAATAATAACAATAAACTTTATTTATACACCACCCCCATCTCCCCAAAGGGACTCGGAGTGGCTTACATGAGGCCAAGCCCAACAGCACATCAGTAAAAACAACAAAGCAATAAGCAAATAAAACAATACGATTAATATAACTTACATATAAACAGTAACACACTACAATCACATAGTTCAACCAGACTTTGAGTGGCATTAGGGAAAATGTAGAACTATGGCTGTCACACCATCCATCAAGTAAAAGTATTACCCCAGATAATTATTATCATCACCTTGGCAAGTTGGATGAGTGTGTCAAGTACGTGGCGGCAGACCACAGGAGCAGCTTGTGGATGTATATGAACAGTGGAACCGGCAGCAGCATGTTTTTCCGTATGTTTACGTCCTCCTGCCCGCTGGATCTGGAAGATGTTGGTTCTACAACCAAGAGCAGCATCCATAGACACAGAAAGCCAAGAAAGCTGTCCTGAGCTTTTTGATTCCATTTTGTGCAGAAGGTCAAGTGGCCGGCTGTCCGGGGCGCAGGCTTTGGCTACTCTTTTGCCTTTGTCATCTGTTGCAGCAGCTCCCTTAGGAGTCTCTACGCATAGTTCACTCTCACTGCTGCGCTGCAGGATGGACAGGAGGCTCCGAATCACCCAACTGCGAGTCTGTGCGTGGTAGCATAGGTTCCGCAGCACCCGATGCAGCCGACTTGTGTTCAGCTTTGGCTCATCCACAAAGAGAAGCACCAGCAGGCAGGACAAGGCCTCGTGATCCAGCAAAAGGCGCCCACGGAGACGCAGCAGACTGTCTACGTTGCTGCCCGATGGTCTAGGAAGAAACAAGAATGTAATCAAAACACAGTCTATACAGTATTCCAAAAATGGATTTACGTTCGGCACCCAAAGGGAACACCTTATCAGAACCAGTGGCTCATTTACCTCTGGAAATCCATATTTCATAGAATGACAGAATAATATTTAACAATGTTACTACTTAGATAATGATGGAAGATTATGCCTGTCCATATTTTTGATGCAAAGTAGTAATAATAATAGTAATAGTAATAATAATAATAATAATAATAATAATAATAAAAAACTTTATTTATACCCCGCCTCCATCTCCCCAAGGGACTCAGAGTGGCTTACATGAGGCCAAGCCCAACAACACATCAATAAACAAGAAAACAATAAACAAAAAATAGCAACAATACATTTAAATAAATCAAATATAAATATTAACATGCAAGAATTTAAAAACCTATGGCCGGGCCAGATGTAATAGTTAAAAATTAAAAAATAAACACTGGGCATGAACAAGGTAAGATATATCTAATATGAGGGTTTTAAGAAGTGAGGGGAGCGCAATCCAAACAGATAGTTAAAGTGCATTTGAGGACATTTTGCTGGGAATTATTTCCTTATTCCGGGAAGGCACACTGGAAAAGCCAGGTTTTCAGGCTCCTCCTAAAGACTGCCAATGTGGGGGCTTGCCTAATATCCTTAGGAAGTGAGTTCCAGAGTCTGGGGGCCACCACCGAGAAGGCCCTCGTCCCCACCAATCGCGCCTGCGAGGGGGGCGGGAGTGAGACCAGGGCCTCTCCAGATGATTGAAGAGATCGCGTGGGTTCATACACCAAAATGCGGTTACGCAGGTAGGTGGGTCCCAAACCGTTCAGGGCTTTGTAGGTAAGAACCTGCACCTTGAATTGGGAGCGGAAAATGAATGGCAGCCAGTGTAGCTCCTTAAACAGGGGGGTTGACCGCTCCCTGTAAGTTGCACCAGTTAGTAACCTGGATGCCCCCTGTTGTACCAATTGGAATTTCCGGGCCGTCTTCAAGGGCAGCCCCACGTAGAGTGCATTACAGTAATCCAATCTGGAGGTAACTAAGCCAGAGAGGGAGACAGCTATTGCCTCTCTTAGCCTCAGCGCTGGCATAATTACTCCTTTAACTGATTCCTTTCACTCATGTGTTCAGCTTACATGCTGGAAAAGGAAGTAAGGATCACTATATTCAATGGCCAAATAGCAAAACGTTGCAGAAGTCTAGGACTGTTGAAAAGAATGCAAGAACTGGATGCAAGAAAATTACAGCCTCATCTGCAGAATCTCAAGGCTACTAAGGGTAGTACCAGCAGTGTTGTTAGTTTGGACCAGACAGTTTAAACTCCGACTGCCATTTCTTAACTGCTCTTACTTAAAACTAGAACATATTTTCCTCTCTTTAGCTATTCTAAACCTCAGCTTGTTCTCTGCAAATGAGGTAAAGTACTCTTTCATAACCCTCTACCAAATGCTTGGTACCTGCTATGGCTGCTGCTACCTCCCATTTGGAAGGTACCTCCTCTTTGTACTGCCAAACGGGTATACTGGACACCTCTGTTTCCACTCAGACGGCTTGTGAAGGCTGGGCAGAGGGGGAAAAAAGCAAAGAAATTAAACCAGGAGTCGGGAAATCTAGAATCAACAGTCGGCTTAGAATGAATAAAGTCTTTCTTCACCTGGGCTACGCAAAATGGCTGACAAGGCAGAGGTGCTGGAGTGGCCAAAGAGACGCTCGTGCATGAGCTGGCGCTGGCGGGCTTCCTGCTCCCGCCGCAGCGCCTGGGCCTCAGCAGCTATATCAGGAGGCATGACTGCCAAGACACTGTCCTCCATGTCCTCTAGCACACTGCGACGCAGGTCAGATGGCAATGTTTGAATGAAGGTCACTGGGTCCATGGGTGTGTCTGAGCTTGTGCTCTGGGCCAGCTCGCGGCGCTGCTGTTCTGCCCGCTGCTGGGCCAGCACCTGGAATGGCACAGAAAAGGGTTAAAGGCAGGGGCATGACTAGGCCAAAACTAAAATTAGTTTCTGGGCAAATTAACATGTTATTTTTGACCTTTGAAGCCCTATATGGGTTGGGTCCTCCCATACAATCTACACAAACACTAAGGTCTTATGGAGGCAGCTACTCCCACCAGCCAGAACCTCACTAGCAATCATTACAGAGTACATATTCATTGACTGTGGAATAATGTGCCAGAAGAGCTCCAACAGCTAAATGAGCTGTCAAAATTTAAAACACATCTGAAGACCTATCTTTTCTAACAGGCCTACTCAGACAGTTTTAATAATGCATTTTAAACTCATGTCTTCTTCTGTGTGTAGTTTAATATATGCCTTCTGCAGGAAAAAAAATGTTTTAATGTGTTTTTTATATAATGTATATAAAGGAGAGAGTGGGCAGGGCCAACCGCCAAAGTTTTTCAAATCTATCTAGAAGGTTCCGAAGCTGTCTGCTCAGGCACAGAAACTACCATATGTGCAATTCACAGGGATCACGATGGGAAAATAAAAGTATTATTAGTATTAGAGAAAAGAAGCCCTTTTCTCTAATACTAATATTAGAAGGCTCAGGGGAAAAAGGCAGTCCGATGAAGTACAATTAAGAACTTGTCAGAGGAAGGTTCTCAAGCTGCTGCTAAAGGTGCGGAGAAAGAGAACTGGAGGCTGTAGCCCCTCCCACTGGCTATATGGACTCTTGGGGGAGAGTGGGCGGAGCTACCACCAAAAATGTTTAATAATTTTGCTAGAAGGTTCCGAAGGTACCCTGCGCAGGCGCAGGAGTAAGAAAAAGAAGCCTGCAGGGCGGGAGAGGGTTGCAAAATAGCTAAAGGAGCTGAAGAAGAGGTTTTTCCCGCCCTTTTCACAGGGCTCAACCTCTGCTGCAAAGACTGGGAACTATCTTGGCGGCCTTTCGTCTTGGTCTTTTTAGGCTTCTTTTTAGGCAGCCCAAGCAGTTTGGTGACCAGAGAAGGGAAGTTTAGGGACCCCGACGAGCCCGTCATACTAGAGAGGTGCTGAAGGGGTGCAGATGGTAGCAGTGCCCGCTCATATAAGGCCGCTTTAAGCCTCCATTCTCAATTTTTTTTGTTGTGGCATGAAGGCCCTGCTGATGGCACACACCTGGCACAAATGTCCCTCTCCCAAACAAAAGAGGCACAGAGAATGGCCATCATTGTCAGGAAAGTTGTTTGGGCAGTTAGCACAGCGCTTAAAACGCAGTGGTAGCCAACATATTAAGCAAAAGAAAACGGGCAAATACTTAAGACAGCCCAGGTCAGGATTAGAGAGTCCTGAGTAAGTCAGCCAGTCTGGGTCAGAATTAGAGAGTTTAGGATAAGTCAGCCAGTCCAAGTCAGGGAAGGAGAAGGCTCAGGGAAAAAAGGCAGTCCGATGAAGTACAATTAAGAACTAGTCAGAGGAAAGTTCTCAAGCTGCTGCTAAAGGCGCGGAGAAAGAGAACTGGAGGCTGTAGCCCCTCCCACTGGCTATATGTACTCTCGGGGGAGAATGGGAGGGGCTACCACCAAAAAGGTTTAATAAATTTGCTAGAAGGTTTCGAAGTTACTCTGCGCAGGAATAACCATATGTGCGATTCACAGTTGACCACGATGGGAAAATAGAAGTATTAGTATTAGAGAAAAGAAGCCCCTCACACAAATGGCTGGTGGAAGCAGTGGAAATGTCATAAAGTTCAGAGTAAAGAAATGAAATCAAAATGGCCCTAGATGTTGGCAGAAATGCAGATATTCCACCTAAGAAAAAAAATCTCAAATGACTGCTTCAGCTTGACTTTTATGTCAATTAAAATACACTGCATTCATGTGCGGAAGACTTAAGTCTTATGCTTCTACATAAAAGAACTGAAAGAGATACACTGGATGGCTACATAACCATGCACATTCCTGAACCCATCCAGCAGTGGGTTGATGATAGAATCCCTTCCTTGGAGGTCTCACAGAGGTTAGACAAAGAACTATGAGAAATAATAGGTTGCTTACCTGTAACCGTAGTTTCCTGAGGGGTCACCTGTGAATTTGCACATATGGTAGTTTCTGCGCCTGAGCAACAGCTTCGGAACCTTCTAGATAGATTTGAAAAACTTTGGCAGTTGACCCCGCCCACTCTCCCCTTGCGAGTATAAGTAGCAGGTGGGCAGCGCAACAGCCTCAGTTCTCTTCATCCGCCGCTCTGTCAGCAGCTGAGAACCTTTGTTTGTGTGACTAGCGCAGAAACTACCATATGTGCGTATTCACAGTTGACCACGATGGGAAAATTATTTGGATACAGATTGGTGGGCCTTCAAGTCATTTCTGACTGATGATGACTCTGAGGCAAACCTGTCACAAGATTCCCTTAACAGAATTTGTCCAGACGAAACCGTTGCCTTGTTCTGAAGCTAAGAAAGTATGACTTGCCCGAGGTCCTAGTAAGCTTCCATATCAAGTAGATTTTAAACCTTGAAGCCTGGGTCAAGGTGAGCACCTAACCTTTAGCCCAGCTTACTGTCCATTTAAGCAGTTCGAAAACAGCTGTGAGTACAGAAATTAGGCACCGGTTAGGCGGGGGAGATATTTTACGACACCATAAAGGAAATACCAGAAAATACCAGTGATCAAAGGAAGGAGGAAGTCTGTGATCAAGGGCTCTTTGTCATAGAGGATTGAGCGACAGTACCCCCCCTGTGGTGAGAATTGAGCACAACCTCCAGGACACTGAAGTTGGGAAAAATGCTGACATAATACCTCTATCTGTTGTGTGTCCTGCCTGTTTAACCGCATTGAATGTTTGCCGTGTATATGTTCTGTGATCTGCTCTGAGTCCCTTTTGGGGTGAGAAGGGCGGAATATAAATGCTGCAAATAAACAAATAAATAAATCTGGTGTCTCAGTGTCCTAGCCCAACACTCGAACCACTACATCTCTCAGTAGGACCTTCTCTTTTAGAGAACTGTGAAGTTTAGTAGACAATGTATAATCTTTTGGATGTCACAATGGGATGGTGATCACTCCTCAACCTTTAAAAGTGCAATCTTACCTCCTCCTGGATAGCTGGGGGTAGTGCAGCCAGGAACTCGGGGCTGACTTCTGTTACACCAGGATTGCCCACCACAGGTGGTGTTGGGGTCGCAACAGGAGCAGCGGTGGTGGTGGTGGTTGTGGTTGTGGTAGGAACAGCAGCACGAGCAGGGGGTCGGATACCCAACTGATTCTGCAACACCTCCCGCCGAATGTCATCTGGCAGAGCAGCCAAAAAGGACGGGTCGACACCTTCAGGGAGATTTATTCCTATGAAAAGAAATATCAGGTACAGCTGCAGTCTCTCCAGAAGCCCAACCCAAGCTGACCAGTTTGTTTGGTCCTATAGCCTTTACCTGCCAAGGGGTCTTCCTCTTCACTGCTGGTAGAAGGAAGTGGCTCTTCCAATATGCCCCGGGAGTCGGCCCCAGATACAGCCACCGCAGAGTCCCTTGTGGAGGAGCTCTCTGAGGATGAGGCAGGTGGGGAGCTGTGGAGTAGTACATGATGGGATTAATCAGTGAAGCCTTAATACTAAAGGGGTAGGCTTGCTTATTATATTTGGCTTTTTAAAATTGCAAAAACAGAGTGAGGAAGCATAATTTTTTAAAAAATGCGCGCCATTCAGTCAGTTGAAGACGTAGCGGAGCGCTAGTGGTCTCGTTCGAGAGACGGGAGTATAAAGTTTTGTTCTGACACAGTTCAGTCGCCATCATACGTTGGAACAGTGAGGAGCGTGCTTTTGCCATTGAGGCCTACTTTATTAAGTTTTGAAAAAAGGAAGTTATGCTGCCTCACCCTGTATTCGTTTCATATTACATAATGTAGTACATGTCACGTCATGTATTGTATGTACTTATACATTTTTATAAATTATTCTCAAAATTTCATTTCTAATTTCATTAATATTTTACTTAATCTTCAAATCCTGCAAATATCTTCGCAATTTCTTCCTTTTAAATAATAAGAGAAAAAAGATTCCTTATCATTTAAAATGCATCCATTGATTTATCAAACAGGATAACTTACTTATTTCTGCTATTTCTAAATATTTTATAATCAAATCTTCCCTTGAAGATAGATCCATATTCTTCTATTTTTGAATGTTTCTATATATTGGTCTATCTTATTTCCAGTCCTTACCCATCATCCACTGGTTGGTTGGCATCAGGCTGGGCCTCTCTAATGGCTGGGGCACTGGACCCTGGCTGGGCCACATCGGCTGTTGCCACAATGGTGCCTGCTCCTGCCTGCTCCACGCTGCCAGCCCCTCCGCTCTCTGTGACGCCCTCCTCAAGGTTGCATGAAGCAAGGCTGCTGGTGTCCATGGGAGACCCCTCTAGTTGGCTGCTGACTGCGGTCAAGGCATCAGAGTCTTCAGCCCTCTCTGGAGAGAGTGAAGCTGGTGAGACAGGGAAAAAGAATTCTTTCACACAGGGTATGCACAAAGACAGCAAAGTCAGAAGACAACTTCCAGGATACCTTCTTTTAAAAAATCACTTTACCTCTCCCCTCCACACAAGAAACAATAACCAAAAACACTACTCATGGACCAGATCAATAGCAGGTTTTCAATCAGGTTGTTATTCATTAGGCAAAACTGATATCTCCAAGTGAACAAGGCTACTTCCTATTATTGCAGGGCAGTATGTCCCCCTTATCCACAGATTCAATGTCCATGGTTTCCCGTTGTGGTCAGCTATGATTTGCAAATATGATATATTCCTGCGCTTGTGCAGGCAGCATCTAATTAGAATTCACAGGTGACCACTCGGTAAACTATATTTACAGGTAAGCCACCTATATTTTCATTAACTCAGTCTCCAAACATATCTGTCCCTGTAAGTGTTTATGGGCCACTCTAGGTCTCCCAGTATGAATCTATGAGATGCTTCTGATCCACGTACAATCAAAATATAGGGCTTGCTATTATCCACAGCGTGTGAGTGTGTTTTGAAGGTATCTCCCACAGATGCAGGGGTCACAATGTATACCTGTCAGTACAAGGTACTATTACCATATATTCTGGCATATAAGACTATTTTTTAACCCAAGAAAATCTTCTCAAAAGTAAGGGGTCGTCTTATACGTGGGAGTAATCTATGTGGGGCTGCCCTTGAAGACGGCCTGGAAATTTCAATTGGTTCAACGAGCAGCAGCCAGGTTACTAACTGGGGCGACTTATAGGGAGCGGTCAAGCCCCCTGTTTAAGGAGCTCCATTGGCTGCCGTTCATTTTCCGATCCCAATTCAAGGTGCAGGTTCTTACCTACAAAGCCCCGAATGGTTTGGGACCCGCCTACCTGCGTGACCGCATTTCTGTGTACAAACCCACGCAATCTCTTCAATCATCTGGGGAGGCCCTGCTCACGCTCCCGCCCCCTTCGCAGACACGATTGATGGGGACGAGGGAGAGGGCCTTCTCCTTGGTGGCCCCCCGACTCTGGAACCCACTCCCCAAGGATATCAGACAAGCCTCCACATTAGCAGTCTTTAGGAGGAGCCTGAAAACGTGGCTGTTCCAGTGTGCCTTCCCTGAATAAAGGAAACAATTCCCTGCAAAATATCCTGAGAAGCACTTTAATTACCTGTTGGGTTGCTCTCTACTTTTCTTTTAAAACCCTCCTTCTAGATACATCCTACCTCTGTTCATGTCCGGCGTTTATTTTTAAAGTTTTAACTATTACATCTGGCCCGGCCATAGGTTTTTAAATCCTTGTGTGTTATTGTCTATGTGTGAGTTATATTAATTTTGCTTATTGCTTGTTGTTTTTATTGATGTGCTGTTGGGCTTGGCGAGTATATCCCAAACTCTACATTTTAACTGGAAAAGTTGGGGGTCGTCTTATACGCCCAGTCGTCTTATATGCCGGAATATACGGTATGTAAAACAGGCCTAACCTAGAAAGGCAATTCTTGTGTTTTTACAAGATTTAGGATATTAACTCTCTAGAAAAAGGTCTGGACTACTTTTCATAGCTAAAGGTACATTGCTATTGCTATGGAAACATGAGAGTATTTCTCTTTCAAGTTTTAATTAACACAAAAAATACAGCTTAAAGGTATTGCTGGCCTCTCCTGAATATTTAGAACAGTAGTTCTCAAGCCACGAGAGTAAAGATGAAGATCCACCCAGAGGAAAAGTGTTCTTGCCATACATCAAGGGAACCACTGACCGCATTGGGAAGCTGATGAGGAAACACAAAATACAAACCACCTACAGACCCACCAAGAAAATCCAACAAATGCTACGTTTAGCAAAGGACAAGAGGGATCCTCTCACCTCTGCAGGAGTCTACCGTATTCCATGCAGCTGTGGACAAGTCTACATAGGGACCACCAAACGCAGCGTTGCCCAAACGCGAATTAAGGAACGTGAAAGGCACTGCAGACTACTTCAACCAGAGAAGTCAGTCATAGCAGAGCACCTGATGAACCAGCCTGGACACAGCATATTATTTGAGAACACAGAAATGCTGGACCACTCTCACAACCACCATTTCAGACTACACAGAGAAGCCATTGAAATCCACAAGCATGTGGACAATTTCAACAGAAAGGAAGAAACCATGAAAATGAACAAAATCTGGCTACCAGTATTAAAAAACTCAAAAATTACAACAGCAAAACAACAGACCGTAAACAATCAGGCACATCAAATCACTCCCAACAAAAGATTCCCTCCAGGCACTTCCAAGCCATTAAATGCTAATCAAGGTGGTCAGTTATTTATTTATTTGCTTCACTTTTATACCGCATATTTCAGCCCTTGACAGGCGACTCAATGCGGTTTACAGTGCAATTAAAACACAGCAATACAACAACCGGAACGACAACGTCGCTCCACAACAATTAACATCAGACAGACAAATCAACAAACAACATATATAACGCCTCCATTAAAGTCAGATCCATTCTCATAGTCATTGTGCCGTTCCTATGTTCAGTTACCGTCTTCCTTAGTTAGTTGCATTGCCTAGCCAAACGCTTGTTCATAAAGCCAGGTCTTGACCATTTAAAACATTCACACCTAGCTCCAGCAGACAAAAGTCCTTTGTCCCACCCTGGTCATTCCACAGATATATATACCCATTTTCCTTCTTCCAACAGGCCTCACTACCTCTGAGGATGCTTGCCATAGATGCAGGCGAAACATCAGGAGAAAATGCCTCTAGAACATGTCCATATAGCCTGGAAAAACCTACAACAACCCGGTTCTCAACCTGCCGGTCCCCAGGTGTTTTGGCCTACAACTCCCAGAAATCCCAGCCAGTTTATCAGCTGTTAGGATTTCTGGGATTTGGAGGCCAAAACATCTGGGGACCCACAGGTTGAGAACCACTGGTTTAGAACAATACTTTTCAACTCCAAAAAATCCTAACAGCTGTTAAACTGGCTGAGATTTCTGGGAGTTGTAGGCCAAAACACCTGGGGACCCACAGGTTGAGAATCACTGGTTTAGAATAAAATACATAACCCAAGCAGGAAGACACAGTCAGATGTGGGGTACCCCACTACAAAATGAGACTTGAGGCCACTTACTTATGGTGGGAGCAGGTGAAAGCTCCATCTGGGTAGCCTCGGCATCTGTGCTCGGCCGCCAAGGACCCGAGTCCTCTTGCTCCACTGGCATCAGCAGCTGCCCAGAAGACTGAGCACTGGATTGCCCCACTAGCTCTGAAGGGAGCTCGCCTGTCCCTGCTGCCTGCTGCTGCTGTTGGGGGCTCTCCAATGTGACCAGAGTCTGTCTGGCACCAGCCAAGGTGTCTTCAGCAGCAGTTGAAACCACGGGATAACCATCAGGATGGGTGGCACCATCTGGGAGTCAAGAGAGTGGAGTGAAGGAAGGGGAGGGAATGATCCTGGCTTATAACCCAAACCTTCTGAGCAGCAGAAAGGGGTCAAACAGCTTCAGCTTTTCCGCAATAGAGAACTATACCAAGATCAGCTCCCAGATATGGATAAGGAAAATGGTTATATCACCCCAGTTGGGGAAAGTAGTAAGTTGTATAGTTATCTCTGATTTGGGGCACAAATCCCTACCCCACAACAATACAACTTACTACCTCACCCCAACAGGAGCAAATGATATTTAACTTTAGTGCCAGGCAGACAGACCATTCCCCTATTTAGAACTATATCCAGAGATCTCGTAGCAATTCTCTAACAGCTTTACTGCATCTGCATCTAAGAAGGAAATCCCAGGTGGTAACCATCTTTTTCCGATGCCGTAACAAGAAGGCAAGAACGATATCTGGCAGATTTTACAAGGACCTCCCCACCATTCTTTTTCCATAGCTAGAGTTGGAGGCAAGGAATAATTGCACTGTATTCTGGTTCAGGGACTTTGATCCCCAGGTCCCTTCCTTAGCCCATTGTGTTTCATGCTAGAGCTATGAATAGCCTCACAAGTTGCTTCTCTCCTCTTCTTCAAGGCAGGCAGTGCTGGTATGATGAAGTGGGAGTTCCCATAGGAAAGACAGTAGATTGTATAGTTATCTCCAAGACCGGGTATGACCCTAAAACTATACAATCTACTACCTCATCCCAGGAGTTCCAGGAACAGCATCTGCTTCAAGCTATCCTGGGGGAAGAAGACACGATACAGCTATCTAGCAAGAAGGAACATACCTGGAAGGTTTTGCTCAGCTGGATTGTTTGATTGCAGCACTGGTCCCTGCAGAAACATTGGAGAGAAACAAAGATAATCAGAGTGACTCAAGATTCACCTGATTCAATTCATATGACATGTCTTACTTCTTGGGCAGGAAAGAGCAACTTTGAGCCCCCCCCCCCAAATATTTTCTAAATATTGCTAGGAAAGATATGGAAACAGGTTTTGCTGTTGGATATGGCTAAACAGTCCAGGTCAAAGCACATAAGTCAAGAAAAACAGGCAGTGCAAATCGAAACACAATAGTAAGAATATACTAGTCAGGACGAAGGTTCTCTAGCTGCTGCTAATGGCGGCGGATGAAGAGAACTGAGGGCAGTAGCTCCATCCACAGGCTACTTATATCCAGAGGGGAAGGTGGGCAGAGCTTCCGCCAAAAATGTATTTTATAAAATGTTTAGAAGGTTCCGAAAGTTGCTCTGCGCAGGCGTAGAGATTACTATATGGACGTATTCAGTTGACCACAATGGGAAACTTAGATATATCATGTCTAAGACCCCCCACCCTCCTCCCCGCCTGAGTTATGCACTAGGTGGAAGTAATTCCCAACAAAAAAAATTAGCCCTGGAAAATTGTAAATGTGAAGAACGCAATAAAGAACCGACTATTCTATTCCTTATGACTTAAAGCAACCATGCTAAAGAAAGGAAATAGCTTTATGTTTAGAGAAGATTTTGATTCTTTTAAAAGTTATTTTTAACAAAGGTAACATTCCTAATTGCACTGTACTGGAAGAAAAATACCAATGGAAAGGTTATCGCAAAAGTTCGGTGCATCCCAATTATGATAATCATAGAATGATAGAGTTGGAAGAGACCTCATAGAGTTGGAAGAGAGTTGGAAGAGAAACAGGAAAATTGCATTCCAAGTACCCCTGACAGATGGCCATCCAGCCTTTGTTTAAAAGCTTCCAAAGAAGGAATCTCCACCACACTCCGGGGCAGAGAGTTCCACTGCTGAACAGTTCTCACAGTTAGGAAGTTCTTCCTAATGTTCAGATGGAATCTCCATTCCTGTCGTTTGAAGCCGTTGTTCCGTGTCCTAGTCTCCAGGGCAGCAGAAAACAAGTTTGCTCCCTCCTCCCTATGACTTCCTCTCACATATTTATACAATAAGGGTATCAACATGACTGAAAATTACATCCATAAGCCCATCCTGTCTTGTTTCCTTTGAAAACATTATCTAGATACACTTCAAACTAGTTTCAGGCTTGCTATTGGATGGAGACAGTTTTGGTTACCTTGGAAAAGACCTATGACAATAACCGACAGGGGAAACGTAGCCCTGGCAGTTCGATGCGATGAAATATAAGTCGGCTTGCTAGGATGGGGCATGATCCTATATTATTCTATAGTGGCTCTATTCCTTCCCAGAAGGCTTGTCTCTCAAGAGGCTGGCACTGGAGGAATCTTGTTTGACCCCTTTGCTCTTGGTCTGTTGGCTTCCTCTCGTCCCCATAGCTATTTATTATACAAATTGAATGCAAGGGAAGATTGTCTAGAGTTTGTGCATCAGGGGTCACTAGTATGTTAAAGACACCCAGATCTATTATTCCTTTCCACCTAATTCCAAAGGCGCTCATTCTGTGGTACACCAGTGCCTGGAATCTGTAACAGTCTGGATGAGGATGAACAAACTGAAGATAGACAAAATAGGCTTGCTCTTGTTCCATTTGAATCATTTTTCTGCTCACAGTTATTGGTATTCCTGTCCTGTTTTACTTGTGCTCAATACCTGTATATTGTTGTTATGCCCACTCTTAGTAAGCCTATTTTTAACACCGGAAAAAAAGCAGAAATTGAATCAGAAGCGAAGTCCTTTCTAAGAACCCTTCCACACAGCCCAGTAACCCAGAATATCAAGGCAGAAAATCCCACAATATCTGCTTTGAACTGGTTTATCTGAGTCCACATTCAGATAATGTGGGATTTTCTGCCTTGGTATTCTGGATTTAGGGCTCTGTGCAAGGGCCCTAAGAAACACAACTAAGGAGGACAGGTTCTCCTTATCCACAGGCAGAGGGCCCATTTTGTATTTTCTGAAATTATTTACTTAATCATACATTTTCTCATGTGTCTTGTTTCTGATGCTGTCCATGGCCTAAATCAGGGGTCCTCAAACTTTTTAAACAGAGGGCCAGGTCACAGTCTCTCAAACTGTTGGAGGGCCCTGTTGGAGGGCCGGATGATAATTTGAAAAACACATGAATGAATTCCTATGCACACTGCACTTATCTTATTTGTAGTACAAAAAAACCCCACTTTAAAACAATACAATAATTAAAATGAATAACAATTTTAAATTATTAGTATTTCAATGAGAAGTGTGGACCTGCTTTTGGCTGATGAGATAGGATTGTTGTTGTTCTGTGTGCTTTCAAATCATTTCAGACTTATGTTGACACTCTGTGAGGGCCGGGCAAATGACCATGGAGGGCCGTATCCGCCCCCCGGGCCTTAGTTTGAGGACCCATGGCCTAAATTATAATTATATATAATTATGATGATGGTGTTGTTGTCATTAAGCAAGAAATGTTTATCTTTCCTTGCAAACTGATTTGCTACTACAGAAATAAAATTTGTATTAGGTGAAGTTAGGTTACAAATAAACTTCCTTCCTTTCCCCCTCACAGGGAAATTACAGTAGAACTCCTCCCTTAATGGAAAGGATGCCAGTGGGAATCATCCTTGCAAATTTAACTTTGCTCCATGAGACGCTTTTAGAAGGCCCAGAGATGTTTCAGCCGGCTTTCCAACCTGGGCATTCTGCTCGTCTTCTGGGTCCTTGGATTTATCTGCCACCTTGGCCTCTTCCTCTGCCAGCTGCTTGCGTCTTTTCTCTCTGCGCTCCTCAAGCTCCTCATCCCTCAGCGCCTCCAGGTGGTTGATGATGGGAACCTTGACCACTGGATAAGAGAGCAAAGACGCAAAATTTAGCCCAGCTAATTAGAAAAAGAGCAGAACTACCCGAAGGAAGGAAAGCTGCTCATTCACTCACCTGAAACACAGTCATGCATGCTTTCGGCATCAAGTACTTTGCATTCTTCAGTCCACCGCGTCAAAGCAGTGGGAATGCTTGACAGGGTTCCTAAGAAGAGACAAACGATGACATAATGATAGGGATGGCATTCCAATCTCATACAACCAAGCTAAACCAACCTACTCACCTTTGGTGAGTATGTATACAATCCTCACACTATTGCTCAGCCTCAATGTTCTGTTGTTGGAGTCCCCTCTCCCCTTGTGGAAAAGCTTGAATCCACAACCTCCGCTATAATAAGCCCTCCTCAGCAAATAACTGGCTTCTTCTTTATCTCACTCAACTTTTAATTAGTTTTACCAGGTTTTTTCTTTTAAATTTTACATGTAGCCCGCCCATTGTCACTGTGATTGTGTTTATTGTAATTTTATACTGTTATGTTTTCAGAAGTTTTATGTAATTATGATATTATTGTTTACTGTCTGTGTTTAAGGTTGCGTTTTCGGATTTATACTGCTATAATTTGTGTTTGGTCTTCGCCTCATGTAAGCCGCACCGAGTCCCCATTGAGGAGATGGTGGTGGGGTATAAATAAAGATTATTAGCTTATTTATTTAATAAATTTTTTATTGAGAAAGAAAAATAATAACATATTTGAACAGATAATACTTGTCTATTGTAGGCATACATTATAGTAATATATTTCTATATTATCTATTCACATATAAATAAAGATTATTATTATTATTATTATTATTATTATTATTATTATTATTTGCCTTTGTCCTATCCTGGCACAAGTGTTTTGGCTTCTCTTCACTTGATCCTGGGCTGAAGGCATGGTGGCCTAACATTGTAGCGATATGACAATTTTGTGCAATCACTGCCATCAAATGATAGCACACTTGGGAGACGTTCTCCTCTTTGAAGGTTCACCCTAGGAGCCACCAGAACAAGGCAAATTAAGTAACTTTGGTAATCCCTTGAAGTGACTGTCATGCGGGACATTTTGATGTTGTTAATTGCATGAGGATGGCGAACGAAACATCAAAGGATTTTAAAAACCAAGTTTCAGCAGTGGACCAGAAAGCAAAACTAATCCAAAATGTTAATATAAACAATAGTGTTCAGTACAACGTATTCCTATACTTAGGGATAAAAGATTTAACACAAGGCTGTAGTTTAATGCAGTCTTCAAATGGAATAAATATAAACATCTAAGGGGGTGGGGGAAACCACCACCTTTTGAAGTGAGCTACTACGCACAAATCCTTTGAACCATTTCCCTTGAAATGGCCCAAGATATAAGGAAAAAGCAAACAAGAAAAAATACCAATTTGCTTGCCAAAACTTTTAAATTAAAACCAAAGTTTAATTCATTTTGAGTTGTTCAAAATTAAAGTACTTTGCCAGTTTAGCTATTTAGAATCATGGAGGTGGATGGGAAATATTGATTTCATTAGTGTAATTTATTTATGAGGTATTGGCTCCATTGCTACATCATCTGGATCTAGAATCCATACCAAACTAGCGGAGGATGGGGGCAAACAAAAGTGCTAGCCAGTGTCAATACATCTCATAATTGATTGGTTGATAAAAGGACACATATTTTCCAATAATGTAGATCCACAAATCATTTGGATGACGTTTTTAACCTGGCGAATTGTTTTAATGTAGATTTATAACTGTTTTATGTATTTAGCTGTATTTTATTATGTTTTATATTGTATCAACATTGAATTCTTGCCTGTTGGAAGCTGTCCTGAGTCCCTCCTTGGAAGTCGAGAAGGACAGGGTATAAATGTTCTAAATAAATAAGTAAATAAGTGGAGTTTATATATCTGTGGAATGTCCAGGGTGGGAGAAAGAACTCTTGTCTGTTTGAGGCAAGTATGAATGCTGCAACTGATCACCTTGATTAGCATTGAATAGCTTTGCAGCTTCAAGGCTTGCCTGCTTCCTGCCTGGGGGATCCTTTGTTGGGAGGTGATTAGCTGGCCCTGATTGTTTCTTGTCTGGAATTCCCCTGTTTTTTAATGTTGTTTTTTCTTTATTGTTCTGATTTTAGAGTTTTTTAAGAGTTTCAGACTGCTCGCTAATCAAGAGCTACCTAACATATTGAAGGTATGTATTGTTTTAACAATCATTCATGAGGACTTGCCTGCCTGGCTGGTGGCTGTGCTTTGATCATGAAAGAAGTCATCCAACAGCTCATCATCTGAACGGGCGATTATGTGTACGTCATCATTGCCTACGAGGAGGCGAGCTCGACCTCGACTCTGTAGAGGGAGGCTGCTGCTTAGCTGAAGGATGTCAGCAGCTGCAGAAGGGCCCAGCAACCTAAAGGTAACACAAAAATTTATTATTTATTTATTATTTAGAGCTTTTATAACCTGGTCTTCTTGGCCTCCGAAGAGGGACTCAGACCGGCTAACAGCAGAAAATTCATACATACATAGAATAATAGCATCATAATACATTAATACAAAAATACATCAAAATACAGATCATACAATTACAAAAGCCAGGTTGTCAGAGTAAAATCACAAATTCATCACCATCCGCCAGTGTCGTCAGCCGTTATTGACTCAATCATCATTCTGCAAATGCTATATTTCAAAGCAAAGATTTTACCAGCTTTCTGAAAGTCAGGAGGGAAGGGGCAGATCTAATCGAATCTCCAATGGGAGAGAGTTCCAGAGCCGAGGGGCCACCACCGAGAAGGCCCTGTCCCTCGTCCCCACCAGACGCGATTGCGAAGGAGGTGGGACCGAGAGCAGGGCCCCTCCAGAAGTTCTTAACAACCTTGATGGTTCATAGGGAGAATCCGTTCGGACAGGTAAAGTGGGCCGGAAATATTAAAATGGAAATAATAATAAGAATAAAACTTTATTTACACCCCACTACCATCTCCCAAGGGACTCGGTGCGGCTTACATGAGGCCGAGTCCACAATACATCAATAATAAAAACACTAATAACAAGTAATACAAAACAATAAAAATAAAACTCATAACAGAAAATAAGCAATAAACATTAACAATAACACAACAATGTTTAAAAACCTATGGCTGGGCCAAATGTAATAATTAAATTTTAAAAATAATGCTGAGCATGAACAGGTGAAATATGACTAGGATAGAGTTTTCAGAAAGGGATGGGCGTGCAGACACTCCTAGATCAATAATAAAGTGCATTTAGAGGACATATTGCTGGGAGTTTCAATAGGATCTCCTTTTTACTGAGAAGCAACAGATTTTGAAAATAAATTGTGATGCTCCACTCTCACCTCTGCAGGATAAGTGGTGGGTTGGGTTGCCGGGTCCCTGGGTAATGTACGTGGATGGTATGGCCAGTATTAGCTGTCAGCTGCCTTAGCGTCCTCTGGCTTCGGCCAATGCCTTGTGCCAACCGGGTGGTTGAGGAACCACTACCCAAAGTCAAGGAACTATGGTCTGCATGCCGTACCATGAGGGGGTGAGTGGCAGGAATATTGCCAGGAGAAGGAGGAATATCCGCTGCAGAGAAAAACAAGAGAAGTTAGCAAGATGGAGACATACAAAGGTAATTTTCTGGGGAAAAGAAACTAATCTGAACCACGCTCAGTGATGCTGTTATCAAAAAGCCTCTCGAATATATACAGCAATGCTGTGGGGCTAGAATTTATCTCAATGGCTAGTACAAGGTTAAAATGCTATTATTTCCTAAAGGTAATAGAAAAACCAAAGTTTTCTGGTCCATATGTACCCGGGCCCCCAACCCCCCACAGGAAGGAGCCATTATGGTACCACCCATGTCCTATAGCTTCTAGGTTTCAGAGTTCTTACTGGCACTGGAGAACATGTTGTCAAACTCTATGATGAGGTCATCTTCACGGTCAAAGCGCTCAAAACGCACCAGAGGGGAGGCATTCATATCAGGATAGTCTTCGTCTAGCTCCATCTCAGAGCCGTCATCATCATCTTCTTCCTCTTCGCCTTCTTCACCTTCTTCATCATCCTGTAGGGACAGTTAGCACCAAACCAAAGGCTAAGCAAAGACTGGATACATTGAAGGATCTCACATCTACTTTTTGCTCTTTTTCCTTCCTTTCAATTAATCTCCCTATTTGCAAGCAGGGAAACAGTTAAAGAAAATTCTAGCTACGGAATATCTGAAACAAAAAGAAGAAGAATATGGTTTTGATCTAAAAAGTAGAGAAAGCAAAGAGAAAGATGGCAAAAAGAAGGGAAAGAATTAGGATAGAAAGAGAAGGAGTGGAGGAGGAAAGAAAGAAGAAAGGAAAAAAGTAAAGACCTCTTGAAGATACCAGGAAGTCAAATAGATATTATTTAATCTTATTTTATTATTATATACTTTTTTCTTTTTTCTTTTCTTTTCCTTCTCTTCCACATTTGTCATTTGTAACCAAAACAATTTTCTTAATTTTTTAATTTTTTTCTTAATAATTATTTTTTCTTTTCTTTTTCTTTTTCTCTCTTTCTTATCTTTGTTGGTAATTGCTCATACTGTTTTTAATTGGAAAAATCTCAAATAAAGATTATATACATATACATATACACTCAGACACACATGCACATATATATAAAAGAAAATTCTAGCATTTAGACTCTTATTTCAACCAGAACGATAACTGTAGGTTTCACTATAGGTTTCATTACTATTAACTTCCTATTCTGAGAGAGGAAAAACAGTGGAGTTTTTATGCACATCTGCCATACAAACTCCCATATTGACAGAAATACAGATACAGGGTGAGGCAGCATAACTTCCTTTTTAAAAATGTGCGCCATTCAGTCGGTTGAAGACGTAGCGGAGCGCTAGTGGTCTCGTTCGAGAGGCGGGAGTATAAAGTTTTGTCCTGACACAGCTCAGTCGCCATCATGCGTTGGGACAGTGAGGAGCGTGCTTTTGCCATTGAGGCCTACTTTTCGAGCGGATTTGGAGGGGCCGGCCCGCTCTTCAGATTTGGCCCCTTGTGATTTTTTTCTATGGGGTTTTTTGAAATCCCGTGTTTCTGTGAACCGTCCAAGGACCCTACAAGATTTGAAGACCAACATCCAGGAAGAAACTGCCAACATAACGCCTGCTATGCTGGCAAGAGTCATGAGAAATGCCAGAAATCTGTATACTCAGTGTATGGCAGGGGTCCTCAAACTATGGCCCAGGGGCCGGATACAGCCCTCCTACGAAATTTACTCAGAGTCAACTTAAGTCTGAAACGACTTGAAAGCACACAACAACAACAACAATCCTATCTCAGCAGCCAAAAGCAGGCCCACACTTCCCATTGAAATACTAATAAGTTTATATTTGTTAAAGTTGTTCTTCATTTTAATTTTTGTATTGTTTTTAAGTGTTTTTTGCACTACAAATAAGATATGTGCACTGTGCATAGGAATTTATTCATGTTTTTTTCAACTTATAATCCGGCCCTCCAACAGTTTGAGGGTCTGTGACCTGGCCCTCTGCTTAAAAAGTTTGAAGATCCCTGGTGTATGGAGAATGGAGAATGGGGGACGTCACCTACCTAATTTGAACAAAACTTTAGGTATGCGCCTACATTATAAAAAATAAAATAAAATTCTGATTCATACGATGAAAAAAGGAAGTTATTCTGCCTCACCCTGTATTAGGAGACTTTTGCAATGCTTATCAATCTAATGCTTTCTTACCTGATCATCTTCATCTTCCTCTTCCTCTTCCTCCTCTTCATCCTGGCTGTCATCTTCATCTTCATTGCTGCCACTGCTGTCTTCTTCTTGGGTGTGTTCTTCTTCATCCTCAGGATCAAGTATATTCATAGAATCTACAGCAGAATGGAAAACACAGGTCAGAGAAGCTGGCTTCTGCTTGTCTAGAGAAGATCTTTCCACTGATCTTCCTAGCAAGACTTTCAAAATGGCTCTTGCAAGGTAGGAGAAGCCTCACTGATCCAGGTGTTAGATACTACAACTTCCTATGAGAGCTAAAGACTGCAGTCACTTTTGATATCAGGCTAGATCTCCCTTCTTCTGATTTTCTCCCACTCCCCGCCCACATCTTTAAAGATTACTACAGGCATTTCTACTGACTCCACGAAACATCTTAGGCAATGGCTCACCTTCCCTGTTGGCCTGTAGTGTGGAAGCCTGGCTCAGATTGGACGGTGCCTCATCCATCAGCACATCCTCCTGAGACTCATCCTCTCCACTTCGGCCCACTGAAGGACACAAAGGTAGTGTATAGGACTCAGAAAGGTTACAAGCACACAACCCTCTCCTTTACAGGAACTTTTGGGCTGTCCATAAACCTGACAGTAGTGGCCACTTTGAGCAGGTGCTGTACAGTGTTTTGAGTGCTGGACAAGGACCAGAGGGTTCAAATTTCTATTCAGTCATGCATATTCATGGATGGTCTTGGGAAAATGAACCTCCCTCAGCCCAAATGAAAAGGTAATTGTGAAATGTTTTACCAGCTTAAAAAAATATTTAAAATGGTATTTTAACTGAATTGTTAAACTGAATTGATCCCCAACCCATCTAAAACACAGACATGTGCCTTTCATCTCAAGAACAGAGAAGCATCCCAAGCTCTGAAGATCACCTGGGAAGGAATCCCACTGGAGCACTGCAGCACACCCCAATACCTGGGAGTCACTCTGGACCGTGCTCTTACCTACAAGAAGCACTGCCTGAACATCAAGCAAAAAGTGGGTGCTAGAAACAATATCATACAAAAGCTGACTGGCACAAACTGGCGATCACAACCAGATACAGTGAAGACATCTGCCCTTGTGCTGTGCTACTCTGCTGCTGAGTATGCATGCAGTGAAACACATCTCACCACACTAAAACAGTGGATGTGGCTCTTAATGAGACATGCCGCATTATCACGGGGTGTCTGCGCCCTACACCACTGGAGAAATTGCACTGCTTAGCCGGTATTGCACCACCTGAAATCCGCCGGGAAGTGGCAGCCAATATTGAAAGGACCAAGGCAGAGACATCTCCATCTCATCCCCTGTTTGGGTATCAGCCAGCACGTCAACTACTTAAATCTAGAAATAGTTTTCTAAGATCTACAGGGACACTTGCTGGAACACCTCAGCAAGCGAGAGTCCAAAAGTGGCAGGCTCAAACCCAGAATCTCAATCAATGGCTGATACCAAACGAGAGACTCCCCCCTGGGCACACAGAGGACTGGGCGACTTGGATGGCACTGAACAGACTGCGCTCTGGCACCACAAGATGCAGAGCCAACCTTCAGAAATGGGGCTACGAAGTGGAATCCTCGACATGCGAGTGTGGAGAAGAGCAAACCACAGACCACCTGCTGCAATGCAACCTGAGCTCTGCCACATGCACAATGGAGGACCTTCTTGCGGCAATACCAGAAGCACTCCAAGTGGCCAGATACTGGTCAAAGGACATTTAATCAACTACCAAATCACAAATTTTGTATTCTGTCTGTTTGTTTGCTTTGTTCTGTTAGAAATGTAATATAATTGACTGATTGCCCTGACACGACAAATAAATAAAATAAATAACTTAATTGTTTTAATAATTGTCCTAGTTTAATTCTATTTTGATATTTATTTTTCCAGTTGTATAGTATTTAATGTTTCTGAGTTGCTTTGCGTCTTGGTTTTCACAGATAAACATGGGGTACAGCTCTCTCAGATCTTCATAATTACCTAGGAATTGCTAGCATCCCTGAATTACAGGAACTGATCCCTTCCTTCTGAGGGGACAGCCATTTCAAGCAAAGTAAGAGTCCTAATAACTGGGTAATGAATTAATGCAGTTTTCTTCAGGATATTCTTCAGAGTGAAAAGGCAATGAACCTAGAAGTCCTGAACGACAGAACCCTGAGATCAAAAGTCACGTTTGGCACTCACCTATAATGGTGCTGTTTCCTGAGCCACCGTCCTGGTCTAATAACTCATCTATCAGATCCTCCAGTTCATTTTCCACCTACAGGGATTGATATGGTCACATCAGAAAAGCCTATCTCCTCACCCTTCCCCCCCCCCTCCAATTAGCTCCAAGATTTTAAACAACCGTCACAAATGTAGGTTCTCCTAACATTCCAGCAATTCCATAACCACCCTAGCTTGAATCATAGTTTCAATAAAGCAAAGACAATGCACATTTGTCAAAAAGTTAAATGCATCTGTTGGGATTTAATCCAGTCACCCATATAAATAAAAATATAATGTTTGTTTGTGGGATTAACATGACTCAAAAACCACTGGACAAATTGACACCAAATATGGACACAATCAATGGATCAGGCCAACAAATGACCATCACTCATAAAAACACTAAAAAATACAGCAGAAGAGACTTAAAAAGCCTAAAACACAAAATACCATATATTCCGGCATATAAGACGACTGGGCGTATAAGTCGACCCCCAACTTTTCCAGTTAAAATATAGAGTTTGGGATATATTCACCATATAAGACTACCCCTCTTCCAACGCACACCAATTTTTTTTAAAGCATCAGATTTGATTTCAATATGGTAATTTTCCTATTACTGTATCTCCTTCTCTGCCTCTCAGATCTCACACATGTGCAGTCTTCAGTGATAGGCAGAGGAGGAGGTCAGACAGGTAAAAGAGGTGTGTTTGTCTGGGCCCAGAGCCACTCTATCTCTTTTTTCCATACCCTGGGTGCCCCGGGCACCGGCAGCTTGCTCTGCCCTTCACTTACACCTTCCCGGTGAGGTGCCCCTTCACCTCACCATCAGGACTGCATTAAGTCCACGAATCCTGATGAATGGATTTTCTTCTACTGTACTTGTGCAGCATTGCCCTTAATACAGTCGCTGCATACGACAGGGACACGGCCATTGCCATTTTTGAGCTCCCCCCACCATATGCGGCAACCACAGATTCTCCAATCCGATTGGAAGTTTTCAGCACCCGCTCTATAAGACTACTCCTGTGTATAAGACTACTCCAGCGTATAAGACGACCCCTGACTTATGAGAAGATTTTCTTGGGTTAAAAAGTAGTCTTATACACCAGAATATACGGTACATTACAACGCATGCACAAAACCATATATATATATATACATACATACATATACACACAGATATATATATATATACACACACACGCAAACACACATATACACACACACAAAATACATATACACAGATTGGGCACAGCAACACGTGGCAGGGGACTGCTAGTTTTAGAGAAAAAAAGTTCTGGTTCACAACTAGTTTCCATTTATACCTCCATGCTACATATACCTCCATGCTATTTGCAGATATTAATTCAGCTACAACCTACAATGTTGCAAAGTTCTGTTCAGCAGCATACAAAATCCGTCAGGGAATGACTAGTCCCAAAAGTTAACTGTGTGTCCAGTAATCTTCTTCTCTGAATCTACAATTTGGTGATGGATCTGGGCAATGTATGTTTTTACCCTGTTTCCCCTTCCCTTCTGCTCCCTCACCCATATTGTGCTTCAGTCGTTATATTTATATTTTTAATGTGCCAAACATACCAAGTTTGTATGAAAATGTGACTATTTCCTGTGCTGGTCAATGACTGAAATAAATGATTTGATTTGATTTGAACTAGTTTCCATTTAACTGAGCTCTGCATACAGCCCACAGTCAGAAAGCAAGACAAGTGGTGACTCTAGTTACAATGTCATTTTTACTCCAGTCTTCCAAACCTGTGTCCAAATCCCACACCCCACCGACACTACCCCTACAAGGCTTCATCTGTACCTGCATCTCCTGTGTGCTCAACACCTCAGGCTGCCCAGCAATTACCACAGCATCGCTCTCTGCTTCACCATCCATGATGTCACCATCCGCTACTTCAGCTTGGGCCACATCTTGATCTTCCTCAGGAGCCTCTGCTTCTCCACTCTCTCCTGCAAATAACAAGCGGGTTAGGCTATTCACCTGGCTTAATGAAAGACAAGTCAATGAAGACATAAAGACAGTGAATAGGAAGAATATGTGAAGAAAATGAACATGGGCAAGATGTTGAAGACATGTTAAAGAGGAGCAAAAGGTTGCATTGCCCATGAGATGATAAGACATTAAATAAATATAATACCTGTATCCGGTTGACCACTGCTGGCATCCCGTGTGGCTCCCTGGGCATCCTGCTCAGCCTTGGTCTTGTTTGAAGCACTCTTGCTACCAAAGAGGCTGCTGGGCTGATTGACAATGCGCGACAGAGTCTCCAGGGGTTTCAAGGCTGCATTCACTGTGTTGGCCATGTTAGGACTTTCGGAAAAACACACACAAACACACAAATGATTCTTAGACTGCATCAGGCCATCAAGAGCTGGACATTATTTTTGGCACTTCTATTAGCTCCTTTTTAGGAATTTGGGAATTTGGCACGTTGAGCCTGTACTCAGCTATGTTTCCTTTATTTCAGCCATTTTGCTTTATGATGTTATTTTTATGATCATATTTGTTTTATTATTTTATTGACTGATTTTAATTGTGTAACTGTGTTTCTGTTTTTATTTGTAATTTTTGGGCTTGTCCCTCTGTTAGCCGCCCAAAGTTCCCTAGGGGAGATGGTGGCAGGGTATAAAAATAAAGTTATTATTATATATATTATTTCAGATTAAACCTTCTCTCAAATATCCTTCAGAGAAATGGAAAAATGTGCTGGTAATTAATGCTGTTTTTACAATAGGAAGAACTTTTGTTTTCAGTAGAAAAATATTTGTCCTCTGTGTTATTCACTCTAATCCAGTTTAAACTGCTGTTAGTCTTTTACGCTAATCAAAAATGAGAGAAAGATTCCTTAACTGCGGCAATGGCGGCAGATGAAAGGAACTGAGGCAGTAGCCCCTCCCACTGGCTATATACTCTATGGGGAGAGTGGGCGTGGCTACCGCCTAAAAGTATGTACTAAGTTTTCTAGAAGATTCTGAACTGTCTGCGCAGGCGCAGGAAATACCATATGTGCGATTCACAGTTGACCACGATGGGAAACTGGCATGATCGCAATTGCATCTGGTGGGGACGAGGAGCAGGGCCTTCTCGGTGGTGGGCCCTCGGCTCTGGAACTCTCTCCCACTGCCTCTTTTCTCCTGACTTTTAGAAAGCTGGTGAAAACTTGGTTCTGGAATTTAGCATTTGATGAGTGAGTCAATAACCCTTGAACACACAGATGGATGGTGATGAATTGTGATTTTATTCTGACGACTTGGCCTTATGTAATTATATGATTGTATTTTAATGTATTTAATGTATTATGTATTAGTGTATTATGGGATGTGATGTTTTAAACTATTGTTTATGAATCTTTTGTTGTGAACCGGCCTGAGTCCCTCTTCGGAGGTCGAGAAGACCAGTATATAAAAGTTCTAAATAATAAATAAATAAATAAATAACTTTATTTTTATCCCACCTTTCTCAATACACAGGGACTCGAGACAACTAACAGCATGCGTGACACAATATAGAAATTAAAGAACCAAATATTTTTTGTCATGAAACTGAAAAATTAAATTATAATAAAAATATATTAAAACTAAATTTTTAAAAAACTCCACAACCCTCCTCCTCCCACAAATCCCACTCACACCAGTATCCCTGTTCTTTCCCAATGTGGTTACTGTTGATGTATTCCCCCACAGGGATACTGTTAAAAGTATTGTCAGTCCACAAGCCATGCTGACCCATGACATGTTACCAGGTGAAAAACAGAAACAGTTATAGCGAATAGGCACAAATATAGTATCAATCCTTGTCACACCAGTGGAAAAACAACAACTTTGTTTCTCCACATCAGGGAGCCTGAGAAACATCTAATTCCTACTACCCATACTCCTGAAGCAGCCCACTGTGGCCCTTCCATCTTATCAGGGAATAAAACCAAGTACCTGGAGAGATCAAGGCTGTGAGGCACTCTGGCCAAGTCATTGACCAGCCCCTTCTTGAGGAAAAGGCGAATGATGTTGTTCATGCCATTGTGCTGTGTCTTGGCTGTAGCACTGCTATAGAAGCTGGAGGTGGAGGGGCATGATTCCATGATGGTGCTGATGATGCACATGACCGCTTGCAGCCTAGAGTCATGACAGGATGTTCTTGTCAATAGCGGATCAATGTAACCTTTTTGCACTTAACCACCACTATATCATGGACGCGACATCCTGCAATATGTTAAATACTTGGAAAGGTGGTTCTTTTAATCATGACCTGCAGCAAAGCTCACCCTGACAGGTGTTTTTTGTAACAATGAAGAAGCATCAGGATTCAGTCATAGCCTTGCAGGGTAGTCCTACTGAAAACCATGAAGTGCCTAAATCACAAGGCTACTAGAACTTACAGTCAAAACTAAAGCACTGCAGTTTTCCTTAAATAATAATGCCAACCTTTAAAGTATATTTTTCCATGTACCATATTTTCCGGCATATAAGACGACTGGGTGTATAAGACGATCCCCAACTTTTCCAGTTAAAATATAGTTTGGGATATACTCGCCGTATAAGACTACCCCTCTTCAAACGCACGCCAAATAAACATTTAAAAAGCATCAGATTTGATTTCAATATGATAATCTTCCTATTATTGTACCTCCTTCTCTGCCTCTCAGATCTCGCACATGCACACCTGCAATGCTTCACTGCAGTCGTCAGGAGCGAGATCTGAGAGGCAGAGGAGGAGGTACAGTAATAGGATACAAGGGCGGGCCAGACAGGAAAAAGAGGTGTGTTTTTCTGGGCCCAGAGCCACTCTATCTCTTTTTCCATACCCCGGGCGCCCTGGACGCCTGCAGCTTGCTCCGCCCTTCACTTACACCTTCCTGGTGAGGCGCCCCTTCATCTCACCATCGGGACCGCATTAAGTCCATGAATCCTGATGAATGGATTTTCTTCTACCATACTTGTACAGCATTGACCGTAATGCTTTTATACAGTCGCTGCATACGGCAGGTACACGGCCACTGCCATTTTTGAGCTCCCCCCCACCAACCATATACAGCAACCACAGATTCCCCAATCCAGATTGGAAGTTTCAGCACCCACTCTATAAGACAACTCCCGGCGTATAAGACTACTCCCGCATATAAGATGACCCCCGCGTATAAGTCTACTCCTGCTTATAAGACAGCCCCTGATTTTTGAGAAGATTTTCTTGGGTTAAAAAGTAGTCTTATATGCCAAAAATACGGTATATCCTACCTGGCATGTTTTTCAGTGCTCTCTGCCATGGCCAGTGCCCGGCCCAGGGCTGCTTTCACCTCATTTACCAGGGCCACCTGTGCATCTGTGCCACTACCCGCTGCAGCCAAACTGGCTAGAAAGAGGCGAGCCAGGGCTGGTGTGTCCTTGTCTTCTGCATTTTGGGTATGAGGTAGCAGGTGGTCCAGAACAAAAGCCAACACACTACAATCCTGGAAAAAAATAAATGAGAGAACTTCAGAATGCTCTGTCTTCTTCCTTCAATAGAACAACCACTGGCAATGTCTCAAAAATTACAATTTTATTGATCTACAGAACTTACTGAGCAATGGTTTCAAAAGTTTTACCTTTAATCTACCCAGCTCCCACCCAAATCCTAGTTCCCTGGCATTGATTAGACAGTTCTTGAAGCTTCTCACCTCTTTGATGAGCTCAGATTGACCCACGGTGTAATTATAGTTGGCAATTAAGGTGGCAATGCCAACATATGAGCGAACAAGTTCAGCCAGCAGCCGCAAGATGGTGGAGGTGGGCATGAGTGGTTTGCTTCCCTTGGCCTTCTGCTTGTTCTCTTCAGATGCTTTGTCACCCTCCTTATCCTTCTTATTTTCTCTGGATTCTTCAGGAGTGGAGGCTTATGGGACAAGCAAAACAGGATCAAAGAGAGGAAGAATTGCTGACTCATCAACACATCAAATTTCAGAACAGAAAGGAAAAGTCAAGCATATGGGGTAGAACCCCACTGTGGTATGCTGGGGAGAGGGTGAGAAGAATTCAATCATTCCAAGTCAAGGAAAATGGCTGCTGAAGGGGAAACCGGGCCCTCTTGAAATGACTTACAAAAGATGTTATTTGGAGATTAGGATAAATCAGACTAAGATTTCCAAATGCAGAGATCTTAAAGCAAATCTGGTCAAAATTTAATTACAGTGCTTCAACTTGATCCTTTGTCAAAATAACAAATAAAGCACTTACCATCCCCTTGGGGAGTCCCAGACTGGGGCGTCTCAGCAGTTGCACTATCAGCAGCAAAGACTTGAGCCTACCGGTAGAAGGAGGAGGAGATAGTTTAGGATCAGTAACCTAAACTGCATGAAATACAGGGATCACATGAGACCACATCTTTCACTGTCATTAAGAGCCAGAGTGTGAATATTCAATGATATTAGTACAGAGTTCAGAAAAGTAAAATCTGACTGGTATCTTTAGTAGAGATCATTTAAACCCTTCATAAAAATACCATATTGTACTCCATGGCCTTCTCCCAAGCGTGCCCATCCATATCGGGCATCAATCCCTCATGGGAAAACAGGAAGGTGTATGCAGTAGTGAAACAAAATCAGAAAATAAACACAATCCAAAAATGCTAGTCAAATAAAAATGATAGATGATGATGATGATAATAATAATAATAATAATAATAATAACAACAACACTTTATTTATACCCCGCTACCATCTCCCCAAGGGATTCGGTGCAGCTTACATGAGGCCGAGCCCAAAATACAACAATACAAGCAATAACAACAACAATACAAGCAATTTAAAACAACAAAACAATAAAACAATAACATAAACATTATCAAATAAGACAACACACTTTAAAATCTATGGGCAGGCCAAATGTAATTAAAATTAAAAAAATAATGCTGGACATGGGCGAAAAGAGTGATGGGGCGGTTTGTGGAAACTGCTGCGAGAGCGGTGGATGAAAGGAACTGAAGCAGCCCCACCCACTGGCTATATATACTCTCAAGGGGAGAGTGGGTGGGGCTATCACCTAAAAGTGTCTAATAAGTTTTCTAGAAGATTCCGAACTGTCTGCGCAGGCGCAGGAATTACCATATGGGTGATTCACAGTGACCACGATAGGGGAAGTCATGTTTATAGTAACACATAAATGTAAATGGATCCGATTCATTAAGTGTCTTATTCCTTGGTCTTTGAAAACTATAGAGACAATAAAACTATTTATGGTGGTAGTTGCATGAAGAGCTCAGAAGTACTCACATTGATGCCAAAGCCTGTCTGAGAGTCAAAATCACTGCCCTGGCGGGTCAAAGAGCGGTATTGCTGGTAAACATCATCACCCATGTCTTGAAGGATCTGGCTCACCTCCTGGCTTGTAGTGTTTGCCTTGGGCTCAGATTTGTCCGCTAGAAAAGGAAACAAGAGCATTATTACTGTTAGTAATATCGCTTCAGGGAAAGCTATTATTCATCACAAATTCAAATTGTTCAGACGTCCAGGAAAATGCAATAAGTGGAGGAAGTGGTGGCGCGTGAGAGAAGGAAGAGAAGCGGCGGCTCGAGGAGGATGCGGGGGCCTCCCTGGCACGATGGCCGGCTGCGCACTGAGAACAATGACATTAGAAGAAGAGACATTTTTGTCTGTCCCAATGAAGGCTATTGGGTCGCAGAACCTACTGACCATGCCTGGAGGTGTCACCAAGTCGGGATACCTGCACAAAAAAGGAGGAACACAGTTCCAGCTCTTAAAGTGGCCACTTAGGTTTGTAACGCGGCTGGTGCGGTCGCCATCTTGGCGCCTCGGCGCAGGCTGTTTCACCATCGCTGGCTGTCCGTCCGCTCGCCGTTGCTGCCGCTGCGGCCTTGGTGTGGCTCGCCGCTACGGCGGGGTCTTCCTCGAGCCGTTGGGCCAAAACAAAGCGCAGAGCGGCCGCCATCCTCGGGCATCGTGTTTCCATCGCCACCGTCCTCCCGCAGCCGGTCCACCGCAGCAGGGTCATCAAGGAGCCGCTGGGCCGAGCCGGGGCGCGGGAGCACCGCTGCTACAGCCACCTTTGTGACGCTTTGCCTCACCATCGCTACGGGCGACCCACTGTTATCGCTGCAGCGTCCGAGCTGTCTTGCTCTCACTGCCGCCTTCCATCGCGGCCACCACTATATGGCCCATCACCTGTTACAGCGACTTGAGTTCGCCTCCACCATCAGCTAATTGTGACTATGCTGCAAAATTCCGGTGCTGGCCTAACTGTGTAGATCCCTGTGCCAGCAGAATATTGTGTAGTTCGCTGTGCTGACTTAATATTGTGTAGTCCTCAATACTGTGCTGACCTAATTGTGTAGATTCCTGTGCCTGCCAAATATTGTGTAGATCGTTGTGCGGACTTAATATTGTGTAGTCCTCAATACTGTGTAGACCTCTTGTGCAGGCCGAATATTTGTGTAGTTCTCTGTGTTGGCTTAATACTGTGTAGATCTTAATACTGTGTAGACCTCGTGTGCCGGCCTTAACACCGTGTAGACCCTTGAGCTGGCCCACCTTGGATTGATAGATACGCAACAGACCAACGGCGCTGACCGCCGCCGTGTATACCACCGCCGGATGCCCTATCCGCGCTTAGACCATCCGTCTAGAGGTACACCTGAATCATAGGAATTTTACTAATTGTTATCACTATCAGTCTCGTAACAGTGTGACTACATATACTATCATAACACACTCCTGGTTGTCCTCGCTGCTAAGTTGATATAAGACCTCTTTAGCACTTTAGGGCGTTTGCCACCGCTGCTAACTTCTCTGGCACTTACGCCCCTTCCCTACCCTCTATGCCGCACCTTAGTGAATACTGAGACTCAGTTTCAGGCACCTACTGCACTTTAAATCTTGCACTCTATGTACGTGCCCTACAGAACATAGTGTTGTCAACCGAGTGGTTACTGCTGTCTGTATCGCATTTAAGACTCTTGCACTCTCGCACTTTATAAACTGTCTAACGGGTGCGGCTGAAACGTCTTCACCATCTGTAGCTATTATCATCCATGTGGCCCCCCACCCCCCTGTTAATACTATCTCTGTTACTAGTAGTTAGCGGAGAGGCCAGGGGGGGAGGTGGGCTGGAGCCCAATGGGGCCGAGAGGAGGGAGGAAGGAGAGAAAGGATGTTGGCAGGATCCAACAAAGCACACAGCTGAGGAAGCAGGAATCAGGTCCTTGATATTAGATCGCGGCATGGAGGGAGGGAGGAGTTCCACTAGCCGTGGGGCCCCCATAGAGGTCGTGGTGGGAAGGAGGAGATGCGGAAGAAGGAGACCTCGAATTCGGCCTAATTCGGACCACCTATCTAAATTAATAACTCCCAACCGGTCTCCTAAGGTAAATTGGTGTAGCCAGGTGAGCGGGCCCTCGGGATTGAAGGTGGTGCTGCTGAACGCCAGATCTGTCAGCGGAAAAACGACCTGGATCCAGGACTTAATCCTGGAGGAGCGGGCAGATCTGGCGTGCATTACGGAGACCTGGTTGGATGAAGCTGGAGGGGTAAACCTGACCCAGCTTTGTCCTCCAGGCTTCTCCGTACAGCACCAACCTAGATCCGGAGGACGGGGAGGCGGTGTCGCAGTGGTCTATAGAGATTCCATCCATCTAACCAGGAGCCCCATCCCGCAGACCACAAATTTCGAATGCGTCCACCTGAGGGTGGGTGACCGGGACAGAATAGGGATTCTGCTAGTGTACCGTCCACCTCGCTGCACTACAGTCTCCCTACCTGAGCTAGCGGGGGTGGTCTCGAGCCTGGCGGTGGAGTCCCAACGGCTTCTTGTGCTGGGGGACTTCAACATCCACGCCGAGGCAACCCTCACAGGTGCGGCTCAGGACTTCATGTCCGCCATGGCAACCATGGGGCTGTCCCAACGAATAACTGGCCCCACCCACTGTGCTGGACACACATTGGACTTGGTTTTCTGCCAGGGATGGGAGCAGGGTGGCGGTGTGGAGGAGTTGTCCATCTCTCCGTTGCCATGGTCCGACCACTTCCTGATTAGATTTAGGCTCACTGCGCCCCCTAACCTCCGCAAGGGTGGAGGACCCATTAGGATGGTCCGCCCCAGGAGGCTAATGGATCCGAATGGATTCCTGACGGCTCTTGGGGAGTTTCCCGCCACCGCGGCAGGTGATCATGTCGAGGCCTTAGTCGCTCTCTGGAATGGGGAGATGACCAGGGCTATTGACAAGATCGCTCCGGAACGTCCCCTCTCGAGTAACCGAGCTAAACCAGCCCCTTGGTTTACTGAGGAGCTGGCAGCGATGAAGCGAAGGAAGAGGGTTCTAGAGAGCGTGTGGCGCTCAGACCCAAGCGAGTCAAACCGAACACGGTTTGTGTCCTTTTTAAGGGCATACGCCGCGGCAATAAAAGCCGCAAAGAAAACTTTCTTTGCGGCCACTATTGCGTCTGCAAAAAACCGTCCGGCGGAGCTGTTTCGGGTTGTCAGAGGTCTTTTAACTCCCTCCACTTTAGGTGGGAGCCCTGACAATTCGACAGCGCGCTGTGAAGCATTTGCTCGGTTCTTCGCAGACAAAGTCGCTTTGATCCGCTCTGGGCTGGACGCCACATTAGATGCAGTCTCTGTGGATGTGACACAAGCACCTGCTTGTCCGATTTTGTTGGATTCTTTTCAGTTTGTGAAACCCGAGGATGTGGACAAGATACTTGGAGGAATGAGACCCACCACGTCCATCCTAGACCCCTGCCCATCCTGGCTTCTGAAGGAGGCCAGAGGGGGATTGGCCGAGTGGGTAACGGTGGTGGTTAATGCCTCCCTTCGGGAGGGCAAGATTCCAGCGAGCCTAAAACAGGCTGTTATAAAGCCGCTGTTGAAGAAACCATCACTTGACCCCACTAAATTGGACAACTTTCGGCCTGTTTCCAATCTTCCCTTCTTGGGCAAAGTCATGGAAAGCGTGGTGGCCTCACAACTCCAGGTATTCTTGGGAGACACGGATTATCTAGATCCGGCACAGTCTGGTTTCAGACCGGGACATGGTACCGAGACGGTCTTGGTCGCCTTAGTGGATGATCTGCGCCGGGAGCTAGACAGGGGGAGTGTGTCCCTGTTGGTGCTCTTGGACCTCTCAGCGGCCTTCGATACCGTCGACCACGGTATTCTTCTGGGGCGCCTTGCAGAGATGGGTCTTGGGGGCACTGCTCTGCAGTGGCTCCGGTCATTTCTGGAGGGTCGTACTCAGAAGGTGTTGCTGGGGGACACCTGTTCAGCGCCACGGCCGTTGACCTGTGGCGTTCCTCAGGGTTCCATCTTGTCCCCCTTGCTGTTTAACATCTACATGAAGCCGCTGGGTGAGATCATCCGGAGTTTCGGGGTACGGTGTCACCTGTACGCAGATGATGTCCAACTCTGTCACTCCTTCCCACCTGCTACTAAGGAGGCCGTCGAAGTCCTGAACCGGTGCCTGGCCGCTGTAATGGTCTGGATGAGGGCGAACAAACTGAAACTAAATCCAGACAAGACAGAGGTACTCCTGGTCAGTCGCAAGGCCGAACAGGGTATAGGGTTACAGCCTGTGCTGGACGGGGTCGCACTCCCCTTGAAGGCGCAGGTTCGCAGCTTGGGTGTGACCCTGGACTCATCGTTGAGCCTGGACCCCCAGGTTTCAGCGGTGACCAGGGGAGCATTTGCACAGCTTAGGCTCGTGCGCCAGCTGCGACCGTACCTTCGGAAGTCTGACTTGGCCACGGTGGTACACGCTTTGGTCACATCCCGCCTTGACTACTGCAACGCTCTCTACGTGGGGCTGCCCTTGAAGACGGCCCGGAAGCTGCAGCTAGTCCAACGCGCGGCAGCCATGTTGTTAACGGGAGCAGGACGCAGAGAGCATACAACGCCCCTGCTGTCCCAGCTCCACTGGCTGCCGATTCGCTACCGGGCCCAATTTAAGGTGCTGGTGTTATCCTACAAAGCCCTAAACGGTTCCGGCCCAAAATACCTTGCAGACCGCATCTCGGCCTACGAGCCCACGAGGGCCTTGAGATCATCCGGGGAGGCCCTTCTCTCGGTCCCGCCTGCCTCACAGGCACGTTTGGCGGGGACGAGAGAGCGGGCCTTCTCGGTGGTGGCCCCCCGGCTGTGGAACTCCCTCCCTGCTGATGTCAGACAGGCCCCCTCCCTCATGGCCTTTCGTAAGGGCCTGAAGACCTGGCTCTTCGAGCAGGCCTTTAACTAAGTGCTATGCTACGGGTAATGACAACCGGATTGAACTACGACGACGAGATTGGCTATGATCCCATAAATATGACGCAGCGGATTTTTAGTATAAGTTGATGTATGTATTGTGATGTTAATTGTTGTTTGATCCCTTTTGTAAAGTGTCTTTTGTACTGTACGCCGCCGCGAGTCGCCCTAGGGCTGAGAGCGGCGGCTAACAAATGCAAGAAATAAATAAACAAATGCAAGAAATTTTCCTAACAGAAACAAAAATGGTGGTGGGACAGGCTTCTTATGGAGTTTTTATTCTAATATTCATTCAATATTATCTGGAGCCCCTGGTGGCGCAGTGGGTTAAACCCCTGTGCCGGCAGGACTGAAGACCGACAGGTCGCAGGTTCGAATCCAGGGAGAGCACGGATGAGCTCCCTCTATCAGCTCCAGCTCCTCATGCGGGAACATGAGAGAAGCCTCCCATAAGGATAAAACATCAAAACATCCGGGCATGCCCTGGGCAACGTCCTTACAGACGGCCAATTCTCTCATACCAGAAGCGACTTGCAGTTTCTCAAGTCACTCCTGACAGGACAAAAAAAAAAACCTCTGGAAGAGGAAAGTTCAAAGGGAGTTCTCAGGAACTAGATGACAAGCTCCACATGTATCAAGCCCAGGCAAACATGTACCTTCATCAGGAGCATGGTACGCAGCCAGAGCATTCAGCATGTCATAGATCACCTCCTTGATAGTATCAGGGATAACAGGCAGTGGAGAAGGTTTCACTGGAGTGGTTTTCACCAGCTGCACTGCATTGGGCCCCTTGATCCGCAGGTTCTCGAATTCGTCGTCAGAGGCTTGGGGAGCAAAACGAGAAAGAATAAAAAGAACTAGAGCAGCCAACACTAGAAAGATGATATACAAAATAGGTGAGTGTGGAGTTTTTTTTTATACCTGATGTTTTTGTCTTAGTGCATTGCTTTACTACAAAATGTATTCCTTTTGTCTATCCTTTATCCAACTTCAAAGCTAAGCTTTCTTTTGACATGCATGTATGTGTATGCACAAATACAAATACTAGCTCAGGAAAACCAGCAGGGGTTTAGATTACTTACCAGTACCAGAACCACGAGGAGCAGGCAAGGCTATGCGAATACAACCATTGGCCACCTCAGTGAAGATCTCAGGATTACGGCAAGCAGCTGGGCCCAGAACTCGCAAGATGTAGTTGATCTCCCGAGAGCCCAAACTACCTGATACCACACCTGAGGTGGTACTGCCTGCTCCACTGGTGGCTGCTGAGCGCACTACCTGGAGCAACAGAAAAATGAGGAGGAAGGTGTTAAGGCAGCTAAAAGCTGAAAAGACTAATCTCAAACACAAGGGAGCCCAACCAAGCAAGGAAAAAACAGAAGACAGGTTGAAACATGAGGGAGAACGTGAGATGAAATTAAGATTGTAAGGAGCATCTTTTCCCATATAAGGATCTTCAAAAATGAGGTGCACCTTATAATCATAGGTGCATTTTGAAATTGCTGGGTTTTTTTTAATGATAACCTTTAAAACCAAGAGCTGGTTTTATGCCAGTTTGCTACCACCCAAAAGGAAAAGCTGATCAGATAATATAAACTTCTTTGGCCTGGGAAATAAGTTCCTAATAAGCAATGACAAGGAACAATGAGGAGTTGGGGAGGAAGGAACCAAGAGCCGGTCCCCTATGACTTTTGAGGTAAATATGAAGAAGTAGTATTTCTCACTGGTGGGTCAAAAATCTCCAAAACAGAGAAAGGAGTGGGCTTTACCTCAGTCCCCCGAAAAAACTATATCATTCCAGAGAGGGAGGAGGAGAAAGGGCCTCAGCCCCAAATGGCTCTGTCACATCCCCACCATTTTGTCCTGACTCAGCAAGACTGTTGTTTATTTTTGTTAAACAGGAAACATTGCACTACAAATACACACTGAATCAACTACAATAAAGATATTGGCATATGCAAAGTCTACGAGACTAGAGAGGTTCCTAGAAGCTGCTGACGCGGCAAAAGGAACTAAGGCACAACCCCCGCCTTGGGCATTTAGAGTATTGGGGAGAGTGGGCGGGGCCTCCGCCAAAATGTTTCTTTTACAAGATTCTAAAAGGTTCTGAACAGCTGCGCATGCGCAGAAATACAACCCTTTATGTGGGTCTTTCACAGATTCCACATAGAGGAATATATAGGAAATCCTCATTGAGCTGCCTTGTTCCCCCACCTCACAAAAAAAGAAAATGTAAAAAACAGAAATATAGGATAGGGGATATATTGCTGAAATAAATGGGCACAAGGATCTAGGTGTCCCACTCATTATAATGCAATCTTAGGCAGCATTTAAAAAGCATAACATCTAAACAAGATGATAAAATTGTTCCAGTATTCTGCACTGGTTGAAACACATCTGGAATGCCATGATCAGGTCTGATCATCACATTATAAGAATGATACAGACAAAATGAGATATATTTAGAAGGCTGACTGAAAAGGACAAGGCATCTGAAATCTGCCCTAGTAAGATTGGTTACCTAAAATCAATAGGTGAAAATTGAAGCGAAGAAAATTCTAGTTAAACATTTAAAAAGACTTCCTAACTGTACAGGTTTGATATATTGTTGAAGGCTTTCATGGCCAGAATCACTGGGTTGTTTTAAGTTTTTTTTGGGCTATATGGCCATGTTTTAGAAGCATTCTCTCCCGACGTTTCACCTGCATCTATGACAAGCATCCTCAGAGGTAGTGAGGTCTGTTGGAACGAGGAAAGTGGGTTTATATATCTGTGGAATGACCAGGGTGGGACAAAGAACTCTTGTCTGTTGGAGCTACCAGTATTAAAAAACTCTCTGGCTACCAGTATTAAAAAGCTCTAAAATTACAAGAGTAAAATAACAGGAATGAAACAAACAAGGACATCTAATCACCTCTCAACAAAAGATTGCCTTGGGCACTGCCAGGCCATCAAATGCTAATCAGGGTGGTCAGTTTAAACATTCACACCTAGCTCCAACAGACAAGAGTCCTTTGTCCCACCCTGGTCATTCCACAGATATATAAACCCAGTTTCCTAGTTCCAACAGACCTCACTACCACTGAGGATGCTTGCCATAGATGAAGGCGAAACATCAGGAGAGAATGCCTCTAGAACATCGCCATATAGCCCGAAAAAACCTACAACAACCCACTGTACAGGTTTGGTTTGCCTGTGGAAGAGATTGGCCACTGAAAAATCATGTAACACAGGAAAACCAAATTATACAATTTTATAGAGTACCCCAAAGAGCCATGAATGGATGACCATTTCTAAGGACACCTAATTACGTCCTGCATTGAAGTTCTCATACTGGGCAACTGGTTAACTCAAATGATCTCCAAAGTCCCTTTCAGCTCTATTAACCTACAAACATATAGCCAATTCTGCAGGATGCCATGTCTAGAGAAAAAGAGAGAACTGCAATGAAAGCTTAATCCTTCTCCATAGTATGGATAGCAAGAGGTGACCCATACCTTCTCCATAGTGTGATGCAGTGTGCAAGGGTCCTCGATGATATGCCGGAAAAGCAGGGTGACAAGAGGCGTGAAGCCATTGAAGCCAGAACTTTGTGTTAGGCCCAGGATCATACGTGTACTCTTGAGCTCAGCAAACATCATGGCGTATTTGTGGTGGCGGGTGAGGCGCAGACAGAGGCGCAGAGTGGCGTGCAGAGTGTCTGGTTCCACAGGGACACCCAACATACTGACGCAGGCCCGTATCAACACAGTCACCATCTCTTCAGTCAGGCCCTGGATGAGGATCTCTGATGGTTTGGCTTCTTCTGCAGAAGCTTCTTTCTCTGGGGGAAGGCTCTCAGGAGGCACGTCTGACGAGGGAGAAAAAAAACTGAACTGAGAATTCAAATTCAAATAGTCAGCATTTTATCAACCATACAGATTTGAGAATGTGGGTTCAGTACCATTGGCCTTCTCCTCCTTAGGTTTGCTTTCCACCTCCTTCCCTTCTTCCAAGGTTCTCTCCAGCTCTTGCCCGTTGCCCTCCTTCACACTCTTGCTAAGGCGAGGAACCCTGAGCAAAGTCAGCATCACAGGGCGCCTGTTCCCAGTCTCTTCATTCACCTGTGCATTTAGGAAAGAAAAGCAAAAGATTAAGAATATTGCTTCCCATGTACTTCACCCAAGCCCTTCTAGACTAGTTCTTAAACATGCTTCCGGAATGAGCTTTGTGCATTCCAAGTAGACTGAAACATACTAAGTCCTATTCCTTTTTAATACTGGTTTTAAACCACTTCATTGGATGTGTTGCAATAGCAGATTCCCAGATTAGTTTAGTGTTTACACCTTATTTTATTTTTCTGGTTATTTAATATTTAATATTTATTTTATTCAAATGATATTTGTCTTTACTGTTCTAATATAGCACAAATCCTATGTAAAATCATACTACGTATTTTTGGCATTAATATTGAAATCTGAAATATATACAGAAAATCTTTCTGTATATATTTATATTTATATATTTAGCTTTTACAGCTGGCCCACAACATCTGTGGATCCGGGTTTTGTGAATTTGATTAATACAGTATCTCTAGGAATGTCTACATCCCCCAGTGCGGCTCTTTGGAAACCCACCATAGAATCATAGTGAAGCAACTAGAGAGAATATGTTTTCAGGAATCTCTATGTCGTTCGGTGTAATTCTATGGTCAGCTTCCCTTAAAAGGTGAGCACAGTCTTGTGCTGTAAGATCTATTGATTCCTACAAATGTTTTTATTTGCTTTTTTCCCGCTTTTTGAGGGTCTGGTGCCTCTAGTACACATGTGTCAAATTCAGGTTCTGTGGGCAGAATTTGGCCCACAGTGTCATTTTATGTGGCCCTCTTCCTGAACCTAGACCGCAACTCCTGTCGTCCTCATCATTAGACATCATGACTAGAACTGATGGGAGTTGTGATACAGTAACATCTGGGAGGCTGCAGTTTCTTCTGTTTAGACAGGATAGTGGAGTCTGAGCTTAGATACAAGAACTGTGGATATGATGCCTGGCTTTAAAATGTCATTTAACCTTTTCCCAAACTCAGAGCCATAAGGTCTGTTGTGTTGCAATTGCCAGTATCCCCAGTCCACATGGCAACCAAGCAAAAGTGATGGGAATTACTGTTCAACAACATTTTGGGACACAAACTGGATAAAAACTAAAGAGCACTGGCAACTATGTAAAAAAAGGTATAGCTGGCCCTCAATAATAATAAGGAGCCCCCAGTAGCACAGTGGGTTAACTCCTATGCCAGCAGGACTAAAGACCGACAGGTCGCAGGTTCGAATCCAGGGAGAGCGGGATAAGCTCCCTCTATCAGCTCCAGATCCTCATGCAGGGACATGAGAGAAGCCTCCCACAAGGATGATAAAACACCAAAACATCCAGGCGTCCCTTGGGCAACGTCCTTGCAGACGGCCAATTCTCTCACACCAGAAGCGACTTGCAATTTCTCAAGTCGTTCCTGGACTACGCTTTGATGATGAGACGATTGGGCTGGTTATTGTAATAATTGTTTAGTGTAATTGCTTGTTGTTTATTAACTGGATAATGTGTTAAGTGGTCAATTGTTATATATGCATTGAATTACTGCTGTTTTTATTGTGTGTAAACCGCTGTGAGTCGCCTTCAGGCTGAGAACAGCGGTATATAAGCAAAGTAAATAATAAATAAAATAGTAATAATAATACTTTATTTGTACCCCGCCACTATCTTCCCAAGGGACTCGGAGCGGCTTACATGAGGCCAAGCCCAACAACACATCAAAAACAACAAGCAATAATAAAAACAACAAGCAATAAACAAAAAAAATACAGTTAATATAACTCACAGGTAGACAATAACACATAAGAATTTAAAAACCTATGGCTGGGCCAGATGTAATAGTTAAAACTTTAAAAATAAATGCTGGACATGAACAGAGGCGGTATCTAGTAGGAGGGTTTTAAGCCAAAAGTAGAGAATAACCTAACAGGCAATTAAAGTGCTTCTCAGGGTATTTGCAGGGGATTTTTTCCTTTATTCAGGGAAGGCGCACTGGGACAGCCACGTTTTCAGGCTCCTCCTAAAGACTGCCAATGTGGAGGCTTGTCTGATATCCTTGGGGAGTGAGTTCCAGAGTCGGAGGTCTCTGTCCATGGATTTTAATGGTCCTTTCGAGGCAACTATAAGGCTGACATGGCCCTCAATGAAAATGTTTACATTGACCCCAACAAATGCAGAAGGCTGAATGTAGAGACATTTCTGCAGAGCCTATACCTGCACCATTGTAGTGAACTGCACAGTGTAGCGCCGACGGCCAGCAGTGAAGCGAACACTGGTTTCTCCAGCTTTCCATGCTGTGTCGATAGTGCTGTTGTTGCTTGCACTGTAGCTGCACCAACGGCCTGAGCGGTCATCAAACCAACGCCAATTGTTGCCATTGGCTTGGAGGTACTGTTGCAAAAAACAAAAACATAAAAAAATCTCAGAAGTTGTAGACCTACAGTGCAATCCTATGCAAATGTATTCAGAAGCAAAATTTAATGCAACCCATGGGACTTATTCTGAGAGTACAGAGTCTTACCGCATATTGACAATTACAACAGATGAGAACCAGAGCAGAATTCACACAGGTTTTATAAGGACTATGTTGATTCTTCTCTAAAGTTAGACTTAGGGCTTTGCTTTGATGCAAAGCGGCAGGGCTATATTGTCATCCATCCAAAACTACTTTCAAAACATTTTTGGTCACCTCCAGATTCTAACAAAAGATGAAAAAACTGCACTGGAAGAATCATGTGCAATTCAGATAAATATTATCAAAAACATAAATAATTCTCAGAGGTTTGTCACTGTCTTACTTTCCCTATCTTTTACATCTGATGACAGGCAGGACTCTTTCTTGCCATTCCCTCTGTAAGAGCTTACTCTACCAGAATTCATACCTTATTCATCTGGGCCCTCCTCTTGGAGGAGATAGCTGTCTTCTCATAAAAGTCAATCAGTAGAAGGACTGGCGTGATCCACCTGGGGGTAACAAGTTAGCTGGGTCAGGAAACATAGCAGGAATTAGGAGAGCAGGGCTAGTAAGAAGGCCCCTTTTCCTATTCCCATTATATCTCTCTCATGGGCACGAGACTGAAATAGGGACTGCCCCCAAATACCTCAAAGCCTAAGCAGAGCTTTCCATGAGTGCAAACAATCCAGGATAGTGCACCCCTATTTAGAATGGCAACCTGGGCTTTAGATCTCCATTCACAGGGGGGCCAGAATGGCCTTCTCTCTGCTGTACTCCTGATAACAGTTTAAATCATTTTTATTCAGTCACGCTTTTAAAGCAGGAAGTTATAACGAATGAGAGTGCAGTCCTATATGGTGGTCTAACAGTTTCTAACCGTTTTTACTTTTTAAAATGTTTTTACCAAGTTTTTAAAAATATTTGTATGCTTAATTCTAATCTGATATTTATATTTTGTAGTTTTAAATTGAATTGATTTTAATGTTGTGAGCCTTTTTGGGTCTCTATGAAGAAAGAAAAATAATCTATATAAATAAAAATGTAATGCTTGTTTGTGGGATTAACAGAACTCAAAAACCACTGGACGAATTGACACCAAATTTGGACACAAGACGCCTAACAACCCAATGTATGTCCTTCACTAAAAAAAATGATTTTGCCATTTGGAAATTGTAGTTTCTGGGATTTATAGTTCACCTACAATCAAAGAGCACTCTGAACCCCACCAACGATGGAATTGAACCAAACTTGGCACGCAGTTCTCCCATGACCAACAGAAAATACTGGAAGGGTTTGGTGGGCAGTGTCCTTTGGTTTTGGAGTTGTAGTTCACCTACATCCAGAGATCACTGTGGACTCAAACAATGACGGATCTGGACCAAACTCTACAACAGGGGTCCTCAAACGTTTTAAACGGAGGGCCAGGTCACAGTCCCACAAACTGTTGGAGGGTGGGATTATAATTTGACAAAAGCATCAATTAAGTGCTATGCACACTGCACATATTTTATTTGCAGTGCAAAAAAACACTTTAAAACAATACAATAATTAAAATAAATAACAATTTTAACAAATATACACTTATTAGTATTTCAATGGGAAATGTGGACCTGCTTTTACCTGATGAGATAGGATTGTTATTGTTGTTGTGTGCTTTAAAGTCGTTTCAGACTTAGGTTGACCCTGAGTGAGGGCCGGGTAAATGACCTTGGAGGGCTGTATCTGGCCCTCGGGCCTTAGTTTAAGGACCCCTGCTCTACACGAATACTCAAATGTAAACACTGGTGGAGTTTGGGGAAAACAGAATCTTGACATTTGGGAGTTATAGTTGCTGGGATTTATAGTTCACCTACAATCAAAGAGCATTCTGAACCCCACCAACGATAGAATTGGGTCAAACCTCCCACACAGAACCCCCATGTGGGCTACAGCAACGCGTGGCAGGAGACGGCTAGTATAGAAAAATAATAATAATAATAATAATAATAATAATAATGCCATATATTTCGGTTCAAGAGCAATGTAACCAAATAATACCATATATTTAAAATAACATTTTACTCCTGTGCCTTGGAGATAATGATAATAATAATAGTAGTAGTAGTAATAATTCCCAAGGCATATAAATAATAATATTGTTATCTATTTCAATCCAAAAACAATGTAGCCAAAATATTTTACTCATGTGTCTTTTTCCTCTTCTTCTTCCCAAGGTAAAGGAGTAAAAACTTTTGATTACATTATTCTTGAATTGAAATATGTTCGCAGTACAATGCTATAAACTCAAAACCAGAAACAAAAACAATCCCATTGTAGGGCGATCGTGACATCTACTGAACTCTTATATGACTTTTACTGGATGCAATTACAAAACCAGAAACATCATTACAAGAACTTGGTAGTGTCAAAAACTAAGCCTGGGTGGAACAGGATTGTTGTAATGCAGACGCCCATGTAGGGATTCCCAACTTGCAATCTGAACTGGTTCATTTCTTACTTTGGGGTCTGCACTTCTTTCTGTTCCTTGGCAGCCTGCAGGCACGGTTGCACCACTTCCAGCAGCTTGATCAAAACATTGAGAATGCCACTTGACTCCACCACACGAGCACATGGCAACTTCAGCTCCTGCAGGCAAACAAAAGCAAACAGGCTGGCACCCATAGAGCAGGAGGAAACTAGTCCAAAGATAAAGTGACCATCAAATTAAACCTCTGGCCAAAGTCAAAGCACAGGCAGCTTATATACAGCAAATGTACCAGTTTAGACCGAAAAGTGCACTTGTGATATAACACGGCCCACCTGTAACTGTATAATCTGGAAAAAGAGATATTTTCTTTTTTTCAACCTTACCTCAAAGAGTAACGTTAAAAGCAGAATGCGTGTGGCCAGGTTGGAGGCCTGGGGCAGGGTAGCCATTTGGCTGATCCACTCTGAGACGGTCTTTGTGTCACTTGTAGTAAGGGGCAAGGCAGCTTTGATGAGAACATCAGCAGCTTCCCACACCTGCAAAAAAAGGCATGTTCTTAATGGAGAGAGTAGATGCTGATCTGTGAAACCATTTCTCTCAGAAACCTTTCAGAGAACCACTAGGGTCACAGTGGCATGGGGAGATTCACTCACAAATGACTTAGAAGAACAAACCCACATCAACATCTGATGAGAAATGAGGCAAACCAAGTTGTAAAAGGAGAGGGAACCATTTGGCAAAAGCAAGGGTGAACTCAAGGAGCCTAAACCTGTGAGCCTTTGTGAATTGATTTGGCCCTTTCTTTGTATGATGAAGAGGAGACTTCAGCCATAAATGGATGCCTCCTCACATCGAACTGGGAATGCTAGGTCCCCAGACATCTGATCTCAACAGGAAACTAGTTTGCTCAGATGGACCAAGCACAACTAAACACCATGATCTCTCATCTGTGGGACACACCTGTTTCATGAATACAACAGTCTGCCCCATTGTGCTGAACCACAAATACTTCCAAGAGTAAGACCGCATGAAGTTGATAGCTACATGCTGGTTCTCCTTGGATTCTTCTTTTCACTTCTCTTCACTTTTTCTCACATAGAAAAAGTATGCATTTTTAGATGTGCACACTTCTCCCAAAGCCTTTGCATCTATTGAGCTTCCAACCATGAACACCAGGGTGAAATATGAGCAAACAATGAATTATTGATTTCCCTACACAGGGATAAAGCATTTGTCAAGCCCTCAGGAGTCCTGGCACAAAATCTACAAAACGCTACAAATGCCAAACATTTGCCTTCCAGGATCTCAAAGTTCGGAGTCAATCCTTTACTCAAAAGCTCTAACTTTATTTGATAGTAAGGTTGTTCAACATCTCTTGATAAGTAGAAGCTAGAACCAGAACAACAAAAGCTGCCTTTCCAGCATGGATATTAGCCAGCATATTACAAATGTACAACGGGAAGAGCCAAGGCTGAGTTAGAGCAACAATTTTCTTGCTCTATATAATATAACACAGTGGTTCTCAAAGTGTGCTCCATGAACCATACTGAGGGCTCTGTGGTCCCCTCCTTTTTCCTGCTCCTCTCCCCAACTCCTTTGTCCCCAAAAGCCTTTTCCCCGCCTCCCTTGCCCCCAAAAGCCTTACCGCACCTCCCTTGGCCCAAAAAGCTTTTTTCCTCCCCTCCTTTGTCCCTCAAAGCCTTTATTCCTCCCCTTCCTCGCCACCCAGATCCTTTCTCTCTTGCCTTACTTGCTACCAAACCCTATTCCCCCCTCCAACCGCTCGGGGGTGCTTTGATTGTGCTTTTCCTGCTTAGCAGAAGGGGGTTAGACTGGATTGCCCCTAGGATTTCTACTATTATTGTTGTTATTATTACAACAGCTGGATTTGAGAGTGCTTTGATTGTTCTTTTCCTGCATTGACAGTAATGGTTTGGACTGGATGGCCCCTGGGGTCTTCCACTGAAATACTGTTGATAATAATAATAATAATAATAATAATAATAATAATAATAATTTATTTTTTTAGTACCCCGCCACTATCTCCCCAATTGGGACTTGGGGCGGCTTACATGAGGCCAAGCCCAACAGCATATTACAATAAAGTAAAATCAAAACACAATAACAATGCAGTAAAATACATACAACATATGAGTACAAAAACGATACACATCATACACAATAAAATAACATAACATAACAATGAGCGGGCCGCATGTGCAAGATAAAACTAAGGCACTAAAAATACTAAAATCACAATGATATAGGGATGAAGCAGATGGTTTGTGGGGGAGAAACTCATAAAGGAACGGGGTCATAAATATAGACCATACAGGTGGGGAAATATACTCTGGGGACAAAAACCGTTGAGGGGGAGCAACTGTGTATGATAATATGGTGACTCTCCAAAGTTTATGTTGGTCAAAAAAATCTGCCCATGCTTGACATATATACATTATGAATAATATAATACAATATATAACAAAATATATAAACATTTCTTGGGCTCCATGAGAAACGTTTGATTCAAAAACGGTTCCGTAACTGAAAAAGTTTGAAAACCCTTGATTTAGCATATCCAGCTGTATACTACAGAACCCCATAATAATACCATCTTTCCCAGGGAAGGGAAGGGAGAGAAAGTGTGGTATGACTATCAATCTTCCCACTGTTGCATGAAACCCTCCTGGGCAAAATTATTCTTTGTTACTACCATGATCCAGAACCACTGGGTCACCCCCCCCCCCCCTTGGTGGGGCACTGCCATGACCATCCTGTATACAATAAACCTTTCCTGGGTAGGGCCAAGTGCCCTCAATCATTTTATGATTTTTCCTGTTGAATAAAGTGAAACCCATTCACCGCCACTCAAATGCCCTTTGTCTCTTCACAAGTCAACTGCTCAGCAAATCCCCCTTTCTGTGATTAGTCAGAATTGGGACACTCGACCAATGGGCTTCGCTACAGCTGATGTTGCTGCAGTGGGAAATATGAAATTATTGTGTATAAAAGAGGCTGTATTTCTGTTTTCTGGCTATTCTAGTTTCTTTGTGAATATATCACAAGCTAGGATCTTATCTGCAGATGATAAAACCTTCCTTGGCTGAAATCACCCTTCTCACCTTGCTGCTGGCTGGATTATTTTAATTGGGGCTGATCGGTATGTTTGCCAAAGCAGGGACTCACAGAAAATGGGCAGCTCAGACTTATCACTTGTCTGGGTTTCTGCCAACAGGCTTTTTCTGGTCTCACTGCCAGGGGTTGCATCCTAAATTGGGGCCAGCACCACTGCAATGAAATCAAGTGCCTAACCAGCCAATCTTACCTGATTCACCACTTGCTTGAGGATCATATCTCTGTAGTCAGCCCCGTTGCGTTTGATTGCAGTCATGATGAGATCACAGACACGGTAGACTGTGTCTGGCAGCTCATCCAGCAGGTGGAAGCAGCCAGGTAGCATTGTATCTGTAAAGCTGTGCAGTTCTTCTTGCTCCAGAGGTTCTGCATCTTGGAATTTCTCAAGGCACTTTGCTTCTTCTTCCTCCTGTTTCTCCCTCGCCTTGCGTTCTTCTTCCTCCTTTCGGCAAGCAGCTTCCTAGGGATGAGAAAAGGCTAGCTATACACAGGGCTTCTCCAGTGGCAGAGACAAATCTGCAACTTCTTAAATTCAATGACCCGATGAAGTGGACTTTATGGCCTGTGTAGGCAAATGCAACAGGCCTAGAAATTAAGACTCTTTTTGTCTCTAGGACCTTCTAAGGGCTGCAGAGATGGGCAAAAATGTCTCCAAAATGAAAAAAAAACAAGTAGTCAAAATCAACAGATATTTTTGGAAAAAATATATTTTAGCATTAAACAGTGCTAAGAGGGATGCATTCTATGAAAGGAAGTGCCATTCCTAGATTCACCTTTTTTGGGTCAGAAAAAGGGCAGTGCCAGGAGTGGGACCGAGGGCCATAAAATGCAGGAATCTCCCTTGGTTAAACGGTCTCATGTACTACCGATCGAATTCCAGGGGCAAATAGCTGGTTTTGAGCAATAACGCTATATATAGTGTCTCCCTCATGAGCCTACATGACTCTTACTATCTTCAGGGGGGATTCTTCCCTTCTGCCAAGCTTGTCTGGTGACTGAGAGCCTTTTTGGTAGCTATCTTTTCGTTCATCTGGAGAGTCCCTATTCACGATCCCATCTGCATCGCAAGTGCGACTGGTGGGGACGAGGGATAGGGCTTTCTCGGTGGTGGCCCCTCGACTCTGGAACTCTCTCCCTAAGGACATCAGGCAAGCCCCATCGATGGAAATTTTTAGGAAGAGCTTGAAAACGTGGTTGTTCCAGTGTGCCTTCCCAGAATAAGGAAACTCCAAGCATTTTGTCCCCAACGCACTTTATCAGAGATTTAAGATATCTGCATACCCATCCCTCTCCAAACACCCACCCTTTCTCCTGGTCATGCAGTACTTTTTAATTTTAATTATTACATTTGGCCCTGCCATAGTTTTTAATTGCGTCATTGTGTGTTGTTAATGTTATTGCTTTGTTTTTGACTTATTTTGCTGTGTTATTGTTGTTGTTGTTTTATTGTTGTATTTGGGCTCGGCCTCTTGTAAGCCGCGCCGAGTCCTTCGGGAGATGGTAGAGGGGTATAAATAAAGGTTTATTAGCTATTTCTAGGCTATTAACTCTCTCCAGAACAATCTTTCATTAGTCCTTTGCTCTCTATTCTCTTTTGTTGCGGGTCAGGCCCTCTACTTTTAAATAGTTAGCACAGAATGATATACACTAGGTGGGCTAGTTTTTTTTTTGTACGTTGTACATATTTAATGAGCTCTAAATGGCTTTTAATTAGATTGATTCTTTATGTCACATACTGTTTAGGCTCTTTTAATTTTCACTGCAAGCCGCTTTGGGGTCCATGATGAATCAAATTAATCAACAAAACCAGGCCTGTGAGACTACATGTTGCACTTTTGTTCACTTCTGCACTAGGACTCTCTTCTACAAACCTCCCCAGTGGCCCTTCAATTTATTATATTACAGCATCACATGATGAAGCTGTGTTACCTCTGGGGATTCTGCTCTTTGGTCCATGGGTATATCTTGTCCCAGTGACATAGCAATGGCCCTCATCATCTGGTCTTCTTCAGACATACTCAGATCCTGCTATGCAACACAGAAACAACTTTTGTCAGGTGACTCTGTTAGTGACTGACCACAAGAAGAAAATACTCAGCCCCAAACCATTTGGTCTCATCAGATTTCAAGTGGGAATAGGGATAATAACTCTGGGTATAGTTGTACTGCAAGCTAAGCATAACACAATGAGATTAATTAACTGATGTGTGGGACATGTTATTTCCTCCAAGAGGCTCATGGGGATAAGTAGAACAGAAATAGTTTTTTGAAGTCAGTTTAGGAAATTTCTCCCAATAGCCTCATAAACTTAGAGCTGCTATATGGCCTTACCCGCACAACCCCACCCATAAGAGGTGGAGGATGGGTCAGCAAGTATTCTGTGGCTTGTTCCATGGTACTGGTGTTCAGCAGAGCTTCCATGGCATGCTCCCTTGTAAAACCCATGTCCATCAGCTGAAAACAGAAAGGCAGACAGAAGTTAATAGCAAAAGTAAAATAGGGAAACTAGAGTCCCGAATAACCCACATTCCTATATGGGAGAACTTAGGTCCAGGACAATAGTTTTGTGTAGAAGTGGGATACAATATTGCCTTTTACCTGCTGCAGCTGCTGCTGATTCACCTGAGGCTCTCTTCGGGCACCACCTTCCTCTTGCCCTCCTTCCTCCTCACTACGTGCGCCTTCTTTCTCTTTGCCAAGGCGCTCACGGATGACTGGCTCCCCCCGCAGAATGTGACATAGGATGGCCAGCATGGACTCTGCCATGCGCCCACCATATACTTTCAGGGGCTTGCGGTTCCACAAGTTCTTGATACACGTGAAGGCGGCCTGCAACACAGAACACACACGTTAATGGCAAATATGGAGCAGTGTTCTTTGGAGTGATGAGACTAGGAGCTGATAGGAGTGCACTGCTTGGCGGGAAACAAAATATCATTATAGATATAAATAAATATGTAATGTTTATAGAATGCTTTGGACTTTCTAAAGGAGACTTTTCCAAGCTGATATTCTTGAGATACTTTGAATTCTCCACCCCACCTCTATGACCACTTTACTGGGCTAGTTAGTCTGGTAGTAGCTTAATCTAAACAACAATTTGGAGACAACTGTTGGAAACCAGTTCACTAACTGAGTCATAAAGATACATAAAGAGTCATAAATACTCTGAGAAGGGCTTTAATTACCCGTTGGGTTGCTCTTTATATTTTATTTAAAACCCTCCAAATAGATACATCCTCTGTTCATGTCCAGCATTTATTTTTAAAGTTTTAACTATTACATTTGGCCCAGCCATAGATTTTTAAATATTTATGGTTTATTGTTTACCTGTGAGTTATATTAATTGTATTGTTTACTTTGTTTATTGCTTGTTAATTTATATTGCTTGATGTTTTTGATGTGTTGTTGGGCTTGGCCTCATGTAAGCCGCTCCAAGTCCCTCGGGAGATGGAGGCAGGATATAAAGTTTTATTATTATTATTATTATTATTATTATTATTATTATTATAAAGATGATAAAGTATGCAAGTGGACACCTTCATTATCCACACCACAGCAAATTTCTTACAGCCGATCAAAGAATTTGCTATCAAGAAACTTCAACACACTACCTTCCAGTGGAATAACATCCACAAGCTAATGTGATTATTTTCATTCTCACAGTCCCTATAGTAACAACAGATAATCTTGCCTGCTTACCTTCTGTGTTACCACAAGGAAGCGCAGGGCACTGAACTGCAAGTAGTTCTGTCCACCAGGCAACTTGGCTGGCAAAGAATGGGGAGATTCCAGCACTGTGGTAGGATTCACCATTTTCTCCACCAACATAAGCCAAGCATCCAGAAACTCTCCTGTGCCATCGGGGAGGTCGGGGTGCTCCAGTCCCTCAGCAACAGGAACTTTACCACCCATAGAGAGAGCCCAGTTGAAAGTCCTAGATGAAAGAAGGAGTTGCTTACTTGTAAATGTGTTTCTGCAACTGTGAAATTTGCACATATGGGTTTGTCAGTGAATGTGCAGTGCAGTTTGGAATCTTCTAGTTCTCAGAAACATTTAGTGGTAGCCCCACCCACTCTCCCCATAGAGTATAAGTAGCAGTGGGCGGAGCCGAACCTCAGTTCTCCCAGCTGCTAGACTAGCAGCTAAGGAGAAGAGGAATGATAACAGACAAAACATAAATAGTTCCACACTAGGATAGCCCCATCATTCGAAGAGAAGGCAGACACATCACAGTTGAAAGTTAGGCCAGCATGTTCTGTTCTCCCAGAAGGTGAAGGGCGAAAAGGTATATAATCCAAGGAATGCACCAATGCCAAATGCACATGGGACAGGTGGAGGAGCTTGTGTAAGTACATTTGCTCTATTTGTTTATATAGTATTTCACCGTGGTGTTGTCTGTGAGGAACTGCACCACTTTTAGCTGAAATGGCACTTTGAACGCCTGTAGAGCTTTCACTTCTGCAAGGAGCTCCAAGACACTGATGTGATGACGGCGGTCTATTGGTGACCACTGTTCCCGCTCTGTGAGGCTGCCAAGGTGAGCACCCCAACATTCAAGAAAGGTGTCCATCATGAGGCAGAAGGGCAGGCGTGTTTGTTTAAAAGGCACCCCTGATCCGACACTGGATCGCGTTGTCCACCACTTGAGGAAATTGGACATTTTGAGAGGGGGCTGTAGCCGAGTTCTTGGATTGTCATGGCAGGGGCTGAATTGAGGAGCCAGCTCTGCAGAGTGCACATTCATAGGCACGTAAACAGGGATACAGCAGTCATAGAGGCCATGTGGCCCAGGATAGAATTAATGTCCCTTTCTGATCCCTACCCCTGGGTACACAGATGATTGATGGCAGACTGAAGGGTTTTAAAGTGGTCTTCTGCTAGGTATGCTTCCTCCATCATTGAGCCTAGCACGACTTTGATGAAAATAGATGTGTTGCTTCAGTTTTAGGTGAAGCTTCTTGTTGTTCACAACAAGACCCAGTAACTGGAGAGGATATAAGGTAGAGTCGATATCAGTGAGTTGATGCCTGGAGCTGGCCACTAGGAGCCAATTATCGATATAAGGGTAGACAACTATGCCATGTTGGCACAGATAAGCTGATACCACTGACATGCACTTGGCAAAAACACAAGGGGCAGTAGACAGCCCAAAGGTAAGAACACTGAAAGCAATGCCTGACTGCAAAACTAAGGAATCTGCGGTGTTTCCGGATAAAATGTCAAAATAGGTCAATTGTCATGAACCATTAAGGCCCCTTTCCTTAAAAGACGTAGGATGGTGGCTCCTCTATGATAACACATGCTGAGGAGGATAACCCTGAAGCACCGAGTCAGGCATGGCGACAGAAGGCAACAGCTGCTACTAAGAGTTTGCCTGAGGAATCAGCGGTTTGCTTAGCTATTTCCTTTTGCATACTCACCAGTTAACAAGCCTCCTGTTTAAAAGGCGTTTTGCTATGTCTTGTTCCCCAGAAGGGAGGTGATCGAGGTATGGGGATTCTGATTGGCCCCCATGTATGCTCCAAAATGCATCAGTCCTGTGAACAGACAGGAGGGAGAATAGAACTTCTTGTCCATGGTGTTTTCTCTCTTCTGTGTCAGTGGACACCAAGTGAGACATCTGGGACAGTTGGGCTGGTTACATCCACCACTATCAAGTTTGGTTTGGGCTGCTTAGCAAGCCACAGTGGTAGCAGCAGTGGAGAGGTCCATCTTGAGGTTGCAAGTACTGACGTAGGTGACACATGTGGTGGTTTAATTAGTTGTTAAAAGAAACAGCAGTGGTAAAAGCATAGTTGCAGTAAGCAACAGCTGCTGGGAGGAGGGAAAAACAGGATTTTCCACCACAACTGAAGGCTGTGTTGTCGGCAGGTTCAATGTGCACGCCAAATGGATTACTAATGATGAAAAAAAATTGCTATTCCTCAGAGCAGTGTGACTTCAACTCTTCAGGCAAGATGGGGGTGGGCGGGAATCTTCCTGAGGTTGCTCAGATTCAGATTCATGATCACTCTCGCCTCCTATTCGTCTTAGGAGAAAGAAGATTTGTGGGGCTGGTGCCTCTCCAATGGTCTTCAGAGTTGGTAGAGAAGGCCCTGGGGCTGGGTGCGAGACAGTGGCAGCTGAGAGAGAATTGCAGCTTGCTAATGGTTGGCCACAGTGAATATAATCCTTGCGGCAGACATGGCAGTGGCAATGCTCCTGGTCCCTGTGATAATCAGAATAGTGTGAACGCCCATGCTTCCAATGGTGGGGGAAGCATGGATCCAATGATGGGGAGCCCAGGTGGTAATAGAGGCCCCTGGAAGGGCTTAAAAAAAAGGTGAGAGGGAGTAGTATGGGGCATTGACAAGCAAGTCCCACTCCTACTGTCCAAGCTCACTTGGACCTGATGGCAATAACCTTGTCCCAAGTCTAAGAAGAGCTGTGGCTCAATTGGTTCCAACTACGCTGCTTGGTGGGCACCGTTGCTTGAGGCTGCACTGGTTCTGATGGAGGAGAGCCATTTGGTTTCCTGCTTCCAGGCGTTTTAGCCTCTTTTTTTGTTGCTTCCTTGCATGTCTCCTTTGCCTTCCCCAATGGTGTTGGCCGTCTTTGCTCTTTTTGATGCATGTGCGGAGGGCTGTGACAGGCACTCCCATGGGAGACCTAGCAAGGTCTTCTTGCAGCCCTGACTGGAGGGACAATGGCTGATACTTTGAGCCATCAAGATCTCAGTAGTGGATGACTCCAGATGCTTCTTTGGGCATGTGGCTGGCAGTGCCAGGGCTTGCTTGTAAAGGAATGCCCACAAGTGGGTTTCCATCTGCTGCCGCATCTGGGGGGTGAAGAGCTAGCAGACAGCACAGGCCTGGGTAACATGGCCTTCCCCTAGGAAAACAGGCACATGGCGTTGCCATCTGCATTGGAAAGCATGACCTCTCAAGTGGTAATTTTTTTAGAGAGGGGGGTAGAGGCTATAATAGCAGTTAGCCTGCCAATAATGTCCAGTCCAAGTTGTGGGGCAGAGAAGAACGAGGTAAGTTCAAGTCCAAGTCAAGAAGAGGAGAAAAGCCTGCAAGTCTGTTAGGAGTCCAAGTCAAAACCATTAGAAAGATAGCAAAAACTAGCAAAATACAGGGAGTAGAGAGGTTTCTAGCTAGTCAGCGGTGGGAAAAAACCAACTAAGGCTCGGCTCTGCCCACTGCTACTTATATTCTATGGGGAGAGTGGGCGGGGCTACCGCCACAATGTTTTATTCTGAGACCATATGTGCGATTTCACAGACACATGAAGAAAAAACATTGTTATACACATACATACATTAGATAAACTAAGCTATAATTTCTAAAGAATTTAGTTACTTGAAGTGAATCTGAATGTTTCTCGTACAGGACTGAAACTAGGGTTGGACCCCATGTATTCCTCTCTTAAAATAAATTCAACGATACTTCCCCTTGTGCCACTACCAACTATCATGTAAGCCCTAAGTAATTATTGGTAATCTTTGTTACTGTTACCAAAGTAGCCAAGAATGTATACCAGCCAAGAATTTATAGCTCCACACTGATACCCGTGGAACCGGTACCCCCAGTTTCATCTATCCACATCTGACAATATATGACCTCTAGGAATATTTTAAGTCTTCCAGCTGATTCTATGGCATGCTTATTCTGGAAATTATTACAGAATAATGTTACAGGTCCTAGCAAATTCATAGAGAGTATACTTCTCTAGGAATTTTCTCGGTCCAGCAAAATTAATTCATTTCAGTACAGTTCACTATTACAATGGTCAAACACACTGTGGTACCTCAAATGTTAGCCCTGTTTCTGCATATATCTAACCACCTAGTTCTGCTATCAGCTCTAGTTTTTGATACAGAACATATACCATCTATCTGTCTCCATCTACATGCCCACAGAAAATCATGCTATCTTAAGAAACTAGAGATATCCAATGCAGTTTTCTGAATCAGCGCCTCAAATAACCCCAGGAATATGCCAAGAAACCAAGATTTTTTAAATTGTGCTACGCTATCTATGGTAAGTTCAGGAACACATCCTCAGTATATATGGAGGTTGTACACACCCAATACTTTACCCTTGACAATCAGACTCAGCCATAAATGACAGAGAATGATGATAACGACTACAGAAGTCATCACTTTTCACTCTCCCTTTCAACATGAGAACTTTCCTTTGAAATAATTTAGTAAATCTAAAGCACAACCTGAAACAACCCCTTTTTCTAGAAGTTACAAGTTCTACCTTCAGTCTCTTAAGTTTAGAGAGGAAGTAATAGGCAGCTTACTCAAACAATGCATTGTGGCCGCCAGAGCACAAGAACTTCTGTAGCATAAGGTGGTAGGGATATTTTCTCTCATCAAACAGCATTGGTGAAGTGAAGCCCACAGAACAGATGAAAAAAGTCAGCCTAGAAGAAAAAGTGGTTTGGTTAGTCAAACCCGCAATTGAGAAGGTCCTGCAAAACCCAACAATGGATCCCTTGCACCTCTTGAAAACGGCAGCATTTCCTCCTACCTACAACTACTGTTGAGTGCAGAGCAAAAATTACACTGAGCAGGACTCACCGGAAGCGGGGTGTGGGTGTGTAAGGTGGGGGCTGCCAGGAAAGTCCCTTTGTGAGGAGCTTGGTTAAGGCTGATGCAGTTGAGCGTGCTGCTGGTGTGGGAGCAGTGGTGGTGCTGGCGGCATGGTGGCTCCGGCGTTGTCGCACTGGGGAACCCACGCACAGCTTTACCAGCAAACCAAACAGCTCAGCCAAGGCACGGCCTAACCTAGAGGAGGCTGAGAAAAAAGACAAACGAGTGTGTAGATGAATTACAGGGCATCTTCTATCAGATTCATCACCAGGATACCCCTCCCCTCCACAATCTCTCTTCTTAACAGCTCCCAATAATCTTTGGCTCTCACCCGACAAAAGAGGTTTGATTTGCTTGATCCTGGCTGCCATAGCTGGGGTGATCTTTGACTTTCCCTTGGGGTCAGAGGAACTCGGCTCATCTGTTTCCATTGGCGCCAATGTGTCACCATCTAGACCAATTCCTTCTAGCAGACCCTGAGCAGAGGACTCTATGGTCCCTGCTGCCACCACTTCTGGTTCACTATCTGCAGGAAAAAGATGTGTTATATTAGTTGTCCTGGATACTTACACATCTAGATCAAGGATCCATAAAAACATAGATCTCATAGTCTATTTCCCCATCATTCTACTCAGAGGAGGGCAACTAAAATGATCAAAGGACTGGAGACCATGCCATATGAGGAGTATCTTTAAAAACTGGGTATGTTTAACCTGCAGAAGAGAAGGTTGAGAGGAGACATGATAGCCATGCACAGGGTGCAACAGCTTAACTTCCATGTTTATATACCGGTATGAATTCACTGTAACTGTGACTTCATTTTCCTCAAAGAACCAATAATTCCAGCTGAGGAAACAGCACACCACACTGTGATTTTTAGGTGAATGCAAAGCCTTTGATGCAATTCCCGAGGATTGTTGTCAGCCCAGCAGCACGTTTTGTTTGTTGACGGATCCACACAAATGAAAATGGGCTTAATCACTAAAAACAACAATAGCGTCCTCAGGAACGACTTTGAGAAGAACCTCACACGTGTTCCTCTGAGAACTGAAGTAACGTTCAGAAAGTTCCTGCACAATCGCCATCTTGTAAGGATGGAAATGAAGATCATCATGAAGAATTCTCCTCACAGGAAGTCCAAGGGCAGACGCATGTTTGTGCGCAGAACGCAGTGGTGATCGCAACATTGAAGCTCTCACTGCTTCAACGTTCTCAGGTGATCTAATGGGCCTTCGTCTTGTCGCACTTGCAGTTTATCTGAATGTAGTGACCCACGTCACAACTGATTTCCAGTCCGGGACAGGGCCAATGCGGCCACATTAAAGCGATCCCAAAAGGCGCGCTGGGTTGCGATAACAGAACATCCACTCGAAAAGTAGGCCTTAATGGCAAAAGCACACTCCTCACTGTTCCAACACATGATGGCGACTGAACTGTGTCAGGACAAAACTTTATACTCCTGCCTCTCGAACGAGACCACTAGTGTTCCGCCTTCAACTGACTGAATGGCGCGCATTTTTAACTCTAATGAAAATTTATGCTGCCGCACCCTGTATAAATGTGTGAAAGGATGTTATAAGGAAGAGGGAGCAGGCTTGTTTTCTGCTGCCCTGAAAACTAGGACTTGGAGCAATGGGTTCAAATTACAGGAAAGGAGATTCCACCTGAACATTAGGAAGAACTTCCTGATTGTAAGAGCTATTCAGCTGTGGAACTCTGTGCCTCAAAGCGTGGTGGAAGCTCCTTCCTTGGAAGCTTTTAAACAGAGGCTGGATGGCCATCAATTGGGGCTGCTTTTCCTGCATGGCAGGGGGTTGGACTAGATGGCCTATGTGGTCTCTTCCAACTCTATTATTCTATGATTCTAGGAACTCCAATTTCATAAATTCAACTATTCAGGGGGAAAGATAACAGGCAGCAACACAACTGAGGAAAATGGAACAAAATTCAAATTTCACAAAGCAGTGATATCTTTATCCTGCCAACTCTAAAGAAACTTGCATAATGTAATACAATGTAATGTATTATACAGAAAAATACTTGTTTATAAAGCTATTGTCCTTCCAACTCCATTGTACACCTACAGTGCATACATCATGGAGAAACATCTGAAAGGTGCAGAATCTACTTCTTAATCATACCTGCTTTTTTGGCTCCCTGGGGAGCATTGGGAGCTGGTTTCTCCTCCTTCGGCACCAATTTCTGCATATCAGCTTGGCCAAATTCACAACCTGAAGGCAAACTGCAAGTATGGAAAGACATTGATGCAAAACACACTCATCATCACACAGGGAAACATATTCAACAATCTTGAGAAAGAAAATGAAGTATTCTTCAAGTGTCATATAATATGGCACACAGGGAGCCAGGCAAGACCTTTAAGACCTATAAGCTACAGTAAATGATGCTTACTCCCCATTCCCATATGGTCTTCTGCCCATCACTTCTGTACTTTTTGCCAATTTAAGCCCCACCAGGTGTTTTGGACTAACTGAAAGAATTGAGCGAGATAAGCCTAATTAGAATTGCAAGAAATGCTGCAGAGCTGCCAGAGAGACTTGGAAACAAGTCAGAGCTCAGCTTTGCTACTACTGCATTCTTCCAAAGGTACTTGCTTCAAAATGGGAAGGAGCATTCCCCTCATTGCTCTTTAGGCTCCTTTACTTGTCTAGGGGATATGAAAAGGGGACTTCCACTTTGGAAAATCTGGAGAAGTGCATGTGATGCCATGCTCAGTGGATAAGACCAGAAACAAAACTGCTGGACATTACCCCGTATAGTCCGGCATATAAGAAGACTGGGTGTATAAGACGACCCCCAACTTTTCCAGTTAAAATATAGAGTTTGGTCACCTTAATTAGTTAGTCAAACTCTATATTTTAACTGGAAAAGTGACTAATTAATTAAAAAAGAGCTACAAGGATAAGTTTTTTCTGATATAATTATATGGGTAGAATTATTGGGGAAGTTCAATAGATGTATGTAACCCATTGTTTTTGTATGTAAGCCACTGTGATGTCATACCCAACACTATCCCCCTCCCCCCACCCACATCACCACCTTACCCCTCTCCCAAACTCCGTGAATGTATACATTTCTACCTGTCTGTTGTAAGTGTGTGTCACGAAAGAAAAAAAATTACAATAAAGAATATTTAAAAAATATATAGAGTGAGTTTGGGATATACTTGCCGTATAAGACTATCCCTCTTCCAACGCACACCAAATAAAATTTTTAAAAGCATCAGATCTGATTTCAATATGGTAATTTTCCTATTACTGTACCTCCTTCTCTGCTTCTCAGATCTCGCACATGCTCACCAGCAGCACTTCACTGCAGTTTTCAGGAGCAAGATCTGAGAGGCAGAGGAGGAGGTACGGTAATAGGATACAAGGGCGGGCCAGACAGGTAAAAGTGGTGTGTTTTTCTGGGCCCAGAGCCACTCTATCTCTTTTTTCCATACCCCGGGCACCCCAGACGCCCTCCACTTACACCTTCCCGGTGAGGTGTCCCTTCACCTCACCATCGGGACCGCATTAATTCCACGAATCCTGATGAATGGATTTTCTTCTACTGTACTTGTACAGCGTCGCCCTTAATGCTTTCATACAGTCGCTGCATACGGCAGGGATGCAGCCACTGCCATTTTTGAACTCTCTCCACAATATGGAGCAACCACAGATTCTCCAATCTGGATTGGAAGTTTAAGCACCCTCTCTATAAGGTGACTCCCGGCGTATAAGACTCCCGGCGTATAAGACTACTCCCGCATATAGGACTCCCATGCATAAGGCTACTCCAGCGTATAAGACGACACTCGTTTGTAAGACTATTCCGGCATATAAAATGACCCCTGACTTTTGAGAAGATTTTCTTGGGTTAAAAAGTAGTCTTATACGCCAGGATATACAGTAATTTAAGCTCTTGGTTTTTCTCCTTGTCCAGTTTCGTGATCTAAATGGTTTGGAAATCAATTCATTTGCTATCCATCTCAACCCAACATGAAATATGATAAAAATATCTACAACACTAAAGCAAGCCTCTAAGACCCAAGATGCCCTGTACCTGTTTGGTGTGCATAGCGACAGCAGCACAGTGCTTTCCCAAACCAATGAACAATACAACTGGCTCAACTTGCTCAGCACGCTCAGGCCCAACTGAGATCCCCACTGGTTTACAGAGATAGCTCGGATCTCACTCTAGAAAGGAAGAAAGAAAGAGGGTACGTTACTGAGAAGTCAAAGGTAGACTCTGCTGGCAGAGTGTAGCAGCCAGAACAAGTGTGACAATAAGAGGGCAGGAAAAAAGTTCTTACTTGTCCTACACGGCAGGTATGCACAAACATCATGATGTAAGCATGGGCAGCAGTCAGGGCATGAAGCAGAGGAGTGGCCTGAGCTGAGAGAGTAGCATCAGCCACATTGCCAGCACATGCCAACTCCCGCAGCAGGACTGAACCGCCAGGCGCCTCAATAGGCCGGTGAAGAGGCTCCAAGGAAGAAAGGATGGAATCCAACTGAAGCAGTCCTTCCTGCAAGACCTTTGGCTCATGGGAAAGTGTCTAGGACAGAGAAGATAAAACAACGCAGTCTATCAAATGAAGCACAGTTGGTGTAGATTTCTACCTCAAAAGCACCCACCTCATCAAATTCTTGTTCAGGATATTGACCTGACAGTAGTGGCCTCTGGCTTATTGAAAAACTCAATAAAGCACCATTGCTCTCTGCTGCAGAAAATTATGGAAGTTTTGCTGAGTGAGCACCGGGATAGTGGCACAGCTGGCTGAGTGTCAGCTGCATTAAGATCACTCTGACCAAAAGGTCATGAGTTCAAAGCCAGCCCGGGTTGGAGTGGGTTTCCAACCAATTGTGTAGCCTGTTGTTGACCTTTGCAACCTGAAAGACAGTTGCATCTGTCAAGTAGGAAAATTAGGTACCACCTTGTGTGGGAAGGCTAAATTAACTAATTTATGAGGCCATAAAAAAAGACTCCAGCAAAGCACTCCAGCAAAAGCATGCGGGGAATGCGGAAGTACTTCATCAGTGTCGCAGATGGACGATGAAAAGCGACAGCTCCCCTGGTGGCCAGAAAAAGTTAAATAGCCTCTGTGTATGTCTGTATACGTTGTATGTCAAAATTGGCATTGAATGTTTGCCATATATGTGTGCACTGTAATCCGCCCTGAGTCCCCTGCGGGGTGAGAAGGGCGGAATATAAATGCTGTAAATAAATAATAATAAATAAATGATATGGCTAATATTGGAAGCCTTTGTATTGACTTCAAGCTCAGAACCAACAGGTGGTATCAAGCATCATGTTTTCCCATTAACTAAGCAGGCACCTTTGTACATCTGGATCCCCCTCTGGCTGAGGAGCATGCCACAAGAAACAATGAAACACATAGACATGCATACATATGCATGAAGATATACACTGTTCATCCTACATTATTAAAGTTATATTGCTGATGTCAAAAGGAGATGCACTATCAGAACACTGTTCAGGTATTGGTCAAAATCCTGCATAGTACACTAGGTCCGCATATGGAATTACATTACAGCTGGCCATTCCAACATTCCCTGGCCTTCCCACTGAGCTGTTGCAGCCCCGCAAGGTGGATGGGGGGGGATGTAAGACATGAAATGATTACGTCATCCAATGAGCTCCATAAAGGAAGTTTGTCGATTATGTAATAATTTTGCTACAGGAAACAGACAGATGTTTCTCCAATGCCCTCCCACTTTCTATACAGCATGAAATGGCTGTGGGAGTACTGCAAAAACTCAAAGGTAAGCTGGGGGTGAGACTTTGGTCACTGCAAAGGGAGAAGGGAGTAACAACTCCCCAATGACCAAAAGCAACACAAATGGGTATATAATGGACTACAGAAACAGGGTGCCAACTTTAGTCTATGTATCACCACTAAAACACAACTTATTTAAGTTTTCTAGCACCCTGTTCCAGTTGATAGATGCTGAATTAATGCTGCTCAGAACACAGCAGTTCTGAATTATAAAAATTATTCTGTGGGGGTGGATGATCATATACACTTCCCACATCAGTATTATATTACATGGCTTTAGGTTCCTTCCAATCAATCTGATCATATGGAAGCACTGGCTGCACTTGCAGAAAAATAATTCCACCTAATGAAAAATAATACTATGCATGCCAACATTCAACAGGGCTTCCCCAGAAGGGGTCAATACCATAATCAAAATCCAACAATGAACTATGAACTCAGTGAGGAAAATAAAGTTTCTCAAGTTCACAACTCTAAGAAAGTGATGTAACACCATAGAGCAGGGGTCTTCAAACTAAGGCCCGGGGGCTGGATACGGCCCTCCAAGGTCATTTACTCACCCTCATTCAGGGTCAACCCAAGTCTGAAACTACTTGAAAGCACACAACAACAACAATCCTATCTGATCAGCCAAAAGCAGGCCCACACTTCACATTGAAATGCTAATAAGTTTATAGTTGTTAAAATTGTTCTTCATTTTAATTATTGTATTTTTAAGTGATTTTTGCACAACAAATAAGATATGTGCAGTGTGCATAGGAATTCATTCATGTTTTTTTCAAGTGATAATCCGACCCTCCAACAGTTTGAGGGACTGTGACCTGGCCCTCTATTGAAAAAGTTTGTGGACCCCTGCCATAGAGTGTCATTAGCAGCATTCCTCACGTTGAAAAGGAAAGCTGATATTCCTGAAAATAAATAAGTTTTGGGCACTCAGGAATACATGAACAGGTTGAAAAGCACCAACATCTTTAACACAAGATTTCCCTCCAAATATCAATGGGGAAACATAAGTGACAGGGAAGACTACTAAATGGGAGCACTCTCTGTTTACAGATATCAATCCAACATTCAGAAGCTGTGCAAGGCCATAGACAAGGAACATTGAAGGAATTAAAAAACACCATGGGCACATGAATACTAAAGGCTCTATGAGATGCTAACATAATCAACCCAGCACTAAATGTTTAAAGAACTGACCAATTTGTTTCTAGCTGCAAACAGACTAAGTCCCCTCCTGCAGTTGCACACTCTGGCTACATAAATTGGGGCACATTACAAAGGGTGCTACTACTATCTCCTGCTCTTTACCAGAAAAAAATCCCTCTCAAGCTGATGAATATGGCATGTGGGAGGTCTAGGAATCATTTAACCTGTCACCAGTCAGGCCATCTGAGTGTTAAATGAGAATCTAGGCCTCAACAGAAATGGAAGCCAAGGCAAATAGGCATTTCATTGGAAATATTTCTAATGCACACCTTCCTTGGTTTTGAATTTATACTGTCCTCTTTTCTAGGGTTCATTAATTCTTGTATCTGAGCAATGCTCTCTATTAGGCGTCACATTAAAACTTCTCATATTTTGAATTGATAGAAAATATTTTTGAAAGAGTTTCAAAATATTTTTTACATATGGACAGAAATGTTCCCTGTGAAAACTTTAATACATAATTTTTAAAAAACCAGATAGGGGAATGGGGTGGAGTACTATGATTTGTGGGCCAAGGCTGATGTACTCACAGGTTGCTATCCCTGCAAAACCTCACTGGATGGGAGCAGGTTAAGTCTGACCAAAAGTGTAAAATATTACTATTTGCTGATTGGTGGTTTCTGTGCATTGCTGCTCTGAGTTCATAGGAAGAACTTGAATGCCGCATGGTTTCAGATTACACTACCTGGGAGGGCACTATGACAGAATGAATGTACCGTATTTCATCGAATCTAAGGCACCATCAAATGTGAAATATATCCTGTTTCTGAAACTTAATTTTTTAGTAAAAATCAAGTTTCTTGTAATTTTTTACAAGAAATTTTTTGTAATTTTGTAATTTTTTACAAAATTACAAAAATTTGTAAATTTTTTTGATTTTTTTTAAAGAATTTCTTCTCTGTGTACAAAATCTTTGTGTGTGCAGCTTTATAGTTAAATCTTCCCAGTGGAGTGAGATGAAAGTGTGAAGGAATTTGGAAGTCATCTTGACTGCATGGGTCTATTTCATTAGGTCTATGGATGCACTGTAGAGCTGGAGGAAGCAGTGCTTAATTCAACCAGACAGTAAACGGTCATCTGGCTGGGATGGAAAACAAAATGGAGGGGTCTGGCAGAGCAATTTGGGGCTGGGGAATATCCTCCTCCTGCTGCTGCCCTCTCAGAGGTAAGACAATTCTTAAAAAAAAAAAACCAACCCAAAATTAGTGAATATAAGGCATACTCAAATCTAAGGTGCACCCTGTCTTTGAAGCCTCTTAAAAGTCAGAAAAAGCTCAAATTAAGATTTTTTTGAAATAAGGTATATTCTAATGATCAACATTAAAGAAAACAAAATTTCAACTGAATACTATGTGCCAACTTTCTGTGGAAAGGTGTTTGCTATTTTGCTGAAAGTAAGGTGCTGATCTTTAAAAAAAACATCAACAAGGCATGCCTGGTGAAAATCACCTTGATTTCTTATGTTACTTGGAATTAATAATACTTTTGGTACAATTGCTTAAATTGCAATGAACAGATTTTGCTTCCTTAATTTTCTCTCTAGTGCAGACGATGCAATATTTACCCAGTTGCTAAGGAATATGTCTGAGAAATATTATTATGATTGGCCAAAGAACTGTGTATGTAGCATTAACAAAGGAGGGGGGAGCACACTGCTTTTTGTTTCATGTTTTCTTAGACACTATTAATAGCACCACTCACTCCCATGTAAGAAAAGCAGCAGCATAGTGGCCAGTGCTCCGACATAGGAAGATTAAGCGGCTTGGGTATATCTAGAAATAGTAATCTTTGATATGAGAGACTTCACTACATTGATGGGTGCCAGAATCTCAAGAATGCCAGAAATAAACTCAGTAATTAATTTGCTCTTTCTCTGGGTCTTCTATGCTTTAATCTTCAACCATAAACCAATGGTTGGGCTGAATCCTGATGCAAATTAAACCCCAGGAGACCCTTCATGATGTTGAGAAGACCTATATGATGATTAGTGTACAAATACTGTATACACTCAAAACTGTAGAGCAACTATAACATGGATTTCCACAGGCCTCCACTCACAGCCTCCATTCAGTAGCCACAGTTGTTTGAACAAAACTTGACAATTTTTTCAGTCTCCGTCATTTACAGCAGTTTGAGCAATGTAACATGACCGAATAAAAACCCCTAAATATTCTGTAGCAATATAGCCCCAGTTCCACAACCACAAAAATTGAATTTTGTAGTTGTCATCATTTCTGCAAGTCACACAAATCTATACGATTATGTTTTTACTGTAGTGTGCTAACTTCTGTTTTCAAGTCACCTAGAACAGCCAAAAACTGTTAACAACTCAAGGTCTACTCTCTGGAAATTTTATCCACTTAACTTCTGGCCTATTTCACAGGACACAGAGACATGTTTTGCAAGAACAGAAAAGTATAATCTTGGTTTGATTTTTAAAACCCCGTAATACAAAAACTCTGAGATTAAGTAACTGAATTCTGCAACTATTAGAACATTCTGTGAATTTTCTGTGATCCCAAAAATTAGTATTTTGTTCAGTCTTGCTGTGGTATAATAATCTTGACTGTTTATCTGTTACAATTCACTCCTCCTTCTTTGTTTTTCAAATCTGAGTTTTTCAAAATTGGACAGCTCTATGAATCCATCCAGCAACAGAGATTTGTTGCCCACCTCTTTTACAGCATTATATATAGGAAATCTCTGCATGTGAAGATATGGAGGAGGAGGAGGTACAAAAAAAAAGTCTCCACACAAACTACACTCCCCAAATGCACGATGACCATTAAATGGGCTTCTTTGCTATTTTAACTAACAGAACACTTTGTCAGCTGTATATTATGGTCAACAGAAATTTCTAGCTGATGCATCTTGGAGGCTGAGAGTTTCAGCAGCTGGGAGTTAACAGCAGGATTTCCAGAGGTTTGTGTGTACTTCCAACTTAATGGCAGCAATAATTACCTTCTGGAAAGGGAAATGTTGTATTCTCCTCCTTACCAATATGGATTTGCAGACTCCAGCCACAGCTTGGCATGCTGCTGAGGTGGGGAAGTCTATAGGCAGATTGGGCAGGCCCAAGATGGTGACTAGAGGCAGCAAGCCCTTCTGGTTCACAAACTCCTGACAATGGTCATCTGTCGTATTGTTGCTGAGAATCGACTCCACAAATTTCATCTAGGAAAAGACAAAAGACAAAAAACAAGGAAAGGAACAAAATAATGTAACATTTCTTATAGTACAAAAGGTTGGGTAAATAAGTTACTCCAAGTCCAAAACGACAAAAAAGCACGGAGTGTTCTGAACAAAGAAAAAAAGATTATCAACATATTTTAGGACATATCCTGAAATCCTCTTTCTGATCATATTCGTTCTGTAATCAAAGGAGAAACATTTCCCTGGAATCTCCCAAGATCCAAAAGACAATTTATAAAGCCAATTCCTTCTCAATTTTTGATTTGATTTAAGCACAGTAATACAAAAACTCTGAGATTAAATAACTGAATTCTGCAACTATTAGAACATTCTGTGAATTTTCTGTGATCCCAAAAATTAGTATTTTGTTCAGCCTTGCTGACACAAAGTATAAACAAAACTAGCACAGGTGCCAGTCAATACGGCTTCAAGCATCAGAGTTTCTTCCCAGACATACTGGATTCTATACTGCCAAACTATGCCTCAAGTACCATGCATTGTCAGAGAACTTACCACGTTAAGGATGTAGTCCATGAGTGGGATCGGTATCCGTTCTTCTGTCCCGACCACCCTGGAAAGTTTTAAAAACACCTCATCAACTTAAGCACTTCAAATATTTGTATAATATCCTCTAGCTATTTGCTTATGGGTAGCAGAGGTGGCAGTTTAGAACATAACCCAGCTCCCAAATAGTGTTTTAATCAATCACCAAAATTGAGGCTCACCGTGATTAGTCTATACATGGTTTTTGGTACATACAGTCTCCAGCCTCTGCATCTTAAGATACATGAAAAAAACAGATTTCTCAAAGAAGCAAGCTGAAAGAATGGGACTACCACTGTTCATCCTGCTTCTTCCAACAACAGCAAAAAAAATTGGAGGGCGGTGCCATGCCAAGACTGCGGCAAAACCGAGCCGAATGTAGCCCGGAATGCATCAGGGTGACAAAAGATATCAGGACCAGGGGGAAAATAGAAAAAAGATCTGAGAAGGGAAGCAATGCTGCCCATTTTGGCTGCTGGCCTCAAAATGGATTAAAGATGGCAATGTGGCAGGGACCATGAATGGTCAACCGCCAGGCGCCATGGAGTTCTGCAGCAAAATGGAGTTGGAGAAAAAGAGAGGAGGAGGGCAAGAAATTGGGCAGTGACGTAAAGCGCATGCTCCGTACAGGGTTTGGTCAGGAAAGGAAGACAGCAGTCTGACACAGACAAGGAGGGGCCAGGCAGAATGTGAAGTGGGTGGGAGGGGAGCAGAGGATATTGGGCCCTCTCCAGTCCCATCAGGCACCTGCCACATGGCAGCAGGGAAGCCAAAAGGAAATCCGGCCTTGCAAGTTTGGCCAGAAGAAACATGGCTGCTTCCCTGGAGCTAGGAGAAAGTTTAACTGTTTCTAACCCTCACACACATAGGTTTGACTTCTACTCTCAACAAACACAATACAAAGACACCAAAAGCTTAATTTAAAACAGCCTTCTATGTAAACAGAAACCCTCAGTCTAAAAAAAGCTCAGCCCATTGTTTCTTAAACCAGCACACTGCCTGTAAACCTGAACTGTTAGGGCAAACCTTTCAGACCAACGCTAAGCGTTCCACCCTGCCCTCCCCCTTTCATGCCATCTCATGGCCAGCTGGCTCTCAATGTAGGATGGCAGTGTCCCCTCTGCCATTTCTCTCTTGGCGGCATCACACAATGTTGCATACGCAAACACACACAGTACTGTACAGCTAGGACTTGATGGGGTTAAGAAACCCCATAGACAGGAAACTTCAGAGTTCAGAAGTTTACAAAGAAACAGCTGGCAGACACTCAGAAGCTGGAGAAAAGCTTGCCAAGGAAATTCTGAGCCAAAAGAGCCTCTGAGCAAGGCCTTCCATGCAGCAATGGTGCCAGGGAGCAAGGGAACAAGCGCAGCTCTGCCAAAAATGCTTAAAGTGACCCTTCATCCAACATGTAATCCTGCCTTTTGCAGGACTAGTAAGAGGCTTCTTGTCCTGAGAAATAAAGCATTCATTGCTCAGGTTTGGTCCTAGGAAATGTCCAGTACCTCGCAGAAACTCTGGAGGCAACATTGGTAAGTTACTACAGAGCTCACAAAAACTCAGCTACACCCCCCCCCCCCCGTAGAAAACATGTTCTAATATTGTATAGAACACGAATCTCTTTGTTGTTGTTGTTTTAAAAAAGTACTTTCAGCAGCACCTGGATGAAGAATGCATGGATCAAAAAAGGAGAAAAACCAGCTCCTAACATTTTTACTCCCATGTATGCCCTACTGAAATTTAACAGTTCCTACTTCCATCTAACACTGAATGATCCCAGTAGCAAACATTTTTTCAGTCAGCAAATAAAATGAGATGTTACATTTAGTTTTTAATTTCTGGTTGGAAAAAAAATCACCTGGACTTTAAAAAGCTCCAAACAGAACGGACTTCTTCCCATGTCCCTTAGTAGGCATGAAGGGGAAATCTAATGCAAACCAATTTTTAAAATGGGGTAAATCTCCAAGAATCTAAAAAACGGTCTGGAACAGCACATGCAGTCCATGTGTTGCATTTTGTTTACCCCAAGTGGGGCCATTTCAGTTTATGATCTGAGTTTCAGCATTCTCCTCCAGTTCTTCAGGAAATTGTTCTGCTCAAGAATCTGATCTACTATTAAGCAAGTAAGAAAACAAAATTAACAAAAAAATAAGCTAGAAAGTGATGTTGGACACACTAATAATTCAGTCTATCCTGCAAAACTAGTTCAGACACTAAAAACTAACCCAAATGATGATATTCTAAGCCAAGGGTCCTTAAACTATGGCCCGGGGGCCGGATGCGGCCCTCCAAGGTCATTTACCCGGCCCTCGCTCAGGGTCAACCTAAGTCTGAAATGACTTGAAAGCACACACCAACAACAATCCTATCTCATCAGCCAAAAGTAGGCCCACACTGCCCATTTAAATGCTAATAATTTTATATTTGTTGAAATTGTTCTTCATTTTAATTACTGTATTGTTTTAAAGTGTTTTTTGCACTACAAAAAAGATATGTGCTATGTGCATAGGAATTCATTCAGGTTGTTTTCAAATTATAATCCGGCCCTCCAACAGTTTGAGGGATTGTGACCTGGCTCTCTGTTTGAGGACCCCTGTTCTAAGCTTTCTGAAAGATATTCAGGAATTGTATAGATCCAAGGAAGACAGGTTCTGCCCTTTGATAATTCAAGATATTAAAAGGGCCAGAAGCTCTTAGCTAACAACTAAGATCCACTGGCTTGCCATCCTGTTGACAGAGACAATGGTTCAAAACTTGGAAGGCTACATTTTTCAAGTTTTATTGACTGGCAACTTTAAGAAATAAGTTGTTACTATTGTTAGCCACTAAAAAGAATTGTTACAATACTTATTACTACTGAGTTGTCTTTTTAAAAAATTATAATACAGTGTATATATTCAGGTCTATAAATTTTAGTCAAAAATTAAACCCAAAAAACCTGGCTCAATTTATCCATAAGTCAGTCTAAATATTATACCTTAACTCTTTTTCAATAGGTACCATCCCCTTCTCTGATTAGAGTGCTGAAAGGTAAGTTTGTCCTGGGAGAACCCCCAAAAAGCAGCAATTCTTTTACTCTCTCCAAAGTGGTTCTGCTTCTGGCCTTTTTTGAATGGCTGGGTAGGAAAATGGCAGCCAGGGCTAACTTGTCCCATGAGAGATGTTGGCACTTTCTGTTTTTCCACAAAATGATCCTCAACTTAATTCAGGGATCATATTAAAACCCAGAATGATGACTTTTGACTTATACACATTATGTATAATGACAACCTTTACACACAAGGTTCATTCATATATGAGCTCATATGGTAAACAAAGAAGAAAGTTGAGAGAGTATCCACACTACTCAATTATAGCTATTTCACACAACTTCACAGGCCATAGCTCTATCCGGTGGAATCCTAAGGTTTGTAGTTTGGTGACTTACACTCTGCTACAGGTTTCCAATCCACTCTCTTGTATTACAGTGTGAGAATTTAATAGAGGATTTTATATACTTCAAGCTATAAATCCTGTAATTCCAGAAGGTAGATGCCAAACAGTCAAAGTGGAATCAAAGTGCTATAAATGTAGACACAACTCTAGTCTTAACATATGAAATAATATTTTAATTTAAACGAACTGGAATGAAGTTATGAACTAAGTAAGGTCTTCTTTAGCATTTACTAAATAAAACAGAAACTACACGACATTAACCATGTACAACAAGTAAAATATAGAAAGTATAATATACACAAACATAAAAATAGGCCTGTATATGTATTGTCAAAGGCTTTCATGGCCGGAATCACTGGGTTGTTGTAGGTTTTTTCGGACTATATGGCCATGGTCTAGAGGCATTTTCTCCTGACGTTTCACCTGCATCTATGGCAAGCATCCTTAGAGGTAGTGAGGTCTGTTGGAACTAGGAAAAAAGACCTCACTACCTCTGAGGATGCTAGCCATAGATGCAGGCGAAACGTCAGGAGAGAATGCCTCTAGACCATGGCCATATAGCTCGAAAAAACCTACAACAACCCAGGCCTGTATATGTTTACTTCCAGAAAAAAGCTTTGCACTGACCTTTTAAATAGTAGACTTGAAACAAGTAACTGGCATATAAATTATACTGAAGGAAGTTGTTTAACCCTTCTGCTTTTTATTTAACAAGAACAAGCAATCAAGATATGCCCCTACTTCTTACTATTAATATATATGCATAGGTCTTAGGAAAGTCTGTATTTATTTTATTTCATACTGTTTCTTTACAAATACACACACATCTCTCGACAAACTGGCCTATCCAATGATCCTTTAGTGGACAGTAATATGTAATTCTTCTAGATAAAGAGACATGATGAGATAACTCCTAAAAAAGTTATCAAGCGGCTATAGTCACATTTTCCCATCATACATTTAAGGGTTCTGACATAAAAGTCATTAAAATTAACTAAGAAATTGGAGGAAACACCAGAAATGGAGGAATGGATCGTGAAACTGACGGAGGTGGCTCAGATGGACATTCTGATGGGATTTCTCCAGTCAAAAGACCCTTCGGAGTTTAGGAAAGACTGGGAACCATTCAAAAGGTGTTTTAGAAAGAAATACTATTTCAATGTAGGGGCTTCAAGTTTGACTATTATAAAATCTAAATTTTCATCACATTGTTTAACTTCCTTTCTTTTCCATAGTATACGTATTATGGCAGAACTCTTGAGATGTAAATGCTAAGTTTGTGTTTAGAAAAGGTATTATATATGGTTGGCAAGGAAAGGAAGGGAAGGGGAACAAAGAAAAAAAAAGAGGGGAACAGAAAAAATATTTAAAGAAAAAATACGGAATGCTATTTGGACAAGCTGGAATGTTACAAAATTAGAAATAAGTGATTCCTGAAAAGGTTAAATATGTTGGAATAATGTTAATGAAACATTTGATTATAATTTTAAACATCTTTCAATTAATGAAAATTGGTTTTTTTTATAGTTATCCATGCTTATGTATGAAAAAAAATAACTATGGAACAAAGCTTTACATTTCCTATATTCTGTCCACTACTTTCTGCCCTAAGTAATCCAATGGAGTGAGAGTTTATTCTATAACACAGAAATGTTTTATTCATGAAATTTTAACATCTTGCCTTACTAAATGAGACCTAAAGGCTAGTTCAAATGTAGTTTTTTCCCCCTTTGGGAGAGATTACTTTCCTGAAGGAAAAAAAATCTGGATTGCACACACACATTTGTATTTTAACATTTCTTCCTTATAATCATAGAATCATAGAATCAAAGTTGGAAGAGACCTCATGGGCCATCCAGTCCAACCACCTGCCAAGAAGCAGGAATATTGCATTCAAAGCACCCCCGGCAGATAGTCATCCAGCCTCTGTTTAAAAGCTTCCAAAGAAGGAGCCTCCACCACACTCCGAGGCAGAGAGTTCCACTGCTGAACAGCTCTCACAGTCAGGAAGTTCTTCCTCATGTTCAGATGGAATCTCCTCTCTTGTAGTTTGAAGCCATTGTTTCGTGTCCTAGTCTCCAGGGAAGCAGAAAACAAGCTTGCTCCCTCCTCCCTGTGGCTTCCTCTCACATATTTATACATGGCTATCATATCTCCTCTCAGCTATATAAACTCATAATATGTTTATATAGCACTATCCCTTATACATGGTGCTTCGCATCAGCAGTTTAAAAGGTCTTTAAAAAACACATTATCAAGGAAAAGGAGGTGGGAGATTGTATGAACCCCAGCAGATGTTGGCTGCTGGGATGTAAGGAGGGGTGTTTCATCAGTTGCTGGGCCTAGGCATGATGAAACTATGCTTGCCTACTCTCTCATCCACAGGGTTCTTCAAAAGTCTCTTGTGTCAGTGTTAGTGGAATCTGAATTTGGAACAGTAAACATTTAACTCATTCCACCTCCATGCTACATCACCATCTGCGCTGAGACTGCTGGGTTTGAAAATCAGGCACCATAAAACATGATGGCTTGCTCTTGGGAGGAAAAACAAAACCCGATGCCACTCTGGATGATATTCAACATACTTTTCAATATAGAAATGGCTGCCTGGATATTTTGTCAAGGATCCATCCACCTGCTTTCTGAATGTTAGCATTCATCAGATTTTAAACTTGATAGAAGAGGAAAAAAGGAACAGCTATATAATTTCCATCTGTCACTTGACACATACATGCACAGGAACACTGTAGAGTTACTTTTGATCTTTGTTACTTACTGCTGACTGGATTCCGCTTCGCTTTGCTGTGTGGCATTGAAGCTCTGCATGGCTTGCACTTCCTCCTCCTCTTCATCCTCACTGGAAGCCTCCTCGGCCGCATGAGTGGAGCGAGGTGGAGGGGCTGTGGCTGTTCCATCAGCCTTCTGAATTGAGGGCTTCTGGCAGATGTACTTGGGGTCTCGTCCCAGGTTGCATATCTCTTCTAGTAACTGCAGAAAATTGAAGAGGCATGTTAGCACAGAACACACTCACCTTGTTAAAAACTTAACTTAGAAATCAGGCTGACCTCTGGGATGAAAGAGGGAGAGGCAATAGAAAAGAAGACAACAGTAGTGTGCAGTGTGAAAGGCTGCCATAATTGAGAAGCATTAAACACAGCTCTGCATTGAGGGAAACATCTTCCTTTCCTTCCTACCTTAATAATGGCTGTGGTAGCATCTGTCTTGAGTGTAGGCTGATGCCTCATGAGCTCATCCACAGCACTTCCAAGATTGGAGGCAGTGTCCCCTAAAATGAATACAAGGATGAAATTAGCTCCAAGTCTTCCTACACGAATCCATGGCACTCTGACATGCCCTCTTGCCCAAAGATACGTACCAAGTGGATCTGAACTACGACGCCTCCTCATTGCAGGAAGGTAATCTGGTGAGAGGAGAACTTTAAAGAGGCGTTCAAATGGCTGACACTGGACAAAAGATTGGAGGCCTCGAGCATTCAGACACAGTGCGCTAAAGACATTGGGGAGGGAACCCAAGACTTCCCGTGTGGCAGGGACCTGTCAGGAGGGATACACACAGATTTTATTGGCAAATTTTAAAATATTTTTACACATGTGTGTTTGTTATATGTATTTTACTAGTGTTTGTTTTACTTTACATTTTTTTCTGAATGTCGCCTAGTGGCTGTTTTAGGCCTACAAGAATCTGTTGTGGCATGTTTACGGCGGACTTTGCAGAAGATGCTTCAGCTGTACTTCACAAAAAGGACAATCAGCTTGTTTAGCAAGCCTTGCGCATGCTGCTTTGTTACCAGTAAATGTCTGATTTGTATACCTATTTTATCTACCTGTATATCTGGAATCACATAGAAATCTTTTGACTCAAAAGGGGTCCCGAGTAGAAACATTTAAGAAGCTCTGCTCGAGAACAATAGTGTCCCAACTTTAGGTCGTCGATGTGTATGGGACTCCAATGTTCAGAATTCTGGGAGCTGAATTCAAAATACTTGTTCTAGAACAGTGGTTCTCAACTTGTGGGCCTCCAGATGTTTTGGCCTTCAACTCCCAGAAATCCTAACACCTGGTAAACTAGCTGGGATTTCTGGGAGTTGTAGGCCAAAACATCTGGGGACCCACAGGTTGAGAACCACTGTTCTAGAACCTTCCCCCAAAAGAGATATTTAGAGACTGACTGTTAAGTTCTCCAGTATGAAGGATTTTTTCAATAGTGGCCTTTTATACAAAATGGAAATCTGTCTCACAAAAAAAAAGAATATAACAATTACTTCCCTAACCCACTTATTCAAGCTGCTTTTAGATTCAGAAAGAAGTACGGGTTTAGTATGTATGTGGCACTTCCCAGCTCTTCACATCCTCAGGTCACAGAGTCACACGAACACTTGTAAAGTTAACATTCCGAAAAGATACAGCTGAGCACACCGCAGACTTAATCAACATGAAGTCCTCTTATCAAGTGTACTCATTTGTAAAATAAAGCAATTTGCATAAGAAAATTGACAACTACTGCAATAAGAACTTCAGAATAAATTATTTCACCCCGGTCTCCCATATATGAAGAAAAAAGCTGTGTGTGTATGCATGTGTTTAACATAGAAACATACTTTCAAAAGGGCACTTACATCTTTTATAAGAAGAGCATGCAACATGACATCTGTTAGGCCATTATCCTGTAAGGATGACAGCAGTGAAGGCTCTTGGAATACGAAGACTGTTACCACTTCAGTGGCTGAAAGGAAAGAGCACAGAATGAGGGTATTCCCTTGTGCTGCAACTGGATGTAGTTTCAGGTTGCCTCAAGATCATGGTACTGAATTCTGAGATATGTCACTGCTGTAAGATCAGCTTTATTGGTGGCAAATCATACAGCACTTGGTACACATGAGAGAAGCATCTCAACTCTTTTGCTGATAAGATGCAACATTCTCTCACAGGCAATGGTAGAACAGGGCTCCAAAACAACTGATCTGACCCAGACTATTCCCAGTTATCAATTCAATTTTGCATCGGTGGGTATATGAGGCCAAAAGCTGGGGTTTGCGCCCTCCAGGGTGAGGCTGATAGCAAATTGACTACCAACTATTACACAGTGTAGAAACAAACAAATAAAATCAGGGTGTGCAAGTACAGGGTGAGGCAGCATAACTTCCTTTATTAAAATGTGTGCCATTCAGTCAGTTGAAGACGTAGCGGAGCGCTAGCGGTCTCATTCGAGAGGCGGGAGTACAAAGTTTTGTCCTGACACAGTTCAGTCGCCATCATGTGTTGGAACAGTGAGGAGCGTGCTTTTGCCGTTGAGGCCTACTTTTCGAGAGGATTTGGAGTGGTCGGCCTGCTCTCCGAATTTGGCCCCTTGTGATTATTTCTATGGGGTTTTTTGAAATCCCGTGTTTATGTGAACCGTCCAAGGACCCGACAAGATTGGAAGACCAACATCCAGGAAGAAATTGCTAACATAACGCCTGCTATGCTGGCAAGAGTCATGACAAACGCCAGAAATTGGTTTACTCACTGTATGGAGAATGGGGGACATCACCTACCTAATTTGATCTTCAAAACTACGTAAAACAAAACTTTAGATATGCACCTACATTATTTTTTTTCTGATTCATACAATGGGTTTTATTAAGTTTTGAAAAATGGAAGTTATGCTGCCTCAACCTGTATGATCTCTCTACCCAACCCCACCCATAGTCATGAAAACTGTGCAAGCAGGTCAACAACAAAGGAAAGATCATTCTTAACCTTATCTTTTCACATCTTCAAATAATCGGGTTAGTTTTAAAAGTCTAACAGGGTTGTTAATTCAAATTGAGTTTTTCATGCTTCAAAGCAGCTACTGACATTTACTCATGATGCTGACAAGGATTCCAACACGCATCTGGCTATGGACAAGAGGCCAAATGCACAACATTTCTAAGCAGGGAACTTTGGCAACCAGGTTGAGAAATACTATCTTAGCTCAGGATGGCCCAAGCACATGGCTGAGGAGCTGTAGTTTCTAACTCAGTAAGTACAAAATACATAAAACGTCCTTACCAAGCAAGAAGAGTGATGGCCCATAATATTCTGCATTGCTGATGATGTGCTTCAGGGAAGCAGGCAGAGAACCATCCATCACTGTACATTGCAAGAAAGTAATAATTAAGGAACAGATATTTTAATAATTATATAAATATCCCACTTGTAATTCTTAAACAGGATTTGAATTCTACAACTTCCAGATCAAGCAAATTTGCATAATTTACTCTGCCACTATTTACAACTTATTCAGGGTCTGATATGTTTATAAGACTCAATTTCTTGATTCTTGAAAGTATTATTCTGCATATCCTGCCTTCAACTGTATCAGTGATAATTGCCCACACTTTTATAAGTGTATCTCCTGAAACCGAGCTTGGCTTGGATTGGGGCCAGTGGCTTCCCTGCTGACACTCTACTTTCAACTCCTTTCTTCCTGGGCTTTAGTGGGGACTTTTGTTTTGGTTTGGTATCCAGAGTTGTTGTTGTTTTGTGTGTGTGGAGACTTCTCTTAATTTTCTTGTTGGCTCATGTTTATTACTGATGGCATCACTGACAGCCTTGACTAGAATGACAGCATGGTTGATTTGCACTAAGCTTATCAAAATATACTATTTAATTGATGAGTCTCTGCAATAATTGTAATTGGTTTTAAAGGTTTCTTAATGCTTAATAGTTATTTATATCTTATTTCAGGAGGTTATTATGCTTTGTGTGATTTTTGTCTTGTATTTCTGTTAAATATGAAATACATTTCATTTGTATTTCATTTGAGCTGCTTTGGGTCTGGTGAGGGAGAAAAGCAGGATATAAATAAATCTATATAAATAAAAATATAATGTTCGTTTGTGGGATTAACATAACTCAAAAACCACTGGGTGAATTGACACCAAATTTGGACACTACACTCCTAACAGACCAACAAGTGACCATCATTCATAAAGCCTTCCCAAAAAATAGCGGAAAGGATTTAAAAACACAAAAATCTAAAAGATGATACAGCACATGCACAAAAACCGACAGCTCCCAGCATCCCCTAGACCAGGCTCTTTAGGGGAGGAGGATGCTCCCAATGCACTTCTTCCAAGCTGTAAGCTTGCTTCTCCTTGGATTTCTTTGAGAGCATCCCAATCCCTGCATATTTTCTATTTCCTATTCCTGGACTGCAACTTCCAGCAATCCTCCAGATAGATAAGATATATAGATTAGATAGAGATAGACCGTAGGTAGGTAGACAGAGCATTCAGTAGGACTGCTGGGAGTTACAGTCCAAGAATAGGTAGAGAAGGAAGAAAAGAGAGAAAGAAAAAGGGAGGGAAGGAAGGAGAGAAGGAGAGAAAGAAAGAAAGAAAGAAAGAAAGAAAGAAAGAAAGAAAGAAAGAAGGTTGGCCACAGCAACATGTGGCGGGTACAGCTAGTAGTAGTAGTAGTAGTAGTAGTAGTAGTAATAATAATAATAATTATTATTATTATTATTATTATTTCTGTTTCTGATACCAAAATTTCTATGAACAAAGTAACACCCATCTATTTTACTAAATGAGGTATGCCTTCATTAATCCACTTCTTGTTTTAAAATTATATTCTGAGGAATTAAATTCTATGTTCAATATCAAATTCTACAAATCTTTTGTTATTTTACATAATCATGGTGTGCACACATCACTGTTTATGCTCTACTTCAGCTTAAAACCTCTCACCGTGGCGTATGCCATCTGAGAAAGCTGGGTCCTGGATGGCCTTTTTCAGGAAGTTCAACATAGACTTGAGAAGTGCTGCTCGTTGAGGGATGCACTGAACTCCTGGAATGGGGAAAGAATCCAAAAACTGAATCAGTCAGAGACAGATACTTTGCAAACACAATAGCTGTGCTGAAAGTCACTACATACCACTTCGGGGTGAAACTACGGTATTTGTGGTACTACTGCTGCTGCTGCTAGCACTGCTGCTGTTACTGCTACTACTAGGAGTGGTGGCACTTGAGGCCCTTGGCTCCACCACAACCTCCTGTCGATGCTCTCCAGAGGTTGAAGGTCCAGGGCTGCTCTCCATGGCCACATCAGAAACTGAAGGCATAAAAGGATTTTTTAAAAAGTGGGTTCACTTTGTCAAAAGACTTCTCCCAAATTTCTCAATACCATTGAAGAATTGGAGATGAAGAGGCAGGGTGCCTAAGTTTTAGCACTATTTCAACAAAAGATATAGCTGTGGGATTACAATAACTCAATCTAGAAGCTGTATCCCTCTGCTCACACAAGTTAACAGCAGGCATAGCTTCATTTAAAGCGACTATACTTCGGTTTTACAGCTCTCTTGCCCCTAAATCAATGAATGATGGAATGAAGTCTGCCCCCAGTTTCCTTCATCCAGTCTAACAGTGGGAGCTCACTACGCTCCCCAGATTCGAACAGCCAACCTTTCAGTCAGCAAGTTCAGCAGCTCAGCAGTTTAACCCCCTGCATCACCAAGAGGTCCTACAATCTAGTTAACTGGGCCAATTTTGCTTCTACTTCTCTAAAAGAAGGCATAACGTTTACAATGGATCAACGTATTATGCAATTGTTGAGTTGCAGGATCCTTTGTGTAATATGATTTTCCTATATAATCTGGAATCCAATTTTTTCTTAGCTGAAATCTGCTTTTGGCTGGTGCATACCATAGAGTAGCCATGGGCGAACTTCAGCCCTCCAGGTGTTTTGGACTTCATCTCCCACAATTCCTAACATGCTCATAAACTGGCTAGGATTTCTGGGAATTGGAAGTCCAAAACACCTGGAGGACCAAAGTTTTCCCATACATGCCATAGAATCATAGGGCACAGCGATGCCCAGAGAAATATTCGTTCTTTATCTTCCACATATCTCTATGATTTATTTATTTTATTTATTTGCTTCATTTTTATATCGCATTTTTCAGCCCTTAACAGGCGACTCAATTTGATCAATTTCTGGTGGAACTTCAAGAGGAAGTTAGCCATAAAATCACACTCAAGATATCGCTAGGTCCTTCTGGGCAATTCTATGTTATTCAAAGACTAAGCTTGCTTAATGCATTTCAAAGTGTTGTTGGCTCTCCAAATTACCAAATGGCACAAGAATAACTCGCTCCTCTATGAAAATATAATCAAGGCCACTAATATCAATGCTTTGGCGGGAAAAGACCAGAACTAGCTTAATGTCAGCTCCTGGCAGATTTTAGAATAAAAAACGCTCACAAGGAGGCTCCTTGGATACACATTTATTGCTCAGTCATATCAGGATGAAATAAAAGCTAGTTCTGGTCTTTTCCCACCAAAGCAGTGGTATTTTACCCATCCACCTCACACCCTCCTTTCCTTATCTCCTTCACAGTACATTCCTTTCCCACAGCATCTTCCCAGGTTCCTCCCCACTCATGTCCAGATGGCCCTTATCGGCCTCTAATATTTCACTTCAGTGTCAGGAGGGGGACGGCAACCTTTATGTATTCTTAAGCTCAAACGGCACCATCCTGACACTAATGCATTAAATTAACAATTCTGTAGTTTATTTCAAGGATATAAAAGAGACTATCTTGGTAGGTTTCACTCATTTAAGCTTTCTTTGGCATGTTAGATTTTTTTAATTATAAAGCAATAATTTTCTTTAAAAATTACCTTCTATGTCTGTCTCCATCTCTTCACCTTCTTGTGTAGTAGTAGCAGCAGGTCTCTGTATCTTTGGCTTTATTACAAAGGGACATTCCCTCCGGCACAGGTCTGCCTCGTGCTAAAACAGAAGTGATAAAAAGAAAACAATGTATGAACACTTAGCTTTACAGTGCATACTATGGAAATAAATTTACTCTGGAACGAAAGTCATTCAATTTTTTTTGGATGTAAAGTCAGATTTACATTGGAATTATATGCAATTGATCATTATATTATATGGGGTACACAGAAAATAGTACACATATAGTACACATATTGTGTTTGCTACACTACATAACCAAGCATCTTAAGAACGACATGCAGCCCACATGCACAAACATTGTTGGCGTTCCCCAAAGTAACAGCTATAGAGAAAGAGCATTTTTCATCCATTGCCACTATCCAAGTAATTGATCTTGCCTTTCTCCCAACAAGGGACCCAAGGGAGATTACAACCTAAGTTAAAACAAAATACAGCTCTTCCTGGGATCTTAAAACTTGGGCAGTCTAAATTATGGACAGAGAGGCTTTCTAAGATGCATAAAGAAAGCTCTAACCAATGTTGGACATATGAGTATGTTGTTGGGACACTATCATATGAGGGTCTTGTGGAAAGGGCAAAAATACTCAGATATAATTGATGCTGGAAGGTACTGTTAAGGTGAAACCTAAGGTGAAACTGGAGTTTATTTGTTGGGAATGCTAGGCCATCATTTAGAGAAAAAAATGGGTAGAATGCTAAGGTATATGATAACAACCATGAGAATTGTAAACTAGCAAAGTGACCTCAGCACAGATTCTGAAGTCCCGTAAGTTGGAACAGAATCCCTGTTCATTGGTGGTTCCTAACCTTCAAACACACACACCTAAATCCAGCACAGCCAAAGCCAGACCACTGTTCCTTACCCCAAACTTCATCTGCTACTTTACAGAGAACCTAGCTCGACAGAACTGGGAGATTAATCACATCAGCTTCATTCAGCTACATCTCTTTTATTTAAAAGCCAAATCTGAATCTCATCCAAGACCACATCTTGGAGAAGCGCAGAACTTGGCAGCTAGGGGATCTATTCCCAAGACCTATCAGATTACTCTAAATAGGAGGAGGCTTGGAAAATAAATAGTATCTCAGCTTGGTAGGATTTGTTTTGAATAGCCACAACCACTAAAATGAAAAGACTTACCTCCAGTCTGTAGATGAAGATAGACAAGCCACTATGAGACTGGAAAGCTGCCATATCTAGGTTTGTGATTAAGTCTACCACTCGTACAGCTCGGGTCACAAAAGTGATCTGATCCTGTTCATCTCCCAAGAATTTGATCACCTAGTAAATGAAAAAATAAAAAATTAGAATGCATTATTATTATTATTATTATTATTATTATTATTATTATTATTATTATTATTTGTAGTGCTTCTATCCCGCCCTTCTCAACCCCCTAGGGGGGACTCAGGGCGGCTGAATTCAAAATGCACAGAATACCCCCAAACCACTGAACTAATCAAATCCACTGACTCAGGCGCCCCCAGTGTTAAACTGACAGTTATAAAAAAAAAAATTCTGGAAGAATTTGTGGGATTATCTTGTTTTAGATAAATGCTATTTAAACCAGGAAATTGTTGACCAATTACGATACTCAACATCTGTGCTGAGGATTTTAAATAGTATTTGATTAAGCTAATCAAGCCATTATGCAGCTTTTAGATATATGCCAGATGCTGCACAGGCTGGCCATTTTCAGATTAAAATTGTGCTGGTGTTTGCAGCTACCATACAGCTAACATCAGCACAAACTAAACTAAGCTTACATGCACAGACCTGTTTGGAATGGTATCCAATGTGATATATTTCTCAAGAATCTATTAGATTTTATCTGGAACTAGCTGTGCCCTGCCACGCGTTGCTGTGGCCTATAGTAAAACTTATCAAAGTTGAGGTAGATATCTGGACTATTATGAAAGAGGTCCCTACCTATTCCTTCCCCCTTTTCCTCCCCCTTTCTCTCCTTTCTTCCTTCTCTACCTCTTTCCTTCTTTCACTACTTGGTTTCATCCTTCTCTCTTTCCTTCATTCCCTCCCCCTTTCTTCCTTTGCCTTTCCTCCCTCCCTGTTTGCTTCCTTCTTTCACTTTTTATTTCCTTTTATTTCACCACCATCATAACAATAACAATAATGCAATGCATTGCCTCCGGGACCTGACACCTCTCCCATTCCCCCTAAAAGGGTCTCAGAGGAACAATAGCATAATAATAATAATCGAAATAACAACCTTTACCCGCCACGTGTTGCTGTGGCCAATCTTCCCTCTTTCTCTCCTTCCTTCCTTCCTTCCTTCCTTCGCATCTTTCCTTCTCCTCTTCTTTCTCTATCTCTTTCCTTCCTTCCCCCTTTTTCTTTCTCTTCTGCTGTCTCTCTTTTCTTTCCTTCCATCCTTCCTTTTCTTTCCTTTTCTTCTTTCTCTAACTTTCCTTCCTTCCCCCTTTTTCTTTACCTCCCTTTCTCTTTCTTCCTTCTTTCCTTCCTTCCTGTCTTTCCTAGATTTTGACAGGGCGGGAAGGGGCGGGGTGGGGTTTGGAGGTGGCGTGAAGTAAAATGAGGTAAGATTGGGGCAGGGGAGTGATGGAGCGTCGGGTTGCATGTGTGTGTGCGGCAGGGGGTGTGTGTGTGCGGGAAGCAGCGCGGCGGGGCTTGGAGTGGGCATGGTTTCCGCAGAGGGAACGTTGGCCGGAAGGCCATGTGCGCGCGCCAGGGAACAATGCGCATGCTCAGTTGTTTTGCCGTTTTGTGAGTGTGTTGTTGTGTTGTTTTTCATTTTGAGTAGATATGTTTGTACCTTGTGGGTTGTGTTATGGGCACGGGGATTTTAGTTAAGTTTCGTTGGTTTTTTTTGAGTTTTGTTGTTTTGCCGTTTTGTGAGTGTGTTGTTGTGTTGTTTTTCATTTTGAGTAGATATGTTTGTACCTTGTGGGTTGTGTTATGGGCACGGGGATTTTAGTTAAGTTTCGTTGGTTTTTTTTTTTAGTTTTGTTGTTTTGCCGTTTTGTGAGTGTGTTGTTGTGTTGTTTTTCATTTTGAGTAGATATGTTTGTACCTTGTGGGTTGTGTTATGGGCACGGGGATTTTAGTTAAGTTTCGTTGGGGGATTTTTGAGTTTTGTTGTTTTGCCGTTTTGTGAGTGTGTGGTTGTGTTGTTTTTCATTTTGAGTAGATATGTTTGTACCTTGTGGGTTGTGTTATGGGCACGGGGATTTTAGTTAAGTTTCGTTGGGTTTTTTTTTTAGTTTTGTTGTTTTGCCGTTTTGTGAGTGTGTTGTTGTGTTGTTTTTCATTTTGAGTAGATATGTTTGTACCTTGTGGGTTGTGTTATGGGCACGGGGATTTTAGTTAAGTTTCGTTGGGTTTTTTTTGAGTTTTGTTGTTTTGCCGTTTTGTGAGTGTGTTGTTGTGTTGTTTTTCATTTTGAGTAGATATGTTTGTACCTTTTGGGTTGTGTTATGGGCATGGGAATTTTGGTTAAGTTTCGTTGGGGGGTTTTTGAGTTTTGTTTCCTCGTTGGATGCCCCTAACAAATTTATATATATAGATGTTATTCTAAACTTAAGGATAAAAGTCAGATTCCATCCAAACTGCCAGCATCTATTATTTCTAGCAGAGATTGGCTAATGAAAGTGTGTGTGTGGACTATTATAGAAGCCATTTTTATTCTGGTTAATCTCCAACCAATCCAAACAACAAAATGCCTCAAATTGCACAATGTGGCGGGAACCCTTCATATACATGGCTGGCATTCAAGATCCTTTGTAGCCTTTAACTCCACTGAGTGAAATTAAGTGGAGCAGCAAGATGATAGAGAGAATAAGGTGAAGAAGAGAATTTGTATAAGCAAGACTGCTGCAGTTTTGTGTGATTCACAGAGACCACAAAGAATTGTTTTCAACAGAAGCCTAGCAGCAGTTTTCTTATTTCAGTTTCCTTATCCTCTGAGCACACATTACCTTCAGCAGGGCTTCCATCATGCCACAGGAGACTAAAGCTTCGCCTCCTGCATCATAGCTCGCCAAATGATACAGGAAGGAAAAGAGTGCAGTGGCAAACTGGTGAGGATATGGCTCCATTGAGGGATCTGGAAAACAAGGGGAGCAGCCTTAGAGTTTACTAGCAATAGCAAGCAGGAAAACAACAAATAACCATGTTTCTTCCATTCTAAGACACAGCTTTTTCTTGTTGTTTCTTTGTCAGTATTGATGTGGAGATTGTCTGGTTTGCCTACTCTGGAACATGCAATATATCATTGTCTTTCTTTAGGGGTCCCTTTCAAATCTAGGATACTATGTGTGTGTGAATTCATATATATCTATCTGTATCTATGGTTGAATGGCTCTTTGTCAGAAGGGATTTGATTACGTTTTCTTGCCCTGGTGAACGGAATTGGACTGGGTGACCTTAAGTATTTTCTGTTGGTCATGGGAGTTCTGTGTGAGAAGTTTGCCCCAATTCTGTCATTCATGGGGTTCAGAATGCTCTTCGATTGTAGGAGAACTATAAATCCCAGTACCTACAACTCCCCAAATGTCAAGGTCTATTTCCCCCCAAACCCATCTGTGTTCATATTTGGGCATATGGAATATCCGTGCCAAGTTTGGTCCAGATCCATCATTGTTTGAGTCCACAGTGCTCTCTGGATGTAGGTGAACTACAACTCCCAAAATCAAGGCCAATGCTCACCAAACCCTTCTAGTGTTTTCTGTTGGTCATGGGAGTCCTGTGTGCCATGTTTGGTTTAATTCCATGATTGGTGGAGTTCAGAATGCTCTTTGATTGAAGGTGAACTATAAATCCCAGCAACTACAACTCCCAAATGACAAAATCATTTTTTTAGTGATGGTCACTTCTTGGGTTAGTAGGTGTCTTGTGGCTAAATTTGGTGGCACTTCGTCCAGTGGTTTTTGAGTTATGCTAATCCCACAAACAAACATTACATTTTTATTTATTTAGAAAGATACACACACATAATTAAAGCTTCTTCTTTTTTTGGTGATACTGAAATTAGTGTGCATTCTACAATTGATGACATATCAGAACAGCAGAAATACAGATTCTCCTCTGCACCCAGAAAGCACAGCTACTAACCAATCATGGCCTGTATACAGTTCCGGACCAGGACTGGCAAAAATCCATGGTAGGAAGCAGTTCCTGTGCAGTCAATAATACTGCTGAGTTTTGGAGTCCGCTCCAAGTGCACAATTGAAGTCAATGTCCTCAAAGAGGCAGCTTTAATATCCTGTCAAGGAAAAAGTGGCAAGATTATGCACGTAGGCATGACAAACTTATTGTTCATTTATTAATACCAAACACACTTCCCATCTCCATGCAGGGCAGATGAATTCTTCAAGAATCTGAAACAGGGTGGCCTCCAGGAAACATAATAACAGCAAAGCATAAAATTTGAAAAAAATTAGCCCTGCCAATTCAATCAAATCCTGATATCTTTTGGACAAAGCCAAAGTTATGGTTTCTTCCTCAAATATGGACTGCTTTTATGACAGCTCTCCTCATTATTAACACCAACTCATTTCTTCAAAAATATTCATTTCCTGAGTAAAACACTGTGTCATCATCCAACTTAAAATGTCAATTCTGATCCATTTTAGCTCACTCACCCCAGGTATTACAATGTTTATGTTAGTATGGTTTGCTTCCATATTCTATGATTCATGTTTACTACATTCTATGTTTCTACAGCAAACATTGTGTAGCTTCAGACCTTCCTTTCCCCTCTGAGCATATCAACAGCTTGAAAAGCCTTCCAACTTTCCAATTTTGTCACTAGCCACAGGTCTACTCACAGCTGTCCTCTGCTCTCCCATTGGAAGTCTTTGTCTCATGTTGGATTGTACTATCATAAGCCTGCACAGATGACTTACCATTAATTGTTTATCTGTTATTTGCAGTACATCCACTAGTTCCTCTATCAATCCATTGTACAATATGCTGTTAGCGGATTCCTGCAAGGCATTTGAATACACTGTGGAAAGAGAGATATTACTTTAATAATCTGTAAGAGTTGGTCAATGCAGAATCCTACTTATTACGTCAGGTGGCACTTTGTGATATCATGATGGTGACTTACTCAAAAAGTAGAAATGGAAACTTCTACTGTTTGAGAGCCAGGAATGGGTAGCTACAGAGTGGCCCCTTTTTGTATCTATAACAGGTTGTACACTTACAATTTCAGTCAACAGACAATCAGGAAGTGAACGGAAGAGAATTTTGGAGTTTACATCCTTGGCTTTTCAGCTAATTTTCAGTTTGTTTTAACCTACAGGGTGCAGCAGCATAACTTCCTTTTTTCAAAACTTAATAAAACCCCTTGTATAAATCAGATTTTTTTTATAATGTAGGTGCATACCTAAAGTTTTGTTTTACGTAGTTTTGAAGATCAAATTAGGTAGGTAATGTCCCCCATTCTCCATACACTGAGTAGACCGATTTCTGGTATTTGTCATGACTCTTGCCAGCATAGCAGGTGTTATGTTGGCAATTTCTTCCTGGATGTTGGTCTTCAAATCTTGTAGGGTCTTTGGACGGTTCACATAAACACAGGATTTCAAAAAAATCCCATAGAAAAAAATCACAAGGGACCAAATCTGGAGAGCGGGCTGGCCACTCCAAATCCCCCCGAATTGAAACGAGGCGCTCTGGGAAGTGTTCCCTTAAAACAGCCATCAATGCTCTTGAAGTGTGTGCAGTTGCACCGTCTTGTTGGAACCAAATGTCCCCTAAGTCCAACCCATCTAGCCGTGGGGAAAAAAATCCTGAACATGTTTACATACCGGTCCGAATTCACTGTCACTGCAGCTTCATTTTCCTCAAAGAACCAGGGACCAATAATTCCAGCTGAGGAAATTGCACACTACACTGTGGTTTTAGGTGAATGCAAAAGCCTTTGATGCAATTCTCAAGGATTGTTGTCAGCCCAGTAGCGCATGTTTTGTTTGTTGATGAATCCACACAAATGAAAATGGGCTTCAGCACTAAAAAAACAATAGCGTCCTCAGGAACGACTTCGAGAAGAACCTCACACGCGTTCCTCCAAGAATTGAAGTCACGTACAGAAAGTTCCTGCACAATCGCCATCTTGTAAGATCATCATGAAGAATTCTCTTCACAGAACAATCGGAAAGTCCAAGGACAGATGCATGTTTGCGCGCAGAATGCTGTGGTGATCGCAACATTGAAGCTCTCACTGCCTCAATGTTCTCAGGTGATCTAATGGGCCTTCGTCTTGCAATTTGCCTGAATGTAGTGACCCACGTCACAATTGATTTCCGGTCCGGGACAGGGGGGATTGGGGCTAAATTAAACCGATTCCGAAAGGCGCGCTGGTTTGCAATCACAGAACATCCACTCGAAAAGTAGGCCTCAATGGCAGAAGCACGCTCCTCACTGTTCTAACGCATGATGGTGACTGAACTGTGTCAGGACAAAACTTTATACTCCCGCCTCTCGAACAAGACCACTAGCGCTCCGCTACGTCTTCAACCGACTGAATGGCGCGCATTTTAAAAAAGGAAGTTATGCTGTCGCAACTTGCACATATTCACCCTGCTGGCTCTGAATCCTGGTCTCCAAAGTTGAAGTCCAACATTCAAACCACTACACAACCACCTGGATCAAAATGCTTATATAGGGATAGATCTTATATTGTTATTGATGCAATTACATAATACAACTAATAGAGTGGCCACCACTAATCATTCTTGGCTTGAATAATTTGCTACACTGGAATGGGAATGAACCCTCATTAATAAAGAGAAATAAATGAAATACTTGCGTATGGGAATGAATGTAAAGTGGCTGGAGTGAATTAAGTTTAAAGTGGATGGAGCAACAGCTTAGATTATATCTTCCTCCAGATGATGGGCTTCTGCTATGTCAGGGATGTTTTGATTGTGCTTTTCCTGCATGGCAGGGAATTGGACTAAACAACCCATGTGGTCTTTTCCAACACTATAATTCTATGTTGCGTTTAGTTTTCACGTCAAAAATAATGACTCGGTACATGTTTTGTGAGTGCTTTTGTCTTTTCATAATATATCCTGACTAATGAATTCAAAATTGTGTAGGAGATTTGAGCACGAGAGGTACAGAGAAGAGGTACTCAACAGCATTAGAGTAGTGATTCCTTCGGGGAAGCAGAATACATTAGGGAGTTCTGAACTGTTATAAATATTTCTCACAAATTTGTCCTCGGCTCCTGATTAATATTTATCAATCATACATGGGGGTTTTTTTGTTGTTTTTTTTTACTATAGAGCTGGTTGATGGGCTGGAATTCTGGCTATTCATTCATATTTATAGAGATCTGGTTGCTTTCTTCCTGCATTCATCATACATGTTTAGCAATGTGTCACAGAGAAGAATCCATCTACTGCCATACTAATACTCACCTAAGATAGAAATGGCATGCAGTCTAGCCTGAACAGCTTGCAATCGTTTTTTATGATTGGAAAAGCCATGGGCCAGGCGAATATGTGTAAACAGCAGCATCTACAAAAAGAAAATAATTAACAGGGTTATGCAATATTCTAAGCAAGCAACCACAACAAAACAACACTCACAGTTTCATGCCTGGCCAACAATCACATCACATTTTTAAAACACAAAACAGAACAAAGTAGTATAAACTGCATTGCCTCATCTTGAAGCTATCCCATTCAAAATATCCCCCAATGCTCATATATACCATGAAGCAGAGGATTATCAGTGGAGCAGGGTACAAATCCATCTCTTCGATGTACTAATTTTAATTCTTTGGTGATTTTTAAAAAAATCATAAAGCATCATTCAAAATGTCAGCCCTACTCTGAAGTCTTAGAGAAGAGTTCTTCCTATCACCTAATAACATAACATCAACCCTTCTGGACAAGACCAAGAAGTTCCATTCCTGCAGTGGTCAGCTAGTTGTCTATAGGAAGTCCACAAGCAGGGCTTGAGTAGCAAAGCATTCATATTTAGCTTCACATATAGATCTTAACAACATTTTTATTATGGTCCAAAGACCCTTATTACACTGTAGCATACAAGTTATACAGGCCAAGATCAAGTGTAGATCTTACTCAAAAATAGTTGGATTTGATGTACCGTATATACTTGAGTATAAGCCGACCCCAATATAAGCCGAGGCAACTAACTTTACTACAAAAAACTGGGAAATGGTATTGACTCAAGTATAAGCTGAAGGTGGGAAATGCAGCAGCTAGTGGTAAATTTCAAAATAAAAATACATACCAATACAATTACATTAATTGAAGCATCAGTAAGTTAAATGTTTTTGAATATTCACATAAAACTGTAATTTAAGATTTATTTATTTATTTACAGCATTTTTACCCCACCCTTCTCAACCCCCCAAAGGCAGCAATTCGATGCCACAAATCAATAACACAGTATAAAACCATAAATCCATACAGAGTTAAAACAATAGCAATTAATTATAACCAATTATAACAGTCATTAAAACAATACTCAGTCAACAAACCCAGTGATAGAACAATAAAATCGTATCCTCATATATATCGTCTTGCCAATCCATTTCCAATCAAAGTGCTGCTTTATGTTTATTGTCCGAAAGATAAAACTGTCCAACTCTGATTAAACCATTATTCTGACCTTCCTCAATGTAAATGTGCTTATGTGTCCTTCCAATAATAGAGAAATATAATAAATGTAATAATAATTACCACAAAATAATTGATGTAATATTAATGAGAATAAAGTAATGTAAATGTAATAATAATAATAATAGAATAAAATAATAAACATACTACTACTACTACTAATAATAATAATAATAATAATAATAGCCCAGTAAAATAATAAATAACTTTGACTTGAGTATAAGCCAGACTAAAAAAAGGGCTCAAAAATCGGGTTATACTCGAGTATATATGGTAATTCCAGATAACACATGCTGCTATCCAAAGTCAATCCATCCTTGTGATGGGTATGAAATGTCCATGCTAACATTAATGAATGCAATGCAAAGAAGTCCCTCACCCCATTAATCCCATGCCAAGAACAAAAAATAGTAATCATCTTGAGTATAGTAGCATGCAACCAGATCTTGGAATCTGTATACACAGTGTGCCCCTTCAAACCCACAATAATTGCCAAACTGAGTTCCCTTTGGGGTGAGATAGAGCAGGGTAGAAATATAGCAAATAAATAAATAAATACAAATGCTAAAGGGATGTTGGATTATCAACTAAATTCTCTGATTTCTCAACTTCAATCAATGTATTTTCCCACTAGAACAAACCAGAAACTTCATTCTGAAACAAACTGTACTAAATCCACTCCTTGTTTCAATGTACCTGTTTATCCTTTGGGATGCTGTACATTTTGGTGAGGGATTCCATAATTTCAGAGGGGCTTTCTGAAATCTGCATAGTGAAAACAACAATTACTTAGAAGTTGACAATACAAAAAGACAAAATGAAATGTTCCACTGAAAAGACAAGGAGTACCTTACCTTGTCAAGTTGTTCTATGTGGATATAATGTAGTGTGTTGCTGGTAGTCTGAGGAAAAACAAATGCAAAAGGTTTAGGCAGTCATATCCAGTCTCTCATTTAGAAGTTATGGCACAATAGCAACCGTGGCATACATCTGCTTAAGGGAGCCATGGGGGCAAAGACTCAGCACTGAACTGTGGCTTTGGCTAACCTTCAGACCTGGCCTTTCTGGGTATTTCAAATGTATCACAACATGGATTACTGTGCTGGCAAGCCCTATGTGAGTGAAAACTACAGTCCCATAAATGAATGCCTAGGAAATAGTAAGCATTTAGAGAAGCAAATTAGCAGACAAGACTCTCCATAGGCAGACGGAGGAGTTACCTTGAGAATCTCAAGGGAATCTCAACACTGTACTGATGTATGCCCTCTGACTTGGGAAAGCTAGCCAAGTGTGTCATCTACTCAACTTTTCACCACAGGGCTATTATACAACATGGGAAGGTAGGAGAGCATCTGAAGGGTTTGAACCTCACAAGAGACGTATCAGAGGAATTCTCAAGACATAGGACAGCAAACACAAGATAAAAGGGCAAATAAATGGGATTTCAACACCACTGAATGCCTAACCCATCTCCATCACCTTAAGAGTATAAGCAAGCTATCCAATTACAGGGCACAGCAGCTAGAGCAGAGGTGGTCTGCAACAACTTCCAATTGAATTGACCAAGCTACTGAAAGCTTCTGAGAATAGGAAGACTGGCTGCCAGCATACCTATAGTAACTTCCCCCATCATAAAAGTCACTCATTGGGAACAGAGCTCCCCATTTCTCTTACAGAGTGAACAGAGAGCAATGTGCTATACCCTTTCTTTTATCCAATGGGGTGTGTTTGCCAAATCTTGCTCCCACCCACTTCCCACAGAACCCTACAAGAACAAGTCTGTAAGAGACTCACCCTTTTGTCCACTTTGACCTCGGCCCCTGGCTCTGCATAGAATTCAAAGTGTAGTGTAGTTGCACTGGGAGGGTATTTCTGTGTATAGATCACAGTATGGAATCAGAACAAACCAGATGGCAAACACTCTCCAAAAATATTATTAATAATAAGCCACTCTCTCTACACTGGGAGAAGGCAATTATGGAGACCAGCTCAAAGGACAATGCACCCTGGTACTGAGATCACTGTCTTGCAGCAGTCCGTATCATCATGCACAACACACTCCACCCTGAATTCTTACATCTTCTGATGCAAGGAGGAGGGAGTGTGTAAGACGTTAGGCTTAGGCATGAAGGTATAAAAATGCAGAGGGAAGCCTGCAGCTATAAAGAACATCTCAGCAATATGCAAGAAGATGCACAAAAATTAAAGCATGGTCTGTGCAAACTGCTGCTTTTAGCAGCTCCACATAAAACAAGCATCTCTGCATCGTATATCATCTAAGTTTATTCTGGTAGTTAAAGCAAAAGGGGGGGATTTGTAGCCTCAGGCAAAGGGGGGGGGGATTTTTGGAAAATGCCTTGCAGCATATGAATTCTGACAGGAGATACAAAAAGTTGTTTGGGGCACATTTGACACAGATCTCAGCCTTGACTGCATAAACAAGGCCTTATAAAATGCTTTACTTCCTATTCCAGAGGTTTAGAGTAACTGTCGCTGTTTTGGTGCGATAGCAACTGTGCTGACACTGCAGTGCTAATCCACTAGGACAAGACTGAATCTCTATAAGGATCAACACCCTGAACTTTCATGCTGTAAAGAGACTGCTCATCTTATTATCCAGAAAAGCACAGCTCCTACAATTCTAAATGTACAATTCTACCCCCACGAGTGCTGTTTCCTTTCAGAATTCAGTCAGCTGAAAATGGTGCCTGGTGTCCCCTCCATCAGCAAAGCAAATGCAAGCAAGTTTTAAAGTAATAGAGCTTTTCCAACAAAACTGGTAACAGAACCAAGCTGGCACCTCTACCAGTTCAAGAGGGGCAAGAATTGATAGCAATGAGCAAGCAAAAATGCACCCCTATCCAAGAATTCCCAACGCTACTAAATTTTCCAGTTAGTATCATACATTACTCCCTCTCTCAAAGTAAAAATACCCCCCAGCAAAACACAAACCAAAGCAAAAGCTGACAATTGCAGTATTTGAATCCCTTACTCTAAAATGTTATCCGAAGCATCCACAGAGACCATTCCAGATACAGTGTCTGTTGTACTGACTCCAATATGATACCATATTTTGTTGGACTTTTGTCCTCTAGAGAAGCCAGATTTGTTTTCATCAAGAGCAGATAATCAACTGTTTGCCAGTGCTGCTTTCAATACCAACAAAATGAGAGATACTACACAACACACATCGAAAAGGACACCAGTAAGCAACTGGAAATTAACACCACATAGCAAGAACCAAGCTACCAACTGCAGAATAATAGAAAACTCAACTTACCAGCAGGTGCAAATCTCTACAACATTCTGCAAGGCCAAAACCATTCTCTTTGCCGCCCCAGCTCTATAGAACAAAAGAAAAAGGAGAGCCATGAAGACTAGTGATACCTCCAAAGCATCCTAAAAACTACACATAATTTGAGAAATGAAATAGTACACCTTGATTAGACCAGATCAAGAAAAAATTGCAATAGAGAACGCAATAGTCCCAAAGAAAGGAGCAAATTTATGAGAGCTGTTTTCAAATTACATATGCCAGTAGGAATGAGATCTCTATAGCCTCTTCTCATTGTTATGAATGTATGGAAATTCGTGTTTCATGCATTTATTATTTATATGAAGTAGCACTGTGCTCTAAAGGAGACGTTTACTGTTACTGTAACAATCCATATGCCAATAGATTGTCTATTTTTCTTCTTTATCTTTGTTTTGTCCTTTGTAACTACCATATACATTTACTAAAACTGAATCTGAAAAACTTAAAATGAACAAAACAAAATGATTTTGGCTTGCTAATTTTATTCACTGCTGCATTTAAAATCCTGACAAATGATGCTAAATAGTCTCCAATATTATTTCAACTTCATATTTTTAAAACATGCTATAACATGAAAAAAGTTGTAAATAGTTCACAATATCCTGGAAAAGTATGTCAGAACATATACAAACTGGCAAAAACAGAAAGCTTAAACAACATTATTTTTCAAGTCTCCCCCGTTTCAGTTTGCCTGGTCATCTACTAATATAGTCATTTTTCCTGGTCAGCTACTAATCTGCAAAATGCTTTCCTTAAGGAATTCTATTGTTTTTCCTGAAACATTAAATATTCAAAGAAATTGCAGCTTTCTTTCACCTCCTTTCCTCACACACACACATCCACACACACAAACATACCCACATGCATGCCAATTTTTCCATTTTCCATCTTGACTTTGTCTCTGTTCTCTTTTCCAGTTCAGACTACGTAATGGGATCTGTAGTGAGCTATGTTACATGAATGCATCCATCACAAAATCAGATCCCCGATTACAACATTGTCTGATGTGCCAAAATCATACTTGCTCTGATGCTAGTCAAGGGCTGCACTTCCTCCTCCATGCTGCTTTGCCACATGGCAAATGAAAAACTAATGTTTAACAGACGGGAACTGCCACCAGATGCCAGATGCCTTACCTTATTCATATCGCACCAGCCAACTGACTCAATATGCATTTGACACAGTCCATAAGACTGAGCTCAATGGTAATTAAGCAAGGTTGAAGATGCTCCACTCCATCCTCAGTCCCTAATCTGTATTCAATGGCTACACAGCATCCCAAAGCATGTAAACAATGTCATGTAAGCTTTCTATACACTCTTGTATCTTCTTTAACACTGGGGATAATCCAAGTGGCACACAATGGCCTGGAACTCTTGACATACAAAGGAGCAATGAGGAAGACAGCCCCCCAAAAAATGAAAATCTGATGGCCGCAGGTGTATTATATAGGAAGCACATTTTTAAAATAAAAATGTGCCAAGCAGCTTGATTTCTCATTCTTCCAAATGGATCTGGCTCAAATAACTGTTAATGCACTGCATGTCTGCCAAGTGACAAAGATACTGTGAATAATTTGAACAATGAATCCTCCACACCTGTGGATTACAATGTTGTTGATTTGTTCATTCATGGATTTCATTAATATGTTCTCAACAGGAATCTTTAGGTCCTTCAGCATGACTCTACAATGAACTTCTATAGAGTCTTGCTGGAGGAGCTACAGAGTCCTGGAGAGGTGTTCACTCTGGCATAAGAACACCAGTATTTGTGTTCACTGTGAACCACCCTGAATCCCCTTCTGGGATTGAGAATGGTGGTATACAGATACTGAAAATAAATAAATATTTTTCTTATTTGCATTTTTTCCACTTTTGTTGTGGCCCTGTGCCTCTAAGGAATATGAAGGGGTACTGTTATTACATTTCCATTCACTTTTCAGAACAGACATGAACTAAGGAAGACATAAGGCCACAAACAACAACTTTTGTATTTCTTTGCATCTGCTTACCTCTGCCAAATGCTGCAGCCGGGACAGAAGAGGCATCCTCTTGTCAGAACCCAGGCGGGTGATGTAATTGGAACGCTTGCTAAACACATACAGAAGGTTTAGCACTGCAAGTACCACTTGCATGTCCGACGATGCCAATAGCGTTGTCAAGTGCTAGGTGAAAACAGAAGCTTCATTGTGAAATCAGAAGACAGTACATGACTAGTGCCTAATACCACTGCCACCCTAATGATCAGAGATTTCAGTTTCCACATTTGAATGGGATACTTAAGGATTAAGTCCAGTTAACAGTCTGGGTGAGGTAAGGAAGTCTGTAATTAAGCAGTCCCATAAGCTAGTCACAAGAGAAGGTTCTTTTGCTTCTGACAGAGCGGCAGATCAAGAGAACAGGAGGCAATAGCTCCTCCCCTGGCTATATGTACTCACAAGGGGAGAGTGGGCGGGGCTACCGTCAAAATGTTTAATAAAATGTCTAGAAGGTTCCGAAGCTGGTCTGCGCAGGCGCAGAAATTACTATATGTGCAATTCACAGGGACCACGATGGGGAATCATAAGTTCCCAATCCAAATCACAGATTTGCTATGGATTCTGCATTTGGCCTTAGGTAAGCCATCATTCCTCAACATCCTTATCAAATAATATGGGGATAGTAGTATTAAACGACTTTATACTGACCTTGTAACATAACTAAGTATTGCACAAACAACTGGAATAATTTAAAACGCTACACAAATCAGGCTTGCACAACACGTGGCCTGGGAGGTGGGTGCAGCCCTCACAAGGATATATTGAAGCCCAGAGGCACTGTGTTTAAGCCTTAGAGAGGGAGGTCACACACATTGAAAGAGCAGAGTAGCAATAGGAACCCGACATTTCCCCCTCCAATTGTTTTACCTCTACACATTTCCTTTCTGTGTGTATCAAAATTACCAAACTAACCTATGACAAAGAGGGCATCATCCCTAGATCAAGTCAAAATATTGGTGCTAGTTGGGAACGTGGCCTAGGAAAGTTGTTGGACTTAGGTTAGATAGTGGGGAGGAGTGATGAAATTTTAATGATTATCGGGAAGTTTGGAATCTTAGGCTCCAGGTTATGTTAACTTTTAACATTAGACTGGCCGTTTTAGAGGGAGATGGAGAAGGTAATCTCCTCCTCTGTCATCTCCTCCTCATCTGGCGGCAAAACTACCAACTCTTCACTGTTCGCTTGTGAAGGAGAAACTTGGGGATGCCGCCCATCCTTTTTTTTTTTTTTGCCTCTGTCATCGCCTCCCATTCATTTCCCTCCCTAATGAGGGACAAACCCACCTTCACCATGAAGTTGTTGTGGGGACTTCATAGTGAAGCTAAGTTTCTCCTTCACAAATGAGGGAAATAAATAACGCAGAGTTGGCCATTTTTCCCTCCATAGGAGAAGGAGACAAGAGAAGCAACCCAGAGGCAAAGAGAAAGGAAGAGCAGCGGAGGCAAGAGAAAAGGACAACTCGCCCGCCACCATGCTGAGGGGAGACAAGCAAATTGAGACTAATCTGCTTTGCTGCTTGTGCTGATGAAAATAATAACAACAATAATTTCTTTATTTATTACGTGCCTCTCTGCAGAGCAAAGTGCCCTATCACAAACCTGGACAAAGGTACTAAAAAAACCTATCTGGATCCTGAAGTTGTTTGGCCTTTTAATTTTGGCATAACATGCACAGATATTTATAACAACAAATACAAAAACTGCAGATTGCAAACCACAATTCTATATTACAGGAAATTCTTCATTAAATGTAACATGGGAACATTAACACAATTAATTAGTAAGCTTAAGCTTCATTGTGTTAACAAAATATTGATAAACAATCTTTGATTTATAAACTGTTACTAATTAATCGTGTTAATGTTCCCACGTTACTTTTAATTTTGGCCCCATGCTGCTGCCAAGTTGTGCAGACCTGACATAAGTACTAAGTAATTAAATAGAAACTTTGTGAGCCCATCTCCTCACTCTGAGACTAGGGGGAAAAAACCATTAGGCTGTGTACTTTAAAATCTTATTTTTTGGACATCTGCCAGAATCCCCAAGTCAATAGAACTAGCAACCAAGCCTTCCAATAATTGTAGTTCTAAATACATTGCCCAAGATTTTCATTCTTGTCTCAACAGACCAAACGGCATCACACAAAAAACCACAATTTGTTCAGCTACAGGCTAAACAAGTGGAAAGCTCTTTTGCTCACGAAACTCTACCCTGAATCTTTACCTCAATAGAGCTGTACAAGTGACGAGAAAAACTGTATTCTATGAGCAGGGCAGTGAAATTCAGCACTGAAAGAAGCAGAGATTTCAGCTGTTCTCTTTCTGGACGGTCACACAACAGCATCCAAGACATGTTTTCCACAGTCTGCCCAGCATCTGCCAGGATGCCATCGAATCTGTCTAGCAGGTCCACCCAGTGGTAAAGTTCACACTGAAAGACAAAGAAAAATAATCAAGAGATAGCCTGGTTCAATGACAAGTGTCACAGAGTTCATGGAAAAGGGCCTACCATGTCTTCCAGGGGAAGAGAAGACTAAGCTATAGCATCCACCACTCTATCAGCAAAATGCAAAATGCCTTGAGGCAACTACAAATAACTGCAAGCTAGATTACTGGATTCAACAAAGAGAGAGCAATGTCACACTTGCTTATTTGGAAATGCCACTACACTCCAGGTAACCCTGAGGAGAATTAAGCTGCAAACCTGCCTTGTGAAACTAGGAATGGATCAACATTATGAGCAGAAGCAAAAATGCATAATCCCCTGGAGTCAACCATGTTTGTTTGAAGACTATCCCATTGCCAGCTTCAACAATTTAATATGTGATGTTTTTATACATCTGAGGCACTGAATTTTGCCATTGATTATGTTATGAACCGCTTTGATTTCCCCCAGGAGTGAAAAAAGCAGTATATTGATGCAATAAATAAATAAACAAATAAACATAAATACAAACAAACACATGACTTACAATCCAATACAATATGTGATGCATATGACATTGATAGGTATACTATATGGTTAGCTGTCAGCACATACCTTTCCAATATTCCATGTTTTGATCTGTTGGAGTTCCAGCAACAGCTGTTCATCATTGCAAACTTTGAGTTTGTCTATCAAGGCTCTGCAATCTGCAGGCTGGAGAGAGAGAAAAAAATCACAAAAGGAACACATTTTACTATAATGTAATGACTGCAGAGGAAAGGCATTTAAATACGTGGGGTTGCCTTCAAAGACTGTTCGGAAGCTCCAAATGGTCCAACGGGTGGCAGCCAGGTTGTTAACAGGAGCGGTGCTCAGAGAGCATGCAACTCCTCTGTTGTGCCAGCTTCACTGGCTGCCAAGTTGCTTCCAGGCACAATTCAAAGTGCTGGCTTTAGCCTATAAAGCACTAAACGGTTTCGGTCCCACTGAGCAAGATTGTTAGGGGAAGCAAAATGTAGGGTGGCCACGAGACCAAAGTCTCAGGCACGCAGCTCCAGCTTTGAGTCCACTGGGCGGGCTGCCAGAGGCAGCACAATGGAGGACACCTACGGGACCAAAGTCTCGGGTGCATAGCTCCAGCCCCGGACCCGCTGAGTAGGATTGTTGGGAGCAGCGCCATGGAGTCAAAGCTGCAGGCGAGCAACTCTGGCCTCGATGGGAACAGCAGAGCCAGAATAAATCCTGACAGCTATGTCCCAGGGCCCCGGTCTTTGCTAAAGCTGGCAGCGCACTCCCATCCCTCGAGAACATCGATGGAAGGAGGCTGTCTTGCACCACAGTAATATCAGCCACCAGGTGGAACTGGAGCACATTTTGAAGCAGCAATTCAGGGAGCGACTGGTTCTTCCATGTTGCTCATCCAGCCATATAGCTTAAATGGCAATGAAGGTACCTTGGTTTTTATCTTGTCTTTGACTGGTTACCCAGTGAAAATGAAGCCGCAAAAAGTAAGGGAACCCCCTCGACAGTCCCAACTTCCAATATGGCCGGGGGCTCAGACCCGGCTCTCTTCTAATAATCTGAGGTGAAAATGCTTGGTCTACAGCAGGGTCTAAAGCTGCGGTTCTAACCCACTTGGGCAGGGGGAAGGTGTGAAGGAGAAACATATGTCTCTCTGAGGTACAGAAGGGAAATGGCAAGGATATACATGGGGAGGCACAGGATGCCCATTAGTGCTAAACAACTCCCCACCCCCCCAGAGACCGAACAAAGTAGACGAAAGGGGCGGTAAACGTCATTAACCTGCCTGATATGTAGCGTAGTCCATGCAAAGACCAAAATCAGAAAAAAACAGTTTAATACTAAGAAAAAGAAAAAGAAAAGCTAGTCAAAGATCAGAGAGAGACTCCATAACTGCTGCAGAAGCAGCAGATGAAAAGAACTGGAGGCAGTAGCCCCTCCCACTGACTATATACTCTATGGGGAGAGTGGGCGGGGCTACTGCCAAAAAATTTATCTAAAAGTCTCCTAGAAATGTATTGTCGAAGGCTTTCATGGCTGGAATCACTAGGTTCTTGTAGGTTTTTTCGGGCTATAGGGCCATGTTCTAGAGGCATTTCTCCTGATGTTTCGCCTGCATCTATGGCAAGCATCCTCAGAGGTAGTGAGGTCTGTTGGAAATAGGAAAATGGGTTTATATATCTGTGGAATGACTGGGATGGGGCAAAGAGCTCTCTGCTGAAGCTAGGTGTGAATGTTTCTGCTGACCACCTTCATTAGCATTTGAAGGCTTGGCTGAGCCTGGGAAAATGTTCTGTTGAGAGGTGTTAAGATGTGCCTGGTTGTTTCCTCTCTGCTGTTTTGCTGTAGTAATTTTAGAGTTTTTTTAATACTGGTAGCCAGATTTTGTTCATTTTCATGGTCTCCTCCTTTCTGTTGAAATTGTCCACATGCTTGTGGATTTCAATGGCTTCTCTGTGTAGTCTGACATGGTGGTTGTTTCCTAGAAGATTCCGAACTGACTGCGCAGATACAGGAAACACCATATGTGCGATTCACAGTTGACCACGATGGAGAAGTGAATTTTTTAAAAACGTGGAAATGTATAATCTGTTGTATAACATGGAGTTGAAGTCACAGTGATTATTTTCCAAAATACAGACACAAATGTAGGTTATAACCAATCAGTGGCCAAGGTCTTAACAAGCAACTGCTGCTTGTTAAGCAACAGTTGCTTAACAAGCAACAAGGTCTTAATAAGCAACTGTTGTCAGGCAAACATAACACAGCATGAATTGGCAGGAATATATGCCAATACTTCTTGATAAATTTAGTTTAATATTTGATAATTTAATATCAAGTACATATACGGTATCTCACGAAGAGCAAAGAAAAAACTGAGTTTTTTCTTTTGCCATCTTACATGAAAAATGCTGTATACCTGATGCTGTGGGCAATATTCCAGTAACATTACTATTTCAAAATAAATTACAACAGAATCTCTCTTTACTATATTGTAGGTTGTAGGTAGAGATATAGATACATAAAATAATGCAAATTTGTCACTGCATCTTTCTGTTTGTTGCTAAAAGAAGGAAGGGGGCACTGGGTATTTTTTTCTCTCTGAAAAGGGGATAGCAGGGCAAATACTTTTGGAACCTCTGTTCTAGACCAAAGAAGTCAATTTCTATAATTGTAGGTTGTGAGTTACCAGCAACATAAGCCTTACTGATAATTTCCCCCACTTTTTTTGACTTTACTGCTATAAAGAACCTGCTAGCAGTCAGCCACCATATAACCAAAATACATTGAGAAATGAGTGGCAAAGATGTGATATAGTACACACTATGAAAAATCCATCTCTACCTGTTGGACACATTTACATTATGATGTTTCTAGAGGAAGCTCAAGATCGCAAAACTGATACTTACAGCCTCAGTAGGCGTTTTCTTCAGCTTAGTTCGGTCCACTTTCATTTTTATGATTTTTTGGCTTCCTGGTCCTACTTGATAAATCAAAAAGAAGAGAAAGGTTACTATCAGTTGGAATATTGAGATAAGAGTGGCAGTACAAGCAAAAGACAAAAGTGATACAAACTCAAACAATCCTGAGTGTAGACTGCAAGAGACACAACCACGCATGGTGGTCAGTGAGTCAGACAAGACACAGGATTTCTGTGCCAAAACTCACTGGAATATATAATTGGGACATGATATTACTGAAAAAATATTAGACTTCCTACACAAATCCAGTCCATTTGTAGGTCCCTATCTCTTCTATGCACCTCTAACATTCACCATGACTACAGATTCATGCTGGGATCCTGTACAGAGGTCTCTAGCCAAATTCTGGATATTCAGAACAGACAGCTACAAGCTTGTGGTAGACATTTCCCAAAAAAGAGGAAAAGCTAGCGTGAATAACAAAGCTTTGGAATTTGCAATGAAAGTTCCAGGGCTATCCAAGCTACTCTAAGCATACTGGGGGAGGCAGAACTGGTTGATCTGGAATCATGGTTGAATTACATATTGAAAGTGGTAGAGCAGTGATTCTCAACCTGTGGGTCCCCAGATGTTTTGGCCTTCAACTTCCAGAAATCCTAACAGCTGGTAAACTGGTTGGGATTTCTGGGAGTTGGAGGCCAAAACACCAGGGGACCCAAAGGTTGAGAACCACTGTGCTAGAGGCTTCTCCACAGCCCTGAGGAACCCTGAGTACCATATCTTAATATATCATAATAGGAAGCTCTTTGAGGTAGTCTGGCGCCCACCTGCATCCCGCAGAGAATATTCCAAACCAACTGCCTTCTCCTTTCAGCTACCACATGAGAATTACATGTAGCAGCGAGAGGGTTGGGTTGGCAAAAGGAAGGGGGCTTGGACAGAAGAAATCTATGTAAATTACCAATAGTTTGAAATATTCTAGGTAAAGTAACCACAAATACCAAAGCAGAGAGCTATAAATATATCAAATGCCCATTTTGCTTGAATCTTTGTGTCTTGTGTTAATCTTTGGTCTGTGTATTTTAATATGTATTTTGTAGAAATATGTTTTAATATGTGTATTTTATAGAATGTTTTAGAAGATTATGTGTTTTTAGTGATGTTGTAACCACCTTGATCCCATTTAATTGCTCTGTTTCCATGATATTTCCTGTGCCATTTATGTTCCTATCCACCTTATTGATCTATTTACCTTTACATCAATTCGTATGTTGGCCTCCCCCCACCCTCCAAAATTGGGTTGCTGTTGCTTGATGCTTATTTATTATTGTTATGCTGTTTTGTCTCATTTTAATTTGTAACTTGCTGTTGTTTTGCTTTTAATTGTATGTTGCCTAGGCTTGGCCCCATATAAGCCACCCCGAGTCCCCTTGGGGAGATGGATGCTGGGTAGAAAAATAAATTTCTTCTTCTTCTTGAGGAGAAATACTGTACAATTACCAGTATTATTATTATCCTGGCTAAGACTATGGACAAGATTGAAAGATCACACTCAAGCTCCTCATCTAAGATTGTTTTTGAGATATATATATATATATATATATACACACATAGCATTATAGAAATACAGCACTGTCAATTCCAATACTTCTACATTATTCTGATTTCATCCAGTACGTATAATTTTTATAATGTATTGTAACCACAAACTTTCTGGGACATTTGGTGCTTTAAATTCACCAAGAAATGGTTTCCAAGCCCCTGGTGGTGCAATGGTAGGACTGCTGACTGAAAGGTCAGCAGTTCGAATCCAGGGAGCAAGGTGTGCTCCCATCTGTCAGCTTCAGCTTCTCATGCAGGGACATGAGAGTAGCCCCCCACAAGATAGTAAAACATCCAGGCGTTCCCTAGGCAGCGTCCTTGCAGACGGCTAATTTTCTCACGCCAGAAGCGACTTGCAGTTTTTCAAGTCACTCCTGACATGAAAAAAAAATCAAACAAATCTTCTTTCAATTCTCCTTTTGCTAAACTTCATTTATAGGTTAACTTTTTCAATAGAGCTGACTCCCATACCCAGTCCAACCAATTCTTTATTATCAGATTCTCTAACTTTTTCTAAGTTTTCATTCTTTCAAATCCTGAGACACATAGTAGCAGTAGAAGACTTTTATTCACCAGATCCTTATTCTCATTTTTGAATACAGAGATCATTAATAGAGTTCCCCTGAAGTATATTATTTTCCCCACTTCCTCCCAGAAGCTCTGTACTTTTGGGTAAGTTAACCACATGTGGCTCCAATCCCGTATTCAAAAGAATGATACCTTCATTGCCCAAAAATGCACAAAAAAAACTTCATCAGGCAATGGCTGTTTATAAAACCATATAGAAGTAACAACTTTGAAGTAACAATCTATGTTTTGTGACAGATATTGTTGCTAATCATTAGCTTAAGTCATGAAAAGCACTCAGTGCAATTAGAATGGTCTGCACACAGGCAGCCGCTCTTAGAAGTTGTCCTTTCCACTTAGCATATTAGGTGTGCTATACTGCCCACCTCAAGAACCATGTAGCCTGTTTTCCAAATGCTGACAAACTGGCACCCTTCTGCTGTATGATATATGACCAAACTGAAGGGTTGGCATGAGTCATGGCATGACTCCCTTTTTGCAAAATAACTAAAAGTGAATGCAGGCTAGCCGTGTGGCTCTTACATCAAGAACACAGATGCTAAGAATAGTCTCGAGAGGACCACAAACCCCTGGCTTAAAGTTTCTCATTTTCGACTGCTTGGTTGTAACAGGAACTTCATTCTCAAAGCAACTAGACTATGGCTATAAGAAAGAACACTAATGACATTATGACTGAGCATTCCTTCATACCCACTAAGTGGTGGGTATTTTTTAGATATAAGAAAACAGAAAAGAATAAGCAGAAGATAACAAGGGAGCATGGAGTGGGAATACACAGAAAATAAACTCCATCTAGACTTATACATAAATGCAAACTGACCATCTTTCCAAAAACACATTATCTAATTTTTGGCATCTCTAAAATAGATATTCAAGAGTAGCTGAAGCAGGGGCCCTCAAACTAAGGCCCAGGGCCCAGATAAGGTCCTCCAAGGTTATTTACCCGGCCCTCACTCAGGGTCAACCTAAGTCTGAAACTACTTGAAAGCACACAACAACAACAACAACAACAACAACAATCCTATCTCATCAGTCAAAAGCAGGCCCACACTTCCCATTGAAATACTAGTAAGTTTATATTTGTTTAAATTGTTCTTCATTTTAATTAGTGTATTGTTTTTAAGTGTTTTTTGCACTACAAATAAGATATGTGCAGTGTGCATAGGAATTCATTCACGGGGTTTTTTTTCAAATTGTAATCCGGCCCTCCAACAGTTTGAGAGATTGTGACCTGGCCCTCTGTTTAAAAAGTTTGAGGACCCCTGAGCTAAAGCATAAGATCTTCTGATTATTAAAAACAGTTGGATGTTTTACCTTCCTAGCCTTGAAATGCAATATTTTGGTCACAATGAGTGTGCGGGATCCATATCCACTATTAAATTCCATGTCTCAGGAATAACATTTAAAATAATGTATCTGTGTACAAATATCAAAAGACCAGTACAAAACTGATACGTTGTAATGCATCTAAACAAAAAAATGTAACCCTTGAACAAGCACATTGTATGACACAGTATTACAATGACAACATTTTGCTGAAGTAGGTAACTTCTTTCTAAACAGACATAATGGTGTTCAATATGTCCAAAGCACCCATTTTGTTGAACTAAACAAAGCTTAAAATTTTACAAAAAGGTAGATACTGAAGCAAGACCAGTTCTCCATTACTTGATTCAAAAAGTGAAAATGTTTGTATGCATTTTCCAAGTTGACTCCCACATCCAGAGAACCCAATGGATCTAGACCAAACTTGGTAAACATACCCAACATGACCAACTTTAAATACTGGCAGTGTTTGGGGACCCAGGATGTTGCAAACTATAGTTTACTCACATCTAGAGAGCACTGTGAATCCCAATGATAATGGATCTGAGCCAAACTTGATACACATACTTGTCATAATCAACTTTAACGACTGGTGCAGTTTGGGGGCAATGACAAAGAATGATGGGCGTTGTAGTTTGAACACACCATTATGCATTTTCAAATGGGACCATTCATAAAATCTAAAATCAAACAGTGACTATTTCTAATATTTATCATTATCAAAGACCTAATACTGGCATCACCGGGTACCTAAGCTAGTACAGGATATTCTAACACTACATGCTGTTCCATTAAGAAGTGGTACGGTTAAGAGCCATGTGAAAGATTAAGGTCACTCTTGCCCCATGCTATCAGGCCTGTCCAGCAGATCAGAGACAGAACAGAAGCTGGAATGAAAGAGCCTTCATCAACACTGTGACTATGGCACATAGCTTCCAAATCTAATTACAGAAACGGATTTTCTCCCAGGATGTATCAATGAAGATGTAGGCAGTAAGTGTGTTGAAGCTAAAAAGTGAACTAAAGATGGCTCAGTCTAAACCATTGATAAAACTGCCCTCCATGGAGAGACAATAAATAATACAGGTTGAGTATCTCTTGAAATGCTTGTGTCTTGGATTCCAAATTTGGAATATCTGTATTAAATAAAATTATTTTCAGGCTATATATATAAGATACATAATGAGAGATCCAAGTCTAAGCTTAATATTATGTTTCACATGTATCTTATATATATAGCTTGAAAATAATTTTATTTAATATTTTGATAATTCTATGGATTTTTCCATCTCAGAGCGACTTGAGTCACTTTGGTGTGAGAGAATTGGCTGTCTGCAAAGACATTGCCCTGGGGATGCCCGGATGCTTTACCATCCTTGTGGGAGGCTTCTCTCATGTCCCCACATGGGGAGCTGGAGCTGACAGTGGGAGCTCTTCCACACAAAGAAGGTTTGTGTACACTGACCCATCAAAAGCAAAGTTGTCACTATCTCAGCCACTCATCTGGCCAATTTTTAATTTGAATTTTGCAATTCTGGAAAAGGAATGTTCAACCTTAATATGTACTTAATAATAATAATAAACCTTTATTTGTATCCCGCTACTATCTCCCGAAGGACTCGGTGCGGCTTACAAGAAGCCGAGCCGAAATACATCAGTAAAAACAACAGCAGCAATACAACAATAAATAACTCATAAACAAGGCAATAACATTAACAACACACAATGACGCAATTAAAAACAATGGCAGGGCCAAATGTAATAATTAAAATTAAAAAGTGCTGGGCATGACCAGGTGAGGTGTTTGGAGAGGGATGGGCATGCAGATATCCTGAATCCAGAATTTAGTATTATTTATTATTTATTTATTTTATTTCGTATACTTCTACCCCGCCCTTCTCAACCCCCGAGGGGGGACTCAGGGCGGCTTACAAACTGGCACAATTCGATGCCTACACAATAATACAATAAACATATAAAAACAACCGTTAAACAGTTATAACAATTAAAACAACAATATATATCACAGTCAATAAGCCAATGTCATGCACAGTGTTCGTCAGTTTACCAGCTGTTAGGATTTCTGGGAGTTGTAGGCCAAAAACATCTAGGCACCCCAGGTTGAGAACCACTGGTTTACATGTTCGTGCTCTACCATGAGTTACATAGCCACAGTATTATAGCACCATCAAGTGGTGAAATAACACACTGCAATTCTTTTGAAGGGGGAGTGTGATGTTACATTTGTCTATCCATTTGGGATTAAAGTAAAGAAAACTGAAAGACCTGAGTTGAGACCGCCATATAGAAGTGATTCTTTTAACTAGTATTTCAACTTGGTATCTTTTTTTCTTTTCTTTTTCTTTCTTTTTTTTTTTTTGCCCAACCCCAATTAGAACTATATAAGATTCCAGTATAGCCAAAGTGATAATTATTTTAGCTACCACACAATCATCTGTGTGAGAGTGCCTTGGACCGCAAGAAGATCCAACCAGTCCATACTTCAGGAAATAAAGTCCAACAACTCATTGGAGGGAAGGATAGTAGAGGCAAAGATGGAGTACTTTGGCTACATCATGAGAAGACAGAAAAGCTTAAGAGAAGACAATGATGCTGGGGGAAATGGAAGGAAAAAGGAAGAGGGGCAGACCAAGGGCAAGATGGATGGATGGTATCCCTGAAGTGACTGACTTGACCTTAAAGGAGCTGGGGGTGATGACGGCCGACATAGAGCTCTGGCATGGGCTGTATATATTAGGTTGACACTTTGCCACTTCAGTTGTGTATTGATAACTTAGAAACCAGCTCTTCCTCTTTTCTTTCTTTCCCATTTCTCCACAATGGCCCTCAGCAACGCGTGGCCGTGTACAGCTAGTTGGAAATAAATGACTTGTCTTTCTTCCACAAAGCCAAAGAAATAATCCATAGTTTGCTATAAGATTACTTATTTGGAGAACAGGTAAGTTTGTGAACTGGTTCTTGTCATCTTTGGACATCACATAAAACAATGTGTGGAAGGAACATTTATAGATTTTAGATTTAATACATCTCATATTTAGTTACAATCCAAATGAGAAATTAAAAGATATTATTGTCAAAATATGGCACATCAGGTCCATGTATTACTAACATTTTCCAAACAAAAATAAGACTAAAATCAAGATGTATGGTTCAGTTTCGCGTACAAGCAAAATAATGGCTAGTTTATAGCAGCACCTATGATTGCATTGTATGAATTTTAATGTTTCACACTGTAAATGTGTATGTGCATGATTGTAACTCTATGGTTTTATCATTTTAGATTGATGTATTGTCTATATGAAACACTTCGCTGTATAGTATTTTGTTAGCCACCCTGAGTCCCTTTGGGGAGATGGTGGCGGAGTAGAAATAAAATTTATTATTTTTTTAAAAACATCCATCTCATGGGAAATCAGTCTGTCTCCCTCTCTACTGAATGTTCAGAGCACAGCCAAGTTTTCACTGTTCTATACAGTTTTTTTCCTTCAATACAAGGGTGGCTTTCTGAGATGTTTTACATTTTTTACTAATTGTTTTTTGCACAGTCGTCTCCAGAGTTAATAAATCCCACTATTATTTCAATTGATTCTGTCTGACTCAAAGTTGTCATTAACCTATGGCGATGCCATGAATTTTCTTGGACAAGGCATACTCAGAAAATATTTTGCCAGTTCCTTCATCTGAAATGTAGCCTAGAGCACATATTATCTACTGGAGATCTCCCATCCAAGATGTAACCAGAACTGACCCTTCTTAGCTTTCAAGATCAGATTGGATCTCATACCTATAGGATGGGGCTTCTCAAATCTTTCCACTAAAGATTCCTTTTAGCTCAAGAAATCTTTACGTGAACCAGGTATATAGGTATATAAAATAGGTATAGTAATTAAACATTTACTGATGATAAATTAGCATTTGCAGGGCTTGCTAAACAGGCTGATTTTCATTTTTATGAAATACAGCTAAAGCATATTCTGCATAGTCCACTGTAAACACTGCACAACAGATTCGTGTAAATGTCGAAAACAGGCAGTGGGTGACAATCAAAAAACCTTTATGACTGACTGTAAATTTTCAGGACCCCGACATTGAGCTAAGGGGACTTCATTTAGGTTCAGGGCCTACAGTACAAGAAGCTGTGCTCTAATGGACCACAGTATTATAAATTCTGTGCCCAGTTATTCTAATACTAAAGAGTGTACTGACAGAAAAAAATGAAAAAATCGATAAACTAGGAAGACATCACTAACTTCAAGAAATTGCTACACACAATGGGCTTTTTTCCCCTTGCTACTTATCTGCAAATTTCCAAGATCCATCATCTTACACATACACTCAGCTGCAGAATCCAGCAAGCGAGACAGATGAAAAACATTTTTAGCCACATGCCAGCTCAAGTCTTGTGAAAGATCAGCTAATAATTTAGTTGCCATAGCATTTAATCTGAGTGCATTTGTGCACAATTCGTAACTTGCGTGCTTAGTTAGCCTTGCACTGCTCTATTCTAGTTCATTTAATGTTCTAAGTTTAATTCAGGTGTGTCAAAAATTTAAGCCCAGATCTCCCAGGACAAATATCTGACTTCCAACAGACTGCCAGGACATTCCCCCTCTTGCTCACAGAGAATGGACTACAAATCCAAAAATACAACATAGTTAAGAGTGATTCTGTTGTATGAAGCCATTTGACCAGAATATGAAAACTGTTTCCCTGAACAATGAGTGTGCAAAAAAAGCACCCATGGAAATCTAGTATGGTACAAGCCACTGGAAAGAAATTTGAAACTGACTGCTTGAAGAATTCCCTTATCTTACCCATTACGAAAAATGTTGGAAGATGTAACATTCTGCATTCTACTGCATCTAAGATAAATAAAAGAGTTCCTGGCATTGCAACAGTAAGTGATTCTTAGAAGGTGTATTTATCTAACTGAATTAAGTGCATGAATTGGTTGTATTTACTACATCACAGTGAATGCCTGTGCATCTATGCCCTCAGAGCATAGAGTTTTAAAGGAAGACTACATATAGCCTCCTCTCAACTGAAGGGAGCTTTCCACTCATATGAAAACTGCACCTGAATGCAAGAGGAGATACAAAGATACTCAGTTCTAGTTGCCTCTGGTTTTGCTTTATCACGGCAGAAGAAAAACAGAAAGCTAATCAATAAGGCTGCAGACCTAAGAGATACAGAGTCTTAGGAAAGGGAGTACAAGAAGGAAAAATGGGAAGGGAGAAAAGTAGGAAAGAAACTGCAATGACAAATAACTACTGGCCTGCAATATATGCAATAAGTGGTGAAAAGGTTTACTTCTTCCATGCAATTACTAATAATGTTCCTCTACATCCAGGGGCTGGATACGGCCCTCCAAGGTCATTTACCCGGCCCTCGCTCAGGGTCAACCTAACTCTGAAATGACTTGAAAGCACACAACAACAACAGCAATCCTATCTCATCAGCCAAAAGCAGGCCCACAGTTCCCATTGAAATACTAAGTTTATATTTGTTAAAATTGTTCTTCATTTTAACGATTGTATTGTTTTAAAATGATTTCTGCACTACAAGTAAGATATGTGCAGTGTCCATAGGAATTCATTCATTTTTTTTTCAAATTATAACCCAGCCTTCCAACAGTTTGAGGGACTGTGATCTGACCCTCTGTTTAAAAAGCTTGTGGACCCCTGCTCTACATGAACAGCTAACTCCTGGGAATTTTAATTTCAGTAAAATTAACTTGTTACATAGAGACAAATCTGTAAAGGGAAGTGATCTTGTTCAATAGTGGTCAGGTTTTCTCCATTTAAAGAAGAAATTTCACTTTTGTTAGAGAATAAATATTTATTAAATAGGAATGCCACCCTCTAACGGGAACAGTCAGGTCATTTTTTAAATTCATGAAACAGAAGCACTGAAACACACAAAAGAACGGCAGTATTAAAAATTGGCATGCCATTAAGCATGACATCACAAATTAAAAATGAACAGCCTGGTGCCAAGCATACAAAATGAGCTGCTTTAAGATAATTCTGTACACCGAGTGCCACAAGTAAAGCTGATCCTCTCCCTGATCACCACCCATTTCACTTCTTCGGGAGAGAGGGATCCACTTGTATCAGTTACAGGCAAGCTAGAAGTGGATAGAAATCTACCTTCAAGGAGGAAACACTTTAACGTGAAATGAGACAATGTTTCCAAAAGCTGCAGACAAAAGATTTACACCCATGTTGCAACCTGGACTTCATGAACAGAGTTCAAAGGACCCTATAGAGAACATTACAGAAGCCCAAACCACAGATTATCGGGATGTATAATAGTAGCCAGTCTGTCTGCCTAAATCAGGCCTGCAGAACCTGTGGCCCTCCAGGTGTTTAGGACTCCAACTCCCAGAAGCTCTAGTTAGGTAGACCAATGGTCGAGAATGCTGGGAGCTGTAGTCCAAATCTAAATGGAGCCAGAGGTTGCACACAAGCTTCAACCAATAAGGGAACTCCACACCAGTATTTGAACACCAGGAGAGTAAAGTGGATTTAGCAGCACCTCTGAAGGTACTTCCAACTGTTTAGGTTACTACAACCCCATCCAGAACAGACTAAACCAACTGAAGGATAGGATGAGCCATCTCAATTGCAATACCTGAATTTCAATATACCAAAACCTGACCTAGCCCATTACAAATTTCTGGCATTAGTCCATCATAGCAACCACCTCACTCAAATCAGATGTAATTAGAACTGAGTCCTGTTAGCATTCCAATGACAACTAAGCGAAAAGCTTAAAGAAGATAGTGTTCCCTCACTTATCACGGATGTAACATTACAGACCACCCACAATAAGTGAAAATCTTAGGGATTTTCTTAGGTGAAAATCTTAGGGATGAGAAAGAGGAGAAGAGGAGGAGAGGAGGAGGGATGAGGAAGAGGAGGGGAGGTGGAGCCAGGCGCTAGGCGTTACCCTGGGGCTTGTCTCCGGGCTGGGCTTTGGCATGGCCATCTTCAGCGGCAGCCTCCTCCTCACCGCCTCCGCTGCTCCCTTCCTCAGAGAGGGCCGCGCCAAGGTTCCCCCTCATCCACTTCCTCCTCCTCTTCCTTGGAGGACCCTTGGACCTCTTTGGCAGCGGCCTCTGCCTCCTGCGCTGGGATTCTCAACCTGTGGCTCCCCAGGTTGTATTGGCCTGCAACTCCCAGAAATCCCAACCAGTTTACCAGCTATTAAGATTTCTGGGAGTTGAAGGCCAAAACATCTGGGGACCCACAGGTTGAGGACCACTGCTCTAAGGAGACCTCTTTCAACACTTTCGCTTTAAAATAAATCAAGGGCCATATTTTTAAAAAGGCATTCATTACTTCCTGAATCCAGCTAACCGACTTTCCTTATAGATGTTATTAGCCATGACAGGCCCAGACTGAGCAAATGAACAGAAGCCTACACCATTCCCAACATTATTGTATCCTCAAGTAATATTACTGTATCCTCAAGTAATATTCATCCGATGATTGGACCAGTTTGGGGCCTGAACTCTTGAAACTAGCAAATTTGAATGAAAGCAAATGGGCACAATTTTATTCACACAATACTAATTTCACAGCATGCTTCTGCTGCAACACCGTATGGTGGACCAATATAAAAAGGCCCTCAAATCACATGGAAGAGTTCAATTGTAAAGTCTTCTGAGGACAATATAGGAAAGTATCTTAATCAATATAAATGTATCCACTCTAGTCTCATCCTGTTTATGTATCAACTCAAGTATCAACCTGTTTATAATTTGGCATAAAGGCAAAGGCAAAACAGAGATACAACCAGTCTACCATATTTAATTACAAAATAGTGGACATGTGTAATAGTCGCACCCTCATTTTGGGTGTCCCAGTAACGGTATATTTGTATTCCTCGCATAATAGTTGCACTTCCGCTGGGACCCAATAAGCTGAAAGCTAGCAAGAGTCCTGCGGGGTCTCCCTTAGAGGCATCGCATGGCCCCAAATTTTAACAGCTTAATTAGTCGCACCCCTCTTTTTTGAAGGGGGAGGAGCAAAAAAGTGTGACCATTATGTAGTGTGAAATAAGGTATTACATACCAGAACAGCACTTTTTTTTACTCTCAAGTTTCTTTTGCTAAAGAGTGGTAAATAGTTTGGTTTTGGTATGACATTTACAGTGCTTTAGTACCTTCCTTAGATTTTGGATCAAAAAACATAATGGCATTTGCTAAGAATTATACTTTGAAAATACAACCCAAGTATTCCTCCAGGATAAGTTCCAACTGACTAGCAAACCTGCTTCATATAAGTAAATGTAACACAATCTAACTCAGTTGTTTTACTATATTATTGCCTTTTAAAGAATTAAGTTTGGGGGGCAGCAGAATAGCAAAGAAAATACATCTGGCCCAACCCAAAGAACAAGCACCCAATTTTTTCAATGCAATTTCTTCCAGGACCTGTATCAAATATGATTCTGAGCAAACAGTGGAAATCTGTTTAGAGCACAGAAGAGACCTGTATCTTTGAACAGATAGGCACCTCAAGAATGGTGATTAACACAATATTTACTTGAATGAAATGCTGTTCAGAAATGGGTGAGTATACACAATTCTGATATTCAAGAGATGAGAAAGGGAAGAACATTCTCATTCAAGTATTACCAGTATTTGCACTGTTAGACCATTAACATCTTCAGTATAATGTATGCAAAATAGGAAAACTATACTGGGTGCAGAAGCCTGCCCAGCTTCTGACAACAGTAAGAATCAATTCTGTATGTTTGAACCTGTTATTATCCTGAAATTGTATTTCTCTTCCCAGGGTCTTCTGATGCTCTAGGGCAGGGGTCCTCAAACTTTTTAAACAGAGGGCCAGGTCACAGTCCTTCAAACTGTTGGAGGGCCAGATTATAATTTGGAAAAAAAATGAAATAACTCCTATGCACACTGCACATACCTTATTTGTAGTGCAAAAAAACACTTAATACAATAATTAAAATGAAGAACAATTTTAACAAATATAAACTTATTAGTATTTCAATGGGAAGTGTGTGCCTGCTTTTGGCTGATGATAGGATTTTTGTTACTGTGTGCTTTCAAGTCATTTCAAACTTAGGTTGACTCTGAGAGAGGGCTGGGTAAATGACCTTGGAGGGCCGTATCCGGTCCTCCGGCCTTAGTTTAAAGACCCCTGCTCTAGGACATTGCAACCAATATTGGAATTCAAAATCTTCTAATATTTTTTTAATTGTGGGCTAAAGCACCAGAAAAATCCTGTTATTCCTAAAATATAATCTGGTTCTATTCCAATGGATCAAACCCTTGACTAAAGACCGACAGGTTAGAGGTTCGAATCTGGGGAGAGCGTGAATGAGCTCCCTCTGTCCGCTCCAGCTCCCCATGCGGGGACACGAGAGAAGCCTTCCACAAGGATGGTAAAACATCAAAACATCCCAGATGAAAGAATATATATTTACAAATGAAAGAATATATCAAGCAGGATAATAAGATAGGCTTCACCTGGGAAGAATCATTATGGGATAAAATTTTGAAGTTAAAGAAAAAAGTAATCTCATTTATCTATATTACATTGCTAACCTGGCTAACGGAATGTGAACAAGTTAAACCATGTATGATAAAATGGGCAGAAAATATAAGAAGACCCATACAATTCAGAGAGTGGGAACAGATGTGGAACAAAAAGTTGAAATATATTTACGCAACAGATCTAAAGGAGAATTGGATAAAATGTTCCATAGATGGTATACCACCCCAAAGAAACTATCTTTAATAAATAAAAATACTTCTGATAAATGCTGGAAAGGATGCCAGCAGACAGGTACCTTTTATCATATGTGGTGGACATGTAAAGAAGTAGTGAAATACTGGTCAATGATACACGAAGAAACACAAAAAATTTTGAAAAAAGTATTTAAGAAGAAACCGGAATATTACTTATTAGGCTTTACAGACATAGAATTACAATTACAGGAGAATGAGGATAGACTCTTTATCTATATTACGTCGGCAGCAAGAATTATGTTAGCAAAAATTTGGAAACAGGACAGTATCCCTACCAAGGAGGAATGGTTAGGGAAAATTAGAGAAATAAGAGAGATGGATGAACTAACTTTTTTTCTAAAAAAAGAATACCGGAAACCCGATAAAGAGGACAGACTGGACACTTTTTGACAGTTACGAGAAAGAAGATAGCAAATAAGAGAACTATTTTAAATCTAAGGGAACATATTTTTTTTTCTGGAGACAAAACACCTGATGAGGAGATGGAAGTCAAACTTTTTTTTATCTTAATATAGTTTTCTTTTGTGAATTTTTTTTTTGGGATTTTTTTTTTTATGTATCCTTCTTCTGGATTTTTCCTTCTTTTATACTTTTTTCCTGCTGTCCTATCCCCTTTTAAATGATCACCCTCTTTCGTTGTACTTAAGATATAACTTAATAAAATTATTCAAAAAAAAAAAACATCTGGGCACCCCCTGGGCAACATCCTTGCAGATGGCCAATTCTCACAACAGAAGTGACTTGCAGTTTCTCAAGTCGCTCCTGACATTTGAGGGGGGGCGGGGGGGGGAGAATCTGTCCAGCAAATCAAGACATTTTTATTCAGATAGGTTTTTCATAACTCAACAGTTGTTAGGATGAGGCCTGTTAGTACTTGACACTTCACTTTCAAATTGTGTTTAGTTGTTTTAAACAGGGTTTTCAAGTCTAAACTGTATTCTTGTATTTAATATTACTGTAAGCGGCCTCAAATTTTGGAGAGAAAAGTGCAAAATACAGTACATCTAATAAACAAATGCAAGCAATTACACCACATACAATTCTCACTCTCATTAAGAAAGAGGGAAGTGTGCCCAGGTTTGAAGAAAAGTTACAGTTGAACACTCAAACCATTACACCACAGGATATTTATCCTGGGACTGTATCATGTGAAACATAGGAGTGTATACATGAATGAATTACTGCTCAGTGCTTCTCCAGTTTTCCTTTTGTTTATTGAAGAAAATTCTTAGTTTGATATATACACAATTTTCAACTTCTCCTGAGATGGGAGAATTTATAATGACTGTTGGTTTTACTGATGGGTCTATGGACCATAATAATATTGTTGAAAATATACAAAGAAAAATCAAGATCCTATCAAGACAATATTAGATTACCAAAGTGACAGTAGGTCTGCAAGATATAATGCAGTCCTGTGTCCTAAATGCAGCAGACTGAATGTACAAATGTTTGCCTGCAAAACACAGATTCAGTTATAAACTTTTGACCTAGTCCCTTCCCCAAGTAGACACCTTCTGGGTTCTGTTAGCCCTTAACCTTCCTCTGTCCATGCTAGGGACTCAGTTCTAACACTGAAAAACCTATAATCTCTAGTGCTTGAGAGCTTGTGACCTCAGCTACAGAGTTCCCCAAGAACTCTCTCAAGTATAATAATACTAGTGGTACAATTCATGCCATCCGCTTATTTCCAAAGTTACAGTTGAACACTCAAACCATTACACCACAGGACATTTATCCTGGGACTGTATCATGTGAAACACAGGAGTGTATACATGAATGAATTACTGCTCAGTGCTTCTCCAGTCTTCCTTTTGTTTATTGCCACATTCAAGAAATCTGAGGAACCATTAAGACACACAGTGTCCCCTTGCTTAATCTTGGGACCTCTGTAATGTAATCTCAATAAAAAAAAATTTTATCCTTCATGGCTGAAAGCTTTGGGCAAAAAAGCACAAAATTAAATGAACAGAAGTGAAAGGTCAAAGCTACACAGATAATCAGAAACTCCAGTCTAACCACAGTACAGACATTGAAAATCTCAAAAGATCAGTGTGTCTTGCCAGACTTCCTCTCAAGCTCCTATGAGGCCTGTAACACACCTGCTTAGTCATTGCAACAACTTAATTTAGAGTTTAAAATTCATTTCTAAATCACGACACATCAAACTCCCCTATAAATAACTGCCTGATAAACACCAAAGCCAGAGCTGCAAGACAGACAATGCCCCAAAGTAATGGAGCTTCCAGCACACTACTTTACATCCTGTCTGTTGTGACTCAATGTGCTCACAACTACAGAAGCAACTGCAGCAATAGTAGTTTCTATAGAGATCTGCTAGCACCATCAGAAAAGGGGAGAATAAGATTATTCATCCCATACTACAACTACCTACAGGCTGAGGTTAAGCATCAAGAAGCCTCTTCATGGATTGCTGGCCGCCTTGAGTCCTCACAGGAGAAAGTTGGGGTATAAATAAAAATAAAAATAATATCAACATCTGTAACAGTTCAACAGTCTAGTGGTTGGAGTAGCAATTATTTTTTGAAAACAAATGCATGGTTTTTAAATAAATAAACAGTTTAAAGCAAAAAAGAACAAGCGACATATAAAACACAGGGCATTTTGGTGTGTTTTATTGAGATTTCTAAGAGTACACTTCCTGCAGCTGGATTGCAGCAGGGGTGTGATCCATTCCAATGATAGACTATGCTTCAAGTTGCATTAATAAAACTTATAATACACTAGCTGTGCCCTGCCACGCGTTGCTGTGGCCTTTAGTAAGAGTTTTGAATTCTCTGCCTGGCCTCGCTTCCTTCCTTCCCTCGCTCTCTTTCCCTCTCTCTCTCTCACACACTCCTTCCTTTCCCCTCTTTCTCTCTTTCCCCCTTTTTCTCTCTCACACTCCTTCCTTTCTCCTCTTTCTCTCTCTCTCTCCCTCTTTCTCTCTCTCTCACTCCTTCCTTTCCCCTCTTTCTCTCTCTTTCCCTCTTTCTCTCTCTCTCACTCCTTCCTTTCCCCTCTTTCTCTCTCTCTTTCCCTCTTTCTCTCTCACACTCCTTCCTTTCCCCTCTTTCTCTCTCTTTCCCTCTTTCTCTCTCTCACACTCCTTCCTTTCCCCTCTTTCTCTCTCTCTTTCCCTCTTTCTCTCTCTCACACTCCTTCCTTTCCCCTCTTTCTCTCTCTCTTTCCCTCTTTCTCTCTCTCTCACACTCCTTCCTTTCCCCTCTTTCTCTCTCTCTTTCCCTCTTTCTCTCTCTCTCACACTCCTTCCTTTCCCCTCTTTCCCTCTCTCTTTCTGTCTCTGGCATCCCTCCATCCTCCCCCTTCTTTATGCTTGGCCATAGGGGTTCAGTGTGGCATGTTTGCCCTAATTCTGTCATTGGTGGGGTTCACGATGCTCTTTGAGTGTTGGTGAACTGTGAATTCCAGTGACTACAACTCCCAAATGTCAAGGTCTATTTTCCCCAAACTTCATCTGTGTTCATATTTGGGCGTATTGAATGCTTATGCTAAGTTTGGTCCGGATCCATCATTGTTTGAGTCCACAGTGCTGTCTGGATGTAGGTGAACTACAACTCCCAAACTCAAGGTCAATGCCCTCCAATCTTTTCCAGTGCTTTCTGTTGGTCATGGGAGTTCTGTGTGCCAAGTTTGGTTCATTTCCATCATTGGTGGAGTCCAGAATGCTCTTTGATTGTAGGTGAACTGTAAATCCCAGGAACTACATCTCGCAAATGACAAAATCATAATTGTTTGAGTGATGGTCACTCCTTCTGTTGTGAGATGTTGTGTTGTGTTGTGGAGCCTCCCCTTCCTTTCCCCCCCCCCCCCCGCCTTTCCCTTCCCTTCCCTTCCCTTCCCTTCCCAGCACTCGCCTCTTTTGCTGTTCTTCCGTCGTCCCTCCCTCTGGCCGGATCGCGATCTAGGCAAGAGAGGCTTCATGCAAGGCTAGGCCCTGCACAGAACCTCCCTCGCCTAGAGGGGAGGGGAGGAAGAAGGAGGGGGAGGAGGTGAGATTGGGGAAGAAGAAGGAGGAGGTAAGAAGGAGAAGGGAGGGGTGGTGAGTTAGCGGCGTGTGTGTTTGTGTGGAAGGCAGGGGGGTTTGTTACCGGCGTTTGGTTGTGTTGCGGAGAAGGGAGGGGGTGTGCGTTAGCGGCGTGTGTGTTTGTGTGTTGCAGGGAAGGCAGGGGTGGTGAGTTAGCAGCATGTGTGATTGTGTGGAAGGCAGGGGGGTTTGTTACCGGCGTTTGGTTGTGTTGCGGAGAAGGGAGGGGGTGTGCGTTAGCGGCGTGTGTGTTTGTGTGTTGCAGGGAAGGCAGGGGTGGTGAGTTAGCTGCATGTGTGATTGTGTGGAAGGCAGGGGGGTTTGTTACCGGCGTTTGGTTGTGTTGCGGGGAAGGGATGGTGTGTGTGTTAGCGGCGTGTGTGTTTGTGTGTTGCAGGGAAGGCAGGGGGGCTTGTTACCGCCGTTTGGTTGTGTTGCGGGGAAGGGAGGGGGTGTGTGTTAGGGGCGTGTGTGTTTGTGTGTTGCAGGGAAGGGAGGGGTGGTGAGTTAGCGGCGTGTGTGTTTGTGTAGAAGGCAGGGGGGTTTGTTACCGGCGTTTGGTTGTGTTGCGGGGAAGGGAGGAGGTGTGCGTTAGCGGCGTGTGTGTTTTTGTGTTGCGGGGAAGGGAGGTGTGGTGAGTTAGCGGGGGGAGGGGTTGTTACCGGCGTTTGGTTGTGTTGCGGGGAAGGGAGGGGGCGTGTTTTACCAGAGCTGCGTTGGAGGAGGGAAGGAGTGTTTCAGGGCCGGAAGGGGTGGGAGGAAGTTGCGATGCGTGTGTGTGTGTTTGTGGCGGCGACGTGTTCGTGCTGGGCGAGGGAGGGAGGGAAGTGCCGTTCGGCCGTTCGGCCATGTGTGCGCGCGCGCTGGGGTCTTTGCGGCAGTGCGCATGCTCAGTTGTTTTGCCACTTTGTGAGTGTGTTGTTGTGTTGTTTGTAATTGTGAGTGGATTAGTTTGTACCGAGTGGGTTGTCCTAGGGCCATGGCAATTTTGGTGCAGTTTCGTTGGGGGGGTTTAGAGTTTACCTGTCCGGTATAACCAACCTAACAGATTTATATATATAGATTACTTCAAGTTAATAAATAGTACTGATTCAGATAAAGATTATTCAACTACTCACAAACTTTGAGTCATCTCTGCCCCATTCTACACTGTCATATAAAATCCAGATCATCCGCTTTGAAATGGAATAGATGGCAGTTCAAAGCAGATAATCCCACATTATCTGAGTGTGGATTCAGAAACCCAATTCAAAGCACATAATGTGGGATTTTCTAGTCCTAGTCGCCTCCAGGTTGGATTACTGCAATGTGCTCTACGTGGGGCTGCCCTTGAAGACGGCCTGGAAACAACAGTTGGTTCAAAGATCTGCAGCCAGACTGCTCACGGGGGTTTGTTACAGAGAGCGGTCGATCCTCCTATTCAAACAGCTCCACTGGCTTCCAATAAGTTTCCAGTCCCAATTCAAGGTGCAGGTCATCACCTATAAAGCCCTATAAAGCCCTTTCAGAGTCAACTAAAAACCTGGATGTTCCGGTGTGCTTTCAACGGAGCACCTCACCAGTGATTTTCCTGTCCCTATTGAGTTTCTGCACTTTATTTCGACGCTCAAACGGTCTACCTCAACATGTTTTATGACAACACTTCCCGCCCAATCAACTGGTCTGTTGCACTTTTCCTGCGCTCCTATAAAATGTATTGCATTCATTGAATTGTACCTCAGCTATGTTTTTTTCACAGTCATATTGTTCCTATGTTGTTTATAATTGCGTTGTAATGTTTTTATCTGATGTTTTAATATTAGTATTTGATTGCTGTGTTTTAATTGTAATTTTTGGGCTTGTCCCTTATAAGCCACCCCAGGTCCCCAGGGGAAATGGTTGGCGGGGTATAAAAATAAAGTTGTTGTTATTATTATTATTATTATTATTATTATTATTAGGAATATTCAGAGGTGGTTTTGCCATTTCCTTTGTCTGGAATATAGTCCATGGTACTTGATATTATTAGTTATTTATGTGCAAAATTGGAACTCAAAGCAACTGATACTGGGCTACATGATCCATTACTCTGTCTCAGTATATAGAACAGGTACCTAATGATTTCTGTATTCCAGTACATCTCAACATACTCCCTTCATAGCCCTGCCATCACATACCCCACATCAAAAAAGATCTGGCACCTTAACCACCCCATTGTGTGCCTTGCGTTCTGTATCCTCGATGATTTTAAAGGAAAGATAAGAACATCAGGCACTGAACATATACTAAACTCGTAACAGTTCTCATGACAGAAAGAAAAACAAGCTCATGGAAGAAGTATTTACCCAAGGCTATGAATTCAATCTATGGCACAGCCAAGATAAAAGATGTACCGCAAGCTTTGAACAAAATTGTCATTATAGTATATTTCCCATCTAAGCAAGAGCATAGCTTACAATATACATTCATGCAGTTCCTCGTGTTAATATAATCTTGTAACTTCTAAAAAGTGGTTCTAAAGGCTGCTACAATTAACAACAAATATCTATGCACAACTAGACAAAGATTCTATAAGTAAGACACTGCAGCTGAACAGCCATCTCCCCTATCATCCTGCACAAGTTAGCCATACGTTATTAGGGATTTCAAAATACAAAATACTCCAAAATCCAAAACTATCCATACGGATGGCAGAGAGAGTTACACCAAATTTTGTTTCATGCAGAAACTGATTAAACATATTGTATAAAATTAACTTCAGGCTAGGTGTATAAGTCCCAGATTTTGTTCTTGCTCTTCCTTACTTTATTTGTTTTAACGAATTGTTTTAATTTGTAATTGTTATTTATAAATTGTGTGATGGCATCGAGTGGTTGCCTGTGTGAAGCTGCCCTGAGTCCTCCCCTTAGAGGGTGAGAAGGACGGGATACAAATATGTGAAATAAATAAATAAATACTTATCTAGGGAGCCAATATAAATAGTCCCTGTACATACCAGGAGCTGACTGATAGTATTGTGGAATAATCAAACTGTATATAGATTTATATATGAAAATAAAAGGAGCAAAATCTGGGCTTTTCTGAAACTTTTTAATAAATCTGGATGTGGCCTATGTGGGTATTTTCCAAGTATTTTGTTTCAAGATATTAAAACAAATAGATGGTCATAATAAAAGCTCAAAATTAAAACAGTAGAATGAGATACTAATTTAGGAGACCTGGAAAAATATGAAATTTCTGAAGGACATTAATTCGTGCACACTCCCCCTAAAGGCACAGGTTCGCAGTCTGGGAGTTCTCCTGGACTCACCCTGGACTTGTGCGCCAGCTGCGCCCGTACCTTGAAAAGTCTGACTTGGCCACGGTAGTCCATGCTTTGGTTACATCCCGCTTAGATTACTGCAACGCTCTCTACGTGGGGTTGCCTCTGAAGACTGCCTGGAAGCTGCAGCAAGTCCAACGCTCGGCAGCCAGATTACTAATGGGTGCTGAGTACAGGGAGCACACCACTCCGCTGTTACACCAGCTCCACTGGCTGCCAATTAGCTTCCGAGCACAATTCAAAGTGCTGGTGTTAACCTATAAAGCCCTAAACGACTCCGGCCCTGTTTACCTCTCCGAACGTATTCTCCCCTACGAACCATCAAGATCGTCTGGAGAGGCCCTGCTCTCGGTCCCACCGGCCTCACAAGCGCGTCTGGTGGGGACGAGGGACAGGGCCTTCTCGGTGGTGGCCCTGCGACTCTGGAACTCTCTCCCACCGGAGGTCAGAACCGCCCCGTCTATCCTGACATTCAGGAAACGGGTGAAGACGTGGTTGTGGAGACAGGCTTTCAATGAATGAGACAACACCCTAGGATTTTGGATGGAAAATGATGTATATTTGATTTTAATATGACGACTGACCACCGTAGTTTTAAATATATTTGTTATTTTAAATGTGTTACTGTAATTGTGAACTATGATATTTTACTGATTGTATGTGTTTTTATGGTTGGAAGCCGGGCTGAATCCCTCAAAGAGGTGAGAAGGTAGGTATATAAAACTCTGAAATAATAAATAAATAAATAAACAGGACAGTCTCCATAGAAAAGGATTTTGTTAATAAGACATGGCAACAGAGAAGGCTTTCTCCCCCAGCTCATCTGAGATATTAGGATCATCCAGTGGAAGATAACACTATTTCAATGTCTGGATGAGGTTCTTCTATTATCCAGGTACCAATCCATGCAAGGCTTCAAATGGTAAGCATGGCTTGAAATTCCACACAAAAGCAGATTAAGAGGCAGCACAAGTATTTAAGAAGCAGTGAAACAGGTTCATAATAACTGCACCAGTAAGAAAGCCAAAAGGTGGAATTTGATTTAACTGCAATTTGAGCAGTATTCAAAAACAGCTCATATAAAAAAAACACTGCTGTACTCCAACCAGAAGGGTACCACGGCATAGATAGAGCCAGGTTATACTGATGACAAATTAGAAGTGCATAGCACATTAAAACCATAGCATATAAAGACAGAAGAAGTGAAAAGTTTCCTCAGCTTCTTGAAAATTTCCAGCAAAATATTTCAACAAGCTACAGTATTTAATGGACACACAGTAGATACTGAGAGCTAACTAGGAAGGAATTTAAGCAGTATATCATCCAACATTTCAACAGGCATGTACTTGAAAGAAATAAACTCTATAGCTGCTCTGTAAAGTTTTTCCCAGAAGGTTACTCTACACATCTAACTGTGAAGTGCCATCTGATAAAATCCTGTATGAGTGTAAGCACCTCTAAGTCAACTGTCAAACATATGGTGACCCCATTAATTTCTTAGGGTTACCATATGTTGACAATTGACTTGAAGGTGCTCAAGCTGGTTTTGCCAGTTTCTTCCTTTGAAATATCACCTATAGCACCTGGTATTCATGGGCAGTCTCTCATTTAAGTACTAACTAGGACTCAGCATAGCTTCCAAGATCAAATGGAATAAAGGACCTTCAGGGTGAAATGCTGTTCTCCAGAAAATAATTATTTAGAATGCCTGAATTACACCTTTCGTTTAAGGAGCGTAAAACCTCCCCATTGTATGCTAATGACACCAAGAGGCTTAAAAACCCTTTGTCTGAAATAAATAGTACAAGTTTACACTAAACTTCCAATCTCTTCATTCCAAGTCTGACAGTTTTACCCATCAGATTCTTGTTCAAATGAAGGTGTATCATAATTATTATTATTCCATTCAAAACATGCCATTAGACAAATCTCCCTACTTTCTGCTTTTCAGACAAGCCAAGAGGGAATCTGCTGGTTCGGAGGTGGGAAAAGCAAACTTCATGCCCCACTTGATGTCTCAACATTTTGTATCATCCTCCAATTGCCCTGTATTCTCACAAATCTTCAAAAACATGTACCTTAAAGCAAGCATTAAGCTCACTTCATAGATCTGTACCAGTCAGCATCGTGATACCGGTAACTAAAAGAAGTTATGAGGAAATTAATTAGTAACAATAGGAATCGATGGTCTTATTATAACAGAAACAACTTCAAAAGAAAATGGAACTAACCTCTCTACTCTAAACATTTGTTTCTGAGTTTGCAAGTTAGGTCAACAGCCAGATGTGTTAAGCTGGTCAACAAGTATATCAGGTTTTAGCAAGTCAGCTATTATGACACATCAAATTAAGAGCCTCAGAGGGTAGGACTGGCTTTGACAGCGATACTGTAACTACTCAGCCAAGCAGCCATTTATATAATTTTTAAGTACATGGGATAAAAGTAACTACCCAATACATAAAGAACACAAAGTTAATGTACTCTATTAGAGTGATACAAAGGCCATGTTTATGCCTGTACACAGTTTCAGACATGAAATGCTATGTGCCCCCCTTGAATTGTTCCTACAACACAATGCTAAATACCAAATAATCAAGGGAAGGTTAATATACTTGATGTATGCCATCATATATATATTCCACCCAACTAAGCATGTCATTTTAGAGGATCAGACGATACACCTTATCACCTGTATAACAAACTCCTAGTCACTGCAACTGTGCTGTGGAATTAAACTATGGGGGAAAGTTTCTGTCAATAGGCACTCATTTGTTCATTATGTTTTTCAGGTGAACAGAAAATCTGATTTTATGTGCTTATCAATTTCATAAAAGTTGCTGGTAAAAACACTGGAGCTAAACAAAACCTTGCAGTCTGACTTGAGGGTGCAACATTTATTTATGAATCTGAATAAGAAATGTTTCACAACAACACATAATCAGTCCACAGGCTCTGAGACAGCACTGACTACAAATAGAGAAACAGCTTATATTTTAATAAACTCAAAATCCACCTTGAACATGTTCCATGAAGTATATACAGGTCGGCTACCTAAAAATCTCCAGCATCTTGTGAAAGCCTTCAGGCCACATATCCAGCCTGACCAGACATGGATTAGAACTGCACAAAGAAGGTTGCACCTAAACATTACAAAAAACATACTGATGGTTCAAAAGTGGAATACACTTCATGGGAGTGTGATGGCCTCTCCTTCTCTAGAGGTTTTTTAACAGAGGCTAAATGACCATCTGTTGGAAGTGTTTTGATGTGTTCCTGAATGGCAGAAAGGTGTTGGACTGGATGGCCCTTGTAATCTCTTCCAAATCTATGATTCTATAGTGGTGGAAGGAGGCCTGTGGAATTCTTCAAAGAAACTATCTGCTCTCATGCTTGCCACAACACAAAAGTCCACCCATCATTTAATTTGACAGATATAGCAGCAAACTACATAGCGTGATGAAGTCCCATATTTACTGGATGCTATTTCTAAGGAGTCCATACTCCAACCCCTTTCCCAGAACTAAATAAAGCTGTTTAAACATGAACTTCAATTCCAGCATTCCAAGTGCTGGCTAGATGATGGGCAAGTATAAAGACCACTTATTTCACCTTAACTTCAAAAGTAAAAAGAGAGAAAAATCAAATGAAGATACAACTGCAATATCCAGATGGCTTGATCATGTTCTTATTGCTCATCCTCTAAATTGATATCCAATGGTTGCATAGCCTTATCCTATACCATGACATCACTCAGTGACATTAACCTGCACCTATTTAAAAAGATTTCACTGCACATGCTAATCTGTAAGATGTTATAAATGGAGGACACAAGTTGGTCAGACAGCTACATTCTCTGTAACCAATGGCAAATGTCTGTAATCAACACTAAGAAATGTGCCCCTTTACTAGAAATGCTTTTTATTAAAACAGTGCAACAGCGAAGATAATGTTATGAGCCGGTAAGTCTCTGGTTTGGATCTTACTAAGAATTTATAGGAGGATTTAGGAATTATGAACTCCCGCTTTAAAAATATGGGGATAATATCTGCCTACCTTTTAAAGGTGTTGTAAGAATTCCATCAATATGTGCTTTGAACATTCAAAAAGTACCATAAAAATCCTTATCTGTGTCCATTGTGTCTCAAGAAAATATATTTTATTACAGCATACAAATTTTGTGAAATATAATATGAAAAGAAATGTATCTCTGTACAGTATTAATGAGAAACACTTCCTGAAAATATGAATTAGCTGTGCTGGTAACCGTGACAAAACCTAAAATCCCAAAGCAATACATTTTCAGGAACAGATACAGGGACAAAACATGAGAAATTAGGGACAAAACATGAGAAATCAGATGTTGTGGGCTTTTGGCTCTCCTTTGTTCACAATAATACTGGATGATAGGCCTTGATCCAAGCCAGGAAGGCAATTATGTTCTTAACCTATTAACACTTTAACTCTCATCTGGCCTCCAGTCAAATATCATGAGGTCAACACACTGACATAATATAGAAAACTTGTGGGAATGTTTGTGAAAAGATGAGGAGCAGAAGGCAAGTTGTTATTATGCTATTATGCCCATGATTTTCTACATAGCTCCATGACAGCAGAGAACAAAATCATTATAAAAACAGAACAGGAATGCACTCACTCATTTCAAGAACATAAGCTGCTAAGTGGCTTTCTAACATACAAAGAGTAGAAAATTCATTACTAACTACAAGCACAAAATGTTGAACTTTGCTCTCAAAGTTTTCATTCAGCAAGGAGGAATTTCTGTTGCAAATTTTGAAATATAAAGCACATACCTCTTGAACATTTTAGATAAACTGTCCCTATAGTCTTAGGTCAGTCTTAAACAGCCAAAGTGTTTTCAGAGAGGACAAGTCCCTACACTATAGATTTTAGAGACATAAGCTTACCAATCCACAGTAGCAGCTATGACATGAGAAGTATAGTTTATGGCAGAAGCAAGAAGCTTGTGTTCACAGGATGCATTCCAGGACAAGAACATTTCTTTTTAAACAGGATTTAATATGAAAAGTTTACTACTAACCTGGAATCACAGCCAATCCATACTTGGCCTTGTCTGCTATCCAAATCACTTTTCAGGCACCTCTGCCGCACTCTAGCCAGCCAAGGTAACACCTAGTTTCTCAGTCACTCTAATCCACTTATGTCAGACTATTTTAGGGCCTGCAACAAAAACATACAGGTTAGTGCTGGGTTTTACAGGGCTCCAAAGAATTGGAAGCATTTTATTTTGGAAAGGTTGACTTTGGGCTTCACTAATCCAGCATCTCCTGGTTAGAATATTTCTTTGACCTATCACGAGCTCTTAGAAAAATATGTCCAATTTAAGAATAAGTAACTTATTCTTATCTTATTCAGTCAACAGCACAATGATTTTGTTTACACAATCAAATAAAAAATGAACTGGCCAAGAGTCTTCTGGACAAATAACAGCATGTTGCTAACTGAGCATATTGTTTTGTTATTTCTTGCATCTAGAAAGCTCTTTTTGTAAATTAAAAACTTCAAAGATTACAAAAAAAGTTTTCATGATTCATATTTTATTTCTATGTTGACATTTCTGGAGAAATTAAGATGAGCTTTTGTACTGTATTCTAAAATGGTTTGCTTCTTTTTTTTTATTAAAAAGGTCAGCATTTGCATCCCGAAGAAGCATGTTTTTGGTCATAAAACAGCTTTTCCAGTCTTGTTTATTACTATATTTTTCTAGATACATGGCATTACTATTATAGTTGTCATAGTCGAACTTTGTTTCTTTGTAATCTTTTGTACTACTGAGGACACTCCATCTGGGCAACCCTACAATGAAAATAGCTCCATGAATTATACCTGTATAATATCATTAACAGTTGGGATAATATATGTATACTATCATTAACAGTTGGCTCAACAAAATACTCCTTCCACATTATAGTCAGATTTGTTAGTCCACTTCAGTTTGGAACAAGTCACTCTTCCTATTATCTGTGGAGGTCTCTTCACTCACTTTCAACACTTGACAAAACCAAACTGGATGATTCTACTAAGATACACATGTCAAATATAGGCCCGAATCTAGCCAGCTACATCATCTTAAATGGCCCACAAGGCTTTCAATGCCAGGGCTACAATTAAAATAGCCATTTGGAGGCAAGCATTAGGCTAATGTGGCCCTCCATAAAAATGAGTTTGACACTCCTGTACTAGTCCATTGCTAAAAAGGTAGGACATCTTATATAACTGCAGTACTATACAACTTTTTAATGTGCTGTTCTTCTTGAATACAGATTCAAGTTTCCCCCGTTTAGAAGGAAACCTTGGTCCTATCCTAATCATTTTTCCCATTAGGGGCACTGAATGCTTCAGCTTGTTAAGCCTTTAAAGCAGAGCTTTCTAACCACTTCATATTGGTGACATACTTTTTAAACATGCATAATTTTGTGACACAGTAATTTGGTTTTACCAGCAAACCGGAAGTTAAACCAACCCCCTATCAGACATAGATATGTATAAATTGTAAAACCAAAATGTATGGGGAACCAACTTCTCTCATGAAAATCTTCCATTTATATATTTTTAATGCATGAGATTTTGCTTATTTCACACAGACTCAGACGTTTTTTTTCATGTCGAAGTGACACACCTCCACATTGTAGCTGGCACGGTAACATGTCGCAACACACAGTTTGGAAAGCTCTGCTTTAAAGTAATATCCACTGGTTTCCTCTGAAGGAAAAACAAGTGTAGTAAACAAAAAAGAGGTTGACAGGTACAGGCTGTCCCCAAGTTATGAACCAGACAGATTCTGTAGGTTTGTTCTTACACAGAATTTGTATGTAAGCTGGAACAGGTACATTTTTAAGTGGCTCTTTCTCTCTCTCTCTCTCTATGGGGAGTTCCACTTTAAAATGTTATATTATGCTATACCCTAGTTATATTTCACCTGGTAATGCTCAGCATTATTTTAAAATTTTAATTATTACATTTGTTGTGTTATTGTTAATGTTTACTGCTTATTTTCTGTTATGAGTTTTATTTTATTGTTTTGTATTACTGTTGTTATTGTTTTTACTGATGTATTGTGGGCTTGGCCTCATGTAAGCCGCACCGAGTCCCTTGGGGAGATGGTAGCGGGGTAAAAATAAAGTTTTATTATTATTATTATGTGAAATAACCTGTCTTTCTATATAGTGGGTCCTGCTCCATTTTAACAGCACAGGCCATCCTCAAGTTACAAATATCCGACTTACAAACGATTCACAGTTAAGAATGGGAGTTACAACAGGAAGTGAGAGGAATCTCCGCCTCGGAAGGGAAAATCACTTCTGAGTTATCATGGGGAAAAGGTATCTCCACTGAAGTTTTGTCACCAATCCTTGTTTCCAAAACAATCCACATTTTTCAAAATCCAATTCTCTCAGGGACGGAAAGTGAGGTGAAAATCTTCTAAAACAGGGTTAACACTCCTGTGGCATTTATTTTGCTGTCTGTGACCTGGTTAGAATATGTCACCTCCCTTTCTGTCCCTATGAGAATTGGATTTTGAAAAAAATTGGCTTGCTGTGGGAAAAAGAATTAGTGAGAAAGCTTCAGCAGAGACACTTTTCCCTCATGGTAATATATGCTTTTATGGTTTTATATGCTTTAATGATTTTAACCTGAATTGTTTTTAAAATTAACAAGGTTTAATACTGTTTTAATATTTGTATATTTGTAGATTGCATTATAATACTTTTTATTGTGAGCCTCTTTGAGTCTCCGTATGGAGAAAAAAGTGGGATATAAATAAACAATAATTATAACAACTCTTCAGGAGTGAATTTCCCTTCCAAGGGGGGAATTCCTCCCACTTCCTGTTGTCTCAGCCCTATTCTTAGCTGTGAATCATTTGTAAGTAAAATGTTTATAACTCGGGGGTTGCCTGTAATATATTCTTCAAGCCAATTGAAGGATCAACAAACCTGTTGTCTCAGCCCTGTTCTTAGCTATGAATCATTTGTAAGTCACATGTTTGTAACTCGGGGACTGTCTGTACTATACTCGTCAAGCCAATTGAAGGATCAACAAACCTGTTCTTTCAGCCCTGTTCTTAGCTGTAAGTCGGTGTTTGTAACTCGGTGATGGCCTGTGCTGTCAAAATGGAGCTGGGCCCACTATACGAAAGGGCTGGTTGTCCCACAACAAGGCCCCAGAACCCTTCCACACAACTATATAACCCAGATTATCAAGGCAGATCATCCACAATATCTGCTTTTAATTGGGGCCCCTTTCACACAGCTGAATAAAATCCCACAATTTGATTTGAAGTGGGATTTATGGCAATGTGGACTCAGATAACATAGTACAAAGCAGATATTGTGGGAGTTTCTGCCTTGATATTCTGAGATATAGGGCTGTGTGGAAGGGCCCTCGGTTAACTAAGGCTCCTTCCACACAGCTGAATAAAATCCCACATTATCTGCTTTGAACTCAAATATTATTTATTTATTTACTATACTTGTATTCCGCCTTTCTCAGCCTTATCGACAACTCAAGGCAGTTTACAAGCCAGTACACATAACAACAAAATACAAATTGAACATTAAAACAGTATAAAACCACAATAGAATAGAAACAATAAAAACCAGCATCATTATCATCAGCGTCTCCTAGTTAAATAACGTTGTCCAAGTTCCATTGTCGAGTGATTCCATTTCCTATGGTTTTTTTTTTTTTTTGGTCATGTCAGGAGCGACCGGAGAAACTGCAAGTCGCTTCTGGTGTGAGAGAATTGGCCGTCTGCAAGGACGTTGCCCAGGGGACGCCTGGATGATTTGATGTTTTTATCATCCTTGTGGGAGGCTTCTCTCATGTCCCCGCCTGAGGAGCTGGAGCTGATAAAGGGAGCTCATCCGCCTCTCCCCGGATGTTAGTTCCTATGTTAGTTACTCTGCATTTGTAAACACTTGCTCATATAACCATGTATTAACTGGTCTCCAAAACGTTAAAAGTGGGGGAGCTGATCTAATCTCCTTAGGGAGGGCGTTCCATAGCCAAGGGGCCACCACAGAGAAGGCCCTGTCTCTCATCCCTGCTAAATATATTGTAGTGTGGACTCAGATAACCCAGTTATTATTATTATTATTATTATTACTAACTTTATTTGTACCCCGCTAGCATCTCCCAAAGGACTCGATGTGGCTTACAAAGGCCTAGGCCCCAAAACACAACATAACAATACACAACCTAAAGCAAATTAAAAACAGTTAAAGCAATATTAAACAACAAGCAATAAACAATACAACAGGACACAATAAAAACTGGGCCGGGCCTGAGTAATGGGGTACAGATTAAAAGTGCTGATGTGACAGGTGCTACGTAAGGATTATGGGGTAAGTGCAGTGTGCCAGCAATCTTAATTTCTAGTAAAGTGCTTCTGTGACTTCTTATTGGAGGATTCCTATTCTGGAAAGGCACATCGGGACAGCCAGGTCTTTAAGCTCTTTCTAAAGACTGCCAACGCAGGAGCCTGTTTCAGATTCTTGGGGAGGGTATTCCAGAGTCGGGGGGCCACCACAGAAAAGGCCCTGTCTCACGTCCCCACCAGACGCCCCTGCGACGCAGGTGGAATCGCGAGCAGGGCCTCTCCGGATGAACGAAGTGAGCGTGTGGGTTCATACACAGAGATGTGGTCAAGCAGGTAGGATGGTCCCAAACCGTTTAGGGCTTTGTAGGTAAGCACCTGCACCTTAAATTGGGCTCGGAAAATAAACGGCAGCCAGTGAAAGCAGATATTCTGGGATTTTGTGCCTTGATATTCTGGGATTTCTTGCCTTGATATTCTGGATTATATGGCTGTGTGAAAGGGCCTTGAATCCACAGTGCCATATAATCCAGTTCAATATGGATTTCATACAGCTGTGTGGAAGGGCCTATGAGTGGTGGGAGACTTAAACATACCCAGTGAACAGATAGTTCTATCTATACTTCGAGTGGGGTTAGTAAAAGCCGGCAGTGTTGGGAATAAACAGAGGAGGCTTTGCAGTAAACCTGAGGAAGAGCTCACAGTATATTCAGCAGGCTTTGGATCACACTCGGCTAGAAAACAGGTTAGATGGATTGGGGGAGGGGGGTGTCTACCTAAAGGAGAGATCAGGAATCCCTGTCTGAGGAGGCGGAGGGGGGCCAGGGAGCACCTCACGTGCCCGGCTCTGCGGGGGTGGGGGAGGGGAGGCTTTGAGGCGCGCATCCCCACAAGAGGCCTAAAAACGGACAGAGCTGAGAGCCAGGCTCACATTTGGCAGGAAGGCCCTGTTTGAGGCGGCCTCCTCGCGCTCTGCTCACAGGGGAAAGCCAGGCCCCATTGTCCCGCCTCAGCCGCCAGCCAGCCCTCGCCCCACGGCGGTCCGGCCTCCCTTTCCTTCCCCGCCACCCTCGGCTTCTGCCCCTCCTCGCCGGCCCCAGTCCTCCCGCCGCCTCAGTCCGAATACCTTCTCCGGGAGAGGAAGGGACGCGGGTGTCAGTGCAGCACCCCGTTGCTTCCCGCCGCCGCCATCTTAACAGAAGCCCCTGAGCCTCAGCCCTAGCCAAGTCGCGCGAGAACTCACCACCGGGGAAGGAATCGAGAAAAGACGCGAGAACTGCGGGGAATTGGGTGGCGGGGGAGGAGGCAGGGCCGGACGACGTCCAGGTCTCGCGAGACATGGAGGGGAGGAAGTGACTTCCGCGAGACGTAAAGGATACTCCCGGTGACGTCACTTCTCGGGCAGGGGCTTCCTCAGGAGGAGAGGAAACAGGCCCCTTCCACATAGGGCAGTGTGGACTCAGGTAACCCGGTTCAAAGCGGATCTTGGGGGTTATCTGCCTTGTTTGGCTGCCTGGAAGGGCCCCGAGTCTCCTCCCTTTGGCCTCCTAAGCGGATCTATCGCGATTATCGCGATACTGATCTAAAATGGTCACCAAGCACGCTCCAAAGCATAACTCCTTGAGACGTCGGCCCTTTCCGCGCAGCTGTACCGAATCCACATTGAACCGGATTATATTGTGTGGACTCGGATAATCCGGTTCAAAGCAGGCCTTGTTATTCCGGATTATATGGCTGCGTGGAAGGGCCCCCCGCTTCTCCCTTTCACTCAGATTTGGGTCAACTGAACCGCGCGAAAAAGCGACTAATTACCCTCAATCTCTAAATCCGTGTTTAAAACGGATGGCGGTTGAAAGATGCAGGCGGAAAAGAGTTTGGGTGCTGAGCTCTCGCGAGACTTGGCGAGGCCCTGCTGTGGGCCTCCGCGTCCGAGATCTGTCAATAATCCCAGCTCGGTCTCGAGATCTCGCTGTGACGTCATACGGAAAGGAGGTTGCCGAGGTTGCAAGTCTCGCGCGACCTCCCGAGCCGAGTTGAACGACGCCTTGGATTGTTCAGCAGTTTTTGGACCAGACGACTTCCGCGAAGAGAGCGGGGTTCTCACGCCGCTCTTTGTAATCTCGCGAGATGTACAATGATAATTTTTTTTCCTGAAATATTTTCGAGATTTGCCATAGTCACAGTTAAGATGCGAGGTTGTCTTGTTCTGTCCCTCCAAAGCAGTGTTTTTAAGGCTCACAAATCTAGTTTAGCTAAATATAGAAGTGATTCTGGACACTGTTCCCTCCTGTTTACTTCCTGCTTCTTGACATCTCTGGCCCTGCAGTCCATTGAGGTCAAGATGGCTCTTCTGCCCAGTCATCCTCACAACTGCCTTTGGTATACAATTACTTGGCCTGCATCTGCATTGCCGTGTAATGCTCCGAAGTTAATTTTTGTGTGCATTTATTCTTAAGTCGTTGACGTGCTGGCTGAACAAGCCCTATGAGGAGCGGCTTAAGGAGCTGGGCATGTTTAGTCTGAAGAAGAGAAGGCTGAGAGGAAAAATGATAGCCATATATAAATATGTGAGAGAAAGCCACAGGGAGGAGGGAGCAAGCTTGTTTTCTGCTTCCTTGCAGACTAGGACGCGGAACAATGGCTTCAAACTACAAGAGAGGAGATTCCATCTGAACACGAGGAAGAACTTCCTGACTGTGAGAGCCATTCAGCAGTGGAACTCTCTACCCCAGAGCGTGGTGGAGGTTCCTTCTTTGGAAGCTTTTAAACAGAGGCTGGATGGACATCTGTCAGGAGTGATTTGAATGCAATATTCCTGCTTCTTGGCAGAGGGGTTGGACTGGATGGCCCATGAGGTCTCTTCCAACTCTTTGATTCTATGATTCTACACCAGGATAGCCAATACTCCAGAGGACAGGAGCAGAATTCAAAATGATCTTAACAGATTAGAGAGATGATTGGCCAAAACTAACAAAATGAAGTTCAACAGTGACAAATGCAAGATACTCCATTTAGGCAGAAAAAAACGAAATGCAAAGATAAAGAATGGGGGACAATGCCTGGCTCGAGAGCAGTACATGTGAAAAAGATCTTGGAGTCCTCGTAGACAACAAGTTAAACATGAGCCAGCAATGGGATGTGGCGGCAAAAAAAGCCAATGGGATTTTGGCTTGCATCAATACAAGTCTAGTGTCTAGATGCAGGGAAGTCATGCTACCCATGCTCTATTCTGCCTTGGTTAGACCACACCTGGAATCACACTGTGTCCAATTCTGGGCACCACAATTGAAAAGAGATATTGACAAGCTGGAATGTGTCCAGAGGAGGGCGACTAAAATGATCAAGGGTCTGAAGAACAAGCACTATGAGGAGCGGCTTAAAGAGCTGGGTATGTTTAGCCTGAAGAAGAGAAGGCAAAGTGGTGTCAGAGTGGTCACCACAGACCATCAGATAACACAGTATTTTCTGCTGGTCATGGGGGTTCTGTGGGAAGTTTGGCCCAATTCTGTCATTGGTGGGGTTCAGAATAATAATAATAGTAATAATAATAATAATAATAATAATAAACTTTATTTATACCCCGCCACCATCTCCCCCAACAGGAACTCGGAGCAGCTTACATGGGGCCAAGCCCGAACAACAAATTACAATACAAATTGCAGTAAAATAAACAACATGACAATAAAGTATAAAACATCAAAACATATAAACAATATACACAAAACATAGAAACCAAACCTAATGACAGACAGTGAGACTCATGTACATAAAATGATTTAAAAACTCAGGATGAGATAAAGGGGCAGAACTGTTTGTAAGGGAGAATTCATAGACAGAGAAATAAACAAACCTTTGTACAAGGGAGGGGGGAGAACTCCTGGGACAAGAACGTTGAGGTAGCAGAATGCTGAGAGGAGGCATGATGGCCATGTATAAGTGTGTGAGAGGAAGTCATGGGGAGGAGGGAGAAAGCTTGTTTTCTGCTGCCCTGGAAACTAGAACGCAATGGAACAATGGCTTCAAACTACAAGAAAGGAGATTCCATCTGAACATTAGGAAGAACTTCCTGACTCTGAGAGCCATTCAGCAGTGGAACTCTCTGCCCCGAAGTGTGGTGAAGGCTCCTTCTTTTGGAGGCTTTTAAACAGAACCTGGATGGCCATCTGTCGGAGGTGCTTTGAACGCAATTTTCCTGCTTCTTGGCAGGGGGTTGGATTGGATGGCCCATGAGGTCTCTTCCAACTCGATAATTCTACGTTACTAGGTATGGGCAAACCCTTTTCTCAGGCCCTCCTATCTCTCACTATCCTATCCTCCCTTCTCTCTTTATTTCCGCCTTCCCTTCCTTCCTTACCTCCCTCCTTTCTCCCTTTCATCCTTCCTTCCCTCTTTCCTCCCTCCTGTCCCCTCTCTCTTTCTCCCTTCCTTCCTCCCTTCCTTCCTTCCTTCCCTTTTGTCTTTCCTGCCTTCTCTCTTTCCTCCCTCCCTCCATTCCCTTCTACCCTTCCTTCCATTCTTCCTCCTTTTCTTCCCTTTTTCATTCCTCTGGGGGATGTTTAGCTGGGAGAAGTGATAATAGAGAAGGAACATGAGTACCATGTTTCAAGATTTTAAAGGGTGTCCCATCGAGGAGGAGGGGGGGGGGTTGACTTTCCACTGCTCTAGAGACCAGGGCACAAGGGAGCAATGGTTTCAAATGACAGGGAAAGAGATTCAACTGAGAAGATTAGGAAGAACTTCCTGGAGAGTGGCTTAGGCTGCCTGCGAGTGCGGTGGAGTCTCCTTCTCTGGAGGCTTTTCCCGCAGATGCTGTCTATCGGGAATGCTTTGATTGTGCCTTCCTGCATGGCAGGGGATTGGACTGGATGGCCCTTGGGGGTCTCTTCCAGCTTTAGGAATACATACCAGGAGTAGGCAAGACGAAGTCTAATGGATACACTTTTTCTCTTCTGTCCATCATCTCATCCTGACCAAGGCCAACCCTTTTGGGATCCAAACGTTTCCCTATTTCCCGTCTTTCTGCCTCCGAAAAAAAGAGGAAGAGGAGCAAAGGACAGAGAAGGGACTTAGAGAGAACCCCCTCCCTCCCAGCCCACCCACCCTGCGGCCCCCAAGTTAGAAAGCTTGTCCCTGCGTGCTCTACACATCTATATAAAATCCAGATTATCTGGTTTGAACTGGATTATATTCGTCTACACTGCTATATAATCCAGTTCAAAGCAGATAATCTGGATTTTATATGGCAGTGTAGATGGGGCCAAAGGGCCTTTCCACACAGCCATATAATCCAGAATATCAAGGCAGAACATCCCACAATATCCGCTTTGAACTTAGTTATCTTGGTCCACACTGCCATTTATCCTAGATCAAAGCAGATAATGTGGGTTTTTATCCAGTGGTGTGGAAGAGGCCTTAGATTCTACATCTCGATTGTAATATTTCCAGCTGATTCTGGAACAAACCCAGTATTTACAGTCCAGTTTTGAGTCTGTAACCCAGTGTATTCAAATATATAGAAACACACTACATGGTTTTACTTTAAGACAAAGCATTTTCATGCATAATGATAAGATTCCTGGGTCTTAGATCTCAATAAATACGCATAGAAGCAGAAAAGCAAAGTTGAGCAGCATCGCTCTTTCACTCAGCTGCTGTGACAATCTGGATGGGGACAAACTAGCTGAGGATCAATCCTGACAAGACAGAGGTCCTCCAGGTCAATCGCCCATCTGACCGGGATATTGGGTGGCAACCTGTGCTGGACGGGGTTGCACTTCCCCTGAAATCACAGGTCCACAGCTTGGGGGTCCTCCTGGATTCAGCACTGATGCTTGATGCGCAGGTGTCGGCGGTGGACGAAAGGCCTTTGCACAATTAAAACTGGTCCGCCAACTGCAACCTTACCTCGTGAAGTCTGACTTGACCATGGTGGTCCATGGACTACTGCAATGCACTCTATGTGAGGCTACCCTTGAAGACGACCCGGAAATGACAACTTGTCCAACGTTCGGCAGCCAGATTAATAACGGGCTAGTTACAGGGAGCGGTCTACCCCCCTGTTTAAGGAGCTCCATTGGCTGCCATTTATTTTCCTGTCCCAATTCAAGGTGCAGGTTATCACCTATAAAGCCCTAAACCATTTGGGACCCGCCTACCTTCGTGACCGTATCTCCCTCCATGAACCAGCTCGGGTCCTCTGATCTTCTGGGGAAGCCCTTTTTTCGCCCCTGCCAGTTTCACAAGCTCGCCTTGTGGGCACTAGGGAGAGAGCCTTCTCCTCTGTGGCCCCCCAACTCTGGAACTCATTACCTGGAGAGATTAGGAAAGCCCTTACCCTAGAAATCTTTAAAAAGAACCTTAAAACCTGGCTCTTCCGCTGCGCCTTTGGTGAGTAGGTACACAACCTCACACTATTGCTCAGCCTCAATGTTTTTGTCATTGGAGTACACATCCCCCCCCCCCCCCCCCCGCTTCGTGGGAAAGCTTGGTTCCACAATCCCTGTTTTAATTAGTTCCTCTTCGCAAATAACCTGCTCCTCCTTTTATCTCACCCGGGTTTTTAATCAGTTTTTTAATCAGTTTATTCTGCACATGTGGCCCGCCCATTGTTACTGCGACTGTGTTTATTCAAATCGAATCATTTATTTCGGTCATTGACCAGCACAGGAAATAGTCACATTTTCATACAAACTTGGTATGTTTGGTACATTAAAAATATAAATATAACGACTGAAGCACAATATGGGTGAGGGAGCAGAAGTGAAGGGGAAACAGGGTAAAAACATACAATGCCCAGATCCATCACCAAATTGTAGATTCAGAGAAGAAGCTACAATTTGGTGATGGATCTGGGCATTGTATGTTTTTACCCTGTTTCCCCTTCACTTCTGCTCCCTCACCCATATTGTGTTTATTGTAATCTCATATTGTTAATGTATTGATATGTTTTATGTAATTATGATGATGTTTGTTGCTTGTGTTTTTGGTTTTATTTTGCTGTAATTTGTTGTTTGGGCCTGGCCTAATGTAAGCCGCCCCGAATCCCCGTTGGGGAAGATGGTGGCGGGTTATAAATAAAGATGATGATGATAATGATGATGATGATGATGATGATTATTAATATTGTATAATGTGGATTTTATACAGCTGTGTGGAAGGGGCCTCAGAGATAGATATGGTCTGACTGTAATCTCTATATTAGATAATCAGAGAATACTAGTGTCTGCTGTTGTAGTTTACATGCTCACTAACCCTCCCTAAAGTGCGGAGGATGAGGACCATGTATACTGAATGGAGCTTAAATGGGAGAAATAGGAAATAAGTGTAGCTATTAAACATATTTATTCTGTGAAAAGTCTATCCCATCAAATAATTAAAGCGCTTTGATACCACTTTCATAGGATCATAGAATCAAAGAGTTGGAAGAGACCTCATGGGCCATCCAGTCCAACCTCCTGCCAATAAGCAGGAATATTGCATTCAAATCACCCCTGACAGATGGCCATTCAGCCTCTGTTTAAAAGCTTTAAATGCCATGGCTCCATTCTGGTGGCTTGGAGAATCTATTGCCCTCTGATAGACAAGAATTAGGGAGGAGACTTTAACAGCCTCACTAAACTATAAACCTCAGAATTCTGCAGGAAGCAGAAACCAGATTTTAAGTGGATTTTTTCTCTAGTGTGATGAAGTGGTAAGGGTCCTTCCACACAGACCTATATCCCAGAATATCAAGACAGAACATCCCGCAGTATCTGCTTTGAACTATCTAGGTCCACACTCAGATAATGTGGCATTTTCTACCTTGATATTCTTCGATAGTCTGTGTGGACGAGCCCTCTGTTCCTAAAATACAAATCCCAGCATTCCATAAAATGCAGCTGTGGTGGTTATGATGGTAGCAAAGTATGTTGTGTGAAAGAGATCTATCTCCTGGGGAACTTTGCTCTCAGATAACACTATGTAACAAAATTTGAAAAACTTTCTGTTCTAGTTTGAAAGTGTTATTTCCTGTTTAATTGTGCAGAACTGACTTTGAAAGTAGTTGTTATACTCCAGAAACTTCCTTTTTGTGGCTGCCACAAACTACATTAAATTGGCTGAGACTCGATGAGATATTAATTGAAAAACTGTCACAAAATGTGCTGGAGGAGGTCACACAAAAAGCAAGTTTTTGCAGTCTAATAAACCTTTTCCATGTTTTTATGATAGAGGTAAAAAAGATGGATGGATGGCATCCTTGAAGTGACTGGACTGACCTTGAAGGAGCTGGGGGTTGTGACGGCCGACAGGGAGCTCTGGCGTGGGCTGGTCCATGAGGTCACAAAGAGTCGGAGACAACTGAATGAATGAACAGCAACAAAAAAAGGTAAAAGTTGTCCCCTGACATTAAGTCCAATCATGTCTGACTCTGGGGTGTGGTGCTCATCTCCATTTCTAAGTCGAAGAGCTGGCGTTGTCCATAGACACCTTCATAGATACCTCCAAGGTCATGTGGCTGGCATGACTACATGGAGCACCGTTACCTTCCCGCCGGAGCAGTACCTATTGATCTACTCACATTTCCATGTTTTCGAACTGCTAGGTTGGCAGAAGCTAGGGCTGACAGTGGAAGCTCACGAAGCTCCCCGGAATAGAACCTGCGACCTTTCGGTCAACAAGCTCAGCAGCTCAGCACTTTAACCCACTGCGCTACCGGGGGCTCCCCTTTTATGATAGAACCAATTAGGAAATGACATTTATAACTCAGGAATAAACATTGTGTTAAATAGTGTAAAAGCTGCAGAGATGGCTGCCCCAATTGTTCCCTGGCAGGAATGGAAAACTCACGGTAGTACAGATGTTATTAGACTACACCTCACATCATTTATTTCAATTGGCTATGTTAGATAGGGCTAGTAGGGTCTGTCGCAAGGCCAAACTCCTGGTCAGTCACAAGGCCGAACAGGGCATAGGGTTACAACCTGTGCTTGACGGGGTTACACTCCCCCTGAAGGTGCAGGTTCGCAGCTTGGGAGTGATAATGAGACATGCCACATTATCACGGGGTGTCTGCGCTCTACACCACTGGAGAAATTACACTGCTTAGCTGGTATTGCACCACCTGACATCTGCCGGGAAGTAGCAGCCAATAGTGAAAGGACCAAGGCAGAGACATCCCCAGCTCATCCCCTGTTTGGGTATCAGCCAGCACGTCAACGACTTAAATCAAGAAATAGTTTTCTAAGATCTATAGAGACACTCGCTGGAACACCTCATCAAGCGAGAGTTCAAAAGTGGCAGGCTCAAACCCAGAACCTCAACCAATGGCTGATACCAAATGAGAGACTCCCCCCTGGGCACACAGAGGACTGGGCGACTTGGAAGGTGCTGAACAGACTGCGCTCTGGCACCACAAGATGCAGAGCCAACCTTCAGAAATGGGGCTACAGAGTGGAATCCATGACATGCGAGTGCGGAGAACAGCAAACCACTGACCACCTGCTGCAATGCAACCTGAGCCCTGCCACATGCACAAGGGAGGACCTTTTTGCAGCAACACTAAAAGTACTCCAAGTGGCCAGATACTGGTCAAAGGACATTTAATCAACTTGCAAACTCACAAATGATGTATTTTGTCTGTTTGTTTGTTTGCTTTGTTCTGTTAGAAATGTAATATAATTGACTGGTTGCCCTGACACGACAAATAAATAAATATCCTGGACTCATCCCTGAGCCTGGAACCCCAGGTCTCAGTGGTGGCCAGGGGAGCTTTTACACAGTTAAAGCTTGTGTGCCTTGGAAAGTCTGACTTGGCCGCTGTGGTCCATGCTCTGGTTACATCCCGAATAGACTACTGCAATGCACTCTATCTGGATTTGCCTCTGAAGACAGTTCGGAAGCTTTAATTAGTCCAATGCTCGGCAGCCAGGTTGTTCACAGGAGCGGGGTACAGGGAGTGCACAACTCCCCTGTTACACTAGCTCCACTGGCTGCCAATTAGCTTCCGAGTACAATTCAAAGTGCTGGTTTTAACCTACAAAACCCTACACGGCTCAGGCCCAGTTTACCTGTACAAACGTTTCTTCCCCTATAAGCCATCAAGGATTTTAAGATCTTCCAGAGACGCCCTGCTCTCGGTCCCACCATCTTCGCAGGCATGTTTGGCGGGGACGAGTGACAGTGCCTTCTCTGTGGTGGTCCCCCGGCTATCGAACTGTCGTCCCGGTGAGATTAGGTCTGCCCCCTCTCTCCTGTCATTCAGGAAGCAGCTAAAATCCTGGCTTTGGAGTCAGGCATTTGCAGGTTGACGGATGATTTAATACAGACTAAGAGTTATTTCGCCACAACATTTTGGACTGAACTGGATGTTGTTTTTAATGTGATGAATTGTTTTTATATGTATTTTAGAACTTATTTATTGTATATTTTATGTTATTATTGTATAGCATTTAATTTTGCTGTTAGCCATTCAGAGTCCCTCCACAGAGGTAGAGAAGAATGAGATACAAAAGTTCTAAATAAATAAATAAAAGGGAATTACTGTCCAACAACATCCAAAGCTCCACACAATTCCCACAACTTCCAGTAGCAAGGCTTGTTCCATGTGCAAATGGTGAGCCAGAGACACAGGTGTTCTTGTGGAACAGACACAGAAAGGAGATTCCATCTGAACATGAGGAAGAACTTCCTGACTGTGAGAGCTGTTCAGCAGTGGAACTCTCTGCCCCGGAGTGTGGTGGAGGCTCCTTCTTTGGAAGCTTTTAAACAGAGGCTGGATGGCCATCTGTCAGGGGTGATTTGAATGCAATATTCCTGCTTCTTGGCAGGGGGTTGGACTGGATGGTCCATGAGGTCTCTTCCAACTCTTTGATTCTATGATTCTATGACACATTTGGTCGGAAACAGAAGGAATGGGATGTTTATGTTCCAGCACCCCCAAATTGTGCTTTCAGTATAATGCTGGAAGGAATAGTGAGGAGAGAATTAACAACTTCTGCTTTGATTAATTTTGATTATTCAAACTTAAATTTCCCAGAATCCCTCCACATTGGCCATGTTGGCTGATGTGATCAAGGGTAGCTATCAAAAATAGTTTTCGGTGCATCAGTGTACACATGGTAAGATAATAGGTTCATTTGAGGTCTTGTTGACATATGACATTATAATATTATAATGTAATGCAATATAATAATAATATGATATTATAGTTATATATTTATATTACATGTAATATTACTAATAATATTACAATATAATTGGTATAGTACAATATAGCAATATTTAAAACTGATATTGTATATACATATAATATATTGCATATACATATAATATTTATAACATAATGTAATGCAATATAATACTAATAATAGTATGATATTATAATTATATATTTATATTACATGTAATATTACTAAGAATATTACAATGTAATTGGTATAGTACAATATAGCAATATTTAAAACTGATATTGTACTCTGCTAATAATATAATATATTGTATGTATATATACCTTGGAAGCCGCTCTGAGCCCCCGTCTAGGTGAGAAGGGTGGCATATAAATGTCGCAAATAAATAAAAATAAAGAAAAAAAGAACAGGCACAACTTGTTTCTGTGGTGTGGTTTGAGCATTGAATGATTACTCTGGAAACCAGGGTTCAAATCCTTGCTTGGCCATGGAAACTATAGGGTGACCCTGGGCAAGCTATTCTCTCTCAGCTTCTAGGTTCAGTTTGCCTTAAGTCAGAAACAACTTGAAGGTATTGTCGAAGGCTTTAATGGCCGGAATCACTGGGTTGTTGTAGGTTTTTCGGGCTATATGGCCATGTTCTAGAGGCATTTTCTCCTGACGTTTCGCCTGCATCTATGGCAAGCATCCTCAGAGGTAGTCTGGGGATGCTTGCCATAGATGCAGGCGAAACGTCAGGAGAAAATGCCTCTAGAACATGGCCATATAGCCCGAAAAACCTACAACAACCCAACTTGAAGGTATACATTTGGCCTCTAAAATTTGCCTTTAGTAAAGAGAAGAATCATCTGATTCCTAAGGATCAACCAGCAGAGGGCAGCAAATACCACCTAAACCAGGAAACCATATTATAAAATTATATGTATTATTTCTTTTCTTGAGGATTACAGGAATTTTAGTCTCTTTAACAATCCTAAACCAGCATGGTATAGTGGTTTGACTGCTGAAACAGAACTCTGAAGTCCAGGCTTTTGATCCCTGTTCAGACATGAAACTAATTGATTGACTTTGGGCAAGTCAGTGCAAGTGACTTCTGGTGTGAGAGAATTGGCCATCTGCAAGGACGTTGCCAAAGGGATGCCCGGATGTTTTGATATTTTACCATCCTTGATCACTCCTGACACGGGGAAAAAAGGAGAGAAAATTACAATAATATTCTGAAGAAATATTGGACATGACTTGATGGTACACACAACAAGAACACTGAGTTAGTAGCAAGCTTTACATTAAAATATGTTGGCATTTTTGGTCTCCTTTGTCCCATATCCACTGCAACACTCCAACCCCACAAGAGCTCCGAGGCTGAATTTAGTCCTTAGTTAGAAAGATTTTCCTACCTTTGATTGCCTTGGCTCATCATAACTCCCAGTAATGCATACCAACACCATGTTAACAATAGCTTCTATCAGTGTTGCCCTCCATACTAAATTCTTAAGGATCAGTAATAACAAAGTTGGAAGGTCTCCTAAGTATCCCCAGATAGCTAAAGGACTGTAAGGAATTTCTGAGAAGTCATTCAGACTTACCCCAAACAAGGAACGTTGTTGTCTAGTTCTGTCCGTGACTACTCAAAAGTAATCCAAAATCCCAAATATTCCAAAATCATCCATATGGATGGCTGAGATAGTGACACCTTTACATTCTCATGAGTCAATATACCAAAAAATATTTATGCACATAATTATTTAGTATTTAAAATATTACAAATAAATTTTAACTCCAGGTTATGTTTGAAATAAAATTAATTTTGTGTTTGTCCTATTTACTTATTTATTTATTTACTAGGGACCCGTCTTCAAGATCTCCCCAGATATTCTTAAATCTGGGTGGGAAAACTAAAAATCATATCTTGCTTGCAGACTCTTTATTGTTCTATAACTATTGAGGAGGAGGGGTGCTATGGGTCAACAACAGTATCTGCCTTTCTGGATGCCAACATCCAAGGATGTTCAAGTTCCAACATATATAATGGTGTTGTAAAATGGAGTCCCTTATAAAATTGAAAAATCAATATTAGGTTTTTGGAATTTTGACAAGGGAATGATATCTGCAAGTGATGAATACTGGAACCTGTGGTTGCAGAATCCCTGGATATTGGGAGCTGAGTGTAGAGCACAGAAATAGGAAAACAGTGTGTCTCCAGCCATTGTGAACTACTATTTCCATCACCCTCAACTATTAAGCAACACCCAGAGAGTCCCCACTCCCATAGTAATGCCTATGATTGTGATGCCGAACACGAATTTGGGAGGCCCTGCCTAGGCAGAGACCAGCCAGACCCAAAAGGAGCATCTGGAACACCTGGCAAGATGGCAAGCGCCAAAAAGATTTTTCCCTAATTTTCCCAAATAAAGTCTCACCAAGTTGAAGGAAAGCCACCAAAGTTTTATTTCATTCCAGCTGGAAAGGATGACAATTGCAGTAATCAGCCAACAAATTGACAGGTAAATACAGAATATATAGCTTTCAGATTCAAAATTTCCATGCCCACCGCCCTGAGCCGGCTTCGTTGTGATTGGCTGCGATGTCAGCATGTCGGGAGGAGATCCAATGAGGGCCTTCCCCCTGCTTTGGCCGCTCAGCCAATGAGGTGGGAGGGAGGCGGGCAACAGGGGAACAATGAAGAAATGTCCAGGTGACTGGTTTACAAATGACCGGTGTTTGCCAAATGACTGGGCGATAGCTTTAGGCTCTCAAGCCTGACCTGAGTTATTGTTTTTGTCTCTTGAATTAACATTTTTGTCTGGCCCCAAGAGGCCAGGTCCCTTGTCTTACTGTCCTGAGATATGGAGTTCATTGATGAAGCAGAGATAGGTTCCAGAGGTCAGGATGTGGCACAGCAGGAAGGCAGTGACAAATCCCTGGTTCCTCGCAGATGGGGAAATGTCCTTTGTGTTGAGTGATTCAATATGTCCATAGACTCCATTATTCTGCATGGCCTGGCTATCAGCCTTTCGAGGTCCAGGCAAGTAGAGCCATTTACTTATTGAAAATGGATCTGGTTGAGTCCTTTGTTAGGGGATTATTGGCTCGGGAAGTTTGGAAACTCCCAACAGCCATGAGTTGCTGGTTTATGAAAAGGCAGCTTTGCTTCATATTTTCTTATATAGACATACATACATATGTAAGGCAAAAGCTACATATCGCAAGTGCTGAACCTGACTCAGCACATAGAAGATGGCTTTGAAAGGCAGCGAATCACAGGAGCTGTCTTCATAGACCTGTCAGCAGCTTATGATACTGTAAACCACCGCCTCCTCTTGAGAAAAATGTATAATATCACAAAGGACTACCATCTCACCTGCCTCATAGGAAACCTGCTACAAAACAGGAGCTTTTTTGTTGAGTTCCAGGGCCAGCATAGCAGATGGCGGAAACAGAAGAACAGCCTGCCTCAGGGGAGCGTGCTTGCTCCATCCATGTTCAACATCTACACAAATGACCAGCCACTGCCAGAAGAGACAGATAGTTTCATCTATGCCATTACCGCTCAAGCAGGGAGTTTTGAGATGGTTGAACAGAAGTTCTCTGAAGCTCTAGGTGCTCTTATTGCCTATTACAGGGAAAAGCAGCTGATCCCTAATCCATCTAAAACACAGATATGTGCCTTTCACCTTAAGAACAGACAAGCATCCCGAGCTCAGAGGATTACCTGGGAAGGAATCCCACTGGAGCATTGCAGCGCACCCAAATACCTGGGAGTCACCCTGGACCGTGCTCTGACCTACAAAAAGCACTGCCTAAATATTAAGCAAAAAGTGGGTGCTAGAAACAATATCATACGAAAGCTGACTGGCACAACCTGGGGATCACAACCAGACATAGTGAAGACATCTGCCCTTGTGCTATGCTACTCTGCTGCTGAGTACGCATGCCCAGTGTGGAACACATCTCACCACACTAAAACAGTGGATGTGGCTCTTAATGAGACATGCCCATTATCACGGGGTGTCTGCGCCCTACACCACTGGAGAAATTACACTGTCTAGCCAGTATTGCACCACCTGACATCCGCAGGGAAGTAGTAGCCAATAGTGAAAGGATCAAGGCAGAGACATCTCCAGCTCATCCCCTGTTTGGGTATCAGCCAGCACGTCAACGACTTAAATCAAGAAATAGTTTTCTAAGATCTACAGAGACACTCGTTGGAACACTTCAGCAAGCAAGAGTCCAAAAGTGGCAGGCTCAAACCCAAAACCTCAACCAATGGCTGATACCAAATGAGAGACTCCCCCCTGGGCACACAGAAGACTGGGCAACTTGGAAGGCACTGAACAGACTGCGCTCTGGCACCACAAGATGCAGAGCCAATCCTAAGAAATGGGGCTACAAAGTGGAATCCACGACATGCGAGTGTGGAGAAGAGCAAACCACTGACCACCTGCTGCAATGCAACCTGAGCCCTGCTACATGAACAATGGAGGACCTTCTTGCGGCAACACCAGAGGCACTCCAAGTGGCCAGATACTGGTCAAGGGACATTTAATCAACTACCAAGTTTGCAAACTCTGTGTTTTTTTATCTGTTTGTTTGTTTTGTTCTGTTAGAAATGTAATCCAATGGTTGCTCCTGACACGATAAATAAATAAATAAATAAACATATAGGGAATGATGAATGGGAGCATACACAGAGTTAATAGGGAAGGGGGGATCATACAGGGTTGAAGGAGGACTCATGCCAGCCCCCCCCCCCCCCATGTCCATTAATAAAAACAGGAGGAGAGACGGGATTATGGGATCATTCCAGCCTGATGTCCTTGGCAAAACTATGAATTCCCTGATTCTGAACTATCTTTTACAGAACCCTGGGGAGGAGGGGTGGTCACCTCCGATTACAATTGTTTTCACCTTTCCTATCCCTGTTAGCTCCTCCTATCATCCAACCTTTTGTTAAGTTAACCTATCATCCAAACTTTTCATCAGCTGGGCCCACATCCAACTGCCTCAACTAACCCAGCCTTGCCTTCCCTTGGGATGGCCATGCCGTGCTACTTAGCTTTCCTTCTGGTATGCTGCTTCTGCTCTGGTGTTTGGCTTCTAGTTTCTCCAGATCCTGGGCTTTTGTCTCAAGGTCGAACCCAGCTGCAACAGGCCCATGAATTGGCTCGACATCCCCAATATGGGAGTTGTTGGACTGGGGCCTTGGAGCAAGTGGATACTGGCTGTAGAGAGTTGGATGAAGAGAAGCAAAGCCGCATTGCACTTGCCTTTGCTCATTGCCACCTGCAAAGGTGAGTCAGGCCTCCTCAATTTGTCATGGCAATCCCAATTAATCCTATGTTATTCCCACTTTTTTCAGCTGCTTTTAAAGTCTCCCAGTTTCTCCTCTACTCCTTCCCTGACTTCCCTCTTTGTCCCCAGCTTGCTTCAATTGCTGCAGTCTGAGTGCCAAAGATGTTAACGGGAGGGGGGAGAAGAGGTGGCATAATCCTGCCCTTCCCAATAGGCTCAGGCAAAATCAAACTGCTGCACCATCTCCCAACTTGTCTGTTCTTCCTCATTAATAACTTGCACTGTCTTTATTACACTATGCTGGCTGGCTGATACCCAAACGGGATGAGCTGGAGATGTCTCTGCCTTGGTCTCTGCTACTTCCCGGCGGATGTCAGGTGGTGCAATACCGGCTAAGCAGTGTAATTTTTCCAATGGTGTAGGGTGCAGACACCGCATGATAATGCGGCATTAAGAGCCACATCCACTGTTTTAGTGTGGTGAGATGTGTTCCACACTGGGCATGCATACTCAGCAGCAGAGTAGCATAGCGCAAGGGCAGATGTCTTCACTGTGTCTGGTTGTGATCCCTAGGTTGTGCCAGTCAGCTTTCGTAGGGCTGTCCAAACACGGAAAAATTTGTTTCTAAACTCGATTCGTTTTTAGGGGTTTTTTGCATTTCGTTATTTAAAAGAATTCTGAAATTTTCCTTTAAAAAAGTTCGATATTTACGAAATTTCGGAAATTGTAAAACAATTACGAAACAATCACGGATCGATTACGGATCGATTCGTTAATGGCGGCCGCGATCGCGCAATACGCTAAAAAAACTTCTGAAGCTTCCCTCTCCCTCTGTTGTTGACTGTTGATGTGATAATTATATTTTTTTTCACTGAGAAAACAAACAGCAACCCTAAAACTTGCACCAGACATGCGGAAATAATAACGAAACATTTACGAATCAATAACGAATCAACAACGAACCATTTACGAAACGAATTGGAAAAATTCGTTTCGTTTTTTAGTTGCTCCTGAATGGTTCAATATCGCTTTGTTATAAAAAAAAAACGAATTTTTAACGAATTACGAAATTACGAAACGAAACCGCCCAGCCCTATGATATTGTTTCTAGCACCCACTTTTTGTTTGATGTTCAGTCAGTGCTTCTTGTAGGTATCAGCCAGCACGTCAATGACTTAAATATAGAAATAGTTTTCTAAGATCTACAGAGATACTCGCTGGAACACCTCAGCAAGCAAGAGTCCAAAAGTGGCAGGCTCAAACCCAGAACCTCAACCAATGGCTGATACCAAATGAGATACTCCCTCCTGGGCACACAGAAGACTGGGCGCTGAACAGACTGTGCTCTGGCACCACGAGATGCAGAGCCAACCTTAAGAAATGGGGCCACAAAGTGGAATCCATGACATGCGAGTGTGGAGAAGAGCAAACCACTGACCATCTGCTGCAATGCACCCTGAGCCCTGCCACATGCACAATGGAGGACCTTCTTGCAGCAACACCGGAAGCACTCCAAGTGGCCAGATACTGGTCAAAGGACATTTAATCAACTACCAAACTTGCAAATTTTGTATTTTGTCTGTCTGTTTGTTTGTTTTGTTCTGTTAGAAATGTAATACAATTGACTGGTTGCCCTGACACGACAAAAAAAAAATCACACTGTGGCCCTATCTACATTGCCAGGTAATGTAGTTTAACTGTTCCACACTGGGCATGCGTACTCAGCAGCAGAGTAGCATAGCGCAAGGGCAGATGTCTTCACTGTGTCTGGTTGTGATCCCCAGGTTGTGCCAGTCAGATTTCGTATGATATTGTTTCTAGCACCCACTTTTTGCTTGATGTTCAGGCAGTGCTTCTTGTAGGTATCAGCCAGCACGTCAACGACTTAAATATAGAAATAGTTTTCTAAGATCTACAGCAGTGGTTCTCAACCTGGGGTCCCCAGATGTTTTTGGCCTTCAACTCCCAGAAATCCTGACAGCTGGTAAACTGGCTGGGATTTCTGGGAGTTGTAGGCCAAAATACCTGGGGACCCACAGGTTGAGAACCACTGATCTACAGAGATACTCGCTGGAACACCTCAGCAAGCAAGAGTCCAAAAGTGGCAGGCTCAAACCCAGAACTTCAACCAATGGCTGATACCAAATGAGATACTCCCCCCTGGGCACACAGAAGACTGGGCGCTGAACAGACTGGGCTCTGGCACCACGAGATGCAGAGCCAAACTTAAAAAATGGGGCCGCAAAGTGGAATCCACGACATGCGAGTGTGGAGAAGAGCAAACCACTGACCACCTACTGCAGTGGTTCTCAACCTGGGGTCCCCAGATGTTTTTGGCCTTCAACTCCCAGAAATCCCAACAGCTGGTAAACTGGCTGGGATTTCTGGGAGTTGTAGGCTAAAAACAAAAGGTGACCCCAGGTTGAGAACCACTGACCTACTGCGATGCAACCTGAGCCCTGTCACATGCACAATGGAGGACCTTCTTGCAGCAACACCAGAAGCACTCCAAGTGGCCAGATACTGGTCAAAGGACATTTAATCAACTACCAAACTCGCGAATTTTGTATTTTGTCTGTTTGTTTGTTTTGTTCTGTTAGAAATGTAATACAATTGACTGGTTGCCCTGACACGACAAAAAAAAAATCACACTGTGGCCCTATCTACATTGCCAGGTAATGTAGTTTAACTGCATTGAACTGGATTATATGAGTTTTCACTGCCATATTATGCAGTTTGATGCAGTTAGACTGCATTATATGAAAGTGTAGATGGGGCCTGTGATGTTACATGACTACACATCTCAATTTTGCCAAAAGTATTTCCTTAGTAAAGGGGTTGTGTTGGAGCGGGTAGAGTAGGAAATAAAGAGTCAAGAGTCTTGGTTTGAACCATAGGAGTGAAAGAGGGTGAATTCTAAGGAAAATAGGTTTGCTATTTGATGTACTATTCCTTCAGGATGCCTGTCCCATTAATCCTGGTGTAAAGGGCTAATATACAACAGCTTGTGCTGTTTTCCCCATGGCTTCACTTCCAGTAACAGGTGGCCTTGCATTTGGGGATCTCCAACCAGCTGCTGCTGTTAGAGAAGGAGTAGATGAAAAGAAAACAGGAGGAATGTTCTTTTCTGGTAGCATGTTAAAATCACTTAGGAAAATAAATAATATGGATATCTTCATGGGAGGCATATTGCTGTCAGAAAGTGACAGGCAAGGGATTTCAACAGAAGATGAAAGAAGCAAGGGAAGAGTCCACTTAGATTAAAATGGTTTTGGAGGGTAGAAGACCAGAAACTGCAACTATTTTAGGCCACTGCTTGTTGTTCAATGATTGTTTTTTATATTGTGTTAGGTATCTGTTTGTTTTATATTGTTTACTAGCTGTCCCCTGCCAATCATTGCTGTGGCCCCGTGTGGTAATGAGAAAGTGTTGGTTTCTAATATATATAATCGATTTATGCAAGTGGGTAAACAGTTTTTCTTGTTGGTTCTTTGTCATTCTTGATGTGGGTTGTTGTAGGTTTTTTCGGGCTGTATGGCCATGGTCTAGAGGCATTTATTTATTTTATTTATTTATTTACTTTACTTGTATACCGCAGTTTCTCAGCCCAACAGGCGACTCAACGCGGTTTACAACAAGGATAAGAATCAATCAACGATATACAATTTAAAACCATTAGAGCACAATATATAATATTGACACAACAATAGACAACACAATGTATCTCATAACTAGAGTCGTGATCCAATCCGTCGTCCAAATTTCCATTCCTGTAGTCATCACATTCATTGCACTGTTTAACCGAATGCCCGTTCAAACATCCAAGTTTTTAATCATCTTCGGAACACCATTAGCAAGGGGGCTGATCTAACTACAGGTGAACTATAAATCACAGCATTCTCTCCTGATGTTTCGCCTGCATCTGTGGCAAGCATCCTCAGAGGTAGTGAGGTGGTTTGCCTACTCTGGAACATGCAACATATCATTGTCCTTCTTTAGGGGTCTCTTTCAAATCTATGATACTATATCTCTGTGTGTGTGTGTGAATCATATCTATCTATATCTATGGCTGGATGGCTCTTTGTCAGGAGGGCTTTGATTACATTTTCTTGCCCTGGTGAAAGGAGTTGGACTGGATGGACTTAAGGCAACATTTCTGTTAGTCATGGGAGTTCTCTGTGGGAAGTTTGGCCCAATTCTCTTCATTAGTGTGGTTCAGAATGCTCTTTGATTGTAGGTTAACTATAAATCCCAGTAACTACAACTCCCAAATGTCAAGGTTTATTTCCCCCCAAACTCCTCTGTATTCATATTTGGACATATGGACTATTTGTGCCAAGTTTGGTCCAGAACCATAGAGTCCACAGTGCTCTCTGGATGTAGGTGAACTACAACTCCCAAACTCAAGGTTAATGCTCACCAAACCCTTCTAGTGTTTTCTGTTGGTCATGGGAGTGCTGTGTGCCAAGTTTGGTTCAGTCCCATTGTTAGGGAGGTCGCGAGGGGTTGTCAAAGGGGTTCCCAAAGACCATCAGAAAACACAGTATTTTCTGTTGGAGCTCTGTGTAGGAAGTTTGGCCCAATTCTATTGTTGGTGGAGTTCAGAATGCTCTTTGGTTGTAGAGGAACTATAAATCCCAGCAACTACAACTCCCAAATGTCAAGTTCTGTTTTCCCCAAACTCCACCAGTGTTCACATTTCAGCATATTGGGTATTTGCGCCAAGTTTGGTCCAGATCCATCATTGTTTGAGTCCACAGTGCTCTCTGGTTGTAGGTGAACTACAACTCCCAAACTCAAGGTCAATGCCTACCAAACCCTCCCAGTATTTTCTGTTGGTCATGGGAGTTCTGTGTGCCAACTTTGGCCGATTTCCATTGTTGGTGGAGTTCAGAATGCTCTTTGATTGTAGGTGAACTATAAATCATACACAGCCTTTTGAGGGAAGATCTGCGGTATCCAGATATTTCAAGACTGTATCTATAATGTTTGCCTCAGCTTCTTCCATAACATTTGTCTTCTCCTTGCAGGTCTGGGAGGAGGTTTCCACCTTGCAAGCCCCACAGCTCCATCCGTGACTGCACACAGCACATGGACTCAGTGGCGTTTGGGGTCTACACAGAGTTCTTCACTCATGCTCATAGCATTTGCTATTTTCTGCACAATGAAGCCTGGCAGCAGCGAGCTCAAGACACTGTACACAGGTCAGGAAAACCGAGCCCCTTCTTTATTTTCCAAAGAGGCATGTTGTTAATTTTTATTGAATGCCTTCAAGTTGTCGGTTTTTCGGGCTATATGGCTATGTTCTAGAACAGTGGTTCTCAACCTGTGGGTCCCCAGGTGTTTTGGCCTACAACTCCCAGAAATCCCAGCCAGTTTACCAGCTGTTAGGATTTCTGGGAGTTGAAGGCCAAAACATCTGGGGACCCACAGGTTGAGAACCACTGTTCTAGAAGCATTCTCTCCTGACGTTTCGCCTGCATCTATGGCAAGCATCCTCAGAGATTGCGACCTCACAACCTCTGATGTTGCTTGTCATAGATGCAGGCGAATTATCAGGAGAGAATGCTTCTAGAACATGGACATATAGCCTGAAAAACCTACAACCCAGTGATTCTGGTCATGAATGCCTTCGACAATGCCTTCAAGTTGACTCTGACTTACAACGTCCCTCTTCTAGTGTTTCTTTGGTCATATGTATTCAGAGGAAATTTGCCACTGCCTTCTTCTAAAGTTCAGAGGTTGTGACATTCCTCCTACAAACCAAGAAGTATCCTTTTTAGGGCATGACAATCCTCCTTGAGTGTATGTATATCTAGGTAAAGGTAAAGGTAGTCCCCTGACATTAAGTCCAGTCATGTCTGACTCTGGGGTGTGGTGCTCATCTCCATTTCTAAGCCAAAGAGCCAGCGTTGTCCGTAGACACCTCCAAGGTCATGTGGCCGGCATGACTGCATGGAGCATTGTAGATATATATATCTACAGATGATCAAAATTAACTCTAGATTATTCTATTTTAGTATTATTAGAATATAATACAATAGTAGTGCTATTCTAACAATATAATATTATATATACATATAATATTTATAATATTATAATGTAATGCTATATAATAATCATCATCATCATGATCATCATCATAAGATATTATAATTATATATTTATATTACATGTAATATTACTAATAATATTACGATTTAGTAATATTATGGTGCAATATAGCAATATTTAATGCTGAAATTGTACTATGCTAATAATATAATATATTGTATGTAATATATACCTTGTAAGCCACTCTGAGTCCCCTTCGGGCTGAGAAAGGCGGCATATAAATGTCGTAAATAAATAAAAAAATAGATTATGTACAGGCAGATCCTGATTTACAAACATCCAACTTAGAAACAACTCTTTGGGCCCTTCCACACAGCCATATAACTCAGAATATCAAGGCAGAAAATCCCACAATATCTGTTTTGAACTGGGTTATTGGAGTCCACACTGCCATATATTCCAGTTCAAAGCAGAAAATGTGGGATTTTATTCAGCTGTGTGGAAAGGACTCCACTGTGATGGGTCTGGACCAAATTTGGCACAAATTCTCAATATGCCCAAATGCAAACACTAGTGGAGATTGGGGAAAACAGGCGTTGAGATTTGGGAGCTATAGTTGCTGGGATTTATAGTTCACCTACAATCAAAGAGCATTCTGAACCCTACCAACGATTGAATTGGGCCAAACTTCCCACACAGAACCTCCATGACCAACAGAAAATTCTGTGTTTTCTGGTGGTCTTTGGTGACCCCTCTGATACCCCCTCGTGACCCCTCCAGGGGTCCCGACCCCCAGGTTGAGAAACACTGAGCTAAACATTAGTCAGCAATGTGACACAGCAGCCAGAATAGCCAATACAATCCTGAACTGCATCAGTAGAAATATAGTGTCCAGATTAAGGGAAGTAATAATGCCAATCAATTCTTCTTCTCTAAAGGTTTTTAAACAGAGGCTAGATGTCTATCTGTTGGGAGTTCTTTGATTGTATATTTCTGCATGACAGATTGGGGTTGGATTGGGTGGTCCTTTGATCTCTTCCAACTCTGTGATTACTTCTGTTGACTCAAAATGATGTTTTCTTTTAATGAAAAATAGTTGCCTTATTTGTTGCTGAATCGCACTGCTGGGTCATGTTAATAATAACTTGATTTGTACCCCGCCTTCATCTCCCAAGGGGACTCGGGGCAGCTGACATAGGACCAAGCCAAACAATTACAATAAAACAAAATAAAATACATACATATATACAAGACACATGACAACATCAAGTAAAAATGTTTATAAAAATGCTTATACAACAATATAATCTATATAAATAAAAATGTAATGTTCGTTTGTAGGATTAACATAACTCAAAAACCACTGAATGAATTGCCACCAAATTTGGACACAGGACACATACTAACCCAAGGAGTGACCATCATTCAGAAAATCGATTTTGTTATTTGGGAGTTATAGTTGCTGGGATTTATAGTTAACCCACAATCAAACAGCATTCTGAACTCCACCAACGATGGAATTTAACCAAACATGGCACACAAAACTCCTATAACCAACAGAAAACACTAGAAGGGTTTGGTGGGCATTGACCTTGAGTTTGGGAGTTGTAGTTCACCTACATCCAGAGAGCACTGTGGACTCAAACAAGGATGGATCTGGACCAAACATGGCATGAATACTCCATATGCCCAAATATGAACACAGAGGGAGTTTGGGGAAAATAGACCTTGACATATGGGAGTTGTTGTTTACTGTGATTTATAGTTCACCTACAATCAAAAAGCATTCTGCTTGCCTAATCTTCCTGGGGAGTGAGTTCCAGAGCCGAGGGGCCACCATGTTCATTTTATGGTCAACAGTAATCCCAAAGTCATTATCACATGTCCTGCTAGTAAGGCAAACATCCTTCATTCAATGCTTGCACATTTAATTTTGTGGCCTAATTGTAGGATTTTCCTTAGGCTAAACTGTGCATTTCCATCTGAGCAGTTGGAGCGGTCTGCTCCCAAAGTAGGACACTTGTTCTAGATGGGGAGAGGGAGCAGAGTTGAGCTACTCAAGACTGACACCCTAATTCCAATGTTTCCCGGAGCAGGTTAGTTTTGATGTGACAGGATAGTCTAATTTGGGAAGCGTGGGCCATCAGACTGGCTTAATGTCAACGTTTGTCTAGCTGGCACTTGGAAGTCTATCACAAGTAGCTCTGTGCAGGGAGGGAAAGAATCAAACTGCTGTGTTAGATTTATACCTAGATGAGGTGTAACTACAGCTCAGCAATCAGAAGGAGACAGAAAGGATGATAACGTTGTCTAAAATTATGATTTACAGCATTGTTTCTCAACCTGGGGGTCGGGACCCCTGAGGGGGTCGCAAGGGGGTGTCAGAGGGGTCGCCAAAGACCATAAGAAAACACAGTATTTTCTGATGGTCATGGGGATTCAATGTGGGAAGTTTGAGCCAATTCTATGGTTGGTGGAGTTCAGAATGTTCTTTGATTGTAATGAAGTATAAATCCCAGCAACTACAACTCCCAAATGTCAAGATCTATTTTCCCCGGACTCCACCAGTGTTCACATTTGGGCATATTGAGTATTCATGCCAAGTTTGGTCCATATCCACCATTGCATGAGTCGACAGTGCTCTCTGGATATAGGTGAACTACAACTCCCAAACTCAAGGTCAATGCCCATCAAACCCTTCCAATGTTTTCCATTGGTCATGGGAGCCAAGTTTGGTTCAAATCTATCGCTGGTGGAGTTCGGAATGCGCTTTGATTATAAGTGAGCTATAAATCCTAGCAACTACAACTCCCAAATTACAAAATCAATCCTCGCCCAACCCCACTAGCATTCACATTTGGGTGTATTGGGTATTTGTGCCCAGTTTGGTCCAGTGAATGAAAATGCATCCTGCATATCAGATATTTACATTATGATTTATAACAGTAGTAAAATGACTGTTATGAAGTAGCAATGAAAACAATATTATGGTTGGGGGTCACCACAACATGGGGGACTGTATTAAGGGGTCACGCCATTAGGAAGGTTGAGAACCACTGATTTACAGAGAAAGTAGGTTCCCCAGAGGTTATTTAGATATTTGGATATTTACAAATGGTTATTGTTGTTTCTGACTGCCTTCAAGTCGTTTCCAATGGGTGTCCTTAAGGCAAACCTATCATTTATTTATTTATTTTAGAACACTAGCTGTACTTGCCACACATTGCTGTGGCCAACCTTCCCTCCCTCTTCCTCTCCTTCTTTCCTTCTCTCCCTCCTTCCTTCCTTCCTTCCTTCCTTCCTTCCTTCCTTCCTTCTCCTCCCTTCCTTCCCCTCCCTTTTTCTTTCTCTCCTTTCTTCCTTCTCTACCTTTTCTTGAACTGTAACTCCCAGCAGCCTTCCTGATTGATCTATTTACCAACTATCTGTTGCAACTCAGAGTAGGCTTCACCTTGCTCCCAAACACCACCACACAAGAGCTGTAGATTTTGTAGTTTTTTGAGGAAAAACAAAGTCAAAACATAGAGTAAGCAATGCAAGACAAAGGTTAAATGCCAAAGCAAAGTTCCAAAGATCCACAGGTAAAAACATGAAGCGTAATCCTTTAAGCAATGATCAAACAAGAGTCCATGGTAAAACAGTGAAACACAAGACCCAAAAAACCAAGATTCAGGAAGTCCAAAGCGTGCTGCTTAAAGCCAAGATTAATCCATAGAAGCTTTCATGGAAAGAGCCACGTTGAACTGACAATTTCTCTTTGTCAGCCAGAAGCCCTTTGCCATCATGAAAACATTACGATGACCTTTCGCTGACTTGGCTTCTTTCTTGCTAGCTAACCAAGAACTCCTCCTGACCCTCCAATCTAAGCATTCTTGCCTGCTCATTCATTCACTATCTTCAGTGCTCTCTTCTTTATCAGTTTGGTCCAGCTGGACCAAATCACCGTGGGAAGGCTGAGCAGGCGAAGACAACTCCACCTGGCCTTATCTAACTCACTGGCATTCCTTAACCTTGAGAACTGACTTGTTGTCTCCTCTGCTGCACTGTCTGGGAGAGGCACAGAAAGAGACGCAGGAACAGGCCCAGAAATCTGAATCCCATCATCCTCTTCTGGCTCACAAGGCTCATAAGACCCACAGGGTTCAGTGTCAGAATCAAACTGAGCCACAACACTATCTACCTCTATCTAATCTATCTGGAGTTGCAGATAGATAAGATAGATAAATTAGATAGAAGTAGATAGTAAATAGATCAATCTATTCCTGGACTGCTGAGAGTTGCAGTCCAGGAAAAGAAAATAAGAAATATGTATGGAGTGGGATGCTCTCAAAGAAATCCAAGGAGAAGCAAGCTTGCAGCTTGGAAACAGTGCATTTGGAGCATCCTCCTCCCCTAAAGGGTCTGGTCTAGGGGATGCTGGGAGCTGTTGTTTTCGCACATGTGCTATATCCTCATTTAGCTTTTTGGGATTTTTAAGTCCTTTCCACTGTTTTTTTGGGAGGGGTTTATGAGTGATGATCACTCGTTGGTCTGTTAGGGGTGTAGTGTCCAAATTTCGTGTCAATTCATTCAGTGGTTTTTGAGTTTTGTTAATCCCACAAACGAACATTACATTTTTATTTATATAGACTAGCCGTCCCCTGCCACGCATTGCTGTGGCCCACATGGGGGTTCTGTGTGGGAGGTTTGGCCCAATTCTATCGTTGGTGGGGTTCAGAATGCTCTTTGACTGTAGAATGCTCTTTGACTGTAGGTGAACTATAAATCCCAGCAATTACAACTCCCAAATGCCAAGATTCTATTTCCCCCAAACTCCACTAGTGTTCACATTTGGGCATATTGAGTATTCTTGTAGAGTTTGGACAGAGTCGTCATTATTTGAGTCCACAGTCATCTTTGGATGTAGGTGAACTACAACTCCAAAACCAAAGGACACTGCCCACCAAACCCTTCCAGTATTTTCTGTTGCTCATGGGAGAACTGCGTGCCAAGTTTGGTTCAATTCCATCGTTGGTTGGGTTCAGAATGCGCTTTGATTGTAAGTGAACTATAAATCCCAGCAAGTACAACTCCCAAATGACAAAATCAATTTTTTGAGTGAAGGACATACATTGGGTTGTTAGGTGTCTTGTGTCCAAATGTGGTCTCAATTCGTCCAGTGGTTTTTGAGTTCTGTTAACCCCACAAACGAACATTACATTTTTATTTATATAGATAGACTTATATTCCACCCTTCTCACCCTGAAGGGGACTCAAGGCGGAGCACAACATACAAACGGCAAAGAGTCAATGCCAGGACCTGAATAAATTATATGCATACATAAACATTAAAAAAAAGTTATTTCAACATTAAAATGCACTATTTAAAACCTTCCTGATAATCCGCATCAAATCTAGATGATAATAATAATAATAATAATAATAATAATAATAATAATAATAATAACACTTTATTTGTACCCTGCTACCATCTCCTCAAGAGACTCGGTGCAGCTTACATGAGGCCGAGCCCGAACACAACAAAAATAAAAACATAAACAATAAACATATAACATTATCAATAAGACAACATACAATTAAAAACTCTGGGAAGGCCAAATGTAAAATTAAAATTGGCATGGTAAGGTTTCCTATCGCTGCTTTATTGGGGCTGAGAGTGCGTTGCCAGTGGGTTATCAGGGCCAAGCAGGGATTCGAACCCTGCTCTCCAGAAACATAGTCCAATACTCAAACCACTATGCCATACTATCTCTCTGTGGGCTGATATATCTGGGGGGAAAGTAAAGACTGGAAAAATTATATTCCAGGCTGGGCGTGGCGGGTGGGAACAGAGCTTTAAATTGGACATTTTAGCCGGGGCAGAATCTCTATTGTCACGGTTTAGAAATTAGCTGGAGTGCTGTGAATTGGAGTCCAACAAATCAGAGCCCTGGTTTGAGGAAAGTCACTGCATGGTTTTGTTTGTCTCTGGCTGTAATACCAAATGGGTTTCTGCTTCCTCTGGTCATTCTAGACTGACATCCTCTTCTGAGTCCGTGGCCCGCCAGCTCCAGTCAACCAACCAACTTGCAGAAGAAATAGCCCAGGCACAGGATGCCACCTTACGCTCTCAGGAACAGATCCTGCAAGATGGAGAGGTTCTCCGACAGGCCCTCCAGGACTCTTCCAAAGGTAACGTAGGGGCTGGAGCAGAATTCATGCTTTGAAAACCCTACCAAGCTGTAATATTGTTGTCTTTGAAGAGTGCACAACTAGATTGCTGTCTCAGATGTTGTTGGACCGCAGCTCCTATGATTCCACATCACCTTTCGCTTTGGTGCTTAGAGTTGATGAATGTTGTAGTTCAACAGTTGATAAACATGATTGTACAGTATTTATTTATCATGTCAGGAGCGAACCAAACAGTTGTATTGCATTAAAACAAACAAACAAACAAAACACAAAGTTTGCAAGCTTGGTAGTTAATTCAATGTCCTTTGACCAGTATCTGGAGTGCCTCTGGTGTTGCCGCAAGAAGGTCCTCCATTGTGCATGTGGCAGGGCTCAGGGTGCATTGCAGCAGGTGGTCTGTGGTTTGTTCTTCTCCACGCTCGCATGTCGTGGATTCCACTTTGTGGCCCCATTTCTTAAGATTGGCTCTGCATCTCATAGTGCCAGAGCACAGTCTGTTCAGCGCCTTCCAAGTCGCCCAGTCTTCTGTGTGCCCAGGAGGGAGTCTCTCATCTGGTATCACCCATGGATTAAGGTGCTGGGTTTGAGCCTGCCACTTTTGGACTCTCACTTGCTGAGGTGTTCCAGCGAGTGTCTCTGTAAATCTTAGAAAACTATTTCTAGATTTAAGTCATTGACGTGCTGGCTGATACCCAAACAAGGGATGAGCTGGAGATGTCACTGCCTTGGTCCTTTCACTATTGGCTGCTACTTCCCAGCGGATATCAGGTGGTGCAATACCAGCTAGACAGTGTAGTTTCCCCAGTGGTATGCCATGATAATGTGCCATGTCTCATTAAGAGCCGCATCCACTGTTTTAGTGTGGTGAGATGTGTTCCACACTGGGCATGCGTACTCAGCAGCAGAGTAGCATAGCGCAAGGGCAGATGTCTTCACTGTGTCTGGTTGTGATCTCCAGGTTGTGCCAGTCAGCTTTCGTATCATCATCATCATCATCATCATCATCAATGATGATTGGTAAGGTAAAAGATAGGTCCTAAGCACCCTAAAGGCACCTGGTTGGTTCTTGGATGGGAACTGCCTATTAATACAAATACTATAGGCTATATTTTGGAAGAAAGACCTGCCTGAGTATGTTTTGCCTACAAAAACTCTGCTCTAAGATCTCTCCCTGTTGAAAAAAAAATAAGAGGAGTGAACTGGCAAAGTCACCCCTGAGTGTGAAATGAATGAGATCACCATGAGTTGGCAGGTAACTTGGCTCAGGTTGCATTGCAGCAGGTGGTCTGTGGTTTGGTCTTCTCCACACTCGCATGTCGAGGATTGCACTTTGTAGACCCATTTCTGAAGGTTGGCTCTGCCTCTCATGGTGCCAGAGTGCAGTCTGTTCAGCGCCTTCCAAGTCACCCAGTCCTCTGTGTGCCAAGGGGGGAGTCTCTCATTTGGTATCAGCCATTGGTTGAGGTTCTGGGTTTGAGCCTGCCACTTTTGGACTCTCGCTTGCTGAGGTGTTCCAGCGAGTGTCTCTGTAGATCTTAGGAAACTATTTCTAGATTGAATCCAATAACAAAGGATGCTTGGATTCTCATCTACTAAGTTAGAAAAACATGGGGGAAACAATGAATTGAGTATTTGCTTCTTTCTTCTGCAGGCGTGCGCCAGGCTTTCCAAGAATTGCAGGATTCAGCACTTGAGCAGAGAGTTGCCTTTGCAGAGATCTTCAACCGGGTGACATTTCTGCACCGCTTTGTCGTGGGCGAGTCCAGTGCCCTCTACTCCCTTTTCTTCCATCTCCTGAGTGGGATCGCCAGCCTGGTACTAACCTCTTGCCAACGGACTTCAGGAGCACGGTGAGACCCAAGAAGATAAAATAAAAGTAGAGAAGTATCCTAGGGTTAGATATGATAGAGTTTAGGAGTTTACAGCTGCTGTGGTTCAGTCTTGATCTTCTGGAGCTTTGAACTTGCAAAACGGTCTTTTAAGAAGTAAAAAATCATGGCTAAAATCTTGGAGAGCAGTCAAGAGTTGACATGGCAACTCTTCCCATATGAACCTGCTCAATTTTTTTTAACAGAGACCCTGCTGTATGTTCCAATATCTTGCAAGACTAAATTGTGGCTCGCGCGTTTATGGAACTCTCTGTCTAGTTTCTCTAATCACAGCTAAAGCCGTTTTCGAATTGCTTAGGTAAACAATGAGCTAGGCTGACAGTTGGCAGCTCACACCAACCTGGGGCTTCAAACTTGCAACCTTTTGGTTGATAGATCTTATAATTACTGATGATTTACCAGCTGTTTGAGGATTCTGGAATAAAATATATATACATATTCTAAATAAATCATTTAATAAATAACCAACCGATCAGGTACCTCCCTGAGGATACTATTTGTCTTGCTCGTTATTTGGTTCTGTAGCTGGTAGATATTACTGAAACTCCATGGTTCTATATACTACAGCCTTCTATCGAACACCAAAAAATTCTGTGTAGATCTACAATCTGGTTTTTCTTTGATGTAGGTGTTCTCTGATGTCAGTAACAGGTGATGAGGAAGGAAAGACACACATTATGGCTCCCATGCCCACATCATATTCATGGACAATATAACACCTCCCAAAATTTCCCCCCTCAGAAGTGTTCCTGTGCCTCTCTGGGTCCAAGTGTGATTTTGTGGTATGCTTCTGGCCAAAGGATAGTCAAAATATAGGCTTCACCATTATCCATGATTTCTATTGCAGTCATTGAGCATATCTCACTCAGATAGGAAATGATCATTCCTTGCTTAGTGTCAGTCATTTGTGCAGGATCCCTTGCGAGCTTGCAGATATTCTCTCTCATAGCATTATGTCTTCAAGAGAGCTAGACATCCAGTGTCATTAAAAAGAGAGCAACAATTTTCAAAATGGCTAATAGTATAGGAGAAAATTGATTTTTTTTCCCTATAATCATTACCTATAGAGCTAATTTGATTCCTGCTCTTCCATTTCCAGGTTCATTTTGCTGACCTTGGTTGGTGTAAACATTTACTTAGAGCGTGTTATTTGTGGCTTCCTCATGGATAACTCAGAGGATGACTATGACTTGACGGTAAGACTTTGCAATAAGAGAGAGGCAGAGCTTGGAAAATCTGGATGAGGATTTAAAAACTCAGAAAGTTCAAAACATCAATGGGGAAGTGGTTTAAAAATATATTTGAGGAGGGAAAATAATAATAATAATAATAATAATACTAAATAAACTTCATTTATACCCCACCACCATCTCCATGACAACGGCGCTCACAGTCAGGAAGTTCTTCCTCATGTTCAGATGGAATCTTCTTTCTTGTAGTTTGAAGCCATTGTTCCGCGTCCTAGTCTCCAGGGAAGCAGAAAACAAGATTGCTCCCTCCTCCCTGTGACTTCCTCTCACATATTTATACATGGCTATCATGTCTCCTCTCAGACTTCTTTTTTTCAGGCTAAACATGCCCAGCTCTTTAAGCCGCTCTTCATAGGGCTTGTTCTCCAGACCCTTGATCATTTTAGTCAAGCTTGCTCCCTCATCCCTGTGACTTCCTCTCACATATTTATACATGGCTATCGTGTCTCCTCTCAGACTTCTCTTTTTCAGGCTAAACATGCCCAGCTCTTTAAGCCGCTCTTCATAGGGCTTGTTCTCCAGACCCTTGATCATTTTAGTCGCTCTCCTCTGGACACATTCCAGTTTGTCTATATCTCTCTTCAATTGTGGTGCCCAGAATTGGACACAATACAGCCATATAGCCCAAAAAAACCTACAACAACCCAGGTTCTGGATAGTTTTTGTAAAATCATAGTCGCGGGTGATATGGTATTTATCTATTTATTTATTTACGTCATTTATATGCCGCCCTTCTCATTCCGAAGGGGACTCAGAGCAGCTTACAAGATATATTTTCATACAATATATTATATTATTAGCATAATACAATATCAGTCTTATATATTACTATATTGCACTATACCATTATATTGTAATATTCTTAGTAATATTACATGTAATGTAAATATATATAATTATAATTATAATATTGTATTATTATTACTAGTATTATATTGTATTACATTCTAATATTGTATTATAATATAATACAATATATTATAATATAATTGTGGCGCAGTTGGCTGAGTGTCAGCTGCATTAAGATCACTCTGACCAAAAGGTCATGAGTTCGAAGCCAGCCCGGATTGGAGTGGGTTTCCAACCAATTGTGTAGCCTGTTGTCGACCTTTGCAACCCGAAAGACAGTTGCATCTGTCAAGTAGGAAAATTAGGTACCACCTTAAAGTGCGGAGAGGCTAAATTAACTAATTTATGAGGCCATAAAAAAAGAATCCAGCAAAAAGCATGCGGGGAATGCGGAAGTACTTCATCAGTGTCGCAGATGGGCGATGAAAGCGACAGCTCCCCTGGCGGCCAGAAAAAGTTAAATAGCCTCTGTGTATGTTTGTATATGTTGTATGTTAAAATTGGCATTGAATGTTTGCCATATATGTGTACAATGTAATCCGCCCTGAGTCCCCTGCGGGGTGAGAAGGGCGGAATATAAATGCTGTAAATAAATAAATATATTATATTATTAGTAAAGACAAGATGGTAGACTTTATGCAACATTTTCCTATGTTGCACCCTCTCATGGGTTGCCATAAGGTCCACAAAAACTGTTCTCATAATGCAACTTTTCCCATAGTCTTCCTCAATATCCTTGATCAGGTTAAGAATTGGAGCTGTATATTTTTTTTCCCTGGTCTGAAGCCTGCTTGTTGTGCAATAAGCTGGAGTTTAATAGCACCATCTCATACATTTCAAACAGATGGCATAAGAGAGAGGTTACTCTGAAGATGCCAGCCACAGATGTAGGTGAATTGTTAGAAGCGAATGTTGTTGGAACCTGGCCATACACCTCAAAACACTCACAACAACCCAGTTCACTGTTTGTTAGAAATAGAACTAGAAGGTCCTGAACTGTGAGAAAGTTCTTTGATCTTGCAAGTTTGTCTCCTGACAAAAAAATGCCAAGTAAAAATAAAAGAAAACATCAACATCAGTAAAACAAAGAAAATAATGTTGTCTCCTCCAGTCTTCCAAAGTGTCGAGCAAATGTAAATATATTGTCGAAGGCTTTCATGGCTGGAATCACTAGGTTCTTGTGGGTTTTTTCGGGCTATAGAGCCATGTTCTAGAGGCATTTCTCCTGACGTTTCGCCTGCATCTATGGCAAGCATCCTCAGAGGTAGAGGTCTGTTGTAATTAGGACAATGGGTTTATATATATCTGTGGAATGGCTGGGGTGGGGCAAGGAGCTCTTCCCTGCTGCAGTTAGGTGTGAATGTTCAGCTGATCACCTTCATTAGCATTTGAAGGCCTGCCTGCGCCTGGGAAAATCTGTTGCTGGGAGGTGTTAATCTGTGCCTGGTTTTTTCCTCTCTGTTGTTTAGCTGTTATAATTTTAGAGTTTTTTTAATACTGGTAGCCAGATTTTGTTCATTTTCATGGTCTCTTCCTTTCTGTTGAAATTGTCCACATGCTTGTGGATTTCAATGGCTTCTCTGTGTAGTCTGACATGGTGGTTGTTGGTGTGGTCCAGCATTTCTGTGTTCTCAAATAATATGCTGTGTCCAGGCTGGTTCATCAGGTGCTCTGCTATGGCTGACTTCTCTGGTTGAATAATAATTAATAATTAATAATAAATAATTAATCTCCCTAAAAAGAACTGAGAAAATAATGCCAGGAGTGGGAATTGAAATGATCCGATATTGTAAACTGTCTTACATAAAAGTCGCTCTACCATTTAATCTGGAAATCATGTTGGAGGAGATGGCGTAGTATAGAGCAGAGCTTTCCAAAACTTTTAATGTTGGTGAGACACGTCTTAGACATGCATCCTTTCACGACATGGAAATTCAGTTTTACTAGCAAATCAGAAGGTAAAATAACCCCTTATAAGAGTTTCATACAAAATGTGTGCGTGTTTCATATAATCTTTACTATATAAATGAGGTTTGGGCATTTTTTTCTTTACACGTCTTATGTACTGCAGTTGTTTTTTGTGTGGTTTTCTCTCGAACCACTCCATGTGGTTCATCACAACATCATTGCCAACAGACTTTTAACTGTTTTATATGTGTGTGTGCATATGTATGTGTGTGTGTGTGTGTATATATATATACACACACACACACACACTAGCCATCCCCTGCCACACGTTGCTGTGGCCCACTCTGTGTATATGTGTTTTGTGTGTGTATATATGTGTGTTTGCGTATATATATATACTAGCCGTCCCCTGCCACGCCTTGCTGTGGCCCACATGGGGGTTCTGTGTGGATGATTTGGCCCAATTCTGTCATGGGTGGGGTTCAGAATGCTCTGTGATTGTAGGTGAACTATAAATCCCAGCAACTACAACTCCCAAATGTCAAGATTCTATTTTTCCCAAACTCCCCCAGTGTTCACTTTTGGCCATATTGAGTATTCGTGCAGAGTTTGGTCCAAATCCATCATTGTTTGTGACCACAGTGATCTCTGGATGTAGGTGAACTACAACTCCAAAGCCAAAGGACATTGCCCACCAAACCTTTCCAGTATTTTCTGTTGGTCATGGGAGTTCTGTGTGCCAAGTTTGGTTAAATTCCATCGTTGGTGGGGTTCAGAATGCTCTTTGATTGTATAAATCCCAGCAACTACAACTGCCAAATGACAAAATCATTTTTTTAAGTGAAGGACATAAATTGGGTTGTTAGGTGTCTTGTGTCCAAATTTGGTGTCAATTCGTCCAGTGGTTTTTGAGTTCTGTTAATCCCACAAATGAACATTACATACATACATACATACATAGTTTTGTGCATTGGTTGTAATGTATTTTTTTGTTTTTTGCCTTTTTAAGTATCTTCTGCTGTTTTTCAGTGTTTTTATGAGTGATGGTCATTTGTTGGCCTGATAGGTGTATTGTGTCCAAATTTGGTGTAAATTCATCCAATGGTTTCTGAGTTATGTTAATCCCACAAACTAACATTACATCAATATAAATAAAAATGTAATGTTCATTTGTGGGATTAACATAACTCAAAAACTACTGGACGAATTGCCACCAATTTTGGCCACACGACACCTACTAACCCAAGGAATGGCCATCACTCGAAAAATTGATTTTGTCATTTGGGAGTTGTAGCTGCTGGGATTTATAGTTCACCTACAATCAAAGAGCATTCTGAATTCCAACAATGATGGAATTGAACCAAACGTGGCACACAGAACTCCCATGACCAGCAGAAAACACTAGAAGGCTTTGGTGGGCATGGACCTTGAGTTTGGGAGTTGTAATTTACCTACATCCAGAGAGCACTGTGGACTCAAACAATGATGGATCTGGACCAAACTTGACACAAATATTACATATGCCCAAATATGAACACAGAAGGAGTTTGGGAGAAATACACCTTGACATTTGGGAGTGGTAGTTACTGGGATTTATAGTTCACCTACAATCAAATAGCATTCTGCTTGCCTAATCTCCCTGGGGAGCGATTTCCAGAGCCCAAATATGAACACAGAAGGAGTTTGGGGGAAATAGACCTTGACATTTGGAAGTTGTAGTTATGATTTATAGTTCACCTACAATCAAAGAGTGTTCTGAAGCCTACCGACAGAATTGGGGCAAACTTCCCACAAAGAACCCCCATGACCAACAGAAAATACTTAAGGCCATCCGGTCCAACTCCCTTCACCAGGGCAAGAAAATGTAATCGAACCCCTCTTGACAAAGAGCCATCCAGCCTATATAGATAGATAGATATGATTCACACACAGAGAGAGATATAGTATCATAGATTTGAAAGTGACCCCTAAAGAAGGACAATTATATGTTGCATGTTCCAGGCAATCTCCACATCAACACTGACAAAGAAACAGCAAAAATTACTGTTTACCCACAAGCATAAAGAAATTATATGTATTCGAAACGAACACTTTCTTATTACTTTATTTTTCCAGATCATCAGACTGGGCCACAGCAATGCGTGGCAGGGGACTGCTAGTTTTTTTTAAAAAAAAAACTATAAAATCTATAGTTCTTTCTGTCTGTAGTTGTGGACTATGGCCCTCTAAACCCGCAACTATACTGCAACTATACTGCTTGGGAGTTCTGGGAGTCATAGCATAACACAGGAATTTTTCAGCTTCTGGAAATAGGTACAGCTCTGAAGGTACACCTCACTGTTCCTGGAGTGATGCTGATCTCTCTTGAGGTGCCGTCTCATCATTCAAACATCCTTGGTTTGATGCGAGGCCATTAGTTCCCCTACTTTCCTTACAGCACTATAGTGTCATGCTCGCCCTTGTCAAGAGAAGGTGTTTCCACTGTATCTTCAGGGTACAGGGTAGCGGTAGATGGAGCAGCAATACGTTTGTGTGTGAGAGGTATGACTGAACAGAATTTAATAATTTTGGGACATCATCACCCAATTTATAGCTTCTACCCTCCAGTTTAGTCCTGATTTTGCCCCTGCTGAACAAGGACACAATGGCTGGGTAAAGCAGAGCTGTCTCCACTTTACCACAGGCAAAACAAACACACACAATGCGAAAGAGAAGAGATTTGGGCCCGGAATCCAGTGTCCTAGCAGTGTCATGCATGTGGTTAATCGAACTGACACTTTCCCCTGAAGCCTGAGCATGGTATCCAACAGCCACGCAGTGATGTAACCTTGGTTAAAAGCCATTACCCGAGTCTCAGCACCAGATGACTTTCAGTTCTGTATCAAGGAAAGACAGGTTCCGCAGCCTGTCTACACCAGACAAACTGGGAGTGTGTTGTTTTTCTTATGCATAATTTATTCTTAGCTGTTCAACATCTACACAAATGACCAGCCACTGCCAGAAGGGACAGAGAGTTTCATCTATGTTGATGATCGTGCCATCACTGCTCAAGCAGGGAGCTTTGAGATGGTAGAACAGAAGCTCTAGGTGCTCTTACAGCCTATTACAGGGAAAACCAGCTGATCCCCAACCCATCTAAAACACAGACATGTGCCTTTCATCTCAAGAACAGAGAAGCATCCCGAACTCTGAGGATCACCTGGGAAGGAATCCCACTGGAGCATTGCAGTGCACCCAAATACCTGGGAGTCACTCTGGACCGTGCTCTGACCTACAAGAAGCACTGCCTGAACATCAAGCAAAAAGTGGGTGCTAGAAACAATATCATACGAAAGCTGACTGGCACAGCCTGGGGATCACAACCAGACAAAGTGAAGACATCTGCCCTTGCGCTATGCTACTCTGCTGCTGAGTACACATGCACAGTGTGGAACACATCTCACCACACTAAAACAGTGGATGTGGCTCTTAATGGGACATGCCGCATTATCACGGGGTGTTTGCGCCCTACACCACTGGAGAAATTACACTGCTTAGCCTGTATTGCAGCACCTGACATCCGCTGGGAAGTAGCAGCCAGAGGCGGCCCTAGGTAATTTTCAACAGTAAGCAAACAGTATTTTGGCGCCCCCCCCCCCCCAACCAATCATTGATATATATATTTTCTGTTCGTCGTGGGAGTTCTGTGTGCCATATTTGGTTCAATTCCATCATTGGTGAAGTTCAGAATGCTCTTTGATTGTAGGTGAACGATACATCCCAGTAACTACACTTGCCGCACTTGCTCCCTTGCCTTGCCCTCTTTGGGTCCAGAGGCGTGCCGACTTTTGGTGCGCACGCTGGGGTCTTCAGACACGCCTCCGGACCCGAAACGGGCCAGGCGCAGCGGCTCCGCCCCTTGGCCCACCCGTGGATTGGGGAGAGGAGAGGAGGCGGGTGGAGCGCTAGAGGATCGGGAAAGGGAGCCGGTCATGGGGAAGGGATCGAACGCAGAGAACGATTGAGAGCGCCGGCTCTGCTCGCACACCCAGTGGCCGGGTGGAGCAGGAACGAGAGGGGCTAGGCGAGGCTCATGGGCCCGGCCCCTTTGGGAAGAGGATCGCCCGGCAGCGAGGCAAGAAAGCCGAGGCTCCCCCTGGACTGCTAGGGCTGTTGTGAGCTGAGGGGACGCTCCTCAAGTGGCAGTCGAGGGGCATTTACAGAGGCGCCTCTGCGCCCCTGGCAAAAAAAAAGTGTTCTGCGACCGCTTACTTCGCGTAATGGACGAGCCGCCCCTGGTAGCAGCCAATAGTGAAAGGACCAAGGCAAAGACATCCCCAGAAGCAAGGCAAAGACATTCTCCAGAAGCAAAATGATGGAAGGCAGTCAAAAGCTAAGAATATTTATTTTATTTGTCGTGTCAGGGCAACCAGTTAATTATATTACATTTCTAACAAAACAAAGCAAACAAACAGACAAAATACAAAATTTGTGAGTTTGGTAGTTGATTAAATGTCCTTTGACCAGGAGCTGGCCACTTGGAGTGCTTCCGGTGTTGCTGCAAGAAGGTCCTCCATGGTACATGTGCCAGGGCTCAGGTTGCATTGCAGCAGGTGGTCTGTAGTTTGCTCTTCTCCACACTCACATGTCGTGGATTCCACTTTGTGGCCCCATTTCTTGAGGTTGGCTGTGCATCTCGTGGTGCCAGAGCGCAGTCTGTTCAGCGCCTTCCAAGTCACCCAGTCCTCTGTGTGCCCAGGGGGGAGTCTCTCATTTGGTATCAGCCATTGGTTGAGGTTCTGGGTTTGAGCCTGCCACTTTTGGACTCTCGTTTGCTGAGGTGTTCCAGCGAGTGTCTCTGTAGATCTTAGAAAACTATTTCTAGATTTTAGTCGTTGACGTGCTGGCTGATACCCAAACGGGGTGAGCTGGAGATGTCTCTGCCTTGGTCCTTTCACTATTGGCTGCTACTTCCCGGCGGATGTCAGGTGGTGCAATACTGGCTAAGCAGTGTAATTTCTCTAGTGGTGTAGGGCGCAGGCAGCCCGTGATAATGCGGCATGTCTCATTCGGAGCCACATCCACTGTTTTAGTGTGGTGAGATGTGTTCCACACTGGGCATGCATACTCAGCAGCAGAGTAGCACAGCGCAAGGGCAAATGTCTTCACTGTGTCTGGTTGTGATCCCCAGGTTGTGCCAGTCAGCTTTCATATGCTATTGTTTCTAGCACCCACTTTTTGCTTGATGTTCAGGCAGTGCTTCTTGTAGGTAAGAGCACGGTCCAGAGTGACTTCCAGGTATTTGGGTGCGCTGCAATGCTCCAGTGGGATTCCTTCTCAGAAGCGACCAGCATAATAATAATAATAATCTTTATTTATACCCCGCCACCATCTCCCCAGAGGGGACTCGGAATGGCTTATGTGAGGTCAAGCCTGGTAATACATTACAGCAAAATAAATACAGAACGGCTAATAATAATAATAATAATAATAATAATAATAATAATAATCTTTATTTATACCCCGCCACCATCTCCCCATCTCCCAGAGGGGACTCAGAACAGCTTACATGAGGCCAAGCGCGGTAATACATTACCGCAAAATAAATACAGAATGGCAAATAATAATAATAATAATAATAATAATAATAATAATAATAATCTTTATTTATACCCTGCCACCATCTCCCCAGAGGGGACTCAGAGCAGCTTACGTGGGGCCAAGCCCGGTAATACATTACAGCAAAATAAATACAGAACGGCAAAAAATAACATCACAATAAAATAAGTAAAACATACAAGTAAAATAAAACAGTGCAAAATAACAAAGTGAAAAATGTACGACATAAAATGATAAAACTCTGGATGTAATAACAATAAAAAAATAAATACAATCTTTATTCTTGTCAAAACCATGATGACAATTCCCCACTTTGTAATGCAAGAGGCAATGGAAAGAAAACCCCAATTGTTGCCAATTAGGAACTCAGATTTTAAATGCGTCCTGGTGTTATTGTCTAATGTTTATTGCTATTGTTTTAATGTTTATTGTTTTGCTTCATGAGTTTATTGTTGTATTTGTGATGCTGTTGTTTTATTGATGTGTTGGGCCTTGACCTCTTGTAAGCCGCATCGAGTCCTTTGGGAGATGTTAGTGGGGTATAAATAAAGTTAATAATAATAATAATAATAATCTATATATATAAAAATGCTCTGTACATAATGAGTACCTTAAAAACAAAAGAAGCAATGAACGAAATCACACCAAATTTGGCAACAAAACGTCTCACAACACAATGAGTGACCATCACTCAAAAATTATGATTTTTGTCATTTGGGAGTTGTAGTTGCTGGGATTTATAGTTCACCTACAATCAAAGAGCATTCTGAACTCCACCAATGATGGAATTGAACCCAACTTGGCACACAGTTCTCCCCTGACCAACAGAAAATACTGGAAGAGTTTGGTGGCATTGACCTTGAGTTTGGGAAGTGTAGTTCGCCTACATCCAGAGAGCACTGTGGACTCAAACAATGATGGATCTGGACCTAACTTGGCACAAATACTCAATATGCCCAAATGTGAACACTGGAGGAGTTTGGGGGAAATAGACATTGAAATTTTGGAGTTGTACTTGCTGGGATTTATAGTTCATCTACAATCAAAGAGTATTCTGAACTACACCAATTATGGCATTGAACCAAACGTGGCACACAGAACTCCCATGACCAACAGAAAATGCTGGAAGGGTTTGGTGGGCATTGACCTTGAGTTTGGGAGTTGTAGTTCACCTACATCCAGAGAGCACTGTGGACTTAAACAAGGATGGATCTGGACCGCAAGCACTTAATACGCCCAAATATGAACACAGATGGAGTTTGGGGGAAATAGACCATGACATTTGAGATTTATAATTACTGGGGTTTATAGTTCACCTACAATCAAAGAGCATTCTGAATCCCACCAATGACAGAATTGGGGCAAATTCCCCACACAGAACCCCCATGACCAACAAGAAAACATAATCAAAGCCCTCCTGATAAAGAGCCATCCAGCCATAGATATAGATAAATATGATTCACAGAGAGAGATATAGATCATAGATGTGAAAGGGACCCCTGAAGAAGGCGTATGATTACTTTATTTTCCAGATCACCAGACTGGGCCACAGCAATGCGTGGCAGGGGACAGCTAGTAATAATAATAATAATAATAATAATAATAATAATAATAATAATTATTATTATTATTATTATTATTATAGGGACAAGATAATGACGGCAGGAAAGGGTTAAATATCTTCCTCATAAGCTGGAGCCTTCATTTGGAATTCAGCCTCTACTTTTGCGGCAAGTGACACATTCGGTTCTGGCATATCTCTGATTTTTGGGTGTTGCTCAAGCGTTTTATGCATATTTTAATGCCATCTGGGCTGGAACAGGGGTAAAAATTATGCACCCTTCCAAATGCTGTACTGCAATTCCCTTAGCCATCATACACAATTATGAGAAATGTCCAACCATATCTAGAACGTCACATGTATCAGTCCACCCTCCCATCTGTGTTTGTTCCAAGCTGCACATCTTCCAGCAAAAGTGGAACAGGGAAAGGCAAAGAGTAATCCATTGCTATTTAAGAGCCTCGGTATAGTGAATGGAGCATCTGTCACCCCCATTCTGCGCCTGCATGGCATTGCTACACACAGAGCCCTGTCTACTGTGAATTGGCGCTTGCCAACTAGTAATTTAAAAAGTGTTGAGAAAATGAGCAGCCCAGCTGTGCAGAAGCGCCTCGGCAAAAGCTGGTTTATTAGAGCAAAAATTGTCGAATGGTTTGAGTCCTTTGGCAATCCAGCTGAGGAAGTTAACTAGTTGTGCTAAGAAATGGAGAAGAGAGCTGCATGGGAGATATTTTGTGCCGCACAATTGTAGCCTTTGCTCAGTCTACGGTGGCCGATGTTGTCAAATAACCTATATGTCCTTTCCTTGAGTCACGCATGTTGGTTGGTAATACAGGCAGTCCTCGAGTTACCAACATCTGACTTACAAACAACTCATAGTTAAGAACGGGGGTGAGATAACAGGAAGTGAGAGAAATCTACCCCTCGGAAGGTTAATTATTATTATTAATAATAATAAACCTTTATTTATACCCCGCTAACATCTCCGGTGGCGCAGTGGGTTAAAGCACTGAGCTGCTGAGCTTGTTGATCGAAAGGTCGCAGGTTCGATTCCAGGGAGCGGCGTGAGCTTCCGCTGTCAGCCCTAGCTTCTGCCAACCTAGCAGTTCGAAAACATGCAAATGTGAGTAGATCAATAGGTACCGCTCCGGCGGGAAGGTAACGGCGCTCCATGCAGTCATGCCGGCCACATGACCTTGGAGGTGTCTACGGACAACGCTGGCTCTTCGGCTTAGAAAGGGAGATGAGCACCACACCCCAGAGTCAGACATGACTGGACTTAATGTCAGGGAACTACCTTTACCTTTACCTTTAACATCTCCCGAAGGACTAGGTGCGGCTTACAAGAGGCCGAGGCCCAACACATCAATAAAACAACAACATAACAAATACAACAATAAATAAACTCATAAAACAAGCAATAAACATTAAAACAATAGCAATAAACATTAAACAATATGACACATTTAAAACTAAGGCCGAGCCAAATGTAATGATTAAAAAATTTAAAAATACTGGGCATGACAGGTGAAATGGATAGGTTTTTGGAGATAGGTGCGGTGTGCAGACAATCTTAAATCTCTAGTAGAGTGCATTTGGGACTTGATGCTTGGAGTTTCCTATTCTGGGTAGGCACACTGGAACAACCACGTCTTCAAGCTCTTCCTAAAGACTGTCAATGTTGGGGCTTGTCTGATATCCTTGGGGAGAGAGTTCCAGAGTCGGGGGGCCACCACAGAGAAGGCCCTGTCCCTCGTCCCCACCAATCGCGCTTGCGACGCAGGTGGGATCGTGAGCAGGGCCTCTCCAGATGATCGGAGAGATAGTGTGGGTTCGTATACGGAGATGCGGTCACGCAGGTAGGCGGGTCCCAAACCGTTTAGGGCTTTGTAGGTATGTACCTGCACCTTGAATTGGGACCGGAAAACTCCTGGAAGAGTTATCATGGGGGAAAGGCATCTCCAGTGAAGCTTCATCACCAATCCTTGTCTCCACAGCAAGATACATTTTTCAAAATCCAGATATCACAGGGACAGAAAGTGAGGTGAAATCTTCTGAACAGAAGCATAAACAGCAAAACAAAGCTTGCATGCATATATATACTAGCCGTCCTCTGCCACGCATTGCTGTGGCCCAGTCTGTGTATATATGTTTTGTGTGTATATATATCTGTGTTTATATGTGTGTTTGCATATATATGTGTGGGTGGATATATATGTGTATATATTTGTGTGTTTCTATATGTACATGCATATTGTGTATATGTGTGTGCTTGTCTATATGCGTATTTGTGTGTATGTATGTATGTGGATATGTATGTGTGTGCATGTGTATATGTATATATGTATGTGTATGTATTTATATGTGTGTATTTGTGTGTGTTTGTGCATATATATTTATTTATTATTTATTTATTTACTTTATTTGTATACCGCACTCTCTCAGCCCGTAGGCGACTCAGTGCGGTTTACAACCAGGTCAATATACAAAGTGCACAACATTAGCATTAACATTTAAAATAGTGACTAAAGCAACTAAATCAATCTAACAATACAGCGGTACATCAAAATAACATCAATACATCCATATAACTAATCCAACACGTCTCATCAGTAAAGTCATAATCCGATCTCCTCGTCCATTATTCCAAGTTCCAAATTCGATCAATTGATTGCACTGCTTAATTAAACGCCTGTTCAAAGAGCCAGGTCTTCACTCTTCTCCTGAACGCCAGCAGGGAGGGGGGCGATCTAATGTCTGCGGGAAGGGCGTTCCACAGCCGAGGGGCCACCACTGAGAAGGCCCTGTCTCTCGTCCCCGCCAGCCGAGCTTGTGAGTGTATGAATGTGTGTATGTGCATATGTATATGAGTGCATGTGTGTATATATGGTGTATTTTTGGGGGTTTTAAGTCTGTTCTGCTAGGGTTGTGTGTGTGTGTGTTTAATTATTTAATACAATAATTAAAATTAAGAACAATTTTAACAAATATAAACTTATAAGTATTTAAATGGGAAATGTGGACCTACTTCTGGCTGATGAGATAGGATTGTTGTATGCTTTCAAGTTGTTTCAGACTTAGGTTGGCCCTGAGCGAGGGCCGGGTAAATGACCTTGGAGGGCCGCATCCGGCCCCCGGGCCATAGTTTGAGGAACCCTGGCCTAGACTGATACAATAACGTAGGGGACAGGCAGACCACAGCTGAACTGCAGTCCGTCAGGATTTAGTCAAATAACAATAGGGGGAACAGAGTTATTTCTCTACTTCTTTTAAATGAGATCTCTTAAACAAACAGCCTGTACTAAACAAACAAAGCAGATCCCACTAGCCCGACATGTTCCAACTCCTTCAATAATAGATGACATGTAAATCTCGATCTAATAAAAACTTCAGGGGATGTAGCTGTGATGGGTTTGTTGCAGCCAAAAAAACAACGAGCCTTGTGGCAACTGAAAACCTAACAAGTTTAATTTGGCATAAGATTTTGCAGACTGAATCTCATTGCGTTGGGATTCCTTGCCTCTGAGGAAATGTGTGCTCCAGTCCATACAAACGCATGACACACAAAGCCTTTTTTTTAAAAAAATAGTATTTTTATTGTTTTACAGAAACAAACACAATTAAGAAACAATGCATCTGAGACCCAATGCAATGAGATGAATTTAGTTTGTATAACCTGGCTATCCAGCTAAGCAGGGTAGGTGTGGTCAATATTTGGATGGGAGACTACTAGGGCTGGGTAACCACGGAAAATTTTGTTTCTAAACTCGATTCGTTTTTAAGGGGTCCATCACGTTTCGTTTCTTTAAAGAATTCTGAAATTTTCCTTTTAAAAAATTCGAAATATACGAAATTTCGTAAATTTCGAATCGATTCGTTAATGGCGGACGCGATTGCGCATTATGCTAAAAAAAAAAGTCCAAATATGCTAAAAATATGCTGAAAAAACCTCCAAATGGGACAGGGGGAACTTCTGAAGCTTCCCTCTCCCTCTGAGGTTGACTGTTGGTGTGATAAAACAAACAACAACTATAAAACTTGCACCAGGCATGCGAAAATAATTACGAAACAATTTCGAAACTAAACAATTACGAAACAATTTCGAAACAATTACAAAATAAATAAAAAATTGTTTCGAATCTATTTAACTCCTCACACTATTCCAAAATGGCTCAATATCGGATCGTAAGCTAATTTAAATACGAATTAATAACGAATTACGAAATTAACGAACGAAACCACCCAGCCCTAGAGACTACCAATGAATTCAGGTGCCGTAGGCTATTATTTCAGAGAAATGGAGTAGGAAAGCCACCTCTGACTATTGCTTGTCTAAGAAAATCTTATGAAATTCATAGCTTGATCTGGTATGATCCAATAACAATTCTTCAAGGGGACCCAAAAGTCAGATGACCTTATAACCTAGACTGCAACTACCAAGATCAGGTGGGATCTGGTGCCTTTAGAGCAGGCATGACAAACTTCGGCCCTCTAGGTGTTTTGGACTTCCACAATTACTAACAGCCTACTAGCTGGGTTGTTGTAGGTTTTTTCGGGCTATATGGCCATGTTCTAGAGGCATTCTCTCCTGACGTTTCGCCTGCATCTATGGCAAGCATCCTCAGAGGTAGTGAGGTCTGTTGGAACTAGGAAAATTGGGTTTATATATCTGTAGAATGACCAGGGTGGGACAAAGAACTCTTGTCTGTTGGAGCTAGGTGTGAATGTTTCAACTGACCACCTTGATTAGCATTTGATGGCCTGGCAGTGCCTGGGGCAATCTTTTGTTGAGAGGTGATTAGATGTCCTTGATTTCCTCTCTGTTGTTTTGCTGGACCATTCGAACAACCACCATGTCAGACTACACAGAGAAACCACTGAAATCCATAAGCATGTGGACAATTTCAACAGAAAGGAGGAAACCATGAAAATGAACAAAATCTGGCTACCAGTATTAAAAAATTCTAAAATTATAACAGCAAAACAACAAAGAGGAAACAATCAGGGACAGCTAATCACCTCTCAACAAAAGATTCCTCCAGGCACTAACAAGCCACACCAAAAAAAATTGCCATGCCATCAAATGCTAATCAAGGTGGTCAGCTGAAACATTCATACCTAGCTCCAACAGACAATAGTTCTTTGCCCCACCCTGGTCATTCCACAGATATATAAACCCATTTTCCTAGTTCCAACAAAGCTCACTACCTCTGAGGATGCTTGCCATAGATGCAGGCGAAACGTCAGGAGAGAATGCCTCCAGAACTGTGATGGTGAACCTATGACACACGTCTCAGCACTGACACGCATGGCTATTTTTGATGACATGCGGCCACATGCGGCTGCATACAGAGAAGTACACCTTATAAGAGCCAATCTAATTCCATCCTTATATTTGTAAAAGGCTCTACAAATTTAACATCTGCACGTTTGAGCATTGTTCACTCCATAACTCAGCATGGAATATACATTTTTCTTATTTAAACTATAAATATTGCAAAATTATGGGTTTTCTTTCTCGAAGTTGACACCCCACCCAAGTTATTCTCAGATTTTTGGCAAATTTTGACACACCAAGCTCAAAAGGTTGCCCATCACTGCTCTAGAACATGGTCATATAGCCCTACAAAAAACCTACAACAACCCAGTGATTCCGGCCATGAAAGCCTTCGACAATACAGCCTACCATCTGTTAGGAATTGTGTGGGTTGAGGTCCAAAACACCCGGAGGGCCAAAGTTTGCCCATGCCTGCTTTAGAGTATTTAGGCCCCAAGTAACAGAGTCTGAACTGAAATTGTTAATGAGGAGGACAAATAGCAGCAGCGATGTCCCTCAGCAGCAAGAGCTGCATGCTAAGCATTTCACAAATCGATTTGCAGGCTGGAAATTGGGCTATTGTCTCTCTGAGGGATAATGGCTCTGAAACAAAATGCAATTGCATACCTTGTAAATCATGTGGGAAGAAAAAGACCTACGTTTGCCAGTCCGATCTCTCTTATTGTCCTGTTTCCCTTTCCCCTAGATTTGCTTAGAACGGAGTTCTTGAAAGTTGGCTGAGCCATGAAATCATCCATCCCCCAGGCAAAGCCTGTACAATCAAGCTCAATTAACATCATCCTGATTACCATCTCTTTATTGAGAGAGCGACTGATTAATGCAATCAGCCTCTTTTTAGAGAATCACAGCTATTTTTTGCTGGTGACCTTCTCCTTTGATGATCAAAATGGTGCTTATCCATACAACCCTTCCTTATTCAACATTTTCCCTTTTATCTGAAGGAGATGCTAAATAGGAAACTATAGCCTTCCAGATGTTTTGAATTGCGACTACACCTCCCAACACCTCTTAATTTTTACTGGGACTGTTAGAAGCCATAGTTGAAAACATTTAGATAAAGCAACGTTGGTCAAGATACCATATGGGGTGTGTGTGTGTGCAGGGACACAATATTGTAGTCCTGTGTATCATGTAAAAAATGCTCCCTTCCCCATCACCAACAAAAGCCTAAGGACATTAAAACTCCATAATCCACTCCAGAATGCATTGTCTCCCTTCATCCCGCCTCCCTCCCTTCTGATTCGCTGGAGCGTCGAGGCAGCAGGAGCCTCCTGATAGGCTCTGGCGCCCCACGAAAGCCCTGTGATTGGCCCTGATGCATGGGGGACGGCCAAGCCTCCTCCCAGTTGTTTGTGCGTCAGCCAGTCCCCTTCGAGCTGGGCAGGAGGGGAGGAGCAGAAATTTTAAAACTCACAACTCTGTATTTCCTATAAAAAAGGCCTTTGCTTCTGTAACCACATGCTCTGCTTGGTGAATGATTGCCGCTCTGCATCCTTTTCAGCTACATCTCTAATAAACCCCGGTGACACTTTCTTCAACTTGGTGAGACCTTTTATTGAGAAAAATCTGGGATTGGGTGCTTCTCTCTGTCTCGCCAGGGTAACGAACTCTTTAAAGCAGGGCTCCTCAAACTTTTTAAACAGAGGGCCAGGTCAGAGTCCCTCAAACTGTTGGAGGGCCGGATTATAATTGGGAAAAAATGAATTAATTCCTATGCACACTGCACATATTTTATTTGTAATGCAAAAAACAAAACAAAACAAAACACCAACACTTAAAAACAATACAACAATTAAAATGAAGAACAATTTTAACAGATATAAACGTATTAGTATTTCAGTGGGAAGTGTGGCCTGCTTTTGGCTGGTGAGATGGGATTGTTGTTGCTGTTGTGTGTTTTCAAATCAGTTCAGACTTAGGTTGACCCTGAGTGAGGGCCGGGTAAATGACTTTGGAGGGCCGTATTCGGCCCTCGGGCCTTAGTTTGAGGACACCTGCTTTAAGGAGTCTGATTGGTCTCTGCCTCCTGGCAAAGACCCCTAAATTCCTGGTCTATAACACATGGACACCTATAGAGGAAACTACACAAGAACAAACTAGCACAAAAGAAGTGTAAAGGAGAAGTGTCCAAACCTCTTTTATACAGTAAATATTATAGGAAACGTATAATATATATATATATAGTATGAAACTCTTATGAGTGGTTGGTTTAATCTCCTGTATGTCAGTAAAACCGAATTACTGTGTCGCAAAAGGCTGCATGTCTAAAAAGTGTGCCACCAACATTAAACATTTGGAAAGCTCCGCTCTAGATAATTTCACCAGAAATTAACAATAAAATTGCACAGAAGGACTTCCAAATGCCTGGAGAAGTGTCTCTCTAAGAATCGCTAGGTCCTCTAATGCAAATATAGGGTCGACTTCCACTGGACCTAGAGATTCCTAGAAAAAACTTGTGATTCAAAATCTGTGAATCAAATCTGCAAAAGTAAAACCCACAAATGTGAACGGCAGATTGTATTTTGATTCCCAAACAGAAATGGCAGTCTATGAGCGAGAGAAACCTATCCTTTGGGTGGCCTCTTTTGCAACTAATCATTATTCTGGGTTGTTGTAGGTTTTTCCGGGCTATATGGCCATGTTCTGGAGGCAATTTTTCTCCTGACGTTTCGCCTGCATCTATGGCAAGCATCCTCAGAGGTAGTGAGGTTTGTTGGAAGTAGGAAAAATGGGAGAAATCATCATTCTTTCACACAAAAAAGGAATCAGACTTAGATCTGAAGGAGGATTCTAAGAAGACAGCAGTTCTAATTTTGCTTCGTGGGGAATGTTGTCCCCAAGATTTCCCAGTTGCTAGATGTGGAACCTGATCTGCCCAGTTACAATGACTTGCATCTCTTCACCTCAGGAGAGCATTTCCTTTTGGGTTGGCATGCTGCGCCGTGGTTTTGCTGGTCTTGGTTTCTCGGTGGTGGCTTATTTCACCTGGACCTACAAGGACCCAGCCAAGCAGAGCCAGGTGGTGCTCCAAAGCCTACAGGAGACCCAAGCAGAGATCCAGAGACTTTTGCAAGAAACAGGTATGAGGGTGGAGGATCAAGTATGTATATGTGTTGTGATTCTGGAGAGAAATGGCACTGCTTTCTCCAGTGAGGTCTCTCCCTTGTATTGCCTCAGGAAAGGCATTTATTTTTATTTATTTCGTATCAAAAGCACTGCATAAATTAGTATAAAACTGATAAAAATAGAAGGCGCGCAGGCGGCTAAATATCTTTTGACCAAAAACAGGCAACAGAAACAGCACTGTCTGTAGCCTCCAACAATTCCTCCTCTGTACATGAGGCAGGGCACAGTGGACAAGCATACAGATGCGGAGTTGTCTGTTCTGCTCCACAGTCACACAAGGTGTGGGTATCCTTTTAGGTAGTACCATTTTGCCACGTTGCCTTTTGATATGCTCACTCCGCTTCTGAGTCTGTTCAGGGACTTCCAAGTTGCCCATTCTTGGTTTGCCCTTGGAGGAAGACCCTCATGGGATGCTATCCAGTTGGGGTTTCCTGGTTTAGCTGCCCAGAGGGATACCCTTGCTGTTGCTGAGGGGACCCCAAGAGGAGTGGTAGTTCTCCTAAAGCCTTCCCTTGATTTGAGTCTACTGGGAGGAGGGTGGTAGCCATGTAGTGGGTGGCTTTCACAGTATTCAACCTTATTTCTCTCACTTTTAGAAACAACTTCCCGTCGCACATCGGGGGCAATACCAGCTAGCTTGTAGAGTTTATCAACAGGTTTAAGACAACCTGTGATTATTCTGCATATTTCATTCAATGCTACGTTAACTTGTTTTGCGTGGGCAGATATAACGATCCGTAGGGAAAAGTAGGGAATTTTATTCGATAATAAAAATCCCAACACTGCTTCATCAAAAATTATAACGTCCACACAGCAGCCTACCAAATTATAACGATGACACCACCACTACAGACTAGCTCGCCAAAATATAGAGGGAGAATAGTTGTTGAACCAACTTAATATTTAGAAGTTAGGAACTGGGAATCACTGGAACTGAGAGACTTAAAATGATTCTTTAAAAGATTTCCGCTGCCACCATATTACTATTAAATAGGCTGAGGTATTATTGAGAGGTTGTTCAGTAACACACTCTGTGTTCCTCTAGTTTTCTTAGAGGCTGGTAAAAAGCCGACTTGAATAACACCTTTACCACAAAGATATTCACATTGAGGCTGGTATAAGTTGGTAGAAATAACAAGAACCTTTATTGAACTGGCTTGAATAATTCAGGTACAAATGCTTATTGGTTTCAGTAAAGTTCTGGCATACAAAGCTTGTGGTTACGTTTGAGAAGAGATCTTAAAACTTCTGGGTTACAAGTCTTAAAGGTTTCAACACAGAAAATTACTTCAGAAAATGAATCTCTGAAAGTAAATCCCCCTTAGGAATCTAGCCAAAACCTAAACTAGCCTTCCTTAGGAAAAGAACAGACTACTAACGGGGTTCTGCTCCACACATTATTCTAGCTATATTTCTCTATAGCTACCCTGAATACTAAACAAAAGACTGCTCCGAAGTTCTTCTTCAAAACCCCAAACTGCTCTTACTAACAGCCCCAGCTACTGCCAACCTAGCAGTTCGAAAACATGCAAATGTGAGTAGATCAATAGGTATCACTCTGGCGGGAAGATAAGGGAGCTCCATGCAGTCAGGCCGGCCACATGACCTTGGAGGTGTCTACGAACAATGCCAGCTCTTCGGCTTAGAAATGGAGATGAGCACCACACCCCAGAGTCGGACACAACTGGACTTAATGTCAGGGGAAAACCTTTACCTTTACCTAAATGAGCCGCCCTGAGTCCCCCTGCTGGGTGAGAAGGGTGGAGTATAAGTATAGTAAATAAAAATAAATAAATAAGAGCTGTTCAGCCATGGAATGTGCTGCTGCATTGAAGTGTGGAGAAGTTTCTATCTCTGGAGGTTTCAAAGCAGAGGCTGGATGGCTATCTGTGAGGGGTACTTTGATTGTGCTTCCCTGTATAGCAAAGAGTTGGACTGGCTGGCTCTTGGGGTCTCTTCCAGCACTATGATCTCTATAAATAAAAATGTAATGTTCGCTTGTGGTATTCACAGAACTCAAAAACCACTGGACAAATTGACACCAAATTTGGAAACAAGACACCTAACCGTCCAATGTATGTCCTTCACTCAAAAAAATGATTTTGTCATTTGGGAGTTGTAGTTTCTGGGATTTGTCATTTATGTACAATCAAAGAGCATTCTGAACCCCACCAACGATGGAATTGAACCAAACTTGGCAAAGGGTTCACCCATGACCAACAGAAAATACTGGAAGGGTTTGGTGGGCAGTGTCCTTTGGTTTTGGAGTTGTAGTTCACCTACATCCAGAGAGCACTGTGGATTCAAACAATGATGGATCTGGACCAAACTCTACACGAATACTCAATATGCCCAAATGTGAACACTGGTGGAGTTTGGGGAAAATACAATCTTGCCATTTGGGAGTTGTAGTTGCTGCGATTTGTAGTTCACATACAATCACAGAGCATTCTGAACCCCACCAATGGTAGAATTGGGCCAAAACTCCCACAAAGAACAGCCATGTGGGCCACAGCAACATGTGACACGGGACGGCTAGTTCTATGATAAAAAGAGATTTCAGGCTGGGTTGTTGTAAGTTTTTCAGTCTATATGGCCATGTTCTAAAAGCATTCACTCCTTATATTTTGCCTGCAGCCTCTGAGTATGCTTGCCATAGATGCAGGCGAAACGTCAGGAGAGAATGCTTCTAGAACATGGCCATATAGCCCGAAAAACCTACAACAGCGCAGTGATTCCAATACAGATTTCAGGCTATTTCTTCTTCTCCTTCTTTTCAAAGAGTGAACTGCAAGCGAAGAAGTGAGCTGTAGCCTAGGGATGTTTAGGCTGAAATAAATGGGTCAGCCTGAAAGATGGCCCAAGTTTTCCCTTCTCTCTTTTATACAGAATACGGATATCTCTTTGAAAATCGTATGCTTTGAAAGGAAACCTAAATACATATTTTAAAACCGCTCACCTGAAGGTGTCTGGGAAACCAAAAGACTGCTGTTGCCTAGCAACTGCATCACATAATGTCTTCCTCCCTCCGCTTTGCTTCCCCTTCATTTTCCCCTAGAAAGAATGCTGAGTCAGGGCTGAGTCGACATTTCTGGGTCACCGCCTGGTGCCCAATGCGAGTCCAGGAAAAGGGCTGCAGAGAAACTCAAATGTCATTCCACAGTCTTGGGGCGGCCGATGAAAAGGTTCCCCAATTAGAATGTGAGAAGATGCGCAAACCAATTGTGCAGATGTGGATGATTGTGGAGGGAATTAATCTCAGGCCTCAATTGTTGATAAGAATTTATTATAGAGGAGGCCAATTATTAGTTGTAAATTAAGGTAACTGCCACCAACATGAGGTATTTGAGGTATCACCGATAAGATCTGGCTCTACAGACACAGGTTAGATGAGAAGAGAAGGTTTTTAACAAAAGATAACAAGTTTATTGTGTACAATAAACTGGCTGCCATTTATTTTCCGAGCCCAATTCAAGGTGCAGGTGCTTACCTACAAAGCCCTGAACGGTTTGGGACCAGCCTACCTGTGTGACCGCATCTCCATCTACGAACCCACGCGTTCTCTTCGGTCATCTGGAGAGGCCCTGCTCGTGATCCCACCGGCGTCGCAAGCGCGCTTGGTGGGGACGCGGGACAGGGCCTTTTCCATGGTGGCCCCCCGACTCTGGAACACCCTCCCCAAAGACCTTAGACAGGCCCCTACATTGGCTGTCTTCAGAAAGAACTTGAAGACCTGGCTTTTCCAATGCGCCTTTCCAGATTAGGAAATCTCCACCACCAAGTCCCATAAGCACTTTATCAGAACCAATGATTGCTGCACATCGCACATCGCACTTGCCCTGGAAGCCCTATATACACCTCCTATCACATCAGCGGAGCCCCCGGTGGCACAGTGGGTTAAAGCACTGAGCTGCTGAGCTTGTTGATCGAAAGGTCGCAGGTTCGATTCCGGGGAGCGGCGTGAGCTTCCGCTGTCAGCCCTAGCTTCTGCCAACCTAGCAGTTCGAAAACATGCAAATGTGAGTAGATCAATAGGTACCGCTCCGGCGGGAAGGTAACGGCGCTCCATGCAGTCATGCCGGCCACATGACCTTGAAGGTGTCTACAGACAACGCTGGTTCTTCGGCTTAGAAATGGAGATGAGCACCACACCCCAGAGTCAGACATGACTGGACTTAATGTCAGGGGACAACCTTTACCTTTAACCTTTTTATCACATCAGCACTTTTAATCTTGTACCCATTGCTCTGGCCCGGCCCAGTTTTATTGTGTTTACTGTATTGTGCCTATTGTTTATTTTGCTTTATTCTGTTTTTAATTGTTTGATTTGCTTAGATTGTATTGTTGTGTTGTGTGTTGAGGCCTCGACCTGTGTAAGCCACATCGAATCCTTCGGGAGATGCTAGCGGGGTACAAATAAAGTTTAATAATAATAATACAAAGCGTATGGTTGCAGGCTGTTAAATAACTTATAGAACTTTGAATGTCACTTGGTTTTAATATAGTCCACTCTTTCAAATAACACAGCTCGTGGCCAACTTTTACTGAGGTGAAGCTCTTTAGTGAACAATGTTTCCCACTATAACTAGCCTTCCAATTTGATCTTTCCTTGATCAAATCTCTGATCTCTAGTCCTTCCTTGACTAGGGATCCTAACAGGTTTCCTTTAGTCTTCCTTGACTAAAGAAACTGGCCAGGTTTCTCTCTTCAGCCCTTCTAGACTGAAATACCTCCCACTTCTCACACACACGTCTCTCCCAGGCTTTTCAAGCCTCCACACTCTCACACACCCACTGGCCCTTTTTCCAAAGACGCCTATATATTTTCAGCTTGGCTCCGCCCACTTCTCACTCTCCTGAGCTAGCCTGCCTGGTCTCCTTGGCAACGCTCACTGTGGATTCAAACCAGATAACTCTGGTTTGAATCCACAAGCATGTGGACAATTTCAACAGAAAGGAAGAGACCATGAAAATGAACAAAATCTGGCTACCAGTATTAAAAAACTCTAAAATTACAACAGCAAAACAACAGAGAGGAAACAACCAGGCACAGATTAACACCTCCCAGGAAGAGATTTTCCCATGGTTAGGCAGGCCTTCAAATGCTAATGAAGGTGATCAGCTGAAACATTCACACCTAACTGCAGCAGGGAAGAGCTCCTTGCCCCACCCCAGCCATTCCACAGATATATAAACCCATTGTTCCAATTCCAACAGACCTCAACTACCTCTAAGGATGCTTGCCATAGATGCAGGCGAAACGTCAGGAGAAATGCCTCTAGAACATGGCTCTATAGCCCGAAAAAACCCACAAGAACCTACAGATAACTCTAGTTTTAGCTACTGTTACAAACACAAAAATATACTCTAACAGTTAAACACATACATAGTATCAATGACTTCTGCACAGAATGGAAAAGAAATTTCCATTTTTTTTTAAAGTAATGGGTAGAAAGTTAAGAGGGGGAAAACTAGAGGACCGGATAAAAGTTGGAATAAAGAAGGAAATTATTATGGAAGAATTTAGAGACATAAAATGGCTGTCTGTGGCTGTCTGGATGAGGACGAACAAGCTGAAGATTAAACCCGACAAGACAGAGGTCCTCTTGGTCGATCGTAAACCGGACCGGGGTATAGGGTGGCAACCTGTGTTGGATGGGGTTGCACTCCCCCTGAAATCACAGGTCCGCGGTTTGGGGGTCCTCCTGGATTCTTCACTTACGTTTGAGGCTTAGGCGTTGATGGTGGCCAGGAGGGCCTTTGCACAACTAAGACTCGTGCACCAACTGCGACCATACCTCGGGAAGGCGGATCTGGCCAAGGTCCACGCCTTAGTCACCTCTAGATTGGATTACTGCAATGCACTCTACGTGGGGCTGCCCTTGAAAACGGCCCGGAAATTTCAGATGATCCAACGGGCGGTGGCCAGGTTGTTAACTGAGGCTCCTTACAGGGAGCGGTCAACCCTCCTGTTCAAGGAGCTCCACTGGCTGCCATTCATTTACCGGACCCAATTCAAGGTGCAGGTTCTTACCTACAAAGCCCTGAACGGTTTGGGACCCGCCTACCTGCGTGACCACATCTCTGTATATGAACCCACACGATCTCTTCGTTCATCTGGAGAGGCCCTGCTCTCGATCCAGCCAGCATTGCAGGCGCGATTGGTGGGGACGAGAGAGAGGGCCTTTTCGGTGGTGGCCCCACGACTCTGGAACTCACTCCCTAAGGACATCAGGCAGGCCCCAACTCTGGCAGTCTTCAGGAGGAACTTGAAGACGTGGTTGTTCCAGTGTGCCTTCCCGGAATAATGATCCCATAGCACTTTGTCCCTCTAAAGCACTTTACATTTTTAGGTCTGCTCGTATGTCTTTCCACAAATGCCACTATCACCTTTTCGTCCATGTTTCAGCACTATTTCCAATTTTAATTTTACATTTGGCCTTCCCACAGTTTTTAATTGTATGTTGTCTTATTGATAATGTTATATCTTTATTGTTTATGTTTTATTTTAATTGCTTGTATTGTAATTATTGCTTGTAAGCCGCACTGAGTCCCTTGGGGAGATGGTAGCGGGGTACAAATAAAGTGTTGTTGTTGTTGTTGCTGCTGTTGTTGTTGTTATTATTATTATTATTATTATTATTATTATTAAAATTGACATGGTTCCATTGTATACAATTAGAACAATGGTTTAAAAACTGGGTAAAAATAATAAAAACAGAAGTAAGCTTAACCAATTTGAACAAATAATACAAAATGGAAGGGCCATAGAGGAGCATGAAAATTTGAAAGGAATAACTAGTAAAATATATAAGATAATAATTGAAATGAAGGAAGGAAAAACAAAAAACAACATCCTCAAGAAGGTCTGGGAAGATTTAGGGATAAAAATAAGTGAAACAGAGTGGCAACAATTATGGAGACAAAGACTTCTAAAAAATTATCAATATGGGTTAAAGAAAATTACTATAAGTTAATATGGAAGAAGTAAATATGGAAAATTACTATAAGTTAATATGGAAGGAGTAAATATGGAAAATTACTATAAGTTAATATGGAAGGAGTAAATATGGAAAATTACTGTAAGTTAATATGCAAGTAGTAAATATGGAAAATTACTATAAGTTAATATGGAAGGAGTAAATATGGAAAATTACTATAAGTTAATATGGAAGGAGTAAATAAACTTATAGTAAATATGGAAAGTTACTATAAGTTAATATGGAAGGAGTAAATATGGAAAATTACTATGTTAACATGGAAGGAGCAAATATATAATTAGTTTGTAAGCTGCCTGTGGAGCAGTGGGTGAAAGAGCTGAGCTGCTGAGCTTGTTGACCGAAAGGTTGCAGGTTCGATTCTGGGCTTCTGCTGTCAGCCCCAGCTTCTGCCAACCTAGCAGTTTGAAAACATGCAAATGTGAGTAGATCAATAGGTACCGCTCTGGCAGGAAGGTAAGGGTGCTCCATGCAGTCATGTTGGCCACATGACCTTGGAGGTGTCCATGGAAGGATGTATTGGCGGATAATGTGCGCAGATCCCAGTAAGGTGGCCTTTTGCAGCTGGCAGATGGTAATTTTGTCAGCGCCGATTGTGTTTAAGTGCAGGCCAAGGTCTTTACGCACTGCACCCAGTGTGCCGATCACCACCTTGACTGGTTTGTGCCAGAGTCTTTGCAGTTCGATCTTTAAATCCTCATATCGTGTCAGCTTTTCCAGTTGTTTCTCGTTAATCCAGCTATTGCCTGGGATTGCAACATCGACAATCCATATTTTGTTTTTTAACACGATTGTGAGATCAGGAGTATTGTGCTCCAAAACTCTGTCTGTCTGAATCTGGAAGTCCCAGAGTATCTTGACATGTTCATTCTCCGTAACTTTTTCCGGCTTGTGATCCCACCAGTTCTTTGTCGCAGGCAGATGGTATTTGTGGCACAAATTCCAATTAATCATCTGAGCAATGGTGTTATGCCTCTGCTTGTAGTCTTTCTGCGTGATCTTCTTGCAGCAGCTGAGGATGTGATCTATTGTTTCATCTGCTTCCTTGCAGAGTCTACATTTGGGATCTGTCATTGACTTTTCAATTCTGGCTTTGATGGCATTGGTTCGAAAGCTTGTTCTTGGGCTGCCAGAATCAGGCCCTTGGTCTCCTTTTTCAGAGTCCCTTTTGTGAGCCACAGCCATGTTTTTTCTTTGTCAATTTGGCTCTCAATTTTTGTCATGAGCTGTCCATGGAGAGCCTTCTTTCGCCAGTTTTCACTTCTGCTCTGGATTGTGTTATTACAGTATTCACTCTTTGTCTTTTCCACTTTAAGTAGTTTACTACTATTGACTTCTCTCAATGTTGTTGTTGTTATTATTATTATTATTATTATTATATGGAACTGCAGTCTCGATTAAGATAATTTCGGGGCTTTAAAAAAAAAAGATCCCTGGGCAGCCACATACAACCTGCTTCAGTCCCAGAACTTTATATTTATCTGCCAAAGGCATGTATTATTTTTCTATCTCTTTTCCCATTTAGGAAGACTGTTGCCTAACAAAACAGAGGTCCCCTTTCACGAATCAGTCGTCAGTGCAGAAGCATTCTTCATAGATTCTGGATTCCCGGAGCAGCTGTCCTCTTTGGATTGCAGAGCAGAAGTGCAAGGTGAAAAAACAGGGTTGAAAAACAGAAAAACACTTGGTTCTAAATGGTGGAGTTAGGAAAATATCTAGGACAGGATTAGGAGCAGGGTATGGGGCTCAGCAGTTGAACAAATCTGTTAGCTTTTTCCACCGTGTGGGATTGACGTGAAGATAAAATGCCATTCTGAACTCTGAAGGAAGAACAGACCATAAATGTTGTAATATTGAGAGTTGACTTTTTCTCCTGTTGTGTTCCCTGGTTATATATGTCTGAAAAAACTTGCCTTGATAGAGATTATTTCCCCTAAAGGAAAAGGAAACATAGATTTGGCAAGGCCCATCTGTGCCCTCCCTGCCATGCAGGAATATACAACTAAAATACTTTTTAGATATGGCCCCTGGTGTTCCAAAGTCGGGGGGCAACCACAGAGAAGGCCCTGTCCCTCGTCCCCACCAAACGCACCTGCGACGCAGGTGGGATCGCGAGCATTATCACAATCATATAGTCCAGTTAGTCCAGTTAGACATCCAAAGTGCTGTCATGCCTGATGGCGAAAAGCCTGGTTCCAAAACCATGATTTCAGTTTCTTCCTAAAGGAAAGGAGGGATGAAGCCAACCTGATCTCGCTGGGGAGTGAATTCCACAGGGGGGGGGGGCCACCACCGAGAAGGCCCTGTCCCTCGTCCCCACCAAACGCGTTTGCGAAGCTGGTGGGACCGAGAGCAGGGCCTCCCCAGTTGATCTTAAACCACATATATTTTCTAGAACGGTATGTCTTGATTGAGACTAACATTGATCCAAGCCATGATAGAAAGCATGGAGGTGAGAGGCCTTTTCTGTTGTGGCACCCCTTTTTTGTGGAAGTCTCCTGCTATGGAGCCTTATTTGCTCAATCCTGCCAGTTTTAGACAAAACTAATAAAGATCTTGGAAGGGTTTTCTCTTTGCTTGGTGGAGTGATATAGTGTGATTTCATTGTTCCAAGAAATTGATTTTAAAGCCAACATCTCACACATGCAAACATATCGCCTCAATGTGAGCTCTCCTGATGCTGAGCAAATATAACATAATTATCTTCTATTTGCTCAGCATCAGGACAGCTCACATTGAGGCTACATGTTCGTATGGCTGAGATGTTGGCTTTAAAATCATTTTCTTGAAATTTTCCGAGGCAACAGAGAATGTAGGCAGCATGGGCTGATGAAGGAAACTGATACTTTTGCATTAAAGGTCCCTCCTGAAGAAATCAACAGTCCAGGTACTTTTTCTCCCAGGGCACAAAACATGGAGAGGACAATCACCTTCCCGACTCCGCCGTTCATTATCCCGTCACCGGAGCCAGATGAGAACCAGCAGCCCAAAAAGGAAAGGGCGTTCCCCTTCCCGAAAGCATCGGTCGCCATCTCGCCGGCGTAGTCGGACCCGGAGCAGTGCTGCTCAACAGCTGAAGATCCCTGTACTTCAGGAAGGGATGCATAGCCAGACCAGAACCAGCAGTCCCAAACGGAGAGGGCGCTCTCCTTCCCGCAAGTGTCGTTCACCATCCCATCTCAGTCGATCTCGGAGCAGCGTTACTCAATAGTTGGAAATTTCTGTACCTCTAGAGAAGGTGAGTCCATACTGGAGGACTGCATAAAAACTGCAGCAATAGTGCGGAGAGTAAACTGAAGGTGTATGTGTGTGTGGGTGGGGGGGGGGGGGCAACTAGGCTCAGAGGATACACACAAGACTAAAAATATGAAAGATGTTCCAAGGACACAATCGAGCCCATGGTGGAGCAGTGGATTAAACCACTGAGCTGCTGAACTTGCTAACCGAAAGGTCACAGGTTCAAATCTGGGGAGTGGCGTGAGCTTCCACTGTTAGCCCCAGCTTCTGCCAACCTAGCAGTTTGAAAACATGAAAATATGAGTATTTTCATGAAAACATGAAAATTTCCGAGGATGATTGTCTTCCAATATTCTTGTGGGTCCGTATGTGGCTGTGGAGCCCTATTCTTGCTCTGCATCTTCTTCCGCAGTGAGGGCATTGGTTTCCAGGTGGAAGGCGGTCTCGGCCGGGGTTGGCTTGACACGCCTTCCTCTTGGCACGTTTCTCTTTTTCACCCTCCACTCGTGCCTCCTCAAATTCTGCAGCACTGCTGGTCACAGCTGACCTCCAGCTGGAGCGGTCAAGGGCCAGGGCTTCCCAGTTCTCAATGTCTATGCCAGAGTTTTTAAGGTTGGCTTTGAGCCCATCTTTAAATCTCTTTTCCTGCCCTCCAACATTCTGTTTTCCGTTCTTGAGTTCAGAGTAGAGCAGCTGCTTTGGGAGACGGTGGTCGGGCATCCGGACAACATGGCCGGTTCAGCGGAGTTGGTGGCGGAGGACCATCGCTTCAATGCTAGTGGTCTTTGCTTCTTCCAGCACGTTGACATTTGTCCGCTTGTCTTCCCAAGAGATTTGCAGGATTTTCCGTAGGCAGCGCTGATGGAATCGTTCCAGGAGTTGCATGTGACGTCTGTAGACAGTCCACGTCTCACAGGCGTATAGTAGGGTTGGGAGGACAATAGCTTTATAAACAAGCACCTTGGTATCCCTACGGATGTCCCGGTCCTCAAACACTCTCTGCTTCATTCGGAAAAATGCTGCACTTGCAGAGCTCAGGTGGTGTTGTATTTTGGTGTCGATGTTGACTTTGGTGGAGAGGTGGCTGCCAAGGTAGCGGAAATGGTCAACATTTTCTAATGTTACACCATTAAGCTGTATCACTGGCATTGGAGAGGGGTTGGCTGGTGCCTGCTGGAAAAGCACCTTGGTTTTTTCAATGTTCAATGACAAGCCGAGCTTCTCATATGCTTCTGCAAAGGTGTTTAGAGTGGCTTGTAGATCTTCTTCTGAATGCGCACAGACGACATTGTCATCAGCATACTGGAGTTCTATAACAGATGTTGTTGTAACCTTGGCTTTCAGTCTGCTGAGGTTGAATAGCTTGCCATCTGTCCGATAGATGATTTCCACTCCGGTGGGAAGCTTCCCATCAACAAGGTGAAGCTTCCACTCCGGTGGGAAGCTTCCCATCCAATCACAGGGGTTTAAAAACATGAAATAAAAGCTGACGTTTTGCAATAATTTTGTGGAGTCATCCTAGCCTTACTTTCATCCTGCTGCTATACTGCAGAATTTCGCAAAGTGCAAACAAGGTCATCACCGTTCAATTTTTGGATATGTAAATTGATACATAATGCACAAAAATAAATAAAACCCAAACCCATTTTTCCTAAGCCAAATAGATGTATATATGTAGATCTTCTTGAGAGAAGAGTTATTAAAATGCCATGCCTCTGTGAACAGAAGCTAATCTCCTGCAGTGCTGCAGTCCTATTGTGAACTCAGGAATGTGCCTTTAGCTTGTGAATGCAGCAACTCTAAAACTTGCTGAATGCTCCAGCTTGTTCCCAATGCAAATCCCTTGCATTGATTACAGATATCACTGGAAAGGAGGAGCCGCAGTGGCGCAATGGCTTATTTATTTATTTTGGGTACTTCTACCCTGCCCTTCTCAACCCCCTAAGGGGGACTCAGGGCAGCTTCCAACCAGCATGCATTTGATGCCTACAATTAAACACAATAAAATACATAGTAACAGTAATTACAGTTAAAACATTACATTAATACATCCTTTTGCCAAGTCCGTAATTAATAAATTCATTCCGCTTATCATAATCCGTTTCCAAAGCTTTAGTCGTCATTGTCCTTGTCAGTCTGACAGATTACCCAAAGGCCTGGTCCCATATCCATGTTTTTAATTTCCTTCTGAAAGAGAGGAGGGATGATGATGATCTAATTTCCCCGGGGAGCAAATTCCACAGGCGGGGGGGGGGGGGGGGGGAGGGGGCACCACCAAGAAGGCCCTGTCCCTCGTCCCGGCCGGCCAATCTCATCTGTGACAAGGGTGGGGTCAAGAGCAGGACCCCCCAAGAAGATCTTAAATTCCTAGGCGGGACGTAGAAAGAGATACATTCGGACAGGTATGCTGGGCCGGTGCCGTATAAAACCTTGTGCTAGCTGGACTCTTGAACTGAAGGTCAGCCATTCGAATCAGAGAGATGGGGCAAGCTCCTATCTGTAAGCTCCAGCTTCTCAGGAGGGGACATGAGAGAAGCCTCCCACAGGATGGTAACACATCTGGGCATCCCCTGGGCAACGTCCCTGCAGACAGCCAATTCTCTCACATCATAAGCAACTTGCAGTTTCTCAAGTTGCCTCTGACATGATACTAGAAAGGAAACAGTCCTCTGATCTCATGGATACACCCCCCCCCCCCAAAAAAAAAAAACACACACACTCTTATTATAATAACAAAACTAATGTAGTTACTTACTTAGGCGATCCCTCATTGGTCGAGTAGGATAGTTTTCCAGGATCAGTGTTCTGGTGGGTCCGTAGGTGGCTGTGGAGCCCTATTCTTGACCGACATCTTCCACCACAGTGAACACATTCATTTCCAGGTGGAAGGCGGTCCTGGTTAGGGTTGGCTTAATGCGCCTTTCTCTTGACACGTTTTTCTCTTTCGCCCTCCATTCGTGCCTCTTCAAATTCTGCAGCACTGCTGGTCACAGCTGACCTCCAGCTGGAGCTCTTAAGGGCCAGGGCTTCCCAGTTCTCAGTGTCTATACCTATCATGTAGTAACTACGTTACTTCAGATGTACTGTGAGCAGAATTGCATGTAATTTGACAGATATTGTTTGACTGCCATTTTAGCCAGCCAGGATAACCAGTAGTCCAATAACATCTGAAAGGCCACAGATTTCCCCACACCCAATCAACTTAAAATTTAGCTCTTTTGTTCCTTTATCACAAGACTAGGGAGTATTGACCTTCCAGATGTTTTGAACTCCCATCTTTAAGTCATTCCAAAGGGATTTTGTAGTCATTTGTCCCAGCAGAACTGGGCCTTGGTGGCCTCCATGTTTGAAACTATGGATGAAAATAGATGTTTATGCAGAAATTGTAATTCAACTACAACATTAAAAACCAATAAAAGTAGTACTATTACAAGGACTTAAACCAGGAATCCTCAAACGTTTTAAACAGAGGGCCAGGTCACAGTCCTTCAAACTGTTGGATGGCCAGATTGTAATTAAAAAAAAAAGAAAGAATGAATGTGCACACTGCACATATCTTATTTGTAGTGCAAAAAACACTTACAAAAATACAATAATTAAAATGAAGAACATTTTAAACAAATATAAACTTTTTATTTCAATGGGAAGTGTGGGCCTGCTTTTGGCTGATGAGATAGGATTGTTGTTGTTGTGCGCTTTCAAGTCATTTCAGACTTAAATTGACCCTGAGCGAGTGCTGGGTAAATGACCTTGGATGTATTTTTATTTTATTTTATTGGCTTTTTAAGTCTCTTCTGCTGTGTTTTTCAGTATTTTTATGAGTGATGGTCACTCGTTGGCCTGATAGTTGTATTGTGTCCATTCGCCCAATAGTTTTAGAGTAATGTTAATCCCACAAACAAATATTACGTTTTTATTTCTATAGATCAAGGGTCTGTTGGAGGGCTGGATTATAATTTGAAAAAACCTGAATTATTTCCTATGCACACTGGACATATTTATAATATGAAAAACACAATAATTAAAATGAAGACCAATTTTAACAAATATAAATTTATTAGTATTTCAATGGGAAGTGTGGCCCTGCATTTGGCTGATGAGATAGGATTGTTGTTGTTGTGTGCTTTCCAGTCGTTACAGACTTAGGTTGACCCTAAGCGAGGGCTGGGTAAATGACCTTGGAGGGGTGCATTCGGCCCCCGGGCCTTAGTTTGAGGCTAGCCACATTTATAGCAATGGAGGAAGAGTCTTGATGGCCTGATATAGATGGTCACTCGTGGGCCTGATAGGTGTATTGTGTCCAAATTTGGTGCCAATTCACCCAATGGTTTTTGAGTTATGTTAATCCCACAAACGAACATTACATTTTTATTGATATAGACTGGCTGATGAGATAGGATTGTTGTTGTTGTAAATCATTTCAGACTTAAATTGACCCTGAGCGAGGGCCGGGTAAATGACCTTGCAGGGCCATATCCAACGCCGGGCCTTAGTTTGAGGACCCCCGACTTAAACTGTCAGTATCCCAAAACTCAAAAGTTTATTATATAGTATCATAAATTATATTATTATAATTATATATAAATTGCTGGAAGAAACATTAACAACCTCAGATATGCAGATGACACCACTCTGATGGCCGAAAGCGAGGAGGAGCCGAGGAGCCTTCTAATCAAGGCGAAAGAAGAAAGCACAAAAGGCGGGTTGCAGCTAAACATAAAAAAACCCCAAGATTATGGCAACAAGAAGGATTGACAACTGGGAAATAGAGGGAGAAAATGTGGAGGCCGTGACAGACTTTGTATTTCTAGGTGCAAAGATTACTGCAGATGCAGACTGTGGCCAGGAAATCAGGAGACGCTTACTTCTTGGGAGGAGAGCAATGTCCAGTCTCGATAAAATAGTAAAGAGTAGAGACATAAGACTGGCAACAAAGATCCGCCTAGTCAAAGCCATGGTATTCCCTGTAGTAACCTACGGATGTGAGAGCTGGACCTTAGGGAAGGCTGAGCGAAGGAAGATCGATGCTTTTGAGCTGTGGTGCTGGAGGAAAATTCTGAGAGTGCCTTGGATAGCGAGAAGATCCAACCAGTCCATCCTCCAGGAAATAAAGCCCGACTGCTCATTGGAGAGAAGGATACTAGAGACAAAGTTGAAGTACTTTGGCCACATCATGAGGTGACAGCAAAGCCTGGAGAAGACAATTATGCTGGGGAAAGTGGAAGGCAAAAGGAAGAGGGGCCGACCAAGGGCAAGATGGATGGATGGCATCCTTGAAGTGACTGGACTGACCTTGAAGGAGCTGGGGGTGGTGACGACTGACAGGGAGCTCTGGCGTGGGCTGGTCCATGAGGTCACGAAGAGTAGGAGACGACTGAACGAATGAACAACAAAATTATATTAACAAATAGCATATACTATGGCTACCACCCATATTTAGAGAAAAACATTTGTATTTTTCTGCCTTCCAAAACTGCATTTCCTGAACTCTTGTAAAGCTTTTCAAATGGCAATCCCCAGATTTCCCCATCCAGCATGACCAGTGGGATGTAGAAAAAAAAGGGAACCTTTTCTTAGTTGAGAGTACCAGCAAAACTCAGTAGGACACCTTGATATGGTAGAAGTGTGTTTATTATAACCCAAATCTTTTGCTTTTTATAGGTTTTGCCCTACAACCCAAGGAGTTAAAGGTCTCTGGCTGGAATTTCTTCCTCTCCAATCAATCATTAAAGCTAGACTTGCTCTCCCAGAGTCATAAAAAGAGACAATTCTTCAGTTATCTGCACAATTGAAGGGGAAAATCTCTTCTGGCAGGGCTTCCAGCTGAGTAACCAGGGCACCTCTCTTTCAAAGGCCGGGCAGAAACATTTTTGTGATGGAAGAAGCAAACGGGGAGATAGGCCTGAAGGCTGTAGTTTCCCTCCACTAAATGACAATGAAACAGTATACCCAGATGTGCTGAAATTATAAATGTACTGAGACTGTACTACACCAAACTGTGACATATCCAGTCAAGGCATCATGTGCTGATACCTCTTTTAACAGGGCTAATCTCCATTTTTGTCTATAGGTCTGACAATAGTTTTTAAAGCAAGACAATTACTTTCAAAGCTAGATGGAAGAATCTTCCTACCTGATAAAGTTGCTCTCTACAATAAAGTTGCTCTCTACAATAGCTTTCTCACTGGATTGGTGCTTTGTTTACTTAATGTGTCTCCAAACGTTCCCTTTGCAAGAAGTCACCGCTGTAGCTGTTCAGCCCTTTCTGGATGAGCCTCCATTTGAAGAACTAGAGACATTCAAGAAAAAGCTGCAATATGAATGGGAATGAGGCTTTCTTTAGCGTGAGCCAAAATCTGCTGCATTGTTTGCAAGTCATACCTGAGATGAGCCTCACTGAATGACACTTTTATTTACACAGTGCTTTTGATGTTAACCAATTAAATAAAATGTTTTTTATTGAAAACAACATTGGGTTTTGCATAGGGCATGAATTTACTAGTTGTTGTGGTGATGCAGAAGTATATAAACAGACCATATAGGAGAACAGACTTTCCTGAGGTAGAATAATCAAAGCAAAAAGTCAGAAGAGACCTCAAGGGCCAACCTCCTGCCACGCAGGAAGATAAAAGAAAGTCCCAGTGCCAATCTTTTCTTCTGCACCATTCAATCAGCACTATTCTGCTAGTCATCCGACAAGCTGAAATTCATAGCCGCTGTCAGTGTTGCCGAGAGCTTGGTAGCAATCTTTTCTGCAGAGAATGGGAAGAGAAAGGAGGGTTAGGTGGCCAAAGAGCATGTGCAAGCAAATCTATATGCCTCCAAAATGTGCTGATGAGTGGAATGAATGTCTTTTCTCTTCTCTAGCCAGCTCTTTCTTACACCTGCAGTGATTTTTTTTTTCATATCGGGAGCAACTTGAGAAACTGCAAGTCACTTCTGGTGTGAGAGCACTGGACGTCTGCAAGGACGTTGCCTGTGGGACGTCCGGATGTGTTGATATTTTACCATCCTTCTGGGAGGCTTCTCTCATGTTCCCGCATAGGGAGATTGAGTTGATATAGTAATAATATTAATTAATTAATTTAAAACATTTATATTCCGCCCTTCTCACCCCGAAGGGGACTCAGAGTGGAGCACAGCATATACACGGCAAACATTCAATGCCTGGATACAATACATAAACATTAAAAAACATTTATCAAAATATTAAAATACACAATTTAAAATAGCACAATTTAAAACCGTCCTAGCCATCCGCAATTGGCCTGGTCGTCTTTCCTATTGCCGCTTCATTGCCCTGTCCTGAAAGCTTGGTCCCACAGCCAAGATTTTACCATCCTTCTAAAGGACAAGAGGGAGGGAGCCGACCTGATCTCACCAGGAAGGGAGTTCCATAGCCAGGGAGCAATCACTGAGAAGGCCCTGTCTCTCGTCCCCACCAATCTTGCCTGTGACAATGGCAGGATGGAAAGCAGAGCCTCCCCGGAGGAGCTTAATCTCCGTGATGGTTCATAGGGAGAGATGCGTTCGGACAGGTAATTTGGGCCGTGGCCGTTTAGGGCTTTATAGGCCGAAGCCAGCACTTTAAATTGTGCCGGGTAGCAAACTGGCAGCAACTGGAGCTGGCGTAACATGGGAGTTGTATTTTCCCTGTGTGCCGCCCCAGTTATTAACCTGGCTGCCTCTCGCTGGACTATTTGAAGCTTCCGAGCAGTCTTCAAAGGCAACCCCACATAGAGTGCGTTGCAATAGTCTATTATAGATGTAATGAGAGCGTGGACCACCGTGGCCAAGTCTGACTTTCCAAGGTACGGGCGCAGCTGGCACACAAGTGCCTTTCCAGAGTAGGAAACTCCAGCAATATGTCCCAGAAGCACTTTATCAGAGATTTAAGATTGTCTGCACATTGCACTTACCCTAAATCCTACATTTCACCTAAAATCCAACACATATGACGAACATTCAATGCCAACAAAGAGACATATTAGCAAATCACATCAAAACAAAACACTTTAGCCAAATATATATGAGCTTTGGATAGCACAGGGAAGGACTAACACCCTTGTGGTGTTTGTTTTGCTGTCTGTGCCCCTGTTCAGAAGATTCCACCTCACTTTCTGTCTCCGTGAGAATTGGATTTTGAACATTTTGGCTTGTTCTGGAAACAAGGATTGGTGAGAAAGCTTCAGTGGAGACACCTTGGAGGTAGATTTCTCTCACTTCCTGTTGTCTCACCCCCATCCTTAACTAGGAGTATGTTTGTAAGTCGGATGTTTATTATAATGTACTGCAATATGATAATGACAATAATATGATATTATAATTATATATTTACATTACTTGTAATATTACTAATAATATTATGATATAGTGGTATGGTGCAATATGCTGATATTGTACTATGCTAATAATATAATATATTGTATGTAGAGACATCAGACATCAGACGGGCAACAAAGATCCGCCTCGTCAAAGCCATGGTATTCCCTGTAGTAACCTACAGATGTGAGAGCTGGACCTTAGGGAAGGCTGAGCGAAGGAAGATCGATGCTTTTGAGCTGTGGTGTTGGAGGAAAGTTCTGAGAGTGCCTTGGACTGCGAGAAGATCCAACCAGTCCATCCTCCAGGAAATAAAGCCCGACTGCTCACTGGAGGGAAGGATACTAGAGACAAAGTTGAAGTACTTTGGCCACATCATGAGGAGACAGCAAAGCCTAGAGAAGACAATTATGCTGGGGAAAGTGGAAGGCAAAAGGAAGAGGGGCCGACCAAGGGCAAGATGGATGGATGGCATCCTTGAAGTGACTGGACTGACCTTGAAGGAGCTGGGGGTGGTGACGGCCGACAGGGAGCTCTGGCGTGGGATGGTCCATGAGGTCACGAAGTGTCGGAGACGACTGAACGAATGAACAACAACAAATATATACCTTGTAAGCCGCTCTGAGTCCCCTTCAGGGTGAGAAGGGTGGCATATAAATGTCATAAATAAATAAATAAATAAAATAACTCAAGGATTGCCTGTAAAATGGTGTTCCTTATACAAAACATAAAAGCCAAGATTAAAAAAAATATTTTGAATCTCTTGATGACTGGATTTATGGATGCAGAATCCACATGGAGAGCCAACAGTACCCCAAATTGGTGGGGATGTTTAGACAAGGCCTAGAGGTGCCAGGAAATAAAACAATAATCTTCTGTCTTTTCAGCATGTGGTCACGCTTACCTGCTCGCTTCTGCTGTTTTTTGCGTCTCTTGCTTGCTGCCCGCAGGCCCTGGCCCTGGTGCAGGGGATCCAAGGCAGAGATCTCTCTCAGGTCCGGAGCCTTAGGAACAGCCTTCTCGGCTTCCACAAGGGCCTTGCTCTTGGCTTTCAGTTCTATCGTCATAGGGCCAAACTAGGGAGAACAAGCAAAACAGGTCATGTTGCTTTTTAAAAAGCAATTAGAAAAATCAAGACAGAGTGGCAGGCACCACCTCCATTTCCTAGAACTGTGTGCCAAGTTTGGTTCAATTCCATCATTGGTGAGGTTCAGAATGCTCTTTGATTGTAGGTGAACTATAAATCCCAGCAACTACAACTCCCAAATGGCAAAATCGATTTTTTTAGTGAAGGACATACATTGGGTTGTTAGGTGTCTTGTGTCCAAATTTGGTGTCAATTCATCCAGTAGTTTTTGAGTTTTGTTAATCCCACAAACAAAAATTACATTTTATTTATATAGACTAGCTGTCTCTGCCACACGTTGCTGTGGCCCTGTCTGTGTATGTGTGTATATATGTGGTTTTGCGTATGTGTTGTAATTTATTTTTATTTTTTGGCTTTTTAAGTCTCTTCCGTTGTGTTTTTCAGTGTTTTTATGAGTGACTAGCTGTCCCTGCCACTCGTTGCAGTGGCCCAGTCTGTGTATGTGTATGTGTTTTGTGTACATATATCTGTGTATATATATTTATGTATATGTGTATATATATATGTGGTTTTGTGCATGCGACTTAAATCAAGACATAGTTTTCTTAGATCTACAGAGACACTCGCTGGAACACCCCAGCAAGCGAGAGTCCAAAAGTGGCAGGCCCAAACCCAGCACCTCAATTCATGGGTGATACCAGATGAGAGACTCCCCCCTGGGCACACAGAAGATTGGGTAACTTGGAAGGCGCTGAACAGACTGCGCTCGGGCACCACGAGATGCAGAGCCAACCTTAAGAAATGGGGCTACAGGGTGGAATCCTTGGCATGCGAGTGCGGAGAAGAGCAAACCACTGACCACCTGCTGCAATGCACCCTGAGCCCTGCCACATGCACGATGGAGGACCTTCTTGCGGCAACCCCAGAGGCACTCCAAGTGGCCAGATACTGGTCAAAGGACATTTAACCAAATACCAAATTTGCAAAATCTGTGTGGTTTTTTTTCCTTTTTTTCTTTTTCTTTCTAATCTCTGTGTTTGTTTTTGCTCTGATAGAATTGTAATACAGTGGTTGCTGATGACACGATAAATAAAAAAATGTGCATGCGTTGTAATTTTATTTTATTTTTGCTTTTTAAGTCTCTTCTGCTGTGTTTTTCAGTATTTTTATGAATGATGGTCACTTGTTGGCACGATAGTTGTATTGTGTCCATTCGCCCAATGGTTTTAGAGTAATGTTAATCCCACAAACGAACATTACATTTTTATTTATATAGATCAGGGGTCCTCAAACTTTTTAAACAGAGGGCCAGGTCACAGAGAAGGATTTCCCCCTCCTATAGCTAGCTCAAGCCTCTCAACTGCCCAGGGCTTTGAGGTTGTTTAATTTGAAATCTGGAAATCTCAAATATATGGCTCATGCAATGATTGTATACAAGGCTTCAGACTGTGCAAGAAAGGGATGGAGAATGAATGAATGAATGAATGAATGAATGAATCTATATATATAAATGCTCTGTGCATAATGAGTACCTTAAAAACAAAAGAACCAATGAATGAAATCACACCAAATTTGGCAACAAAACATTTCATAACACAAAGAGTGACCATCACTCAAAAAATTATGATCTTGTCATTTGGGAGTTGTAGTTACTGGGATTTATAGTTAATCTACAATCAAATAGCATTCTGAACTCCAACAACGATGAAATTGAACCAACATGGCACACAGGACTCCCATGACCAACAGAAAACACTACAAGGGTTTGGTGGGCATTGACCTTGAGTTTGGGAGTTGTAGTTCACCTACATCCAGAGAGCACTGTGGACTCAAGCAATGATGGATCTGGACCAAATTTGGCAGAAATATTCAATTTAGCCAAATATGAACACAGATGGGGTTTGGGGGAAATAGACCTTGACATTTGGGAATTGTAGTTACTGGGATTTATAGTTAACCTACAAGAGCATTCTGAACTCCAACAACGATGAAATTGAACTAAATGTGGCACACAGGACTCCCATGACCAACAGAAAACACTACAAGGGTTTGGTGGGAGTTATAGTTCACCTACATCCAGAGAGCACTGAGGACTCAAACAATGATAGATCTGGACCAAATTTAGCACAAATATTCCATATGCCCAAATATGAACACAGATGGGGTTTGGGGTAAATAGACCTTGACATTTGGGAGTTGTAGTTGCTAGGATTTATAGTTCGCCTACAATCAAAAAGCATGCTGAACCCCACCAACGACAGAATTGGGGCAAACTTCCTACACAGAACTTCCATGATCAAAAGAAAATACTTAAGGCCATCCAGTCCAACTCCCTTCACCAGGGCAAGAAAACGTAATCAAAGCCCTCCTGACAAAGAGCCATCCAGCCATAGATACAGATAGATAGATTCACACACACACATATATAGTATCATAGATTTGAAAGGGACCCCTAAAGAAGGACTATGATATGTTGCATATTCCAGAGTAGGCAAACCAGACAATCTCCACATCCACACTGACAAAGAAACAGCAAGAAATACTGTTTACCCACAAGCATCAAGAAATTGCATATATTAGAAACCAATACTTTCTCATTACTTTATTTCCCAGATCACCAGACTGGGCCACAGCAACACATGGCAGGGGACCGCTAGTGAGTGTGTGTGTGTGTATCTATATATATCTATATCTTTATATATGCTCTGTGCATAATGAGTACCTTAAAAACAAAAGAACCAATGAACAAAATCACACCAAATTTGGCATCAAAACATCTCACTACACAAGGAGTGACCATCACTCAAAAAATTATGATTTTGTCATTTGGGAGTTGTAGTTGCTTGGATTTATAGTTCACCTATAATCAAAGAGCATTCTGAACTCTACCAACAATGGAATTGAACCAAACTTGGCACACAGGACTCCCATGACCAACAGAAAACACTAGAAGGGTTTGGTGGGCATTGACCTTGAGTTTTGGAGTTGTGGTTCACCTGCATCCAGAGACGAACACTGGGGACTCAAACAATGATGGATATGGACCAAACTTGACAGGAATACTCAATATGACCAAATGTGAACACAGATGAACTTTGGGGGAAATAGACCTTGACGTTTGGGAGTTGTACTTACTAGGATGTATAGTTCACCTACAATCAAAGATCATTCCGAACCCAACCAACGATGGAATTGGGCCAAACATCCCACTCAAAACCCCCATGACCAACAGAAAACTGGTGGTCTTTGGTGACCCTTCTGACACCCCCCTGATGACCCCCCCCCCCCCCGGGTCTTGACTTCCTAGGTTGAGAAATGCTGCCTTAAGGCCATCCAGCCCAACTCCCTTCACCAGGGCAAGAAAACATAATCAAAGCCCTCCTGACAAAGGGCCATCCAGCCATTCACACACACACACATATGTATATGACAGATATTGTATCAAAGATTTGAAAGGGACCCCTAAAGAAGGACAATGATATGTTACATGTTCCAGAGTAGGCAAACCAGACAATCTCCACATCAACACTGGCAAAGAAACAGTAAGAAATCCTGTTTACCCACAAGCATAAAGGAATTACATATATTAGAAACCAACACTTTCTCATTCCTTTATTTTCCAGATCACCAGACTGGGCCACAACAACGCGTGGCAGGGGACCGCTAGCCACATCTTCACCACAATTGGACACAAAGAGTGTTTGTTCTCAAAAAGGAAGTTGAAAAGACTTCATTGTAACCATGACTATCCACCAAGTTTCACACTAGAACTCATATTTTCCTGCTTTTAACTTTTACCAACTAGTTCACACCATGACTAGATAAGGTCTGTTCCATCTGCTGTTGCTGTGGTGCAGCTGTCTGAAAAATATTAAGTGATATGGTTGTCCCTCTACACTGGTGAGTTGGGATTTTTGCAGATGTGATTATTCAGAGATTTGATTAATATTATCCCTTTAGGATTCTTAGGTCCTTTATAGTGTTATGATGGAGGATCCAGAGATCCTTAGAGAAGCATTCTCTAGTACAAAAAAGTGTAGTTTTATTGTTTTTTCCACTTTCATGTGAGTCCTACACCCCTAACACCAGTGAAGACATCTGCCCTTGCACTATGCTACTCTACTGCTGAGTATGCATGCCCAGTGTGGAACACATCTCACCACACTAAAACAGTGGATGTGGCTCTTAATGAGACATGCTGCATTATCACAGGGTGTCTGCACCCTACACCACTGGATAAATTACACTGTTTAGCTGGTATTGCACCACCTGGCATCCGCCGGGAAGTAGCAACCAATAGTGAAAGGACCAAGGCAGTGACATCTCCGGCCTATCCTCTGGGTATCAGCCAGCACGCCAATGACTTAAATCAAAAAATAGTTTTCTAAGATCTACAAAGACACTCGCTAGAACACCTCAGCAAGCAAGAGTCCAAAAGTGGCAGGCTCAAACCCAAAACCTCAATCAATGGCTGATACCAAATGAGAGACTCCCTCCTGGGCACACAGAAAACTGGGTGACTTGGAAGGCGCTAAACAGACTGCGCTCTGGCACCACGAGATGCAGAGCCAACTTTAAGAAATTGGGCTACAAAGTGGAATCCACGACATGCGAGTGTGGAGAAGAGCAAACCACTGACCACAAGCTGCAATGCACCCTGAGCCCTGCCACATGCACCATGGAGGACCTTCTTGCAGCAACACCAGAGGCACTCCAAGTGGCCAGCTATTGGTCAAAGGATATTTAATAGAATACCAAGTCTGCAAACTTTGTGTTTTGTTTGTTTGTTTTTAATGCAATACAACTGTTTTGGTTCGCTCCTGACACGATAAATAAATAAACTCCAGTGAACATGGAGGGCTGGTGCAAAATTGTTCATATCAACTCTATATTTGAGCCTAAATTTGTTTAGAGCTTTCCCATTATCTTTTTCTAAAACTGCACAAGTACTTTTCATGGCAGAGCAGGGATTCATACACCCGTCTCCTAAAATCTTAGTTGAGCACTCAAGCTACTCTACCACACTGGCTTTTAGGCTAAATAGTTGAAATTAAATAAAAGTGCCCTGACTTTCCAACAAGAGAAATGTCTCATCCTCTGCTGCCAAAGCTCTTCCTAATTTATATGAGGAAGATGTCTCTTATTTTCTCCCACTCCAAGCAGCTCAAGCTTCTAGTTTGGCCCTGTTGCTTGCCAAAACTAAACAGAGCTTGACTGTTCTGTACTCAATGACATCTCAGTGAGGAAAAATCATAGCCCTGTGGATTCGGCTATTCTACAATCACAATATTTTTTGAAAAAAACTAAGAGAGGGGAGAGAAAAGTACTGCAGGATAGTAACTCCCATCAAGACTCTTCCTCCATTGCTAGAAATGTGGCTAGTCTTTAGATCAGTGTTTCTCAACCATCCTAAAGCCGTGACCCCTTAATGCAGTTCCTCATGTTGTGGTACCCCCAACCATAACATTATTTGTGTTGCTACTTCATAACTGTAATTTTGCTAGTTATGAATCATCATGTAAATATCTGATATGCAAAATGTATTTTCATTCACTGGACCAAATTTGGCACAAATACTTGATACACCCAAATTTAAATACTGGTTGGGAGGGGGGTTGATTTCATCATTTGGGAGTTGTAGTTGCTGGGATTTATAGTTAACCTATAATCAAAGAGCATTCTGAACTCCACCAACAATGGAATTGAGCCAAATGCCAAATGTGAACACTGGTGGAGTTTGTGGAAAATAGAATCTCGACATTTGGGAGTTGTAGTTCCTGGGATTTATAGTTCACCTACAATCAAAGAACATTCTGAACTCCACCAATGATGGAAATGAACCAAACTTGGCACATAGAGACTCCCATGACCAACAAAAAATACTGGAAAGGTTTGGTGGGCATTGACCTTGAGTTTGGGAGTTGTAGTTCACCTACATCCAGAGAGCACTGTGGACTCAAAAAATGATGGGTCTGGATCAAACTTGGCACAGATATTCCATATGTCCAAATATGAACACAGGTGGAGTTTGGGGGAAATAGACCTTGACATTTGGGAGTTGTAGTTACTGGGATTTATAGTTCACCTACAATCAAAGAACATTCTGAACTCCACCAATGATGGAAATGAACCAAACTTGGCACAAAGAAACTCCCATGACCAACAAAAAATACTGGAAAGGTTTGGTGGGCATTGACCTTGAGTTTGGGAGTTGTAGTTCACTTACATCCAGGACTCAAAAAATGATGGGTCTGGACCAAACTTGGCACAGATATTCCATATGTCCAAATATGAACACAGGTGGAGTTTGGGGGAAATAGACCTTGACATTTGGGAGTTGTAGTTACTGGGATTTATAGTTCACCTACAATCAAAGAGCGTTCTGAACCCCACCAACGATGGAATTAAACCAAACTTGGCACAAAGTTCTCCCATGACCAACAGAAAATACTGGAAGGGTTTGGTGGGCAGATAGAATTGGGCCAAACTTCCCACACAGAACCCCCATGGCCAACAGAAAATACTGTGTTTTCTGATGGTCTTTGGCAACCCCTCTGACATCCCCTTGTGACCCCCCACCTCAGTGGTCCCGACCCCCAAGTTGAGTAACACTGCTTTAGATGCTTCACAATCTTGCTTCACAATGCCACTCCTTTTTCCTCACTGCTATTTCTGCACTTCTGAATTCCAAAAGGGAATTCTATCTTAACCTTCTTGAGACAGTTCCAAGTAGGGTCTGCTTGTTCCAATTTGTTTGTTTAAAAATGAATGGTTAAGACAATTTCTGGGCCCTGGAGAGTTAGAAGAAAAGAAAACTGCATAAAGGGCTAAAGCAGTTATCTTGAAACTATAGCCCATCGCCTGGGTGCAGACCTCAGGGTCACCATCTTCTTCCATTTTGGTCTCTTCTGGATCCTGGTGGTGGAGTTCTTCCTCGTCATCCATCTCAGCCTCTGCCCCACTGGTGAGGCCAACGCCTTCCAAGCTGATGCCAACGGGGCCAGAGGGCAAGCCTGCAAGAGATAGAATAATCACCTAAACCTGAAACTTCCAAAGGGAGCAGAGCCCAAGGACCTTTGTCTCCTGAATTGGAAGAGGTTGAATTTATTTATTTATTTATTTTACAGTATTTCTATTCCGCCCTTCTCACCCCACAGGGACTCAGGGCGCATTACAATGTACACATAGATGGCAAACATTCAATGCTAAAGACACACAACAGATATAGACAGACAGTCAGAGGCTATTTAACTTTTCTGGCTGCCAGGAGAGCTATCACTTTCATCGTCCATCTGCGACACTGATGAAGTTCTTTCGCATTCCCCGCATGCTTTTGCTGGAGTCTTTATATGGCCTCGTAAATTAGTTAAATTAGCCTCCCCACACATAAGTGGTACCTAATTTTCCTACTTGACTGATGCAACTGTCTTTCGGGTTGCAAAGGTTGACAACAAGCTACACAATTGGTCGGAAGCTCACTCCGACCTGGGCAGAACCCCCATGACCAACCAAAAATACTTAAGGCCATTCAGTCCAACTCCCTTCACCAGGGCAAGAAAACGTAACCAAAGCCCTCCTGACAAAAAGCCAACCAGCCATAGATATAGATAGATCGATATGATTCACACACACACAGATATAGTATCATAGATTTGAAAGGGATCCCTAAAGAAGGACAATTCTATATTGCATGTTCCAGAGTGGGCAAACCAGACAATCTCTACATCAACACTGACAGAGAAACAGCAAGAAGTGCTGTTTACCCACAAGTATAAAGATATTGCATATATTAGAAACCACTTTCTCATTATTTTATTTTCCAGATCACCAGACTTGGCCACAGCAACGCGTGGCAGGGGACAGCTAGTAATTTCATAAAGGACATGAGCGAAAGCACAGGATGGAAGTCAATTGACATAAATCATTGTATGTGTTTATTTTTTTCTGCTTTTTTCCCTCTTTCTCCTCTTTTTCCCCCTTTTTTCAATTAGATTCTTTTTTCCCACTTTTCTGGAAACCCAATGTTCTCCCACTTTCCATGTACACATAAAGTACTTTTTTTCCTTTGTTGTTTGTTGCTGTTGTTTTCCCCATAATGTCATAACAATAAAAAAATTAAAAAAAAACATCTGGGATGTGATTGGCTGGCAAGTGGAGATTGGCCCCCCAAGATCCTGCTCAAGAAATAGACTTGACTCACTTCCTAACAGCTGACTTGTGGGGTGGCTCGTTGCTTTGCAGAGCTCCTATCTAAATACAGGGTTCCAACGCGGAAGGAAGACAAGTGTGAAGTTTAGCAAACCTGTCCAAAAGTTGCAAAAATGGGAAGCAATGGTGATAAAAAAGATGCTGGTAGCAGCAGTGAGCCAGACTGGAGGCGCAGGAACTGGGAAAGAAGTGAGACTGATTTGTCAGAAATGTTTACACCTCTAGAAAGCTACACTGGCAGGAAATATGCTCCCTGAGACACTCACCTCCAAAAAAAGGAAGAGAGATGTCAGATCCTGAAGGGATTACGAGCAAAGGCACTGAGTGAGAAATAGGTAGCTGGCTTTAGCTTCAAAGAGGAAGATGCCCTCCTTGCAAAAAACCAAAAATATATAACATTTTTGCAAGGAGAAACAGTTCCATACACTGAAGATTTCTACAACCACATTTCTACCACATCACTAAATGGTAAGGGATGGGAATGGGCAGCAAACTATAGAAAGTGAAGCTTTCTATAGTGACTTTTAAAAAGCTGTTTGTTATACAACTCACTGTAAAGCGCCTCCTTTTTAGTAATTTCTTGTCATTGCATATCATGTTGGGTAAGGGCCTGCCCGGTGGCGCAGTGGGTAAAACCCCTGTGCCAGCAGGAATGAAGACCAACAGGTTGCAGTTCAAATCCGGGGAGAGGCGGATGAGCTCCCTCTATCAGCTCCAGCTCCTCATGCGGGGACATGAGGGAAGCCTCCCACAAGGGATGATAAAAACATCAAATAATCCAGGCGTCCCCTGGGCAACATCCTTGCACAGGCCAATTCTTTCACACCAGAAGCGACTTGCAGTTTCTCAAGTCGCTCCTGACATGACAAAAAAAAAAAGTTGGGTAAGTCAGGATTTATAACAGAATCACATAAAACTTTAAAAATCTGCTCAAAATACCTCTAAAACCCCCAAAACATTTTTTTTTCAAAGTAAAATCGCTCCCACAGCCTTGGTCCTTGATCATGTCCACCAAGTACTTCCTTTGTCTCACCCTGGTCATTCCACAGATATATAAACTCAATTTTCTTAGTTCCAACAGACCTCACTACCTCTGAGGATACTTGCCATAGATGCAGGCAAAACGTCAGGAGAGAATGCCTCTAGAACATGGCCATATAGCCCGAAAAAACCTACAACAACCCAGTACTTCCTTTTTTATTTAATTCTATCCCATAGTTGTTAAAAAAAGAGAAAGTAAATTATTGCAGATAATTTGGACTACTGTAATACACTCTACGTGGGGCTGCCCTTGAAAACGGCCCTGAAATTTCAATTGGTACAACGGGCGGCAGCCACGTTACTAACTGGTGCGACTTACAGGGAGTGGTCAACCCCTCTGTTTAAGGAGCTTCATTGGCTGCCGTTCATTTTCCGGTCCCAATTCAAGGTGCAGGTTCTTACCTACAAAGCCCTGAACGGTTTGGGACCCGCCTACCTGCGTGACCACATTTCTGTGTACGAACCCACATGATCTCTTTGATCATCTGGAGAGGCCCTGCTCGCACTCCCGCCTCCTTCACAGGCGCGATTGGTGGGGACGAGGGAAAGGGCCTTCTCGGTGGTGGCCCCCCAACTCTGGAACTCACTTCCCAAGGACGTCAGGCATGCCTCAACTCTGGCAGTCTTTAGGAGGAGCCTGAAAATGTGGCTGTTCCAGTGTGCCTTCCCAGAATAAGGAAGTAATTCCCAGCAGGATATCCTCAGAATACACTTTACTACTGGTTTAGGATTGACTGCGCTCCCTCATCTCTTTTTTAAAACCCCATATCAGATATTTCCTCCCTGTTCATGCCCAGTGTTTATTTTTTAATTTTTAACTATTACATTTGGCCCGGCCATAGGTTTTTAAATCCTTATATGTTATTGTTTATAGCAGGGGTCCACAAAATTTTTAAACAGAGGGCCAGGTCACAGTCCCTCAAACTGTTGGAGGGTCGGATTATAATTTGAAAAAAAAATGAATGAATTCCTATGCACACTGCACATATCTTATTTGTAGTGCAAAAATACTTAAAAATACAATAATGAAAATGAAGAACAATTTTAACAAATATAAACTTATTAGTATTTCAGTGGGAAGTGTGGACCTGCTTTTGGCTGATGAGATAAGATTGTTGTTGTTGTTGTTGTGTGCTTTCAAGTCGTTTCAGACTTAGGTTGACCCTGAGCAAGGGCCGGGTAAATGACCTTAGAGGGCCGTATCCAGCCCCCGGGCCTTAGTTTGAGGTCCCTGGTTTATAGGTTATTGTTTATATGTGATTTATATTAATTGTATTGTATTTATTGTTTTTGTTTATTGCTTTTTGTTTTATTGATGTGTTGTTGGGCTTGGCCTCATGTAAGCCGCTCCGAGTCCCTTGGGGAGATGGTGGCGGGGTATAAATAAAGTTTTATTATGTATATTATTATTATTTATTATAATGCTGTTTTGTAACACACACACACACACACACCCCATTTTTGAGATTTACGTAGACTTCCTAAGGAACAGCAACTGAAACTCATGAGTTTGCTCGCTCGCTCTTGGAAGAATGATTTTACTCTTTCTTCAAAAGCTCCTTGAGGAAAAAGGGAAGAAATATCCTGATTCTTGTAGGTTCAGCAAGGGAATACCGTTCCTGAACATGTGCAGGTTGAGAGCCATTTTGAAACTACCAGAAGCAGGCTCGTGATATAACACTAACTTGGAGTGTACATAGCTACTTACTTGCCAAAGCCTTCTCGTTTTCCTGTTCGAGAGCTTCAAAATCGAAGGCCTTGCCCATTTCCGCCACAATCTCAGCACTGACGTGAGTGGGCAGTGTGTGGGTTTCAGGTGGATGTGTGAAATAGCTGATCTTCCCACTAGCAAGAGAGAGCGAGAGAGACTGTGAGAGAGTGACATTTCATTGAAAGAGAGAGCTGCTGCAAAAAGACATTCCAGATTCTTGGTGATTTTAAAAAAGAGAGAGCCTTCTTCCTTCTACTTACCTCGTCCAGTCACTTAGCACTGCTTTTGCTGCCTTTTCATGATCTGGTACTCCTCCTTTCTTCAACTTGCCCTGACGCCGGGCCAAATGAGCCAGGAACTCCATAGTATCCTGGAAATCTGGCACGCCATAGTGCTGCGTAATCTTTTTGGGGAGGAAGGGACAACAAATGATCTAAGTCATGACTGCAAAGGCCTCTGAATGACTGACCTGTCCTAATTCCCACAGTATTTCTGGCTCCACTGATGAAGTACTTCCTCATTCTTTGCATACTTGCTGGAGATTTTTATGGCCTCGTAAATTAGTTAAATTAGCCTCCCCACGTAAGTGGTACCTAAATTTCCTACTTGATAGATGCAACTGTCTTATAATCGCTAGAGCTGCCCAGGATTCCTGACTCTCAAGTACACATTGCTCTCAGTTATCATTACAAAAAGCATGCCCCAAACCAATCTTCCGCCATAAGAACTACCTGTTGTTTGTTGCATCGTTTCAAAATGGCCTCCACTGGACTAACCGGATCGACCAGTTGCTCTATCTTAACACAGTTTCGTAGGATCATGGCCGCATCGGAGGTGGGAGAAGCTATGACAATCCCAGGACAATCTAAGATTTTGATGTGCTTGTCCAGATGTACCTCTTGTAGGCACCTAAAAAGATGGCGGGTAGGAAGATGAGAAAAGAGAGAAGAAAGGTTAGAAAAAAGGGGCTATTTTCTCACAACCCCTCCCCCCACATTAGGACAGTCTATGGGGGTTCTGTGCTATATTCTTTGATGGCGGGAAGCACCCATGGGTTACATCAGGGGTGGGCAGATGTGGATGGCTAGGGGGTCACACTAGCTAATCAGGAGACCATGGAGAAATTGTTCCTCCCATTGCGCTCTTGGAAAAAGCAAATTTAAAAATCTCCCCAAATATCATCTAGGGAAATGAGGGACATTAGCACCATGCTTTTGGATCTTCTGGAGCCAAAAGGCATTTCCTAGACATATATTACCCATCCCCGGGGAGAAACACCCCAGATGGTTTTACACCCTTTGTGATGAAGCATTGATTTTTAACTATAAGTTAAGTGTAGTTATATATGTGGGTGCCTACAGTTAAATATGATTGTATATATGCTCAGCAGACTGAAAGCCAAAACCAAGGTTACAACAACATCTATTATAGAACTCCGGTATGCTGATGACAATGTCGTCTGTGCGCATTCAGAAGAAGATCTACAAGCCACTCTAAACACCTTCAGAGAAGCATACACAAAGCTTGGCCTGTCACTGAACATCAAGAAAACCAAAGTGCTGTTCCAGCAGTCACCAGCCATCCCCTCCCTAATGCCACAGATACAACTGAATGGTGTAACATTAGAAAATGTTGACCATTTCCGCTACCTTGGCAGCCACCTCTCCACCAAAGTCAACATCGACACCGAAATACAACACTGCCTGAGCTCTGCGAGTGCATCATTTTCCCGAATGAAGCAGAGAGTGTTTGAGGACCGGGACATCCCTAGGGATACCAAGGTGCTTGTCTATAAAGCCATTGTCCTCCCAACCCTGCTCTATGCCTGCGAGACGTGGACTGTCTACCGACGTCACATGCAACTCCTGGAACGATTCCATCAGCGCTGCCTCCAGAAAATCCTGCAAATATCTTGGGAAGGCAAGCGGACAAACGTCAGTGTGCTGGAAGAAGCAAAGGCCACCAGCATTGAAGCGATGGTCCTCTGCCATCAACTCCGCTGGGCCGGCCATGTTGTCCGGATGCCTGACCACCGTCTCCCAAAGCAGTTGCTCTACTTCGAACTCAAGAACAGAAAACGGAATGTTGGACAGGAAAAGAGCCAACCTTAAAAACTCTGGCATAGACACTGAGAACTGGGAAGTCCTGGCCCTTGACCGCTCCAGCTGGAGGTCAGCTGTGACCAGCAGTGCTGCAGAATTCGAGGAGGCACGAGTGGAGGGTGAAAGAGAGAAACGTGCCAGGAGGAAGGCGTGTCAAGCCAACCCCGACCAGGACCGCCTTCCACCTGGAAACCAATGCCTTCACTGTGGGAGAAGATGCGGGTCAAGAATAGGGCTCCACAACCACCTACAAACCCACAAAAATAGTAATCAAGGAAGACCATCTTACTCGTCCAACAAGGGATCGCCTAACTAACTAACAATATATGCTTAGATGGTTGAATATTATTATATGTATGTCTTCAGGAGGTAAAAGACAGTTATGGATGTACATAAAGGGTTAACCATTTAGAAATGGCAGAACTAGGGGGATGGGACTGTGAAAATCCCTTACCTTGCCAGCGTGGGTGGCAGGGCCTAGGAGAGGCAGGCTAGTTAGTTTCAGCTTACAAGACCTGGCAGAGGGCAGCAGGAGCCATCTTAGTTTAGGGAAAACTCCAGTTCAGAGAGGGGGAGTGGCCTAGGCCTGAGCCAGCCTGGAAACAGCCAGGATTGGTTTGTTAAAGGGGGGCGGAGTTGGACTGTTTGGAGGGAAAGAAAGAAGCTGTTTTAGTCAGGGGGAGTCTGGTTGATGTTAGAGTTAGAGCAGGATTACAGTTTTAGGAGTTCGTGATTAGAATAGGCAGTTTGCCTGAAGTTTGCCAGCCAAGTGAGCTGTGGCAAACTTGGTACAGCTATTTAGGGAATAAATAGCTGAGTTTTGTAGTAGTAACTGTAACAAAGACAGAACCATTCTCATGCAACCGCTACGCTTTTCAAGAACATTTTATCTGTAACAGCCAAGCTTATGAAACTGCATTCACTTCATTCTGTACTATATTAAATAAACCTTCCTTGTTATTTTTGAAACTTAAGCCTGAGTCAAGAGTACATTTATGGATTTAGTCCCTTTTCCTTTTTAAATCAACCTCATCTGTTTTCCTTTCAAAGAACCCATTTAGAAGACACAGTACTTGGTGGTCCTAGAAGTGATTTTAATATCTTTAAATAGCTAGAGGGTTCCTGTTCATTTAGTGTATGGTGGCAGCGAAAGTTTAAATAGAGAGACATCCCCTCAAACGCTACATATGTGCCAGTGAATTCTTTATTTTAAAGGAAGGACAGTTGGTGGGATCTGTTTGCCCCCTCTCCAAGTATTGTTGGTGCCATATCTAAAGGAGCCTTTATATTTGGTTGTAGATGGTGGGATTGATCGTATTGCCATCTGCCCGGTTATTATAATTGGTGGCAGCGGTGGGATTGATCGTATTGCCATCTGCGCAGTTATTATAGGGACCAAGCTCAGCACTCTGAGTTAGGGTGCCATGGAGAAAGGGGTGGAGCCAACTGCACTTACCAGAAGCAGACATTTTGAGGCTTCAGTCCTTTGGTCATCGAGCCAAAGGGAAGGTGGTTCAAACGTGTGGTGAACCAAACTAAGGAAAAGCTTTTAGCCTGAGTGATTTAAATAAGTCAAGGGGACTTATTTAGGTTTGTGGTTTAGCTGTGTGCTAATACTCTTGTCCACGCTCTTGTTACATCCCGAATAGATTACTGCAATGCACTCTACGTGCGGTTGCCTTTGAAGACTGTTCAGAAACTTCAATTAGTCCAGCACGGTGACAGCCAGATTACTCACCGGAGCATCATACAGGGAGCATACCACCCCTCTGCTATGTCAGTTCCACCGATCCAGTTCCGAGCACAATTCACAGTGCTGGTTTTGACCTACAAAACGCTATACGGTTCCAGCCCAGCGTATCTGTCCGAACACTTCTCCTTCTACGTCCCGCCTCGGAGTTTAAGATCTTCTGGGGGGGCCCTGCTCTCGGCCCCACCTCTATCACAAGTGAGATTGGTGGGGACGAGGAGCAGGGCCTTCTCGGTGGTGGCCCCTCGCCTGTGGAATTCACTTCCCGGGGAAATTAGGTCATCAGCATCCCTCCTCTCTTTTAGAAGGACACTAAAAACATGGATATGGGACCAGGCCTTTGGGTAATCTGGCAGATAGACAAAGGACAACGATGACTAGAATTGATAGGATTTGACAATGTGGAATGAATTTATGGACTCTGAGCTGGTGAACGTTGAGCATTAGACTTTCTCACCCCACAGGGGACTCAGGGCGGATTACAATGTACATATACATGGCAAACATTCACTGCCGTAGACACGCAACATATATAGACAGACACTCAGAGGCTATTTAACATTCCAGCTCCTGGCCACCAGAATTGTGGATTGTGATGTATAATTGATTGTTTTAATTGTTTTATTGCTGTTGATATATGTTTTTATCTTATTGTTTGTGTTGGCATCGAATTGTGCCTTTTGTAAGCCGCCCTGAGTCCCCCCTCGGGGGTTGAGAAGAGTGGGGTAGAAATGTGTGAAATAAATAAATAAATAAATAAATAGGAGAAGAAATCCCACTGGGAATCTTTACTTCAGCAGGAAGCTGAAGGGAGACAAGGGCATTAGCTAACCTTAGTTAATCTGTCAAATAAGGAAACATATTTAGAGGTGTAACAACTAAAGAACTAGTTGGTGAAGTAAAAGACAACCTAAAGTTATATTAAGATTTGTTGAAACTGTAACTCGTAAAGCTTTATACCTCAGGAGAAGAGAACTCTGAAACCATTAAGACCCTTCCATACTCCAAATAAACTTGTTCTTCTTTTAGTAACTCAAGTCTCAGTGTACTATTTCAAAGAGAAAAAAAAAGGAAAACTTGCTACACACCAATAGAAACACTACAGAGTGGTAGCAGTGAATCTATTTGAAATAGGGGAATCCATTAATAAACTAAATAGGAAACCCTTATTAATTGGTGGCAGCATAGCCTAGTACGGGATCCTCAAACTAAGGCCCGGGGGCCGGATGCGGCCCTCCAAGGTCATTCACCCGGCCCTCGCTCAGGGTCAACCTGTGTGAAATGAAAGCACACAACAACAACAACAACAATCATCCTATCTCATCAGCCAAAAGCAGTCCCACACTTCCCATTGAAATACTAATCTATCTATGTATATAATAAAAGTCAGTGTTTGTATGCGGAAGGAAGGAGGGCGAGTGTATGTGGCAGCTTTCTGATTGGCTGCCACTTTTACAGGCCACTGTGACCTGCACGGGTGAAGGACTTGGACCAAACTTAGCACACATAACCCCCATGACCCCCTTTACATCCTGGTGCGGTTTGGGGGAAGGTGGAGCACGGATGATGGGATTTGCAGTACTTTCAATCACTCCAGCTCCCACAGACCACAGCAATACCCACCAATGATGGAACCAAATTTGGCACACAGAAACCCCATGACCCACTTGACATCCTGATGTGGTTTGGGGGAGGATGTGCCATGGATGATGGGACTTGCAATACCTTCAATCACTTTGTGAGACCATTGGGACTAGTATGAATGATGGACCTGGACCAAGCTTAACACACATAACCCTCATGAACCCCTTCATGCCCTGCTGAAGTTTGGGGGAGGATGGATCACAGACGATGGGATTTGCAGTACCTTCACCCGACTCACTTCCCACGGAACACTGTGGCCCCCACAAATCACAGAACAGGACAAAACTTGGCTCACAGAGCCCCCATTACCCACTCTGCACCTTGGTGCGCTTTGAAGGAGGATGGACCATGGAGGATGGGATATGCAGTACCTCCACTCACTTCCAAAGACCACGGTGACACTCACCAATGACTGATCAAGACCAAACTTAGCACACAGAGTCCCCATGGCCCACTCTCCACCCTGGTGGGGTTTGGAGGAAAATGAACCATGGACAATGAGGCTTACGTATGGGAGTTGTAGTTCACCCGCACACACTGACGAAACTTGAAGCACAGACAAACAATACTCTTCTCAAATAACCCAGGCACTGCTGGGTCCCTAAGCTAGTAAGTTTATATTTGTTAAAATTGTTCTTCATTTTAATTATTGTATTGTTTTTAAGTTTGTTTTGCACTACAAATAAGACCTGTGTGTGCAGTGTGCACAGGAATTCATTCATGTTTTTTTCAAATTATAATCCGGCCCTCCAACAGTTTGTGGGACTGTGACCTGGCCCTCTGTTTAAAAAGTTTGAGGACCCCTGGCCTAGTACCTCACAGATGGTGGCAGCATACTAGATTGAATAGAATATCAGACAACGAAGAGGATGCCTTTACACCCTTCCCTCCCCACTTCTGCCCAATTTGCTTTTTTTCTATTGTTACAGGAATATACCCCTCTCCAGATGATTCAAGGGAAGAAGTATGCCTATCTCTGGTCTTGAAGAGATGAGACATGGATTAGTAAACAGATTAGGACAAGAGACAGTGACTAGCAGAGTCTCAACCCCACGAAGCCTGCAAATGTTTGCATAGAGATTTCAATCCAGGCCTTCTGGTCAAAGTTCAGCACAACAATCTTTTGTAGCTGCTGTTCCAAAGATAGAGAATAATCTCCCAGAGGTGGTTTGTCAATCCGCAGCTCTCCTAGCATTCAGAGACAGGCAGAAGGAGTGCAAAATTCATTTAATAAATGGAGTTATTTATAAATCTGTTTGACTGAATAATTTATATGCTGTCTTCCTCCCCAAATGGGATCCAAAGTTTTTGAGGCAGGCTGGTGTTTGACTTGGACTTTTGAAGGAGTCGTTCATGGACTATTTGATTTTTAGTATTTCTAGCAGCTGTATTTTAAACATTTAGATTTTTGTATTGTCGAAGGTTTTCATGGCTGGAATCACTAGGTTCTTGTGGGTTTTTTCGGGCTATATGGCCATGTTCTAGAGGCATTTTTTCCTGACGTTTCGCCTGCATCTATGGCAAGCATCCTCAGAGGTAGTGGGGTCCCCACTACCTCTAAGGATGCTTGACATAGATGCAGGCGAAACGTCAGGAAAAAATGCTTCTAGAACATGGCCATATAGCCCGAAAAAACCCACAAGAACGTATTTAGATTTTTATTTTACAATGTGTGGCTTTTAAACTTACAAATGAAATATACAAGTTTGGCAATGTAAATGGACATGATCTCAAGTTGCTTCTGACAATTCAATGATCCGAAAATAATAATAATAATCTTTATTTATACCCCACTACCATCTCCGCAAGGGGACTCGGGGCAGCTTACATGAGGCCAAGCCCAACAACACATCAGTAAAAACAAAACAGCAAGCAAATAAAACAGTACAATTAATATAACTTACATATAAACAATAACACAGAGAATTTAAAACCTTATGGCCGGGCCAGATGTAATAAATTATTATTTTTTAAATAAACACTGGGCGTGAACAGAGGGAGGAGGTATCTAAGCAGGAGGGTTTTAAAAGATAATGTAGGGAGACCAACCCAACAGGTAGTTAAAGTGCTTCTGAGGACAATTGCAGAGAATTAATCAGAGCAGGGCATTGTTTCCTTATTCAGGGAAGGCACACTGGAACAGCCACGTTTTCAGGCTCCTCCTAAAGACTGCCAATGTGGGGGCTTGCCTGATAATCTTGGGGAGTGAGTTCCAGAGTCCGACAATATGCCTTCCTGCTCACAGAATGAGACACCAATCTCACAATCCAAATTTACTTCACCCAACTCTGCTAATCTCTAATAGGAAAGGTATGAACAGATGACTTTGAACAATCCCACATGACATTGTTCTGTCTCAGGCAGAATAGCAAATAGCACTTCCCTCATCAAGCCAAATGCCCACTGCCATTCAGATTACTTTGACATGTATGGTAGAAAATTCCACTAGTACCTCTCTATAAAGTTGGCAATTAATTTTTTTTCGTATCAAAAGCATTGCATAAATTAGTATAAAACTGATAAAAATGGAAGGCACACAGGCGGCTAAATATGTTTTGACCAAAAACGGGCAACAGCATTGTCAGTAGCCTCCAACAATTCCCCCTCTGTACATAGACAAGAATACAGATGCGGAGTTGTCTGTTCTGAAATAGAAATACAGCTTAACGGTATAACATTAGAAAATGTTGACAATTACCGCTACCTTGGCAGCCACCTCTCCACCAAGGTCAACATCGACAGAGAAATACAACACCGCCTGAGCTGCAGCATTTTTCCGAATGAAGCACAGAGTGTTTGAGGACCGGGACATTCGTAGGGATACCAAGGTGCTTGTTTATAAAGCTATTGTCCTCCCAACCCTGCTATACGCCTGCGAAATGTGGACTGTCTACAGACGTCCCATGCAACCTTTGGAACGATTCCACCAGCGCTGCCTCCGGAAAATCCTGCAAATCTCTTGGGAAGAGAGGCGGACAAATGTCAGCGTAGTGGAAGAAGGAAAGACCACCAGCATCAAAGCAATGGTCCTCCGCCATCAACTCTGCTGGACCGGCCACGTTGTCCGGATGCTCCCAAAGCAGTTGCTCTACTCTGAACTCAAGAATGGAAAACAGAATGTTGGTGGGCAGGAAAAGAGATTCAAAGATGGGCTTAAAGCCAACCTTAAAAACTTTGGCATAGACACTGAGAACTAGGGAGCCCTGGCGTGTGAGTGCTCCAGCTGGAGGTCAGCTGTGACCAGCAGTGCTGCAGAATTTGAAGAGGCACAAATGGAGGACGAAAGAGAGAAACATGCTAAGAGGAAGGCGCATCAAGCCAACTCCATTTGAGACCGCCTTTCACCTGGAAAACAATGCCCTCACTGCAGGAGACGATGCAGATCAAGAATAGGGCTCCATAGTCACCTACAAACCCACCCTGGAGGATTATCCTACTCGGACAACGAGGGATCGCCTAAGTAAGTAAGTAAGTAACAAGGGGAGTGGAATTATGGAAGATGAAGTCAAAAACATCAGTGGATTGGAGAAAGCCCTTTTAGGTAAACCCTCTTAAAGGAAAATACTCCTTAACCCAAGCATTAAAGGGAAGGCTGCCTTCTTCCAACTCCTCACTTATTGGCCTATGTTCTACAAACATGCATGGAAACATCACTACATACTTGGTAACGCCAGGCGTGGCACCCACACTGCAGGCCCGGCTCCTCTTCAAGCTGTTGATCAAACTGCTTTTGCCAACATTCGGAAAGCCTACAGCCAGGGAAATAGAAAAGGGCGTCTCAGTCTACCAAATCCACTCATATCTGGTGAATGCTCCTACTCAAAATGCACTCTTCTTTTGAGCATCCTGCAAAACATTGTTTCCAAGAAACGGGAGATGTGGGCAAAGGCCCAAAAGTGGCAGAAGAAAAGAAAAATATTCTTGCATTCAACATATGGTGCCATGGATCTTCCTGCCCACTCTAAATAGAAGAACCGTTTTGTCCCCTGGGCTTCTGAGACAGAGAATCAATCTTTACAAATGAAGACAGAGAAGATTTCAAAATGTCTGGTTTTGTCCTGTATCTGAGAAGAGACAAAGCAATTCATTTCTTCCAGGATTCTTGAAAAAATCTCAGGACATTGGGACAAACTTCAGAAACACCATATTCCCCAGAGAAGGGAAGTCTTGCTTACCAACAACTCCGACAGTTATGGCTGTCTTAACATCCTGATTCCGACAATAGTTGGCCAACACCTTCATGAGGCTGTCAGCCCCGACACAAGCTCCACTGCTGAGCAAGTCACTCGAAGCCTGGATTACGGGGACACGGCTCTGTTGCTGGAAGGAAAAATGGAATTGTAAGGAAACAAGCCCTTCCTTCTCTCCCCAAATCACCTGCCACTGTAAGTTCTAGTCTTTTAGGTGCCAATTGTCTCTGTACCATGCTGCAGAGCACAGAAGTTAGGGTATATTTTCCATTTCCAATCCACTCTGTACCCATCTCGGGGTCATTCCACCCTGCCCTTTATCTCAGATACTTTGTTGAGTTCCAGGGCCAGAGAAGCAGATGGAGAAAACAGAAGAACGGCCTGCCTCAGAGGAGCGTCCTTGCTCCATCCATGTTCAACATTTACACAAATGACCAGCCACTGCCAGAAGAGAGAGTTTCATCTATGCTGATGATCATGCCATCACCGCTCAAGCATGGAGCTTTGAGATGGTTGAACAGAAGCTCTCCGAAGTTCTAGGTGCTCTTACTACCTATTACAGGGAAAACCAGATGATCCCTAACCCATCTAAAACACAGACATGTGCTTTTCACCTTAAGAACAGACAAGCATCCCGAGCTCTGAGGTTTACCTGGGAAGGAATCCCACTGGAGCATTGCAGCGCACCCAAACACCTGGGAGTCACTCTTGACCATGCCCTGACCTACAAGAAGCACTGCCTGAATATCAAGCAAAAAGTGGGTGCTAGAAAAAATATCATACAAAAGCTGACTGGCACAACCTGGGGATCACAACCAGAAACAGTGAAGACATCTGCCCTTGCACTATGCTACTCTGCTGCTGGGTACGCATGCCCAGTGTGGAACACATCTCACTACGTTGAAACAGTGGATGTGGCTCTTAATGAGACATGCCGCATTATCACGGGGTATCTGCACCCTACACCACTGGAGAAACTACACTGTCTAGCCGGTATTGCACCTCCTGACATCCACCGGGAAGTAGCACCCAATAGTGAAAGGACCAAGGCAGTGCATCTCCAGCTCACCCCCTGTCTGAGTATCAGCTAGCACGTCAACGACTTAAATCAAGAAATAGTTTTCTAAGATCTACAGAGACACTCGCTGGAACACCCCAGCAAGTGGGAGTCCAAAAGTGGCAGGCCCAAACCCAGAACCTCAATCAATGGCTGATACCAAATGAGAGACTCCCCCCTGGGTACACAGAAAACTGGGCAACTTGGAAGGCGCTGAACAGACTGCGCTCTGGCACCACGAGATGCAGAGCCAACCTTAAGAAATGGGGCTACAAAGTGGAGTCCACAACATGCGAGTGTGGAGAAGAGCAAACCACTGACCACCTACTGCAATGCAACCTGAGCCCTGCTACATGCACAATGGAGGACCTTCTTGCAGCAACACCAGAGGCACTCCAAGTGGACAGATACTGGTCAAAGGACATTTAATCAACTACCAAGCTTGCAAACTTTGTGTTTTGTCTGTTTGTTTGTTTTGCTAAAAATGTAATACAAATGTCTGGTTGCTCCTGACACAATAAAAAAATAAATCTCAGATTATCTGTTTATCCCAGGTTATCTGGCAGTGGGAACTCATATATTCTAGTTTAAAGCAGATTATATGGGATCAGATCCTTGGATAAAGGGCAGGAAGAAAGGGCCCTCAAAGAGAATGGCTTTGGATTTCATCACTTAAAGATTACTGACTATATTCCTTCACAAGTTTGACCCCCAGAAAAACAACTTCTATAGTAGGCCCTCCTGTTTCGTGGGATTTAGGGGCACAGGATCCCAACGAAAGTGGGAAAATAGCAAATTAAGGAGAGAGAGAAATTGACAAAAGACCTCTAGGAATCTCTAGTTCCTCCAGTGTGACTCTATGGTCAACTTCTGTTGGTTCCAGGGAGTTAACCCCTGCTACTTCTAGTGGTTCATCAGAATCACTATGTCCTCCAGCATGCCTGGCGTTGACCACAGAGACATGCTGGAGAACTTAAGATATTCTCTGAGAGAGGTTCCTCCTATTGATCTCTAGGTCCTCCTGCACACCTGCATGGTCAGTTTCTAGCAGAAGCTGACTATATAGTTACACTGAAGCAGTTAGCACTTTTTACAAATCATATTAATCAATTATGCAAATAATCAAATCCATAGAAATCAAACCAGTTAATATGAAGGATCGTATCTAATTCTTCCCACAGTTGCCAATTTTGCAGAGAAAGTAACATTTGTGAGAACTGTGTTTGTTCTGGCTGACTACCAAAAGCAGCAGGACCTTACTTACTGGATCGTGATCTCCCTATCGTGCACTTAATTTTTTTTTCTGTACGGACCATTAATTACCACCCTCCAAACAGCAACTTATTTGCTTTAGTCAGTGCATTCCTAGCAGGACCACATACCAGGTTTTTACTTTGCTGCTGTGTGGAAGCTTTGAAGGCAACTGTAGGGAATTCATTTCTCAGATACTTCAGCCACTTTGCTACAATCTCCTTAGACACCAGATCTGCATGAAAAATGGAAGAGCAGAATCAAGGCATTGAAGAAGTTCAGGAAAAATTGAAGAAGCCCAACAAAGCTTCAATATAGACGCTTTTCATCAGTGGTTCTCAACCTGTAGGTCGCGACCCCTTTGGGGGTTGAACAACCCTTTCACAGGGGTCGCCTAAGATCATCAGAAAACACACATTTCCAATGGTCTTAGGAACCGAGACACCACTAACTTTTTCCCGCCACCTTCACTTCCCAGAGGTCTCTTCTTCTCTGGAGAGAGATGGTAATATCACTCAGCCCCATCCCTCCACCATTTTAGGAGGAAGACACGGGAGTGATGGATATGAGGTTTGCTTTGGAGCCAAGAGGGAAGAGAAGGAGGTGAAAAGGGAGAAGGTGAGAAAGGGGTGGTCTAGGGAGGGGAGTCTAGGATGAGGGCAGGGCATAGAGGGGAGTGGAGTGGCCCCTTCATGGCCGAATCCCAGGGAGAAACAGAAGTAACAATGAAAATACATCCTGCATATCAGATATCTACATTACAATTCATAACAGTAACTAAATTACAGTTATGAAGTAGCAATGAAAATAATTTGATGGTTAGGGGGTCACCACAACATGAGGAATTGTATTAAAGGGTTGCAGCATTAGGAAGGTTGAGAAATACTGCCTTACATTAAGGCAGTGGTTCTCAACCTGTGGGTCCCAGATGTTTTAGCCTTCAACTCCCAGAAATCCTAACAACTGGTGAACTGGCTGGGTTTTCTGAGAGTTGTAGGCCAAAACACCTGGGGACCCACAGGTTGAGAACCACTGCATTAAGGCAAGGGTGGACGAAGAATGATGTCACCCATAAACACTTATGCCAAATAAAATTAGATAGCTTTCATGGCCGGAATCACTGGGTTGTTGTAGGTTTTCCAAGCTATATGGCCATGTGGATTTCAATGGCTTCTCTGTGTAGTCTGACATGGTGTGTGAGAGTGGTCCATCATTTCTGTGTTCTCAAATAATATGCTGTGTCCAGGTTGGTTCATCAGGTGCTCTGCTATGGCTGACTTCACTGGTTGAATTAGCCTTCAGTGCCTTTCATGTTTCTTGATTCACATCTGGGCAATGTTGTGTTTGGTGGTCCCTATGTAGACTTGTTCACAGCTGCATGGTATACGGTAGACCCCTGCAGAGGTGAGAGGATCCCGCTTGTCCTTTGCTGAACGTAGCATTTGTTGAATTATTATTATTATTATTATTATTATTATTATTATTATTTCATTTACTTATACCCCGCCCTTCTCACCCCGAGGGGGACTCAGGGCAGCTTACAGAGGAGGCATAATTAAATGCCTAACAAATGACAGTAATACAAATACAAAAAGCAGTTCAACAATTAGAATTAAAACATCAGCGCATAATAAAATATTAAAACAATCTCATGCTCGGGTTCAGAGTCCATATATCCATTCCATTCCGTTGTCCTTGTCTGTCGTCAGATCCTTAATTTAACTGCCAGCGTGTCCAAAGGCTTGGTCCCAAACCCAGGTCTTTAGTTTTTTCCTGAATGCCAGGAGGGAGGTCGCCAATCTAATCTCCCCGGGGAGTGAGTTCCACAGGTGGGGGGCCACCACCGAGAAGGCCCTGCTCCTCGTCCCCGCCAACCTCACTTGTGAGAGTGGCGGGGTCGAGAGCAGGGCCTCCCCAGAAGATCTTAAGCTTCGAGGTGGGATGAATTTTCTTAGTGGGCCTGTAGATTGTTTGTAGGTTGTGTTGAACCACTCTAACAACCATCATGTCAGACTACACAGAGAAGTCATTGAAACAGCCCTTTTATCTTCCCCTGCTATGGCTGACTTCTCTGGTTGGAGTAGTCTGCAGTGCCTTTCATACACAACATACAAACCACCTACAGATCCACCAAGAAAATCCAACAAATCTACGTTCAGCAAAGGACAAGGGGGATCCTCTCACCTCTGCAGGAGTCTACCATATTCCATGCAGCTGTGGACAAGTCTACATAGGGACCACCAAACGCAGCATTGCCCAAACACGAATCAAGGAACATGAAAGGCACTGCAGACTACTTCAACCAGAGAAATCAGCCATAGCAGAGCACCTGATGAACCAACCTGGACACAGCATATTATTTGAGAACACAGAAATGCTGGACCACTCTCACAACCACCATGTCAGACTACACAGAGAAGCCACTGAAATCCACAAGCATGTGGACAATTTCAACAGAAAGGAAGAAACCATGAAAATGAACAAAATCTGGCTACCAGTATTTAAAAAACTCAAAAATTACAACAGCAAAACAACAGAGAGTAAACAATCAGGCACATCAAATCACCTCTCAAAGAAAGATTCCCCCAGGCACTTCCAAGCCATTAAATGCTAATCAAGGTGGTCATTTGAAACATTCATACCTAGCTCCAGCAGACAAAAGTCCTTTGTCCCACCCTGGTCTTTCCACAGATATATAAACCCATTTTCCTACTTCCAACAGACCTCACTACCTCGGAGGATGCTTGCCATAGATGCAAGCGAAAAGTCAGGAGAAAATGCCTCTAGAACATGGCCATATAGCCCGGAAAACCTACAACAACCCAAAATTAGATAGCGTTACATCTGTTGTTGGACTGCAGCTTCTATCAACTACAGACAGCATAACCACTAGTAAGGATTGTAATTTCTCTCAACACTGCAATAGGAGCAGCCTAGAAGTCCAGAAAATATAAATTTTAGAACAATACTAGAGGATCTGGGTTTCAATACAGGAATACGGACCTCAAATATAATATTGCAGCAAAAAGAGAAGGCTTACTGAAACACTGGATACAAAAGTGCATTGGATTCTTTTGTGCTTGAGCGCCATACAAAAAGGATTAGGACTCTAGCATATAATCCCCTTGATGAAACAGTTACACTAGCTGGGCAGAATTCAAAGCACTAGTCATGGGCTTTAAAGCCCTACACAGCCTTGGTCCAAACTATTTGAAAACCATGTATCTCTATCTGAGTCAGCCCAGGCTCCAAGACTGGTGACTGGGGGGAGGCTTTCTGTCATTCCCACCACCACCACTGGGGAGCCTGGTGAGGACCAGAGCAAAGAGCCCTTCCAGTGGTTGCTCCCAATCCATGGAATTCGTTTCCAAGGAAGACTGGTTGGATGCCTTCCTGTAAAGTCCTTTTTATTGAAGGTGGTTTTGAGTTTTTAATTTCTTGTAATACATTGAGCTGTAAACAAGGGCTGTTGTGTTTCCATTTTATGATGTTTAAAATGTGTTTTTGAAACTAAGCAGTTGTGCGATTCCCAGGCTGTATGGCTGTGTTCTAGCAGCATTTTCTCCTGACATTTCGCCTGCATCTGTAGAAAAAGGCAGAGGTTCTGTTTTTAAAACTGCCTCTCACTTTCAAGTTAACATATGTTTTTAACATAGACATTTTGCTTAATTGTGTCTTAATGTTCATCCAAAGAGTGATTTTGAATTGTGTTGTGCTTTAAAACTGTGGTTCTCAACCTGGGGTCCCCAGATGTTTTTGGCCTACAACTCCCAGAAATCCCAGTCAGTTTGCCAGCTGTTAAGAATTCTGGGAGTTGAAAGCCAAAAACATCTGGGGACCCCAGGTTGAGAACCACTGCTTTAAAAGGTGGTACGCCGCCTGGGACAAAGGTGGAGAATACATTAAATAAACAGATAAGCAGCAACCAAATTTCCTGTCTCTCCCAGGGAACCCAGGTCTTCGAAGCATAATAATAATCATCATCATCATCGTCATCATCATCATCATCATCTTATATAAATAAAAATGTAATGTCCGTTTGTGGGATTAACAGAATTCAAAAACCAGTGGGCCAATTGACACCAAATTTGGACAGCATACACCTGACAACCCAACGTATGCCCTTCACTAAAAAAATTGATTTTGTCATTTGGGAGTTGTAGTTGCTGGGATTTATAGTTCACCTACAATCAAAGAGCATTCTAAACTCCACCAATTATGGCATTGAACCAAATATGGCATACAGGACTCCCATGACCAACAGAAAACACTAGAAGGGATTGGTGGGCATTGACCTTGAGTTGGGAGTTGTAGTTCACCTACATCCAGAGAGCACTGTGGACTCAAACAATGATGGATCTGGACCAAACTTGGCACAAATATTCTATATGCCCAAATATGAACACAGATGGAGTTTGGGGGGAAACAGACCTTGACATTTGAGATTTGTAGTTACTATGATTTATAGTTCACCTACAATCAAAGAGCGTTCTGAATCCCACAAACAACAGAATTGGGGCAAATTTCCCACACAGAACCCCCAAGACCAACAGAAAATACTTAAGGCCATCCCAGGCCTGTAGCCAGGATTTCGATTCGGGGGGGGGGCTGAGTCTGAGTGAAAGAGGGTCTACCCTAGCAAACCCTTTGTATCATTACCCCAATACCCCCATGCATATGGGATATATTGAGTATGGTAATCAGATCTGATGATGAAAGGAATAAACATAATAGTTTAAATAATGCACCCGTAAGGCCTTTTCGCGAACCATCATGATAATTTGGGGGGGGGGGGCTGAAGCCCCTCAAGCCCCCCCCCCCCCCCCCCCCCCCCGGCTACATGCCTGGGCCATCCAGTCCAACTCTCTTCACCGGGGCAAGAAAATGTAATCAGTCCTCCTGACAAGGAGCCATCCAGGCATACATATAGATAATATGATTCACACACACACAGATACAGTATCATAGATTTGAAAGGGACCCCTAAAGAAGGACTATGATATGTTGCACATTCCAGAGTAGGCCAGTCAGACACTCTCCACATCAACACTCACAAAGAAACAACAAGAAATACTGTTTACCCACAACCATAAAGAAATTACATATATTAGAAAGCAACACTTTCTCATTACTTTATTTTCCAAATCACCAGACTGGGCCACAGCAACGTGTGGCAGGGGATGGCTAGTAATAATAAAAACTTTATTTATACCTTGCCCCATCTCCCCAAGGGGACTCGGGGCGGCTTACATGAGGCCACGCCCAGCAATACAGTAAAACAATGTAACACAAAAACATGACAAAAAATAAGAAAATAAAATAAGACCCATCCATACCTCTCCCAAAACCATCACTATCCCCCAACCCAATTCCCCACCTCTGCCTTACCATATTTATCCCTACTTTACCCTGAGTCATCCTTAGAATCCCTCCTTTTTTATTTTAATTATGCAATGTAAGAAAATTCTTTAATAAAAAAAATAATTTTTAAAAAGAAAATAACATAAGATACAAAAAACAATTTAAATACACAACACAACAATATAAAATCAGAATATTAAAACACTGAAAATACCGATTTTGTTTAGCACCAGGACTAGCCTCTTGTTAGTGCCAGCCTGCATCACTGCCTGCTCAACCTGAGGGCACCGGCAGCCTTGGGGATCTCGAGCATCAAGGACTTCCAGGATCACATCAGCAGCTTCAATTACCTAATGAAAGCAGGAGAGAGAGAGAGGACTATGGGGATACGTCATCTGACATATGGCTCAGCCTCACCAAACCAACAAAGCAACCTGTGTCCAATCCACAGCGTATCTTTCCCCTTTAGGTCACCCCAGTTCCCACTAACCTTCCTGAACTCCTTATAGTAGGCCTTGCAGGAGCTATCTTTCTCCAGAAGCGCATGCTTGGCCAGTTGCTGCAGATCCATCTCCTGTAAAGAGAACAAGTACAAATATATACACACACACACATATACAGGTCAAGAAAAATTAGGCGTTAAGACTAAAGCACCATGCCCTGACCAATGAATTCTGGACAAGTTAAACTTCCAAGACTTATTTATTTATTTATTTATTTACAGTATTTATATTCTCCGAGTCCACCTGGGGACTCAGGGTGGATTACAATGTACATATACATGGCAAACATTCAATGTCATAGAGACACAACATATACAGACAGACACTCAGAGGCTATTTAACATTCCAGCTTCTGGCCACCAGGGAGCTGTCGCCTAACCATCCATTTGTGACACTGATGAAGTACTTCCTCATTCTTTGCATACTTGCTGGAGATTTTTATGGCCTCGTAAATCAGTTAAATTAGCCTCCCTAGATCTGCCTCTTCCCTCCTGACGTTTAGAAAGCAGGTAAAAACATGGTTTTGGGATACTGCATTCGCAGAATGATGACTGAGTCAATAACTGCTGACCTTTCTGGCGAATGGCGATGAATTTGTGATTCTTTTGGACGAACTGATTTTTGCTGTAATTTGTATTAATTGTTTGAATTGTATTTTAATGTTTTTTATATAGATGACCTATAATGTTTTTCTTATTGTATTGACTTTTATGTTGTTAGCTGTCCTGAGTCCCTCCCCGGAGGTGAGAAGACCGGGGTATAAAAACTCTAAATAAATAAATACATACGTACATAAGTGATACCTAAATTTCCTACTGTCTTTCAGGCTGCAAAGGTCGACAACAAGCTACACAATTTTGGTCGGAAGCTCACTCCGACCCGGGCTGGCTTCAAACTCATGACCTTTTGATCAATAGTGATCTTAATGCAGCAGACTCCCAGCCAGTTGCGCCACAGTCCCGGTGCCTTAATGTATATTCACATATATTGTCGAAGGCTTTCATGACTGGAATCACTGGGTTGTTGTAGGTTTTTTGGGCTATACTTCCACAACATGGCCATATATTCACATAACTCTATGTGATGTGTGAAGATCTCTATCACAGCTTGATTACCTTTTGATTAAAATGCTGCTGCCGGCGTAAAGCATCCTTCTGAAGCCCTTCCAGACTCCGGAACCTTCCGATTTCCTTTTGGCGGGCCAGGCGTTGCCGTTCCTGCAGTTCTGCTACCTGATTGTGAGATGCAGAATCTTAACCCAGAGATGGGCCTTGCCAGCCCCTCCCAGCCTCTCTAAAACATAGAAGACCCACAACCCACTCCACTGACCCTCGGCCGGACAATTCATCTCAATCAGACAGTTCCAGCCCCATTACACATGGAGCACTGTTTCCATTTCTCAGCCTCACCCTTTTCTGCTTGAGCGCTGCTTCCTTTTTGACCGGCTCTTTGAAACGTGACAACTGAGGCACTCCTGAGTCTTTCTTCCCATGCATCTTTGCATCTTTTTTCTATAGAAGGGAAAGGGAAGGCATCAATAAATGAAATGAACTGGCCCCAGATGGTCACTGACCAACCTGTTTGGAAGGTTTAGTTCTCTTCAAGCTCTTTCCCCTCCACCAGTGTCCATTTGAGGGGGGAGCACCCTGGATACCCTCTCGGGGATGGCGACTTGTGGCTGGACTATAACTTCTATTATGCCTTACTACTGGCCAGGCCGGCTGAGGTCAATGGGAACTTAGGTCCGGTAATGTCTTGAGGACCACAGGGTCCCACAGCCATACCACACATACTACAGAAATCAATTTCAGAGACATAGACAATTTAAAAGATAATTGGATGGGAGAATAAGGCCACAATCCTATTTAACACTGGCCAGAGCCCAGGAGAGTGCCAACCAGGAAATGGCAGATACATTCCCCTAATCAAGTCGTATGTGTTTGTGTGTACAATGGAGAATTTCACATTATATTGTCCAGCAATTTTTACACAACTTGGAAAACCTTAAGGAGCAAGAAGATACTAGACCTTTCCTCCCACAACACTAAAACCCTAGTTCTGCCAGCATATTTAATGTACCAATAGGAAGATGAAATCCAACTCTGCTGCTTGGTGCTAAGTCAGTGAATGGATAAGGCAACCAAACTGAAGCTTTAATCCATTCCTGATTAACTGGATAGCTAATGAGATAGAAGGGTTTCAACCTGTAGAATCAGAGTTGGAAGAGACCCCGTGGGCCATCCAATCCTATCCAATCCCCTGCCAAGAAGCAGGAAAATTGCATTCAAAGCACACATACACACACACACACACACCCGCCGTGCTGGATGGGATTACGTTGCTCCCCGAAATCCCAGGTTCATAACTTAGACATAATCTTGAATTTATCCCAGAAGCTAGCAGAACTGAAGACCGACAGGTCGCAGGTTCGAATCCAGGGAGAGGCAAATGAGCTCCCTCTATCAGCTCCAGCTCCTCATGCGGGGACGTGAGAGAAGCCATCCACAAGGCAAGGATTTGATAATAAAAACATCAAATCATCCGGGCGTCCCCTGGGCAACGTCCTTGCAGACAGCCAATTCTCTCACACCAGAAACGACTTGCAGTTTCTCAGGTCGCTCCTGACACGACACTGACACGACCCCGCAGGGGACTCAGGGTGGATTACAATGTACAAATATATGGCAAACATTCAATGCCAAAGACACACAACAGATACAGACAGACAGTCAAGAGGCTATTTAACTTTTCTGGCCACCAGGGGAGCTGTCGCTTTCATCATCCGTCTGCGACACTGATGAAGTACTTCCACATTCCCCGCATGCTTTTGCTGGAGTGTTTTATGGCCTTGTAAATTGCTTAAATTCGCCTCCCCACACATCAGTGGTACCTAATTTTCCTACTTGACAGATGCAACTGTCTTTCAGGTTGCAAAGATCGACAACAAGCTACACAATTGGTCGGAAGCTCATTCCGACCCGGGCTGGCTTCGAAGTCATGATCTTTTGGTCAGAAGTTATCTTAATGAAGCTGACACTCAGCCAGCTGCGCCACAGTCCCGGTGCAAAGCTAGTGCACTCATCTCCTGAGAAGCCAGATCTGACCACAATAACATGTGTCTTGATTGGTCAGATTACTGTAATGCACTCCATGTAGGGATGGCTTTAAAAATATTCAGGAACTCAGTAAGTTCAAAATTTTGCAGTTAGATCACTGACTGGGATTGGTTATATGTGTTTTACGGCACTATTTGTGATTCTGTAAGCTGCCCTGAGTCCTTTTTGACAGATGGTGGCAGGGTATAAATAAAGTTGTTGTTGGGTTGTTGTAGGTTTTTGCGGCCTATATGGCCATGGTCTAAAGGCATTCTCTCCTGATGTTTCGCCTGCATCTATGGCAAGCATCCTCAGAGGTAGTGAGGTCAGTTGGAACTAGGCAAAAAGGTTTGTATATCTGTGGAATGACCACGGTTGGGACAAAGGACTCTTCTCTGCTGGGGATAGGTGTGAATGTTTCAACTGACCACCTTGATTAGCATTTGATGGCCTGGCAGTGCCTGGGGCAATCTTTTGTTGAGAGGTGATTAGATGTCCCTGGTTGTTTCCCTTCTGCTGTTTTTGCTGTTGTAATTTTAGAGTTTTTTTTTAATACTGATAGCCAGATTTTGTTTATTTTAATGGTTTCCTCCTTTCTTTTGAAATTGTCCACCTGCTTGTGGATTTCAATGGCTTCTCTGTGTAGTCTGACATGGTGGTTGTGAGAGTGGTCCAGCATTTCTGTGTTCTCAAATAAAATGCTGTGTCCAGGTTGGTTCATCAGGTGCTCTGCTATGACTGACTTCTCTGGTTGAAGTAGTCTGCAGTGCCTTTCATGTTCCTTGATTCGTGTTTGGGCAATGCTGCGTTTGGTGGTCCCTATGTAGACTTGTCCACAGCTGCATGGTACACGGTAGACTCCTGCAGAAGTGAGAGGATCCCTCTTGTCCTTTGCTGAATGTAGCATTTGTTGGATTTTCTTGGTGGGTCTGTAGATAGTTTGTATGTTGTGTTTCCTCATCAGCTTCCCTATGCGGTCAGTGGTTCCCTTGATGTATGGCAGGAACACTTTTCCTCTGGGTGGATCTTCATCTTTACTCTCGCGACTTGTTCTCAGTCTTGCAGCTCTTCTGATGTCTGAGGTGGAGTATCCATTGGCCTGGAGAGCCCAGTTGAGGTGGTTCAGTTCATCTTGGAGGAGGTGGGGTTCGCAGATTCTTTTTGCACGGTCTGCCAAGGCTTTAATGGTGCTTCTTTTTTGACTTGGGTGATGGTTGGAGTTTTTATGTAGATATCTATCTGTGTGTGTGGGTTTTCTGTAAACGGTGTGACCCAATTGTTGATCTGGTTTGCGGATGACTAGGACATCTAGAAAAGGCAGTCTTCCTTCATTTTCTTTTTCCATGGTGAACTGGATTGTTTGGGTGGATGCTGTTAAGATGGTCCAGGAACCTGTTGAGTTCTTTTTCTCCATGGCTCCAAATGGTAAAAGTGTCATCCACATATCTGAACCATATCGTGGGCTTTTTTCTTGCTGTTTCCAGGGCTTGTTTTTCAAAGTGTTCCATGTAGAAATTAGCTATGACTGGGCTGAGGGGGCTCCCCATAGCTACTCCATCTTTCTGTTCGTAGAACTCATTGTCCCACTGAAAGTAGCTGGTGGTGAGGCAATGGTGAAACAGAGCTGTGATGTCTTCTGGGAACCTCTGGTTGATGAGTGCAATAGTGTCTGGTACCGGTCGTTGTTATTGGGGGCACATGACACTTGCTGAAACAGCTTTGTTGGCTACCAGTCCATTTCCAGGCACAACTCAAAATGCTATTTTTGACTTTATAGCTTAGTCCTGACTATCTGAGAGCCTGTATCTCACCATCTGAGCCTGACTGAGTCTTATCATCTTGAATTCCTGCCAGAGAGACATTTGATCTGCTCCCTCTCTGTTGTCTAAACAAGGCTTCAGCATTGGCTGCCCAGGGTGGAATGATGTGCTGTTTTAATATGCATTGTGTATTTCAGAGTTTTAACTCTTCTAAATTTTATAAAAATAGTGTTTTAATTAATTTAATGTAGTATTTAATGCTTTTTCAACTGTTGAACTTCTTACTGTTTGAACTGCTCTGTTTAAACTGATGCTGCAAACTTCAAACCGTATTTGGGATAAAATAAATAAACAGACAGAAAAGCCAAACCCTATTTGGAATAAAATAAATAGAAAACCAAAACGTTCAGTGCCATTCCTTTTCATCTTGGAACTAAAAATAAAGTCTTTACAATTCTCAATCCAAATTCTTGTTTTTTCTTATATTTCTGTAAGTAAAATAGTACTTAGGATTTTAAACCAAGTATGCTATTGTTTTTATTGCTGTATATTATTTTAATTCATTTTTTATTTCAATTTTAATTAATATTTGCTGTATGTATTTTATTTGTCTACTGTATTTGTTGGGCTTAGCCTTATGTTAGCCATCCCAAGTCCCTGAGGGGAGATGGTGGCGAGGTATAAATAAAGTTTAATAAATAATAATAATCTATATAAATAAAAATGTAATGTTCGTTTGTGGGATTAACAGAACTCAAAAACCACTGGACGAATTGGCACCAAATTTGGATACAATACACCTAACAACCCAATGTATGTCCTTCACTCAAAAAAATTGATTTTGTCATTTGGAAGTTGTAGTTGCTGGGATTTATAGTTCACCTACAATCAAAGAACATTTGAACCCCACCAACGATGGAATTGAACCAAACTTGGCACACAGTTCTCCCACGACCAAAAGAAAATACTGGAAGAGAACTTCCTGACTGTGAGAGCCATTCAGCAGTGGAACTCTCTGCCCCGGAGTGTGGTGGAGGCTCCTTCTTTGGAAGCTTTTAAACAGGGGCTGGATGGCCATCTGTCAGGGGTGATTTGAATGCAATATTCCTGCTTCTTGGCAGGGGGTTGGACTGGATGGCCCATGAGGTCTCTTCCAACTCTTTTATTCTATGATTCTATGGTGGGCAGTGTCCTTTGGTTTTGGAGTTGTAGTTCACCTACATCCAGAGATGTAGGTGAACTGATGATGGATCTGGACCAAATTCTACATGAATACTCAATATGTCCAAATGTGAACACTGGTGGAGTTTGGGGGAAATAGAATCTTGGCATTTGGGAGTTGTAGTTGCTGGGATTTATAGTTCACCTACAATCACAGAGCATTCTCAACCCCACCAACGTTAGAATTGGCCCAAACCTCCCACACAGAAAAGCCATGTGGGCCACAGCAACGCGTGGCAGGGGATGGCTAATAATAATAATAATAATAATAATAATAATAATAATAATAATGTTTCCTTTCTTCTGATCACCAACGTTTGGCTTATGACTTCTTCACACCAATAAAACTGAATTCCCTAAGAAAACTTGAGTTCTTCTCACAGACATAATCAAAGGGTTCTGCTTGGATTCTGTGGACCCCCCTCTCCAGTCTTCAGGAGAGAAAACAAGCCTTTTCCTACACAACACACAGCTCAACACTCAATAAATCTCCCCCCCCCCCCAAAAAAAAAGCATTTGTGAACAGCAGCATAGAAACAGATGCAGACACCCCCTGCTCACCTTGCCATGTTTGTGTTTCTTTCCAGATTTTTTCTGCTCTGCAAAAGGGAAGGAGTGGGGGTCAAGGGTCATCATTGTACATCCAAAATTCCAACTAGGCAGGAAACCAAATTTGATCTATAAATGAAGCAGAACTTACTGTGTCTGGTCATGGTGTCAAAAGCAGGCAGACAGGCAAGAGGGTGATTTTCTGGCTAGACAGCTAGATTCAGTGGCCACAGCACAATTATCTAAATTATTTGGGTTTTTCCCCTATTACGAACACCTAGAAGATAAAGAAAAGATGTCATAAGACTCGAAATCTTCAGGTACAAGGTACTGCTGGGCTGTCAAACTCGTCAGATGATCTTGTATTGGTCACTCCCTGCAAGTATGACCCACCTCTTGTGAGGATAAAGCAGGGGAAGATAAAAGGGCAGTTTCAATAGCTTTTCTGTGTAGTCTGACATGATGGTTGTTAGAGTGGGTCAACACAACCTACAAACAATCTACAGACCCACTAAGAAAATCATCTTAACAGCATCCACCCAAACAATCCAGTTCACTATGGAAAAAGAAAATGAAGGAAGACTGCCTTTTCTAGATGTCCTAGTCATCCGCAAACCAGATCAACAATTGGGTCACACCATTTACAGAAAACCCACACACACAGATAGATATCTACATAAAAACTCCAACCATCACCCAAGTCAAAAAAGAAGCACCATTAAAGCCTTGGCAGACCGTGCAAAAAGAATCTGCGAACCCCACCTCCTTCAAGATGAACTGAACCACCTCAACTGGGCTCTCCAGGCCAATGGATACTCCACCTCAGACATCAGAAGAGCTGCAAGACCAAGAACAAGCCACGAGAGTCAAGATGAAGATCCACCCAGAGGAAAAGTGTTCCTGCCATACATCAAGGGAACCACTGACTGCATAGGGAAGCTGATGAGGAAACACAACATACAAACAATCTACAAGCCCACCAAGAAAATCCAACAAATGCTACGTTCAGCAAAGGACAAGAGGGATCCTCTCACCTCTGCAGGAGTCTACCGTGTACCATGCAGCTGTGGACAAGTCTACATAGGGACCACCAAACACAGCATTGCCCAAACACGAAACAAGGAACATGAAAGGCACAGAGAAGTCGGCCATAGCAGAGCACCTGATGAACCAACCTGGACACAGAATATTATTTGAGAACACAGAAATGCTGGACCACTCTGACAGCCATTAGATCAGAGGACACAGAGAAGCCACTGAAATCCACAAGTATGTGGACAGTTTCAAAAAAAGGAGGAAACCATGAAAATGAACAAAATTTGGTTACTATTACAAGGGTTGTAAGAAAAGTAATGCCTCCACCTTCATTACTTGGGTTTGGATACTCTGGTTTCTCTTCAGATCGTATAAATCTTTTGCCTTTTATTACTTGGGTTCGGATAGGAATATTTTAATAAATCAAACACAGAAATAATCCTTAGAATGTGCTCTTTAACTACCACTGTTCACTTTCCCATATAATCACCAGACAATTGGATACATTTCTGCCAACGATGAACAAGTTATTTGAAGCCGTCAACGAAGAAGTCGACACTCTGTTTCCGCAACCCATCATGCACAGATTTTCCGATAGCCAAGCAAAGCAATAATGTGACCGACATGCTCTTGTGAAATGCCGATTATGCTTGAAATTTCTCTCTGAGTGATACGATTATTCTGAATCAATCTGTCAACTTTTTGTTTGTGAAACTCGGTGGTTGCTGTCACAGGACATCGAACTCTTTGTTTGTCACACAAGTCAGATGTTCCCACCTCAACATCTTTAAATTTACTAGCCCATCGACGCACAGTACTCACAGTAACACAATCACCAAAAACAGCTTGCATTCTCTGATGAATCACAATTAGGGTGATACCTTCTGCTGTCAAATAATTCAATGACTGCATGTTGCTTAAGTCGGATTGACTGACTATCTGCGCAGGGTTCTATACTTCGCACTTTAACAACACAACCGTTCAATGCTAAGGCTTCCTGCCAAAATAGAACTGTAGAGGAGAGCCTACTGAACAAGCCAGTACCTGCTGCATACCAGTACTGCCATCTGTTGAGGAGTTACGAAGGTAGAGGCATTACTTTTCATTCAACCCTCGTATTTATAAAGCACCAGAATCAAGACAGTAAATAAAGAACACCACTCAGAAACAAGGGAATTCCAGGCAGCTAACAATCAAACGACAGTTAACACCTCCAAAACAGAGGATGTCTCCAGGCAACATAGGCCAGACTACCTCTATGGCAGATACTCTCCCTGATTGACTTTGCAGCTTCAAGGCTACTCGGTGCTATTCAAGCTTGCTAACTGCAGCACTCACACTTGCTTCAAACAGACAAGTGTTCATCCACCCACTCTAGAAATTTCAAAGATATATATACACTCCACTTGCTTCACTGCCAACAGAATCTCTGAAGATCCCAACCACAGATGCAGGTGAAACATCAGAAGAGAATGCTACTGGAACCTCACAGCAACCCATTTCTAGGGGCCCTTCCACACAGCCATATAACCCAGAATATCAAGGCAAAAAATCCCACAATATCCGCTTTGCACTGGGTTATCTGAGTCCACACTGCCATTTATTCCAGTTCAAAGCAGGTAATGTGTATTTTTATTCAGCTGTGTGGAAGGGGCCTGGGGTGCATCTATACTGTAGAATAGTGTATACTTAGCTGCTTTGAGTTTCCTTTATAGAAAGAAGAAGTTGGATATAAATAGGCATTACTCTATATAAATAAAAATGTAATGTTAGTTTGGGGGATTAACATAACTCAAAAACCAATTTTGACACAATACACCTATCAGGCCAATGAGTGACCATCACTCATAAAAACACTGAAAAACACAGCAGAAGAGACTTAATATGCCATAATAATAATAATAATAATAATAATAATAATAATAATTACATTACAACACATGCGCAAAAACACATATATACACAAACTCACATATATTCACATAAACACAAATATTTGCACACACATTGTGACAGACTTTGTATTTCTAGCTGCAAAGATTACTGCAGACGCAGACCGTAGCCAGAAGACGTTTCGTTCTTGGGAGGAGAGCAATGTCCAATCTCAATAAAATAGTGAAGAGTAGAGACATCACACTTGCAACCAAGATCCACATAGTTAAAGCAATGGTATTCCTCGTAGTCACCTACGGATGTGAGAACTGGACCATAGGGAAGGCTGAGAAGATAGATGCTTTTGAACTGTGGTGTTGGAGGAAAGTTCTGAGAGTGCCTTGGACCGCGAGAAGATCCAACCAGTCCATACTTCAGGAAATAAAGCCCGACTGCTCATTGGAGGGAAGGATAGTAGAGGCCAAGATGAAGTACTTTGGCCACATCATGAGAAGACAGGAAAGCTGAGAGAAGAGTATGATGCTGGGGAAAATAGAAGGAAAAAGGAAGAGGGGCCGACCAAGGGCAAGATGTATGGATGGCATCCTTGAAGTGACTGGCTTGACCTTGAAGGAGCTGGGGGTGGTGACGGCCGACAGGAAGCTCTGGCGTGGGTTGGTCCATGAGGTCACCAAGAATCAGAAGAGACTGAACGAATAAACAACAACATCCCACCTCGCAATTTAAGATCATCCGGGGAGGCCATGCTCTCGCTCCCATCAATAGAGCAAATGCGGCTGGTGGGGATGAGGAACAGGGCCTTCTCAGCTGTGGCCCACCGCCTATGGAAAACACTCCCAAAGGAGGTAAGATCTGCTCCCTCGCTCCTGACTTTTAGGAAAAAGAATTAAAATCATGGTTCTGGGACCAGACCTTCAGACAATAGATGTATGCAGCATTTAGAGGGACAAGGACTGGAATGGCGACTTGACTGATGAGATTGTTTTATGGTTTTAATAAGTGTTTTGATGTTTGGTGATATACTGTTTTTAATATGATTTATGTCGAATTTGTGGATTTACTATTGTAGTTGTAAGGCATTGAATTTTTGCCATTATCTATGTGTAAACAGGTTTGAGTCCCCCTAGGAGTGAGAAAAGCAGTATATATAAATCTATATAAATAAAAATGTAATGTTCGTTTGTGGGATTAACAGAACTCAAAAACCACTGGACGAATTGACACCAAATTTGGACACAAGACACCTAACAACCCAATGCATGTCCTTCACTCAAAAAAAAATGATTTTGTCATTTGAGAGTTGTAATTGCTGGGATTTATAGTTCACCTACAATCAAAGAGCATTCTGAACCCCACCAACGATGGAATTGAACCAAACTTGGCACACAGTTCTCCCATGACCAACAGAAAATACTGGAAGGGTTTGGTGGGCAGTGACCTTTGGTTTTGGAGTTGTAGTTCACCAACATCCAGAGAGCACTCTGGACTCAAACAAGGATGGATCTGGACCAAACTCTACACAAATACGCAATATGCCCAAATGTGAACACTGATGGAGTTTGGGGAAAATAGAATCTTGACATTTGGGAGTTGTAGTTGCTGGGATTTATAGTTCACCTACAATCAAAGAGCATTCCGAACCCCACCAATGATGGAATTGAACCAAACTTGGCACACAGTTCTCCCATGACCAACAGAAAATACTGCAAGGGTTTGGTGGGCAGTGTCCTTTGGTTTTGGAGTTGTAGTTCACCTACATCCAGAGAGCACTGTGGACTTAAACAAGGATGGATCTGGACCACACTCTACACGAATGCTCAATATGTCCAAATGTGAACACTGGTAGAGCTTGGAGGAAATAGACGTTGACATTTGGCAGTTGTAGTTACAGGGATTTATAGTTCACCTACAATCACAGAGCATTCCGAATCCCACCAACGATAGAATTGGGCCAAACCTCCCACACAGAACCCCCATGTGGGCCACAGCAATGCGTGGCAGGGGACGGCTAGTACTGTAAATAAATAAACAAACAAACAACATGGACATACATATATACATACACAAAAACATATACACAGGCTGGGCCACAGCAACGCGTGGCAGGGGACAGCTAGTAATAATAATAGAATGAAGGAAGTTTGGCAATGAATACTATGGGATCATGGGAACTGTAGTTTGAAAAAGGCCTTCAGCATTCTCTGTTAAACTACAAATCATAGAATTCCATAACACTGAGCCAGTGTAGCTAAATAGGTGCCAAACTATTAAATCCACAGTCTAAGTCAGGAATGAGCAAACTTTGGCCCTCCAAGGGTTTTGGACTTCAACTCTCACAATTCCTAACAGCCTACTACAGCTCCCAGAAGCCCCCAGCCTGCAAATGAAGTCTGGGGGCTTCTGGGAGCTGTAGTAGGCTGTTAGGAATTGTGGGAGTTGAAGTCCAAAACCCCTGGAGGGCCAAAGTTTGCTCATGCCTAGTCTAGATACAACCCTGGTCTCAATCACTGCACTTGCCTAGTCTATGGCCATCAGATATGCTTCTGACCATGGAAGCACACATTTCTGTACAGCCCACACTTGCCTTGAAAGGCCACAACGAAGGCAGCTCTAAGGGTCGCTCTCCCACGCCTCGCCTTCTCTCCTGACTGAGGAGCCCCTCTCACCACTTCCTGGACAGGGAAGCACGTGGCCTTCTGCGTTGCCCCCACAAGGGGGCGGGGCCTCGGCCGTGCGTGCCTTGCGTGCGCGCTCCCGCCCGTCTACCCGGAAAACGCCTGAGTGGTTTGCCTTTGTTTGTGTTTGCAGAGGAAGCGTGGGAGCCAGCGCGTGCATAAATGAAATGGCTCTCTATGGGCCCTTCCACACAGCCATATAACCCAGCATATCAAGGCAGAAAATCGCACAGTATCTGCTTTGAATTGGGTTATATGAGCCCACACTGCCATATAACCCAGTTCAAAGCAGACAATGTGGCATTTTCTGTCTTGGGGGCCCTTCCACACAGCCCAGATTATTTATCCCAGATTATCTGAGTGTGAAGGTGGCGCAATGGGTTAAACCGGCAGAACTGAAGACAGACAGGTCACAGGTTCGAATCCGGGGAGAGCGCGGATGAGCTCCCTCTGTCAGCTCCAGCTCCTCATGCGGGGACATGAGAGAAGCCTCCCACGAGGATGATAAAAAATCAAATCATCCGGGCGTCCCCTGGGTAACATCCTTGCAGACGGTCAATTCTCTCACACCAGATGCAACTTGAAGTTTCTCAAGTCTCTCCTGGCACGACAAAAAAAAAAAAATCTGAGTGTGGATTAGGGGCCCTTCCACACAGCCCTATATTCCAGAATATCAAGGCAGAAAATCCCACAATACCTGCTTTGAACGGGGTTATCTTGAGTCCAGACTCAGATAATGTGGGATTTCCTGCCTTGATATTCTGGGATACAAATGCGGTCATCGCTAATAGTCAACATGGATTTATCAAAAACAAGTCATGCCAGACTGATCTGATCTCTTTTTTCGATAGAGCTACAAGCTAGGTAAATGTGGGGAATGCCGTGGATGCGGCGTACCTGGATTTCAGTAAGGCCTTCGACAAGGTCCCCCATGACCTGCTGGCAAGGAAACTAGTCCAATGTGGGCTAGGCAAAACTACGGTGAGGTGGATCTGTAATTGGCTAAATGGACGAACCCAGAGGGTGCTCACTAATGCTTCCTCTTCATCCTGGAAAGTAGTGACGAGCGGAGTGCCGCAGGGTTCCGTCCTGGGCCCGGTCCTGTTCAACATCTTTATTAATGACTTAGATGAAGAGTTAGAAGGCAGGATCATCAAGTTTGCAGATGACACCAAATTGGGAGGGATAGCCAATACTCCAGAGGACAGGAGCAGGAATCAAAATGATCTTGACAGATTAGAGAGATGGGCCAAAACTAACAAAATGAAGTTCAACAGAGACAAATGCAAGATACTCCACTTTGGCAGGAAAAATGAAATGCAAAGATACAGAATGGGGGACAATGCCTGGCTCAAGAGCAGTACGTGTGAAAAAGATCTTGGAGTCCTCGTGGACAAGAAGTTAAACATGAGCCAACAATGTGATGTGGCGGAAAAAAAGCCAATGGGATTTTGGCCTGCATCAATAGGAGCATAGTGTCTAGATCTAGGGAAGTAATGCTACCCCTCTATTCTGCTTTGGTTAGACCACACCTGGAATATTGTGTCCAATTCTGGGCATCACAATTCAAGAGAGATATTGACAAGCTGGAATGTGTCCAGAGGAGGGCGACAAAAATGATCAAGGGTCTGGAGAACAAGCCCTATGAGGAGCGGCTTAAGGAGCTGGGCATGTTTAGCCTGAAGATGAGAAGGCTGAGAGGAGACATGATAGCCATGTATAAATATGTGAGAGGAAGCCACAGGGAGGAGGGAGCAAGCTTGTTTTCTGCTTCCTTGGAGACTAGGACGTGGAACAATGGCTTCAAACTACAAGAGAGGAGATTCCATCTGAACATGAGGAAGAACTTCCTGACTGTGAGAGCCGTTCAGCAGTGGAACTCTCTGCCCCAGAGTGTGGTGGAGGCTCCTTCTTTGGAAGCTTTTAAACAGAGGCTGGATGACCATCTGTCAAGGGTGATTTGAATGCAATATTCCTGCTTCTTGGCAGGGGTTGGACTGGATGGCCCATGAGGTCTCTTCCAACTCTATGATTCTATGATTCTATCTCGATAATGTGGGATTTCCTGCCTTGACATTGTGGGATATAAGGCTGTGTGGAAGGGCCTTCAGATAACCCAGTTCAAAGCATACATTGTAGGATTTTCTGCCTTGATATTCTGGGATATAGGGCTGTGTGGAAGGGCCCTGGATATTCTGGGTTATACTTACTTAGGCGATCCCTCGTAATCCGAGGATGATGGTCCTCCAAGTGTAGTATCCAGGCGATGGGTCCATATGTGGCTGTGGAGCCCTATTCTTGATCTGCATTGTCTCCCACAGTGAGGGCATTGGTTTCCAGGTGGAAGGCGGTCCCGGACGGGGTTGGCTTGATGCGCCTTCCTCTTGGCACGTTTCTCTCTTTTGCCCTCCATTCGTGCCTCTTCAAATTCTACAGCACTGCTGGTCACAGCTGACCTCCAGCTGGTGTGCTCACAGGCCAGGGCTTCCCAGTTCTCAGTGTCTATGACAGAGTTTTTAAGGTTGGCTTTGAGCCCATCTTTAAATCTCTTTTCCTGCCCACCAACATTCTGTTTTCCGATCTTGAGTTCGGAGTAGAGCAACTGCTTTGGGAGACGGTGGTCAGGCATCCAGACAACGTGGCCGGTCCAGCGGAGTTGATGGTGGAGGACCATCGCTTCAGTGCTGGTGGTCTTTGCTTCTTCCAGCATGCTGATATTTGTCCAATTGTCTTCCCAAGAGATTTGCAGGATTTTTCAGAGGCAGCACTGATGGAATCGTTCCAGGAGTTGCATGTGACATCTGTAGACAGTCCATGTCTCACAGGCGTATAGCAGGGTTGGGAGGACAATAGCTTTATAAACAAGCACCTTGGTATCCCTATGGATGTCCTGGTCCTCAAACACTCTCTGCTTCATTCGGAAAAATGTTGCACTCGCAGAGCTCAGGCAGTGTTGAATTTCAGTGTCAATGTTGACTTTTGTGGAGAGGTGGCTGCCAAGGTAGCGTAAATGGTCAACATTTTCTAGTGTCACACCATTAAGCTGTATCTCTGGCATTGGAGAGGGATTGGTTGGTGACTGCTGGAAGAGCATTTGGTTTTCTCGATGTTTAATGACAGGCCGAGCTTCTCGTATGCTTCTGCAAAGGTGTTTAGAGTGGCTTGTAGGTCTTCTTCTGAATGCGCACAGATGAAGTTGTCATCAGCATACTGGAGTTCTATAACAGATGTTTTGGTAACCTTGGTTTTGGCTTTAAGTCTGCTGGGTTATATGGCTGCATGAAAAGGCCCAATGAGGAGCATCTGATGCTGCATCTTCGCTGTAGAATCAGTGCATTAACTGCCATGGCTCAATGCTGTGGAATCCTCGGATTTGTAATTTGGCAGAGTAGGCGAAAGATCTTGTAAAACTACAACTCCCCGGATTCCATAGCATTGAGCCAGGGCATTCAAAGCGGTGTCAAACTGCCTTCATTCTACTGTGTCTCGAGCACCTTTTTAAGTTCTCAGATTTGCATGGGAGGCAGTGCACAGAGCTTTGCCGAAGATGCTGACAGTAGGGATCAGGGAAACAGCTGGGTTTGCAAAATAGGAGGTCGGAGGAGATTTTTTACTCAGCAGAAGAGAGGCTGGGGAAACAAATCCTCCAAGGTAGTAATCATTCCACCTTGCAAATCTGAACTAATGAATACAAATCTGTAAGATGGGCAAGATCGCCTAGGGGTTGTTGTTTTTTGCATTTTTTCCTACTGCAGACAAAAAGGAATGGTAGGTATTTCTATTAATGGCCAATGTCAGATCTTGGAAGCTAAATAGAGTTAAGGTTAGGTAAACGTTTTCTCCTGACATTGTGCAGTCGTGTCGGACTCTGGGGATTGGTGCTCATCTCCATTTCTAAGCCAAAGAGCCGACATTGTCCATAGACACCTCCAAAATCATGTGGCCAGCATGACTGCATGGAGCGCCCTTACCTTCTCGCCAGAGAGGTACCTAGTAATCTACTCACATTTACATGTTTTCAAACTGCTAGGTTGGCAGAAGCTGGGGCTAACAGCAGAAGCTCACGCCGCTCTCCGGATTCGAACCTGTGACCTTTTGCTCAGCAAGTTCAGCAGCTCAGCGGTTTAACCCACTGTGCCACCAGGGATTCATAAATAGAGTTAGCCCTCGTTAATATTTTGATGGAGACCGGTGACCACCAATGAGGCCCCAGGAATACCTGGCCGCTCTAAATGAGTTCAAGTCCCCAGGGCCAGATCAACTACACCCAAGAGTACTGAAGGAACTAGCGGAAGTCATTTCGGAACCATTGGCAATCATCTTTGAGAGTTCTTGGAGAACAGGGGAAGTCCCAGCAGACTGGAGGAGGGCCAATGTGGTCCCAATCTTCAAGAAGGGAAAAAAGGATGACCCAAACAACTACCGTCCGGTCAGCCTCATGTCGATACCAGGCAAGATTCTGGAAAAGATTGTTAAGGAAGTGGTCTGCAAACACTTAGAAACAAATGCGGTCATCACTAATAGTCAACATGGATTTATCAAAAACAAGTCATGCCAGACTAATCTGATCTCTTTTTTCGATAGAGTTACAAGCTGGGTAGATGCGGGGAATGCCGTGGATGTAGCGTACCTGGATTTCAGTAAGGCCTTCGACAAGGTCCCCCATGACCTTCTGGCAAAGAAACTAGTCCAATGTGGGCTAGGCAAAACTACGGTGAGATGGATCTGTAATTGGCTAAATGGACGAACCCAGAGGTTGCTCACCAATGCTTCCTCTTCATCCTGGAAAGAAGTGACGAGCAGAGTGCCACAAGGAGGGCTCCGTCCTGGGCCCAGTCCTGTTCAACATCTTTATTAATGACTTAGATGAAGGGTTAGAAGGCAGGATCATCAAGTTTGCAGACGACACCAAATTGGGAGGGATAGCCAATACTCCAGAGGACAAGAGCAGGATTCAAAATGATCTTGACAGATTAGAGAAATGGGCCAAAACTAACAAAATGAAGTTCAACAGTGACAAATGCAAGATATTCCACTTGGGCAGGAAACACGAAATGCAAAGATACAGAATGGGGGACAATGCCTGGCTTGAGAGCAGTACGTGTGAAAAAGATCTTGGAGTCCTCGTGGACAACAAGTTAAGCATGAGCCAACAATGTGATGTGGCGGCAAAAAAAGCCAATGGGATTTTGGCCTTCATCAATAGGAACATAGTATCTAGATCCAGGGAAGTAATGCTACCCCTCTATTCTGCTCTGGTTAGACCACACCTGGAATATTGTGTCCAATTCTGGGCACCACAATTCAAGAGAGATATTGACAAGCTGGAATGTGTCCAGAGGAGAGCGACTAAAATGATCAAGGGTCTGGAGAACAAGCCCTATGAGGAGCGGCTTAAGGAGCTGGGCATGTTTAGCCTGAAGAAGAGAAGGCTGAGAGGAGATATGATAGCCGTGTATAAATATGTGAGAGGAAGCCACAGAGAGAAGGGAGCAAGCTTGTTTTCTGCTTCCTTGGAGACTAGAATACGGAACAATGGCTTCAAACTACAAGAGAGGAAATTCCATCTGAACATAAGGAAGAACTTCCTGACTGTGAGAGCCATTCAGCAGTGGAACTCTCTGCCGTGGAGTGTGGTGGGGGCTCCTTCTTTGGAAGCTTTTAAACAGAGGCTGGATGGCCATCTGTCAGGAGTGATTTGAATGCAATATTCCTGCTTCTTGGCAGGGGGTTGGACTGGATGGCCCATGAGGTCTCTTCCAATTTGATTCTATGATTCTACACTGCCATATAATGCAGATTATCAAATCATATATATTATGATTTGACTATATATTACCTCCATTTTCAGAGGTGGTACAACTCATTTTTTCTGGAGACTAGTGGCAAGAGTTGTACCACCTCTGGAGCTGGAGGATGCTATTCGCTCATCTTGTATGTATAGTCTTCCTATGGGCAGGGGCGGCTCATCCATTACGCGAAGTAAGCGGTCGCAGAACACTTTTTTTTTGCCAGGGGCGCAGAGGCACCTCTGTAAATGCCCCTCGACCGCCACTTGAGGAGCGCCCCCTCAGCTCACAACAGCCCTAGCAGTCCGGAGGGAGCCTCGGCTTTCTTGCCTCGCTGCCGGGTGATCCTCTTCCCAAAGGGGCCGGGCCCTTGAGCCTTGCCTAGCCCCTCTCGGTCCTGCTCCACCCGGCCACCGGGTGCGTGAGCAGAGCCGGCGTTCAATCGTTCTCCGGTTCTATCCCTTCCCCATGACCAGCTCCCTTTCCCGATCCCCCGGTGCTCCACCCGCCTCCTCTCTTCTCCCCAATCCATGGGTGGGCCAAGGGGTGCAGCCGCCACGCCTGGCCCGCTTCGGGTCCAGAGGCGTGTCTGAAGACCCCAGCGTGCGCACCAAAAGTCGCCTCTTCTCCTGACATTCTCTTCAGCCATTGGGACCAAGAGAGAGAGAGAGAGAGAGCCCCTCCGGCTGGAGGTATCTCCCACCTCCGCTCCCCCCTTTGTTTTTGCGCCTACCTTCAGGAAAGGTGGGCATCTCCACCTCTGTCTCTCTCTTTCTCTCTTGATCCCAATGGCTGAGGAGAAAGTCAGGAGAAGAGGTGACTTTTGGTGCACACACTGGGGTCTTCAGGCACGCCTCCGAACCGAAAGTGGGCCAGGCAAGGGAGCAAGTGCGGCAAGTGTAGTTACTGGGATGTATAGTTCACCTACAATCAAAGAGCATTCTGAACTCCACCAATGATGGAATTGAATCAAATATGGCACACAGAACTCCCACAACGAACAGAAAATATATATCAATGCTTGGTGGGGGGGGGGGGGGCAAAATACTGTTTGCTTACTGTTGAAAATTACCTAGGGCCACCTCTGCCTATGGGTATCTCATTGGCTTGGGAAACAGGATGCTTATCTTGATGGGTCGTTGACCTGATCTGCCTGGGTATTTCTTGTGTTTTGTGACATGCATAAATGTAGAAACGGCAGCTTTTCCTGGCATGCAGACACTCTGTTGGAGAAACACTTTACTTGATCAATATCAGCCTGCTGCACAGCTATTAAGATGTAGAGAGAGAATGCTTGCCAGAATTTGTTTTAAACTGGCAACCACAATCACATAATCCTGTTCCTTAATTTTATGCAAGGATTTGATGGCTCATCCAAGTTCAGTGAAGCCATGCCAAGATATCTTCAGCACTGTTTGGTAATACGTTTTTCATCTTTAGTCACCCATTTAACTGCTCACACATAAAACGGCCACCGTCTATATACGAGAGGAAGCAAGTCTGGAGATAAACAGCTAGTCACAGATGAGATCTACGCTTTTGGCTCACGATTGAAAGCCAGGGTTGAATGGAGACAGATTTTTTTAGTTGGTTATCGACAGGATACAAAACTATCAGAGAGATTATGTCATATTTTAAAGAATGTGTTATTAAAAGATTTAGACTTTGCGGCAATTGAATGCCTGTTGCTATGAGGGAATGGTACAATTTTCACTTTGTGGCAATATCTGACAATGGCTATAAAAACCGGATATTACTGAATGTCTGTTGTGTGTTTTGCTTTCTCCAGCTGTGTTTGTGGTGTTCTGAACATTTTGCTTTCGGCAGGTGTGCTTGTGTTAATGTGTTACTTTATTAAAAAGAGGTATTCATTTAATCTCAGAGTACTCTGTGGATTTTGTTTAGGATTAGTTGTTCAGTTGCCCTTTGACACCACGCACTACATTTGTAACAACATGTATTCGGTGTTGGTGGTTTTTATCTAATCAGTGACCTGCTGTGATAATTGAAGTTCCATTGACACATGATTGAACATGAGGCAACATTTATATTTCTAATGAAGAAATAGTTCACGTTGTTTGTGTCATGTTGTTCTGACCTTTCCAGGAACTCAGGCAAGCTCCACTCCATTGTCGAGGCATTTAATCTTGTTTTTCGGAATCCTCTCTGTGTTGAAAAGAGGCATCTTGAAGGAGGAGGAGTCTGTCCCAATCATCTCATGAAAATATAGGTTGAGCATCCCTTTATCTAGAAATCTGAAATCTAAAATACTCCATACCCCCAAAGCCTTCACATGGCTGGCTAAGATAGCGATGCTATTGCTTTCTGATGTTTTATACACAACATTATATAAACTATTGTATAACATTAGCTTTGGGTGATGTGTATAAGGTGTATTTAATGTTTGGACTTGGTTCCCATCTCCTATCAGACCAATGAGTGACCATCACTCATAAAAACATGGGGGGAAAGAGCATAAGGGACTTAAAAATCCAAAAAAAGCAAAAAAACGCTACAGCGCATGTGCAAAAAGACTCCCCCAGCAAACAAAACACACAGTAGCATATCCATACTTTCTTCCAGACTACAGCTCCCAGCATCCCCTAAACCAGGCCCTTTAGGAGAGGAATGATCAAAATGCACTGCTTTCAAGCTGCAAGCTTTCTTCTCCTTGGATCTCTTTGAGAGCATCCCAATCCCTGCATATTTCCAATTTCCTATTCATGGAGTGCAACTCCCAAAAATCCTCCAGATAGATAAGACAGATAGATTAGATATAGGTAGGTAGGTAGGTAGGTAGGTAGATAGATAGATAGGTAGATCAATCAGGAGGACAGTTGGGTGTTGCAGTTCAAGAATAGGTAGAGAAGGGAGAAAGAGGAAGGGAAAGAAAAGGGGGGAAAGAAGGGAAGAAGAAGAGAAGGAAGGAAGGAGAGAAGGAAAGAAAAAAGGGAAGAAAGGAAGGAAAGAGAGGGAAAGAATAGAAGGAAGGAAGGAAGGAAGGAAGGAAGGAAGGAAGGAAGGAAGGAAGGAAAGAAAAAAGGGAAGAAGAAGGAAAGAGAGGGAAAGAATAGAAGGAAGGAAGGAAGGAGAGAAGGAAAGAAAAAAGGGAAGAAAGGAATTAGAAGGAAGGAAGGAAGTGAAGTCAAACATGACTCCCCCCCCCCCCATAAAAGATAGTAACTTATAGTTTTGCTAAGGACAAGGACACCAGACTGAATAATAAGGGTTAAACTTTGGTCAGTTTGCCAAGACACTAACAACAACAACAACAAGGACCCTTCCCATGTTAGATAGTATATACATTTAATCAAGGTTTTATACCCTATGTTTCATATATAGCAGAAGGTAACACATTTATTAATGAGAAACCACCTCCCTTTACACTTATGTACTCTCTTGAACTTCTATGGGACTCTGGTGGGAGGGATAAGTGGGTATGTTTTCTATAACATGATTTCTATATTTCTCCCTATGTATCTGACCTTTTCCTGACCCTTCTGCCCAATTCCCTTGTATTGAAAAATGTATAAAAAATATAAGCAGCCACCCTCCGTGACCCTGGAAAGAAAGAAATCCTCAGTTGAAAAGACCCTTATCAAAAGACACTTTTTGCATGGACAATAACAATGGATTGTGTCCTTTGGGGCTTGGAGTTGGTCCCCCCAGGGGAGGTGGTCACTTGGCATTGATGATCCTATCTCAATAGGACAAAAGGGGCCTTCGGAAAACCACACTTTGTCCTGATCTGTTACTCATTTAAATCTTCCTCCACCGAAACTTTAGCCAGATTTCCTCATTGTTCCCATATCTCGGCACTCAGAAAATCCAGATCTGGCAGGCTTGCCAGACATCAACATTTATTGCTTTTAATCATAGACAATAGGATTGGCCGGCTTGCAGGCCCTCAGGACTCGCTGACCGCTTGGACATTTCCTATCTCCATAATCCTCTCAAGAATCCATTGTTTCCCTCTCGTCCTGCCTCCCTCTCTCCTGATTTGTCAGGGAGCCGAGGCGGCAGAAGCTCAGCCTTTGGCCCAGGCGTTCAGGAGGCGGCCAAGTCTCCTCCCAGCTGTCGCGCGCCAGCCAATCATCGTCGAGCTAGCAGAGGGGCGGGGAGTGGGAAATTCAAATCTGACAGCTCTGTTTCTGTATAAAAAAGGCTTTTATTTGTGTACATGTTATGCTTTGCTTGGCAAATTATTGCAGCTTTGCATCCTTTCCAGCTGGATCGCAATAAAATCGGTGGCACTTCCTTCAACTTTGGTGAGATTCTTTTGGGAACTTAGGGAAATCTTTTAAATTGCGGCTTCTCTTTGCTCACCATTGTAGCGAGCCCTCTTTGGTGGGTCCATAGGGTCTCTCCTTCAGGACAAGACCCTTTTAAATTACTCCTCGACTCCAGAAGGAAGGAAATAAGGGGAGAAAAAAAGGAATGAAAGAGGGAGAGAAAATTAGCCACAGCAACGCATAGCGGGTACAGCTAGTCATAGAATAATAGGGTTGGAAGACACCACATGGACCATCTAGTCCAACCCCGTGCCATGCATGAAAAGCACAGTCACTGAGGTATAAATGTTGTTTATTTGTTCAGTCACTTCCGACTCTTTGTGACCTCATAGGCCAGCCCATGCCAGAGCTCCCTGTCGGCCGTCACCACCCCCAGCTCCTTCAAAGTTAAGCCAGAGGTATAAATAGCTCAAATTAATTTCTTGTTGCTGGGAAAATCCATCTCCCTTCTCCCAATGACTGACTGTAAAGGTCACAGCTAAGCACAGAGAGAACCAGGAAGTTAGAGGTGGTGGCAGCTGATACATTTTTTAAAAAAATCACAGGGCTATGTGGGCCCTGGAGTGTTCTTCCACTCTGAAGTTGTGCAAAAGCATGTGCTTCTCGAGACATATCACTAGTGAGGAAAGGAGTGGCAGAGTATAAAGTTTTGTATGCCACTCATACTGGATCCTTTAAATCAGGAATGGTGATAATGGAGAGATAAGTAACTAAGTAGGGCATTTTAAGCCTTACCTAAGAATACAAAAAATTGGAATTGGCTCAGAATTGTATGTGGAGTGCAAACCAGTGTGATCTAAAAATATGGATGTTTGGCTATGTGTTGGGAGGTCTAGGTTCCATTTCCCATCAATCGATGAAGACCATGTAGTACTGTAGTCTTTCTGCCTCTCTCTATTCCTATCCTTGACCGACTCCAAAGGGTTTAAACTGAGGAAAAGGAGAACCATGTCCTGAGGCCACTGTAGAGAAAGTGGAAATGTAACTCATACATTAATACAAAATGAACAATTCAGAAGCCCTTAATTGGGTTTGTTCCATTTAAATCCACAGGATCTGGGTTTAACTTTGTGCTGGATTCCAGGGCTTTGCATCCATGTGTAAAGAACAAATTCCTCCAGCAGCAAAATCTAGGTTCTATTCAATGTGATTTCGAAAGCTGAGGAAGTAATCTTGCTCACTGCAAGGGGCAGAGTGCCTGCATCGTACGGATTGGAATTCCAACCGTCTATGTAAGGATATGACTCAGAATAATTTGAGCAAAAAATAGAATGCAAAAGAATAACCAGACTGCCAACTGAATGGCTCAGATTAACTGCCAAAACTGCATTTATGAGTAGGCTTGTAGATGGAAATAACTCAGAGGAGAAATAAAAGGGTCTTTGCAGTGCCACAAAATTGGTACATAACAGCTTTCTTTGCTCCGGGTTGCGGAGAGACATGCCAGATGCAGCTCTTTTTAATGGCTGCCGTCCCATGTTATTTCAACTCATCATAGCATTGTTGACCAAAATGGCATCCACTTCAAAATATTGCTATAAGAAAGCTTTCATTATATTTGAAAATGCTGTTGCATATTACATATATATTAATCACAATCATGAGCACTGGTTTCCCACACTATATTCTCAGAAAACAAAAAGCATTTTGTCATCTTGCTATATACAGTGGGCCTTTGTTTTTGTTTATTTTTTGTGTGAGGAGCAACTTAAGAAACTGCAAGTCGCGTCTGGTGTGAGAGAATTGACTGTCTGCAAGGACATTACCCAGGGGGTGCCTGTATGTTTTACTATCCTTCTCTCATGTCCCCACATGAGAAGCTGAAGCTGACAGACAGGAGCTCACCCCACTCCCCAGATTCGAATCACTGACCTTTCAGTTAGCAGTCCTGTCGGCACAAAGGTTTAACTCGTACCACCAGTGGCTCCTGGGCCTTTAGTATCCTCCGGGGTTTGGTTCCAGAACTCCCTGTGGATATCTTATAAATCTATGGATGCTTGTCCCATCATATACAATAGTATAGTAAAATTGTGTTCTTTATACTAGGGTTGGAACGTTAATAGTGGCAACTATTTATTTACATATAATAAAAAAGTGATACATGCCACCAAGTTTTACAGTCCTTCAGTATAGTCGCCAGCATTGTGTACAACTCATTTCCAACTATGTATAAAATGGTAAAATGAAGGTTTTTTGGTTTTTGGTTTTTTTAATCTGTGGATAAAAAGGACCGATTGAATAAAGCGGAGCATTCCTAAAACTGACGTTAGTGACTTTGTTGCATCCCTTCACCGCTCTCCTTTATATTTGAAATAGTGGTCACAGATTTCATGTTAAAATCTCACCTACGCTGCCCTAGAACAACAGTTGGCGGGAGATGTTAGCATTCAAGTGCCGGTCCTGGGCCTGAAGTCGAGCATGCACCCCCCCCACCCCAACAAGGGGTGGTAACTTATAGTTCTGCAAAGGACAAGGGTACCAGACTGCACAATAGGGGTTAAGTCTTGGTCAATTTGCCAAGACACTAACAACAATGAGGACCCCACGAGACTTCGTGAATGGCTAGACCTTGGGGTCTCTGCCCCTCTCGAGAGCTGTAGTTTCCCCAAGGACCAAGGACCTGCTTCGTTCTCAGCTCTGCAGAACTCCATCCTCTGGCTCAGTGGAACTCCATTGATTCTTTGCATGACTTATTGGTTTCTGCCCCTATTCTGGACTTCAGTCTCCCCAAGGACTCGCTCTCTACCCATGAACTTTCTTCAAGACAACTTATGAATTCATGCTGTGTCCTGATATCGTCTGCTTTTTATAATTGGTATTATTAATTTCTCTCTGGGGTCCTGGATGGGAAGATACCTGCATATGATTTCCCTGTGTATAATTTCTATATGATTTTTTGTTTCCTTGTATTCCTGACCCTAGCCTGACCCTTTGCCCCCTTCTCCCTCCAAAGAAATATGTAAGGGAATCGCCTGGCCTTCAGGAACAAAAGCCATTAGCAATTACAGAAACCCCCCAGCCAAAGACACTCTTGAATGGATAATAGGAAAGGATTCTTATCTCTAGCATCGGAGATGGCCCACTAAAGTAAAAAATTGTTTGGCAAAGTTTCTATCACTCTTCAAGTAAGATGAGGAAATCTTCCCTTCTGCTTTTTTGTTTACTTCCCATTGATAGCATTAACCCCAGGCTGCCCTCACTGTTCTCCTGTCTCACAGCCAGGAAGGATCTGGATATTCTTACACATGCTGATTTACAACACTCATGGACACAATAGATCATCCCTGCTTGGCATTTCCTTTTTTAAAAGACTCCTTCCCAGATTCCTTTGTGTTCTATCATCCCGCCTCCCTCTCTCCTGATTTGCTGTCGCCTCCAGGTGGCAGAGGTCTCCCCATTGGATCCTACGGACCACTGGAGCTTCCTGATTGGTCCATAGGCGCCGGGGGCGGGAGGGCCGCCTCCCAGTTGTTCGCCCATTGCCCAATCACGGCGGGGAACGTCAGGGAAGCTGGGGCGGGAAGTTTAAACTCTGCAACTTTGAATTTACTATAAATATGACTGTTGGTGTATTCTCCTCATGCTCTGCTGGCGATTCATTGCAGCTCTGTATCCTTTTCAGCTGAATCGCATATAAAACCTCGATGGATTTTCTTCAACTTGGTGAGACCTTTCATTGGAGAATCAGGGTGCTTCTCTTCTCACCAGGGAAAAAGAACTCTTTGATGAGTCTAATTGGTCTCTGCCTCCTGGCAAAGACCCCTACATTTTAGCTCTAGATCAGGCCTACAGATGAAATGGGATTTATTTATTTATTTATTTGCAGTATTTATATTCCGCCCTTCTCACCCCGCAGGGCGGATTACAATGTACACATATATGGCAAACATTCAATGCCAAAGAAACACAACAGATATAGACAGTCAGAGGGTATTTCACTTTTTCTGGTCACCAGGGGAGCTGACGCTTTCATCGTCCATCTGCGACATTGATGAAGTACCTCCACATTCCCCGCATGCTTTTGCTGGAGTGCTTTGCTGGAGACTTTTTTATGGCCTTGTAAATTTTGTTAAATTAGCCTCCCCACAACTAGGTGGTACCTAATTTTCCTACTTGACAGATGCAACTGTCTTTCGGGTTGCAAAGGTCGGCAACAATCTACACAATTGGTCGGAAGCTCACTCTGACCTGGGCTGGCTTCAAACTCATGACTTTGTGGTCAGAAGTGATCTTAATGCAGCTGATACTCAGACAGCTGCGCCACAGTCCTGGTGCAATTGAGAGGAAGTGTTCTCTTGGCATATCAGGGTTCAAATCCTGTCTCTACAGTTAATTTCACAGAGTGACTTTGGCCCCAGTGAATGTATCCTGAGTTGTGTAGACTGTAACGAGCAGGAGGATTGGTGTCAACATGTTTAGGGAGAGTTTAGTCTCGTCTGGTGGTTCCCTGAAGAGCCACCCCCTTTGCTACTGGAAAAAAATGGGGCAAGGGGAGGCTGCATAGACTTCCGTTTTGAAAGCTAAGGAAAACAGGAATTCTAACCCCCTCTACCTTTGCATACCCAGGGCTCCAACCATTTGGGAAACTGCCTCTGGAGAAGGTTCTGCCATCTGTGCAGAGAAATAATGCTGCAATATATCCAGGCTCTGTTCTTGGCTTGAGGTCAAGCACTACAAGCAGGATGTGCGCGGGGCTAGTTACACAAGTAACTATTGAACTAGGACAGGCCACAAGCCCGGCAGCTGGAGCCAAAGCTTTTTTGCATGATCTCAGTGCCTCTTGCCAAGAATGCCCAAGGGGCAAGGGGGGGAGAGGCAACTGGGTGGTTACTTAACCATTTTAATGCTGGCTTTGTCAAATTATTTTCCAACAGCAAACAGGAATTGCTGTCCTAAACAGCTAAGAGAACCAGCCCTGCCTCAGGAGCTGAACCAGCTCTTCTTGTGGACATCTATTACGCTGTGGTCAAATCCAGCCGCTTCAGTGCTGATTGGGAGAGAGAGCTGGGCCAGAGAAGCAATTTTGTTCGTGGTTTATGTAGAGTCAGGCGTTCGGTCAGCAATGCAAGACAGGCAATATAAGAACTGTACTTTTTTGTTGTTGATGGCTGCCATAAAGTCAACTTCAATGTATGGCAGTCCTATGAGTAAGAGACCTCCAAGTAACCCTCTCTGCAACAGGTCTTGCAGACTCAGGGCATTTGTAGCTTTCTGGATTCAGTTACATACCATTAGTTGTTGCCTTCAAATCCAGGCTGTGGTGACCCCAAAAGAGTTTTCTTGGTAAGAAGAAATGTTTGCTATTGCCTTTATCTGGGGCTGAAATAATAATAATAATAATAACTTTATTTATACCCTGCCACCATCTCCCCAAGGGACTCAGAGCGGCTTATTTATTAAAGCGCTTCTCAGAATATTTTGCAGGGCATTGTTTCCTTTATTCAGGGAAGGCACACTGGAATAGCCACGTTTTCAGACTCCTCCTAAAGACTGCCAATGTGGGGGCTTGCCTGATATCCTTGGGGAGTGATTGCTTGGACACTTTGCTATTGCTTGGACACATGTGTCCTAGTTTTCCATCTCTGAAAGGTTTGAGGGTATGTAGTACATGCTCCTGCCCTGCAGAGGGCATGCAGAAACTGGCCACCCATTTGGGCAGAAGGGACCAGCGACCCAAAAAAGGATAGCCGAGGAGCCTTCTAATGAAGGTGAAAGAAGAAAGCACAAAAGCTGGGTTGCAGCTAAACGTCAAAAAAACCAAGATTATGGCAACAAGAATGACTGACAACTGGAAAATAGAGGGAGAAAATGTGGAGGCCATGACAGACTTTGTATTTCTAGGTTCAAAGATTACTGCAGATGCAGACTGTGACCAGGAAATCAGAAGACGCTTACTTCTTGGGAGGAGAGCAGTGTCCAGTCTCGATAAAATAGTAAAGAGTAGAGACATCACACTGGCAACAAAGATCCGCCTAGTCAAAGCCATGGTATTCCCTGTAGTCACCTACGGATGTGAGAACTGGACCTTAGGGAAGGCTGAGCGAAGGAATAGAGATGCTTTTGAGCTGTGGTGCTGGAGGAAAGTTCTGAGAGTGCCTTGGACTGCGAGAAGATCCAACCAGTCCATCCTCCAGGAAATAAAGCCCGACTGCTCATTGGAGGGAAGGATACTAGAGACAAAGTTGAAGTACTTTGGCCACATCATGAGGAGACAGCAAAGCCTAGAGAAGACAATTATGCTGGGGAAAGTGGAAGGTAAAAGGAAGAGGGGCCGACCAAGGGCAAGATGGATGGATGGCATCCTTGAAGTGACTGGACTGACCTTGAAGGAGCTGGGGGTGGTGACGGCCGACAGGGAGCTCTGGCGTGGGCTGGTCCATGAGGTCACGAAGAGTCGGAGACGACTGAACGAATGAACAACAACAACCCCGAAGTTTAAAATATACTTCTGTGACAGGGCTTTGTCAAGGTTTGGGTCCAGAGGCTCAGGGTGTTTGTAGGGGTGAGCATATTGTATGTGTATGCGCTTCAGGTCACCTGTTTATTTATGATTTCGAGATCAAGGAATCCTCAGAAGTGCTTCTGATAGTTTCTTCCTCTGAAATGTAGCCTACAGCACCTGGTATTCTTTTTCAGTCTCTCATCTCATTACCAACCAGGGCTCACCCTGCTTAGTTTCTGAGATCAATTGGGATTTGGTCATAGACCATAAATCCACATAATAGCATGTAAATATAATTCCCATGTATAGCACAATCATTTAACACACCAGTACATTTTCCTTGAGTATGCCCACACTCACACACTTTGATCTATACAGTGACACATTCAGTGATATTTTAAAGGCAACAAACAGTGGGAAGAAAACCCTCAGAACTTGAATTTTGACAGCGCTAATGCAGAACATAAGATGCATCATCAACTGCAACAAAAGTCTGTGCGGAATGGGAGATTTTTTTTAAAGGGGAAGAGAAACAGTACAATACTTAAGAATGTATTGTGGATTTTCTGCCATTGCTATCATACCCCTGAAAGCTTCAGATGTCTTGCTAGACAAAGGTTCCCCCATCATCTAGATTTATTTCTTTCATCTCATAAACAATCGTGAACCATGTGCGGAGAGCAACACTGGGGTCTACAGAGCTTGTCTTTGATAGGAGGAAGAGGAAATGATTGTGCTTGATCAGTGAGTAAACCCAGTCTGGAAAATGTCTTCCTATTTGCAACTTACAACCTTTGTTCCTGCCTCTCACCCTGTGCTTTCACCCTATATAACTGTCCACTATGCCATAATAGATTATATTATTATTAAAGCAGGAGCGAGTCTGGTGTATTAGTCTGAGTGTTAGATTCTGGAGACCAGAGTTCGATTGCCCATGCAGCCAAGGAAACCTACTGGGTGACCTTGGGCGAGGTATTATTATTATTTGTGGTATCTGTATATGGCTCTTCTCACCCCCAAAATGGACTCACAGTGTTCACAGTGTTGGCAGCAATTCAATGCCATTGAAAAACAGTATAAAACATCAAAACTGACCATCCCCTGACAAAACATTAAACATTATTAAACATCTATATAAATAAAAATGTATCGTTCGTTTGTGGGATTAACACAACTCAAAAACCACTGGATGAATTGCTGCCAAATTTGGCCACAAGACACCTACTAACCTAAGGAGTGACCATCACCCCAAAAAACAGATTCTGTCATTTGGGAGTTGTAGTTGCTGGGATTTATAGTTAACCTACAATCAAAGGGCATTCAGAACTTCACCAATGATGGAATTGCACCAAACTTGGCACACAGGGGAGGGTGTTGATTTTGTCCTGTGGGAGTTGTAGTTGCTGGGATTTATAGTTCACCTACAATCAATTCCACCAACGATTGAATTGAATCAAACTTGGCACACAAGACTCTGCGCCCTACACCACTGGAGAAATTACACTGTTTAGCTGGTGTTGCACCACCTGACATCCGCCGGGAAGTAGCAACCAATAGTGAAAGGACCAAGGCAGTGATACTTCCGGCCCACCCCCTGTTTGGGTATCAGCCAGCACGCCAATGCCTTAAATCAAGAAATAGTTTTCTAAGATCTACAGAGACACTCGCTAGAACACCTCAGCAAGCGAGAGTCCAAAAGTGGCAGGCTCAAACCCAGGACCTCAATCAATGGCTGATACCAAATGAGAGACTCCCTCTTGGGCACATAGAAAACTGGGCGACTTGGAAGGCGCTGAACAGACTGCGCTCTGGCACCACGAGATGCAGAGCCAACCTTAAGAAATGGGGCTTGGAATCCACAACATGTGAGTGTGGAGAAGAGCAAACCACAGACCACCTACTGCAATGCAACCTGAGCCCTCCTACATGTCCAATGGAGGACCTTCTTATAGTTAACACCAGAGGCACTCCAAGTGGCCAGCTACTGGTCAAAGGACATTTAATCAGCTACCAAGTTTGCAAACTTTGTGTTTTGTTTGTTTGTTAGTTTTTAATGCAATATGACTATTTGGTTCGCTCCTGACATGATAAATAAATAAGCTTAGATATTTTCTTCCAGACCAATGCAGTAAGTTTGAGTTTGGCAGCTAGACTCTCCATAGGAATGACAACTTGGCGCTAGCTGGACAGGGATCTGTGATTGGTTTTACAGTAAATAAATACACTTAGGAATCTATGAGGTGGGTTAGAAGCTCTCATCCCCTTGATACTTAAGGGGTTGGCTTCCTAGAAGCTTATATAAAACCTTTCCTTAAGGCAATGGGAGGGCTTTTACACAAAGACCTGGGTGGGCTGAGGGCAGCCTCTCCCCGTTACTAAGACCTGCCTAGTTTCTAAATTAGAGATTCCTTGAACCAATTACACAACGCTGTAGGATGGGTTGTGTTTTCTCTTAAGCTGATTTTCCACAGTAAGATACTAGAAAGTATGGAAGGAGAAGGAACAGAGAACACCATCATCTGGAGCTGCAACAAAAGAGGCAAAATGATGGTGTGATAAAAACCTAGTTTGGAACCATCCGTAGACCGATTCCTGATGATGCACTTATTGGGAAAATGGCATGGTTCGTGGCCTTTCCACACTACACAATTGTGATTCACTTTAACAGTCATAGTAACTGCGGTAGAACATGCAAGTCAAGAATAGGGCTCCACAGCCACCTACAGAGCCACCACCAGGACACTGAACTTGGAGGACCATCATCCTCGGACAACGAGGGATCGCCTAAGCATAGTAACCGGGATTGTGGCGCAGCTGGCTGAGTGTCAGCTGCATTACGATCACTCTGACGAAAAGGTCATGAGTTAGAAGCCAGCCCGGGTTGGAGTGGGTTTCCAACCAATGTGTAGCCTGTTGTCGACCTTTGCAACCCAAAAGACAGTTGCATCTGTCAAGTAGGAAAATTAGGTGCCACCTTAAAGTGTGGGGAGGCTAAATTAACTGATTTATGAGGCCATAAAGAAGACTCCAGCAAAGCATTCCAGCGGGGAAGCATGCGGGGAATGCGGAAGTGCTTCATCAGCGTTGCAGATGGACGATGAAAACGACAGCTCCCCTGGCGGCCAGAAAAAGTTAAATAGCCTCTGTGTATGTCTGTATATGTTTGTATGTCAAAAATTGGCACTGAATGTTTGCCATATATGTGTACGCTGTGATCCGCCCTGAGTCCCCTGTGGAGTGAGAAGGGCGGAATATAAAAGCTGTAAATAAATAAATAAATAAATACATCCTGTGGGATCTGTAGGTTAGGAAGAGAAATTATCAGCCAAAGAGCACTAGTGTGCCATCCAACTACAAGCTTCCAAAGTTTATAAAGGTCTACTCGGAGGTTCTCCAGTGTTGGTGCTCCAGATATTTTGGACTTCAGTTCCAAGAAGTCTCAATCAAAATGGTTGATGGTCATGAGTCTTGGAGCCTGAAGCCCATAGTTTGCAAAGCACTCACGATTTCACAGTTCTCTCTTCAGGCTCCTTCCATTTTCTTCTCCCTTGCTGCAAAAAATCTAAGCCATTTGAGAAAGACTGAAAAGGAATGCAGATCTTTGCCCTGATGTTTTTATGTTTTTAATTTAAAGAAACAGAGGAACACTGCTTAATTACCCATTAAAATTGCTGTAGTGCCATAACATTAAACAAAGATGGGAGGTAACGCATTACAAGGAAAAGTGCAATCTACATTGCATTGCGTTTAGGGGTGACATTAAAAAAAACCCCACAACATTAATATTGGTGTTGGTGTAGAGCAAGGTTCCACAATTTTTTTAAACAGAGGGCCAGGTCACAGTCCCTCAAACTGTTGGAGGGCCGGCTTATAATTTGAAAACCAAAAAAAATGAATGAATTCCTATGTATGCTGCACATATCTTATTTGTAGTGCAAAAAAACCCCTTTAAAAACAATACAATAATTAAAATGAAGAACAATTTTAACAAATATAAACTTATTAGTATTTCAATGGGAAGTGTGGGCCTGCTTTTGGCTGATGAAATAGGATTGTTATTGTTGTTGTGTGCTTTCAAGTCATTTCAGACTTAGGTTGACCTTGAGTGAGGGCCGGGTAAATTACCTTGGAGGGCCGTATCCGCCCCCTGGCCTTAGTTTGAGGATCCCTGGTGTAGAGAATAATATTTATTTGTTACTATTGTTTTTGTGGAATTGAGACCTTTAAAAATAGTATTGGTTGGGGGAAAATGTTTCAGCCTCTGGAGAGAAATATCGTCCTTTTAATTAGCTGCTATTTTATTTAAGTTGGTGTAATGGTGGTGAGAATAAGTAATATACTCGCTTTTATTGTTACTCTTTAAAAATATAGTAGGCTCTTGACATCAACTGGGGTTTGGTTCCAGGAGCCCCCTTGTATCTGTGGATGCGCAAGTCCCATTAGATATAATTGCACAGTAAAATGTCATATATAAAATAGCACAATAAAGGTTTGCTTTTGAGATGTTTTTATTATTACTGGACTTCTTCTAATCTAAGGCACATTTTCCCCCCTGACTAGAGAGTTTAAAAATGGGGTATACTTTCCAGAGAAGCAGATGGCGAAAACAGAAGAACGGCCTGCCCCAGGGGAGCGTGCTTGCTCCATCCATGTTCAACATTTACACAGATGACCAGCCACTGCCAGAAGGGACACAGAGTTTCATCTATGCTGATGATTGTGCCATTACCACTCGGGCAGGGAGCTTTGAGATGGTTGAACAGAAGCTTTCCGAAGCTCTAGGTGCTCTTATTGCCTATTACAGGGAAAACCAGCTGATCCCTAGTCCATCTAAAACACAGACATGTGCTTTTCATCTTAAGAACAGACAAGCATCCCGAGCTCTGAGGTTTACCTGGGAAGGAATCCCACTGGAGCATTGGAGTACACACAAATACCTGGGAGTCACTCTGGACCGTGCTCTGACCTACAAGAAGCACTGCCTGAACATCAAGCATAAGGTGTATGCTAGAAACAATATCATACAAAAGCTGACTGGCACAACCTGGGGATCACAACCAGACACAGTGAAGACATCTGCCCTTGCGCTTTGCTACTCTTCTGCTGAGTACGCAGCGTGGAACACATCTCACCACGCTAAAACAGTAAATGTGGCTCTTAATGAGACATGCTGCGTTATCACGGGATGTCTGCGCCCTACACCACTGGAGAAATTACACTGCTTAGCCGGTATTGCACCACCTGACATCCGCCGGGAAGTAGCAGCCAATAGTGAAAGGACCAAGGCAGAGGCATCTCCGGCTCATCCTCTGTTTGGGTATCAGCCAGCACGTCAATGACTTAAATCAAGAAATAGTTTTCTAAGATCTACAGAGACACTCGCTGGAACACCTCTGCAAGCGAGAGTCCAAAAGGGGCAGGCTCAAACCCAGGACCTCAATAAATGGCTGATACCAAATGAGAGACTCCCTTTTGGGCACACAGAAAACTGGGCGACTTGGAAAGCGCTGAACAGACTGTACTCTGGCGCCATGAGATGCAGAGGCAACCTTAAGAAATGGGGCTACAAAGTGGAATCCACGACGTGCAAATGTGGAGAAGAGCAAACCACACACCACTTACTACAATGCAATCTGAGACCTGCTACATGCACAATGGAGGACCTTCTTATAGTAACACCAGAGGCACTCCAAGTGGCCAGATACTGGTCAAAGGACATTTAATCAACTACCAAGCTTGCAAACTTTGTGGTTTATTTGTTTGTTTGTTAAAAAATGCAATACAACTGTTTGGCTTGCTCCTGACACGATAAATAAATAAATGTAATAACTTCATAACACAAGGTTAGTTTATTAGATAAGGAAGTACTACTTCACTCACTTTACCAGGTAATTCTTTAAAAAGCCCCTTAAACCAGGTAATTTCTCATTATTTTCACCCTTTGGCCTGGGTCTGAGTGACGCTACACCGATTGTCATGATGTCTCCACTGGTGAGAGGTTCAGAATGAATGAAAACTGGAAAGGAAGAGAAAATGACAGCCGCCACGAATGTCTCCCCATATTTGGCAGTATGCCGAGAGTACCACCAACTAGGGTTGCCATCTGGCGGTTCATTCACTCCAAATGGCCTAAGGTTTTTTTCTTTTTAGGTTTCTTTCACACTCCATATTGGACAGGGAGGCTGTTCCAACACACACATATACACATATCAAATTATACCTTTCACTCATATAATCATAGAATTGAAGAGACCACATAGGCCATCCAGCCTAATTCCCTGATATGCAAGAAAAGGAGAAAGTACCCTCAACAGATGGCCATCCATCCTCTATTTGAAGGCCTCCAAAGAACCCCCATTGTCTTGTGGGGTTCCTCAGGGTTCAATACTGTCACCCGTTGTTTAACATCTACATGAAGCCGCTGGGAGAGATCATCCGGAGTTTCGGGGTACGGTGTCATCTGTACGCAGATGATGTCCAACTCTGTCACTCCTTTCCACCTGCTACTAAGGAGGCTGTCGAGGTCCTGAATCGGTGCCTGGCCTCTGTAACGGTCTGGATGAGGGCAAACAAATTGAAACTGAATCCAGACAAGACAGAGGTACTCCTGGTCAGTCGTAAGGCCGAACAGGGCATAGGGTTACAGCCTCTATTGGATGGGGTCGCACTCCCTCTGAAGACACAGGTTCGCAGCTTGGGTGTGATCCTGGACTCATCGCTGAGCCTGGAACCCCAGGTGTCAGCGGTGACCAGAGGAGCATTTGCACAGTTAAAACTTGTGCGCCAGCTGCGCCCGTACCTTGGGAAGCCTGACTTGGCCACGGTAGTCCATGCTCTTGTCACATCCCGCCTAGACTACTGCAACGCTTTCTACGTGGGGCTGCCCTTGAAGACGGCCCGGAAGCTTCCATTAGTCCAACGTGCGGCAGCCATGATTCTAACAGGAGCAGAGAGCAGGGAGCACACAACCCCCCTGTTGCGCCAGCTCCATTGGCTGCCGATTTGCTACCAGGCTCAATTCAAGGTGTTGGCATTGGCCTATAAAGCCCTAAACGGTTCCGGCCCAAGCTACCTATCCGACCGCATCTCTGCCTATGAACCCACCAGGACTTTGAGATTTTCCGGAGAGGCCCTGCTCTCGATCCCGCCGGCTTCTCAAGAACGGTTGGCGGGGACGAGAGATAGGGCCTTCTCGGTGGTGGTTCCTCGGCTGTGGAACGCCCTTCCTACAGACATTAGGCTGGCGCCATCTCTCATGGCATTCCGAAGAAAGTTGAAAACCTGGATGTTTGTGCAGGCATTTGAGTAATTTAGTGCAATCTGGTAATGGAACATAGGAATGGAACAATGGACGACGAACCTGGACTACGCTTGGATGATGAGAAGATTGGGAACTGTTGTTTTTTGTAATAATTGTGCATTGTAATTGCTTATTGGCAATTTATGGATAATGTGTTAAGTCAATTGTTATATGTTGTATGGAACCACTGCTGTTTCTACGGTTTTTACTGTTTGTGAACCGCTGTGAGTCGCCTTCGGGCTTGAGATACAGCGGTATATAAGCAAAGTAAATAAATAAATAAATAAACAAATAAATAAATAGCTTCCATCACACTGAGGGCCCTTCCACACAGTCCTATATTCCAGAATATCAAGGCAGAGAAGCCCACATTATCTGAGTATAGACTGAGATAACCCAGTTCAAAGCAGATACTGTGGGATTTTCTGCCTTGATATTCTGGAATATAGGGCTGTGTGGAAGGGCCATCAGAGACAGACTGTTGGACAGTTCTTATGGTCAGGATGTTCTTCCTCAAGTTCAGGTAGATTCTCCTTTCCTAGAATTTGAACCCATTGCTCTGAGTTCTAGTCTCCAAGGCAGCAGAAAACAAACCTGCTCTCTTACAGTCACCACGGGCTGAAAATTACTCAAAACGAGAATTCAAAACGATCTTAACAAATTAGGGAGATGTGCCAAAACTAACAGAATGAAGTTCAACAGGGACAATGCAAGATACTCCACTTAGGCAGAAAAAAATGAAATGCAAAGATACAGAATGGGGGACGTGTGGCTCGAGAGCAGTACATGTGAAAAAGATCTTGGGATCCTCGTGAGCCAACAATGTGATGTGGCAGCAAAAAAAGCCAATGGGATTTTGGCCTGCATCAATAGGAGCATAGTGTCTAGATCTAGGGAGGTCATGCTACCGCTCTATTCTGCCTTGGTTAGACCACACCTAGAATATTGTGTCCAATTCTGGGCACCACAATTCAAGAGAGATATTGCCAAGCTGGAATGTGTCCAGAGGAGGGCGACTAAAATGATCAGGGATCTGGAGAACAAGCCCTATGAGGAGCGGCTTAAAGAGCTGGGCTTGTTTAGCCTGAAGAAGAGAAGGCTGAGAGGAGACATGATAGCCATGTATAAATACGTGAGAGGAAGTCACAGGGAGGAGGGAGCAAGCTTGTTTTCTGCTTCCCTGGAGACTATGATGCGGAACAATGGCTTCAAACTACAAGAAAGGAGATTCCATCTGAACATGAGGATGAACTTCCTGACTGTGAGAGCCGTTCAGGAGTGGAACTCTCTGCCCCGGAGTGTGGTGGAGGCTCCTTCTTTGGAGGCTTTTAAACAGAGGCTGGATGGCCATCTGTCGGGGGTGCTTTGAATGCAATTTTCCTGCTTCTTGGCAGGGGGTTGGACTGGATGGCCCATGAGGTCTCTTCCAACTCTTTGATTCTATGACTCAAAGAACAACAAACAGTGATGAAGTGCTTTCACATTACACAACTGCCACAGCTGTGTCCTTTGGAGTCCTGGGTTTGGCACAAGGCAGTAGAGAATGGATGGAAATGGTGGCATTTAAAGTGGAATCATGGTGGGATAAACGTGCAATGTGAAAGAGGCTCCCGTAAAGCTCCCAGTGCTATAACTGTGTATCCGTAACAGAATTCACAGCCTAACAAAATCTTTGTCAGATCACACATTTTCCTGTAAAAAGGAATTTACAGCGACAAGGCTCCCTGCTGTGAGAAGGCCAGTCAGGAGCGGACATTTTGCCATCTGGAACCGATAACACGGCGTGATATTTACACCTCGAGTTGAAATACACACAGTACTCAAAGCAGAATCTCCCACAAATGCCTTTCCCTGTCTTCACCAGCGAACGCACAATAGCAAAATAAGGAATTAAACGTTAGCTACGGTTCTTTCATGTGAGGGAGCTTCCTCATGCAGCCCAGTGTTTGGACCAGGCCTTGCTTTCAGGGAAGAGAGGCTGGTTGTCATGAAGAGCAGCAATGGTTAGAGACAGCTTGAAGGAGCCGAGGAAATGCAGCCAGTGTCCAAAAACCTAGTAGTTCAGTGTCTTTAAGAGGACTTCCTTGAGGATTATTTCCTTCATTAATTAGTAGGGTAAGTATGGGAAGCCATTTTGATTTCTCCCCCTCAAGAACGTTGTGAACACTAGGGCCGCTCTAGGGTGCTTCCCCCATTTTGCTGTGTGGTACATTGTGAGGAGATAAAGCCAGGCCTTCCATGGCCACGGCTCTAGCCTTGGAAAAGCAAACCCCGATTTTGACCTTTTCTGTTTTATCCACCATCTATATAAATAAAAATATAATGTTGGTTTGTGGGATTAATATAACTCAAAAACCAATGGCCGAATGGACCATTCGAATGGACTTATCAGGCCAACAAGTGACCATCTATATAAATAAAAATGTAATGTTCGTTTGTGGGATTAACATAACTCAAAAACCACTGGATGAATTGACACCAAATTTGGACACAATATACGTATTAGGCCAACGAGTGACCATCACTCATAACAACACTGAAAAACATCACAGAATAAACTTAAAAAGCCCCAAAATAAATAAAATACATTACAACACATGCACAAAACCACATATATACGCAAACACACACATATATACACACAAAACACATATACACAGACTGGGCCACAGCAACGCGTGGCAGGGGACGACTAGTTACTCATAAAAACACTGAAAAATGCAGCAGAAGAGACTTTAAAAGCCAAAAACAAAAAAAAATTACAACACATGCACAAAACCACACACACACACACTAGCCGTCCCCTGCCACACATTGCTGTGGCCCAGTGTGTGTATATGTGTTTTGTGTGTGTATATGTGTATGTATATATTTGTGTATATGTGTATATATGTGTGTTTTTATATATGTGGTTCTGCACACGCGTTGTAATGTATTTTTCATTTCTTTGGCTTTTTAAGTCTCTTCTGCTGTGTTTTTCAGTGTTTTATGAATGATTGTTACTTGTTGGCCTAATAGGTATATTGTGTCCAAATTTGGTGTCAATTCGTCCAGTGGTTTTTCAGTTATGTTAATCCCACAAACAAACATTACATTTTTATTTATATAGATATAGATATATATAGTAGGGCTGGGCAACCACGGAAAAATTTGTTTCTAAACTCGATTCGTTTTTAGGGGGTTTTTGCGTTTCGATTTTTAAAAGAATTCCGAAATTTTTCTTTAAAAAAGTTTGATATTTACGAAATTTCGGAAATTACGAAACAATAACGAAACAATTACGAATCGATTCATTAATGGCGGACGCGATCGCGCAATACGCTAAAAAAACCTTCAAATGGGACAGGGGGGACTTCTGAAGCTTCCCTCTCCCTCTGTTGTTGACTGTTGGTGCGATAATTATATTTTTTTTCACTGATAAAACAAACAGCAACCCTAAAACTTGCACCAGACATGCGGAAGTAATAACGAAACGATTTCGAAATGATTTCGAAACGATTTCGACACAATTACGAAACAATTACGAAACGAATTGAAAAAATTCGTTTCGTTTTTTAGTTGCTCCTGAATGGTTCAATATTGCTTCGTTATAAAAAAAAATAACGAATTAATAACGAATTACGAAAATAACGAACGAAACCGCCCAGCCCTAATATATAGATACACACACACAAGGGGCTGCTGATAAGTCTTTGGTTTTGTTTTCTTGATTTGTTTCTATTTGTTTCTATTCTATTTGTTTACTATTACTAGCAAACAAGAGATTAAACCAACCCCTTATATGAGATATGAACACATAAACTGTAATAGCAAAATGTATGGGGACACAACATATCTCATTAAATCCTTTCATTTATGTTTTTAAAAAGATGTGATTCATATATCAAAGGTTTCTTGTTATGTTCACACAACACACCTACACAATAATGTATCCCAACCACTCAGTTCTGCTTTAGAGAAATATAAAGTCCTCCAAATGGCACAGTCTCATTTGGGTGGGGAAAATATTCATTTTAGATTTACATATTTCCTTAAGTGGTTAATTTTAGCATTAGCTATCCATAAACAAAAAATAAACAAAGCCATATGGTGCATGATTGACAACCTACTATCTCTGTAGGCTCCAAGCACATATAGAAGTAACTCAAGGAAGCTGGTGTTTTATTTGTGTAGGTAGGGATGATGCATATGTATTTCTGAAGTAAAGCAGAGGTGATAGACAACTTAGGGTTGTTATGTTTTCATTCCCACTCCAGTATAAAATGGATTTGTACCATCAGCATACAGTTTGTAGGGGAGATCACACAGTCCATATGTGGGACGTAATACAACGTGTGTTTTTAGAGGGTGGTTTTGAAACAGTGGAAGACGTGTGCTGTCAATGTTTATATATTGGGCAAATATGTATGGGTGGTCTGTGTTGAGCATGTTTATTAGGAGAGCGTTCTTGTGTGCTCAGCAAGCGGGTTCGGTAAAACTGGCCAAACTGTTATGTTTTTTCTAGAAGAGGACGCGACTGGGAAGTTACGATGCCAAATTATTAGATATAGTACACAATATGTAGTTGTACACCCATTTGGGATAAATTTCTATGCTTTACTTAAACTGCAACAGAGTAGAGAAGTGTGGCAAAAAGGAACAGCTACAGGGAGTGAACAACTGTGGTGGACCTAGAGTTTTCTGTCGCTGGGACTCTCGTGATGCATCTACACTGTAGAATTAATGTGGTTCGACACCAGTTTAATTGCAGCTGATCAGTGCTATGGAATATTGAGGGTTGTAATTTGTCAGGGTCTTTAATCTTCACTGCCAAAGAGTGCTAACATCTCATCTATATACATAAAAATGTAATGTTCGTTTGTGGGATTAACATAACTCAAAAACCACTGGACGAATTGCCGTCAAATCTGCTTTGAACTGGATTACCTGGTAGTGTAGACAGATAACCTTTGCGTTTGCAAATGCAGAGTAACCGACATAGGAAATGGAACCACTAGACAATGAGTCCGGACAACGTTTTTAACAAGGAGACACTATGAATTTATATTTTACTAGCTGTTCCCTGCCACACGTTGCTGTGGCCTAGTCTGTTGATCTGGAAAATAAAGGGAATGAGAAAGTGTTGGTTTCTAATATATGTAATGTCTTTCTGCTTGTGGGTAAACAGTATTTCTTGTTTCTTTGTCACTGTTGATGTGGAGATTGTCTGGTTTGCCTACTCTGGAACATGCAACATATAATTGTCCTTCTTTTAGGTCCCTTTCAAATCTATGATACTATATCTCTGTGTATCTGAATCATCTATATCTATGGCTGGATGGCTCTTTGTCAGGAGGACTTTGTTTACATTTTCTTGCCCTGATGTGGGAGTTGGATTGGATGGCTTTAAGTATTTTCTGTTGGTCATGGGGTTCTGTGTGGGAAGTTTCCCCCGAGTCTGTCGTTCGTGGGGTTCAGAATGCCCTTTGATTGTAGGTGAACTGTGAATCCCAGTGACTACAACTCCCAAATGTCAAGGTCTATTTCCCCCAAACTCCATCTGTGTTCATATTTGGGTGTATTGAGTGCATGTGCCAACTTTGGTTCAGATCCATCATTGTCTGAGTCCACAGTGCTCTCTGGATGTAGGTGAACTACGACTCCCAAACTCAAGGTCAATGCCCACCAAACCCTTCCAGTATTTTCTGTTGGTCATGGGAGTCCTGTGTGCCAAGTTTGGTTCAATTCCATTGTTGATGGAGTTCAGAATGCTCTTTGATTGTAGTTGAACTATAAATCCCAGGAACTACAACTCCCAAATGAAAAAATCATAATTTTTTGAGTGATAGTCACTCCTTGTGTTGTGAGACATTTTGTTGCCAAATTTGGTGGGATTGATTTCGTTCATTGGTTCTTTTGTTTTTAAGGATCTCATTATGCACAGAGCATATATATATATATATATATATATATATATATATATATGATTGATTTGTTTAGTTTTTATTATATGTTTTTTTTAATTGTATTTATGACATTGTAAGCATTGAATTTTGCCCTGTTAACTGCCTTGAGTCGCCTACAGGCTGAGAAAGGGAGTATACAAATACAGTAAGTAAGTAAGCAAGTAAGTAAATAAATAAATAAATAACCCAGTTCAAAGTGGATGAGGATTATCTGCTTTGATAATCTGGATTCTATGGCAGTGTAGAAGGGGCCTGAGTTGGATATCTTCCAATTATTATTTTTTAATTATTGAATGAATCAAACATCTTAAAGAAATACAGCATAATCAGATGTATTCCGAGAGACAAATGTCTATTAAATACAATACACAACCTGTATCCCATCCCCTCATGAATATTTTCAGAAGGGGCATGTGCATATTTATAAGAAAGCAAACCACAATTACCCATTTGAATGTGACCACTACACATGTGTATGGAGCATGTTAAATAGGCAACGCATTAGAAGTAGCCACAGAGCCAAAGTGCCACATTTCCACATGGCCTTGGGTAACCCCTTCGCCTATATTGCTATTTTCTTCCTGCCTCCCAAATAGCTTGCCTTCCAGCTGTAAATATTTAATAACTACTTTTGCATTATGTATGCAGGTTTCTGGTGCTTACTAAATTTGGCTGGAATCCTGAAAAAAAACCCTATATAGTCGTTGCTGATTTTAATAGGATTCATCCGTTTATAATTGTGGGTAGGACTGGGTATTTTAGACTGGCACAGACCCAGGTCAAACTGCATATATTCTGATGGCATTGCACCATTATCCTCATCTTTCTCATTATCTTCGCTATAGTACTATCTCATATTTCTGCAGAATATTAAGTGCAACAACGGGGGAAAAGCATTTTTATCTATGCTACCTTGAGCTCTATGTAGTGGAAAGTAGGAAATGGTAGATAGAAAGCCATTAACATTTTTAAAAACCATTTAAATAATCAAACAAACAAAACCATTCAAATATTCATATTAAATTGATCTGGGGTAGGATTATCTAGGCCAGGGGTCCTCAAAGTTTTTAAACAGAGGGCCAGGTCACAGTCCCTCAAACTGTTGGAGGGCCGGATTATAATTTGAAGAAAAAAAATGAATTCCTATGCACACTGCACATATCTTATTTGTAGTGCAAAAAACACTTTAAAACAATACAATAATTAAAATAAAGAACAATTTTAACAAATATAAACTTATTCGTATTTCAATGGGCAGTGTGGGCCTGCTTTTGGCTGATGAGATAGGATTGTTGTTGTCGAAGGCTTTCATGGCCGGAATCACTGGGTTGTTGTAGGTTTTTCCGGGCTATATGGCCATGTTCTGGAGGCAATTTTTCTCCTGACGTTTCGCCTTAGATGCTTGCCATAGATGCAGGCGAAACGTCAGGAGAAAAATTGCCTCCAGAACATGGCCATATAGCCCGGAAAAACCTACAACAACCCAGGATTGTTGTTGTTGTTGTGTGCTTTCAAGTCGTTTCAGATTTCAGTTGATCCTAAGTGAGGGCCGGGTAAATGACCTTGGAGGGCCGTATCTGGCCCCCGGGCCTTAGTTTGAGGACTCCTGATCTAGGCCATCGCATTGGACTACAGCTACCAACATTCTTCAGCATTGGTTATACTGGGTTGCTGTGAGTTTTCCAGGCTGTCTGGATATGTTCCGGAAGCATTCTCTCTTGACCAGGGGTCCTCAAACTATCGCCCGAGGGCTGGACACGGCCCTCCAATGTCATTTATCCTGCCCTCGCTCAGGGTCAACGTAAGTCTGAAATGACTTGAAATCACACAACAATAACAACAATCTTATCTCATCAGCCAAAAGCAGGCCCACACTTCCCATTGAAATACTCTAATAATAATAATAATAATCTTTATTTATACCCCGCCACCATCTTCCCGATGGGGACTCGGAGCGGCTTACATGGGGACAAGCCCAGACAACATTAAAATAAAATAAAACCAAAAACATAACCGACAATCTGCATCATCGTCAAAATTACATAGAAGGAAAAAAGTTTATATTTGTTAAAATTGTTCTTCATTTTAATTATTGTATTGTTTTTAAGTGTTTTTTGCACCACAAATATGTGCAGTCTGCATAGGAATTCATTCTTTTTTCTTCTTCAAATTATAATTCGGCCCTCCAACAGTTTGAGGGACTGTGACCTGTTAGTGTTTGGTCTAAGGCAGGGGTCCTCAAACTTTTTAAACAGAGGGCCAGGTGACAATCTCTTAAACTCTTGGAGGACCGGATTATAATTTGAAACAAATATTCCATCTACGAACCCACACGTTCACTTCGGTCATCTGGAGAGGCCCTGCTCGTGATCCCACCGGTGTTGCAAGCGCGCTTGGTGGGGACGCGGGACAGGGCCTTTTCCGTGGTGCCCCCCCGACTCTGGAACACCCTCCCCAAAGACCTTAGACAGGCCCCTACATTGGCTGTCTTCAGAAAGAACTTGAAGACCTGGCTTTTCCGATGCGCCTTCCCAGATTAGGAAATCTCCACTACCAAGTCCCATAAGCACTTTATCAGAACCAATTATTGCTGCACATCGCACATCGCACTTGACCTAGAAGCCCTATATACACCTCCTGTCACATCAGCACTTTTAATCTTTGTACCCATTCTCTGGCCCGGCCCAGTTTTATTGTGTTTTAGTGTATTGTGCCTGTTGTTTATTTTGCTTTATTCTGTTTTTAATTGTTTGATTTGCTTAGATTGTATTGTTATGTTGTGTGTTGAGGCCTCCGCCTGTGTAAGCCTCATCGAATCCTTCGGGAGATGCTAGCAGGGTACAAATAAAGTTTAATAATGATAATAATAATAATAATAACAAGAATGAATGAATTCCTATGCATACTGCACATATCTTATTTGTAATGCAAAAACACTTTAAAACAATACAATAATTAAAATGAAGAACAATTTTAAGAAATATAAACTTATTAGTATTTCAGTGGGAAGTGTGGGCCTTCTTTTGGCTGATGAGATAGGATTGTTATTGTTGTTGTGTGCTTTCAAGTCATTTCAGACTTAGGTTGACCCTGAGTGAGGGCCGGGTAAATGACCTTGGAGGGCCGGATCCGGCCCCTGGGCCTTAGTTTGAGGATCCCTTGTGTAGAGAGTAACATTTATTTGTTACTATTGTTTTTGTGGAATGGAGACCTTTAAAAATAGTATTGGTTGGGGGAAAATATTTCAGCCTCTGGAGATAAATATAGTCCTTTTAATTTGCTGCTATTTTATTTAAGTTGGTGTAATGGTGGTGAGTATAAGTAACATACTCACTTTTATTGTTACTCTTTAAAAATATAGTAGGCTCTTGACATCAACTGGGGTTTGATTCCAGGAGCCCCCTTGTATCTGTGGATGCGAAAGTCCCATTACATATAATTGCACAGTAAAATGTCTTATATAAAATAGCACAATAAAGGTTTGCGCTTTTGAGATGTTTTTATTATTACTGGACTTCTTCTAATCTAAGACACATCCCCCCCTCCCAACTAGAGTGTTTCAAAAATGTGGTGTACCTTACATTTGATGGAGCCTTTTATTTGGTTAAATTCTGTATTTTCATTTTGATGGGATAATATTTTCAAGCCATGGACCATTGAATTTGTGGGTGCAGGATCCATGGATGCCAACTGCAGCAAGGTATTGCTATGCCATATAATGTAATATAATGTAATGAGTTCCAGGGCCAGAGAAGCAGATGGAGAAAACAGAAGAACAGGGGAGCGTGCTTGCTCCATCAATGTTCAACATTTACACAAATAACCTGTTGGCTTCATTGTTATGTAGGCGGAAAACACACACTTGTGTCTTGGTAGGATAAGGCTTCTGGTAGTTATCTTTGCAGTTGCTGGAGAGATCTTTCAGGGCATTAGTAAGTTAGTTTTTGACTGTTTCAAGGTCTTTTTCTTGTGTTGTTAGGCCAAGGTCATCAGTGAATATAAAGCTCTTTGTGAGTGGTGGCTGTGGCTGATTGTTAGTAAAGATTTTAAACAAGGTTGGTGCAAGAATCTGCTTTGAGGTAAACCATTATTTTGCCTCTTCCATCTACTTTCCCTGCCTTGAAACTCCACATAGAAGCTGCGGTTTTCTAGAAAGGTCTGGACAGTTTTTGTAAAACCATAGTCGTGGGTAATATGGTAGACTTTATGCAGCATTTTTCTATGTTGCACTGTGTCATAGGCTGCCGTAAGGTCATAAAAACTGTTCCTGTAATGCAGCCTTTCTCATATCATTCCTCGATATACTCAGATTAAGAATTTGAGCTGCACAGATTTTTCCATGGTCTGAAACCTGCTTGTTGTGCAATAAGCTGGGATTAATAACAGGTCCTAATCGATTTAATAGCATCCTCTCATATACTTTATATAGATGACATAAGAGAGAGATTTCCTTGAAATGACTGGCTTAACTTTGAAGGAGCTAGGGGTGGCCACGGTCGACATGGAGCTCTGGCATGGGCTGGTCCATAAAGTCATGAAAAGTCTGAATCGACTGAATGAATAAACAACAAGAGAAAAAGATTGGGTGGTGGTTCCTGGCATTGGAGGCATTTTTACCAAGTTTAAAATGGCAATGATCTTAGTTTTAATCCATAGTCTGGGAATCTGTTTGTGTGCCAAACATTGATTGTAAAATTAAAAAATCCAGTTTTCAGCTTTTGGGCCCAAGAGTTTGATTTGCTCCATCATTAAGCCATCCATGCCAGATGCTTTACCAGTTTTACTTTAAACCCAATGCTCCAACATTGTAACCAAAATTTTGGGCCCATTTAGACATATATTATTTAACTTGTTGCAACAAAATACATTTAATCCTAAAGATGTATCAAGGTGACTATTTTTTATCCTAGCTCTAGAATAGAAGAAGAATTGTGATGAAGTAATCTCAAGAAGATGATTTAGGAGTACTTGCAGGTAAAGGCTCTGTTGTTTTTTTTTATTTGGTTTGGAGGTTTTTTTGCTTCAGACCCTGCTTTCTATTCTCTCTGCTATTGATGTATAGAAGTTATAGAAAGCACAGAATCTAGAAAGGCTTTTAAGTGTGTATAGAGAGAACAGGAAATAGCCAGGATTCCACTCTCTGGCTGGAATTTCATTCAGCAGCTTAGATCCAGAAAGGAGACCCAGCAAAGTAAAGCCAGAAAAGTCATTGCCTTTTCAAGCCAGCGTTCCTACGGCCTGTCTTCCATTCCCTATTTTTGTAAACAAAGTGTTGTCTTTGTTATTGTTGTTGTTATTATTATTATATTGAGGTGTAAGCTGTTGCGAATGGATTGCTTGGAAAGAGAGCCTAGTGGATATTAGGAAAGGGAAAACCTATTACCCATCTTCAGGTCCCAATCTGAGACAAGAAGTGAGGAAATGGTATATAGGTTTAAATTAACCTGGATTAATGAAGCATACAGAAACACATTGCCTAAGGCAGTAGAGAGAGAAAGAGAGATTGAATGAGAACGGGACTGGACAAGAAGAATTGCAATAAAGTAATATAGAGAATCTGGATTACATGGCAGTGTAGAAGGGACCTCATATAATCACGTTCAAAGCAAATAATCTGGATTATCTGCTTTGATAATCTGGATTATACAGCCGTGTAGATCCAGCCTTTGTAAATGATAGTTTCTTGTTCCGTGTCCAGAGAGCATTGCCAGACTTAACAAGTCACAGGGAAATTTAAATTACTGGTATCCTAGCACTGTAAAGGGAGAGAACATTGTTGCTATTTATTGGTGTAGTCAAGATAGAGGTCAAAAGGCTGAACTTTCTTGCTTGTTCATCTGGGGACCCTTCTATACTGCTATATAATACAGTTCAAATAATGTGGATTTTATATATCACTGTAGAAGGGGCTTGAGGCTGGATCTACACTGCTATATAATCCACATTATCTGCTTTGAACTGGATTATATGAGTCTACACCAGGGGTCCTCAAACTTTTTAAACAGAGGGCCAGGTCACAGTCTCTCAAACTGAGGGCCGGATTATAATTTGAAAAAAAAAACATGATTGAATTCCTATGCACACTGTACATATCTTATTTGTAGTACAAAAACTCTTTATATATGCAATAATTAAAATGAAGAACAATTTTTAACAAATATAAACTTAGTATTTCAATGGGAAGTGTAGCCTGCTTTTGGCTGATGAGTTGTTGTGGTTGTTGTTGTGGTTGTTGTTGTTGTTGTGTGCTTTCAAGTCATTTCAGACTTAGATTGACCCTGAGTGAGGGCTGGGTAAATGACCTTGGAGGGCCGTATCTGGCCCCCGGGCCTTAGTTTGAGGACCCTTAGTCTACACTGACATATAATTCAGATGAAACCAAATAGTCTGAATTTTCTATGGCAGTGTAGATCCAGCCTGGGTTTAGTTGCAGTCAGCAACAACATACTTTGTGAATTATTCCTGTTGTAATAATAGTGTCTGGGAGTGGTTTGGTCTTGAATTAGCAAGTGAGATCCATTGGGTTTACACAACACTTGTTCCTGGTAAACTGGAAACCTGACAACCAGGTTTTTTGATCTTCTAGTCAGGTGTATCCCCCAGTTTATGGAAAAAATAAATTTATAGGATCTTACTAACTAGTTGTCTTTTGCTCATTGGGGGAATGTTTATCATTCTCCTTCTCATGCTTCTCAGGTCCTTCCAATCAACATCCAATGTATCTCCATGGCTGTCACCTACTCCTAACAAATTGTCTACTGTGACTCTGCATATATGCATGTTTATGTATGTATGTATGTAAAAGAGAAAGGAGATGAATATAGAGATGTATCCACCTCATTCCCTGCTTTTCGTGCTCTCTTTGACAGTGTCTTAATTAACAGTAACAATTAAACATTTCACCACTGCGCCACAGTCCTCAGTGACAATATATGTTTATTTCAGAAGTGAAGTCTGCAGTGTGAGCCAGTCTGGTGTAGTGGTTTGGACTACGACTTGAGACTGGGGTTTGAATCCCTGTTTGGCTATAGAAACGCACTGGGTGAACTTAGGTAAGTCACACTTTCTCAGCTTCAGAGGAAGGCAGGGGCAAACTCCCTCTGAACAAATCTTACCCATGTGATATCTTTGCCTTAGGGTCACCATAAATAGGAAATGACCTGAAAACACAGAACAACAACATTTGCAGTGGACTTCACAATCTGCCATTCACCAAGCCAAGGGTGAGTAATCATCCAAGTGTTGTAGCTTTCCGTGTACTTATAACATGTCCTGATATGATTTGGTTTCAGACAAACATTATCGGGGTGGGGGGTGGGGGGAGATTTATTACAGTTTTATAGGGCACCTCTGTATTTTGTTTGGTATGTCACAAGTTGTTATCTTGTGTTACCTTTCTGTCTGATAAGAGACTCTGGCAATTCAGAACTTTTCAATCTATCTGGGAAAGTACAAGAAGAGCAGTCAGGTTTCTCCATCTGATTGTGTTGATTTGGTATTGTATCCAAAACATTCAGAGTTTCTCCTACCTTTTGTTGCATTGTGGGTTTCATAGACGAATCCCAGAGTTTGGAAGTTATACTTTGGATAGCACAGAACGATTGGACAATGCGGTGGAAAAAATTATTTTAGTGATGAGACGCTGAGGACTTGTGTTGTATGGTTTTTATTGTTTCATTGCTTTTATATGGGTTATATTATATGTAATGTTTTTAATTGTATTTTATGTTGTTGGGAACATTGACTGCCGACTGTTGGGAGCATTGACTGCCGACTGTAAACTGCCTCGAGTCACCTTCGGGCTGAGAGGGGCGGTATATAAATATGGTAAATAACTAAAATAAATAAATACTAGCTCCCAGAATTTCCCCATTAGTGTTTTTAATCCAGTGAGTCATTCTTACAAGCTCTGCTAAATTTACACACAAAAATGTTTAAGGGTTAAAGCCTAGAGGTATTTGTTCTTGGTGAAGCCCTTCAATATGTTGTATCAAGAGCTTCTTGTATATCTGCAAGTTGTTTCTGGGCTATAGTGATGTGATCCTAAGGGCGATCTATCAAAGGGGTTTTGTTTTTTTTCAAGATTTGGTCAGAATATTTGTCCGTTGGTTTCCTCTAAAACTGAAAGTGTGTGACTTGGCCAAGGTTACCAAGTGGATTTCCACAACTGAGTGAGGATTTGAACCTTGGTCTCAAGTGGACTAGACCCATACTCAAACCACTACACCAGGGGTCCACAAACTTTTTAAACAGAGGGCCAGGTCACAGTCCCTCAAACTGTGGAGGGCCGGATTATAATTTGAAAAAAAAAGCCCAACATGAATTCTTATGCACGCTGCACATATCTTATTTGTAATGTAAAAAACACTTAAAAACAATACAATAATTAAAATGAGTAACAATGTTAACAAATATAAACTTATTAGTATTTAAATGGGAAATGTGGACCTGCTTTTGGCTCATGAGATAGGATTGTTGTTGTTGTTATGTACTTTCAAGTCATTTCAAACTTAGGTTGACCCTGAGCAAGGGCCGGGTAAATGACTTTGGAGGGCCGCATCTGGGCCCCGGGCCTTAGTTTGAGGACCCGTGCACTACACCATGTTACTTCACTCTGACTCTTAAATTCTGCTTGGGTGGCCAGTTGCAAAAGAGTCAGGACTCCTATATCTGTCATGTTGTTGTATGTGCTTTCAGGTTATTCCCGACCTATGGCAATCTTAAGGTGACATTATCACAGGGTTTTCTGGGCAGAATTTCTTCAGACAAGGTTTGTTATTATTATTATTATTATTATTATTATTATTATTATTATTTCTCTGAGGCTGGGAGAGTGTGTTCTGCCCAAAATCAAACAATGAGTTCCCATGGCTGACTACACCATATCTCATTTCTTTCATACTTGTGTCAAAGAAGAAATTTAGCAAGTACGACCAACTTTTCATAGAATCATAGAGTTGAAAGAGACCTCATGGGCCATCCAGTCCAACCCCCTGCCAAGAAGCAGGAATATTGCATTCAAAGCACCCCTGACAGATGGCCATCCAGCCTCTGTTTAAAAGCTTCCAAAGAAGGAGCCTCCACCAAACTCCGGGGCAGAGAGTTCCACTGCTGAATGGCTCTCACAGTCAGGAAGTTCTTCCTCATGTTCAGATGGAATCTCCTCTCTTGTAGTTTGAAGCCATTGTTCCGCGTCCTAGTCTCCAGGGAAGCAGAAAACAAGCTTGCTCCCTCCTCCCTGTGGTTTCCTCTCACATATTTATACATGTCTATCATATCCCCTCTCAGCCTTCTCTTCTTCAGGCTAAACATGCCCAGCTCCTTAAGCTGCTCCTCATAGGGCTTGTTCTCCAGACCCTTGATCATTTTAGTCACCTTCTTCTGGACACATTCCAGCTTGTCAATATCTCTCTTCAATTGTGGTGCCCAGAATTGGACACAATATTCCAGGTGCGATCTAACCAAAGCAGAATAGAGGGGTAGCATGATTTCCCTAGATCTAGACACTAGGCTCCTATTGATGCAGGCCGAAATCTCATTGGCTTTTTTTGCCACCACATCACATTGTTGGCTCATGTTTAACTTGTTGTCCACGAGGACTCCAAGATCTTTTTCACACGTACTGCTCTTGAGCCAGGCATTGTCCCCCATTCTGTAACTTTAATATAGACTCTAGTTCCTAGTTGCTCCAGGCAGAATAGCTATTGACTAAGGATTATATTCAAAATGGTTATCTGCTGAGACACTTGAAGTAGCCCAAGAAAGGAGCAAAGCAAAAAGAAACAGTGATAAGGGGAGGTATACAGTGTGCGGGGTTTGATGAATGCAAGGTTGGGGTGAAAATTGCTGGAAGAAACATTAACAACCTTAGATATGCAGATTATACCACTTTGATGGCTGAAAGCGAGGAGGAGCTGAGAAGCCTTCTAATCAAGGTGAAAGAAGAAAGTGAAAACTCTTGGTTGCAGTTAAACATCAAAAAACCAAGATTATGGCAACAAGAATGATTGACAACTGGCAAATAGAGGGGGGAAACGTGGAGGCCATGACAGACTTTGTATTTCTAGGTGCAAAGATGACTGCAGACTGTGAACTGGCCCTCTGTTTAAAGTTTGTGGACCGCTGGTATAGAGTTTGCTATTATCCACAGTTTCAGGTTTCTGTGAGTGTGTATGTGTCTTGGAACATATCCACCGCGGTTATGGATATGTGTTGACACGTGTTTCATGTCCTTTTTATATGTTTTAATTGACATGATTGCTCAATAACTTTTGTATTATGTATTTTTCGGGCTCCTCTGGTTCACATATTGGAACAAAATGCAGTATTTGTGCGAATAAATAAGGAAATGAATGCATAAATAAATGCAATTACCAACACAAAGAGCAGGAGTAGGGAGTTGACATGGCTGATTCTTTCATGGTTCTTTTCCCTAAGCTGCAGAGGAAGCCAGGCTGCACACTTCTGCCACGATCACATTGGCATGGAAAGGGCATTGGTGACCTGCCCTGCCAAATCACCATCAGCCATGGCAAAAGCAGTGTCCTGTGCCTTTAAATCGCTTAGATTGTCCACAGCTGTTGTGGTTTGCAAACATATGATCTGAGAGATGGATTTTTCCCCCCACCGAATGCAGGGCAGGCAACTGCTTAGTTCCGAGAAGGTTTCAAAGTAGGAATAGATGGGTTCCTTTTTGAGTCTGTGAGTTAAATAAAATTGACCTCTGTTTCTTCATCCCAAAAAGTCAGTTGAGTTTTCAAAACTCAACTGTTGTTTTTAAAGCACGTTTTTGTGTGAGTTAAGAGTGCACAACTGGATTATTGTTGCGAAACCACAAAAATCCAGACTAGGCTGCTATTGTATGCATTTTTCTTATTTATTAGTAGCTGTTTCAAACTAGAACAAAGTTTACAAAAAGGCCTGGAAATTCACTGCTGGCACAAGACACCTGAGAACCAGTACTTCTGGGAGACTTGATTGTTGACTGAATAAAGGATTTGGGGAGAAAAACAAACCCTGGAAATCAGATGTTTACTGTTGCTCTGTTGTAAAAAAAATGTACAGTATTATGAAAAGTGTGTGACCATTTTTAGAAGCGGAGTGAGGAATGGAATTGAGTGAAAGAGGAAGGACTTGGCATTCTCCAATATACTGTGCAATTTCTTAGGAAACCCAGTCAGACCCATGTGTAAACTTTTATAACTGAAAAACAACATGCTTCTGGACATATTCTGCACCCAAGAGTTTTTCAATTTTCAGTACCGTAACTGCAGTGAGATCACAATCTTTTAGTACAAATACTGATTGATAGTCTCTCTCATTACTTCAGTTTATCTTATTTAGGTGAAGCGAATAGTTTCTGTGGTTGCTGCTATTCCGATTGGGTTCCCCAGAAATCCTAGATGACCCCCCTCCAAACCATCTAGAGCAGGGGTCCTCAAACTATGGCCCGGGGGCCGGATATGGCCCTCCAAGGTCAATTATCTGGCCCTCGCTCAGGTTCAACCTAAGTCTGAAACGACTTGAAAGTACACAACAACAACAACAACAATTTTATCTCATCAGCCAAAAGCAGGCCCACACTTTTGATTGAAATACTAATAAGTTTACATTTGTTGAAATTGTTCTTCATTTTAATTATTGTTGTATTGTTTTAAAGTTGTTGTTTTTTTGCACTACAAATAAGATTTGAATGCACACAACAACAATCCTATCTCATGAGCCAAAAGCAGGCCTATGATTCCCACTGAAATACTACTAAGTTTATTTTTGTTAAAATTGTTCTTCATTGAGTCCCTTGGGGAGATAGAGTGGAATATAAATATATTATTATTATTATTATTATTATTATTATTATTATTATATTGTTTTTAAGTGTTTTTTGCACTACAAATAAGATATGTGCAGTGTGCATAAGAATTCATTCACTTTTTTTCTCCAAATTATGATCCGGACCAGGCCCGTAGCCAGGATTTCGATTGGGGGGGGGGGTGTGAGTTTTTTTCAGGGGGGAGTTTCGGGGGGGGGGGCTGAGTTTCGGGGGGGCTGAGTCTGAGTGAAAGAGGGTCTACCCTAGCAAACCTTTTGTATTGTTACCCCAATACCCCCATGCATATGGGATATATTGATTATGGTGATCAGATCATGATATGAATAAACATAACCGTTTAAATAATTCACCAGTAAGGCCTTTTTGCGAACCACCATGTGAATTTCGGGGGGGGGGGGGGGGGGCTGAAGCCCCTCAAGCCCCCCCCCCCCCCCGAAATTCACATGGTGGTTCGCAAAAAGGCCTTACTGGTGAATTATTTAAACGGTTATGTTTATTCATATCATGATCTGATCACCATAATCAATATATCCCATATGCCTGATCCCATATGCCCGGCTACATGCCTGATCCGGACCTCCAACTGTGTCCTGGCCCTCTGTTTAAAATGTTTGAGGACCCCTGATCTAGAGATCCAATGGTAGATTTCTTTTGGCCTTCTTCCCACTTTGGGGGGGGGGGGTTTACAGGATAAATTGGAAAATGCTGGGACCTAAAACAATAAACTGTCCTGAAAAGAACTCCACAGTACTTCATTTGGAAGGAGGAAACAATGTGGATGAATTCATCAGCCTAAATCCCATGATAATCCCAGCTAGAATAGGCTCACTGAACTGATGGAATTTTGGGCATCTACATGTAGAATTAGTACTGTTTGACACCACCTTGACTGCTGTAAATCAATGCTATGAAATCATCAGTATTGTAGTGTTATAAGGCCTTTACATTTCTCTGCCAATGAGTGCTGAGGCAACTCCCAGGCTTCTATATTGAGAGATGGCAGTTAAAATGATGACGAACTGCATTAATTCTACAGTTTTGATCAGTGATTCCCAAGCTGTGGTCCGTGGAAGTGGAACTCTCTGCCCTGGAGTGTGGTGGAGGCTCCTTCTTTGGAGGCTTTATAGCAGAGGATGGATGGCCATCTCTCGAGGGTGCTTTGAATGCAATTTTCCTGTTTCTTGACAGGGGGTTGGACTGGATGGCCCATGAGGTCTCTTCAACTCAATGATTCTATGATTCAACTAGCGGTCCCCTGCCACGCGTTGCTGTGGCACAGTCTGGTGATCTGGGAAATAAAGTAATGAGAAAGTATTGGTTTCCAATATATGTAATTTCTTTATGCTTGTGGTTAACAGTATTTCTTGCTGTTTCTTTGTCAGTGTTGATGTGGAGATGGGGTTGCCTACTCTAGAACATGCAACATATAATTGTCCTTCTTTAGGGGTCTCTTTCAAATCTATGATACTACATCTCTCTGTGTGTGAATCATATCCTATCTATATCTATGGCTGGACGGGTCTTTGTCAGGAGGGCTTTGATTACATTTTCTTGCCCTGGTGGCCTTAAGTATTTTCTATTGGTAATGGGGGTTCTGTATGGGAAGTCTGCACCAATTCTGACGTTCGTGGGGTTCAGAATGCTCTTTAATTGTAGGTGAACTGTAAATCCCAGTAACTACAACTCCCAAATGTCAAGGTCTATTTCCTCCAAACTCCATCTGTGTTCATATTTGGGCATATGAAATATTAACGCCAAGTTTGGTCCAGATCCATCATTGAATCCACAGTGCTCTCTGGATGTAGGTGAACTACAACTCCCAAACTCAAAGTCAATGCCCACCAAACCTTTCTAGTGTTTTCTATTGGTCATGGGAGTCTGTGTGCTACGTTTGGTTCAATCCCATCATTGGTAGAGTTCAGAATGCTCTTTGATTGTAGGTTAACTATAAATCCCGGAAACTACAACTCCCAAATGTCAAGGTCTATTTCCTCCAAACGCCATCTGTGTTCACATTTGGGCATATGAACTATTCATGTCCAGTTTGGTCCAGATCCATCATTGTTTTGAGTCCATAGTGCTCTCTGGATGTGGATGAACTAAAACTCTCAAACTCAAGGTCAATGCTCACCAAACCCTTCTACTGTTTTCTGTTGGTCATGGGAGTCCTGTGTGCCACGTTTAGTTCAGTTCCATCATTGGTGGAGTTCAGAATGCTTTTTGATTGTAGGTGAACCAAAAATCCCAGCAAGTACAACTCCCAAATGACAAAATCAATTTTTAAAGCGAAAGACATACATTGAGTTGTTTGTTGTATGCTTGGCGGTTCTGTGTGGGAAGTTTGCCCAAATTCTGTCGTTGGTGGGGTTTAGCATGCTCTTTGATTGTAGGTGAACTATAAATCCCAGTAACTACAACTCCCAAATGTCAAGGTCTATTCCCCCTAAACTCCATCTGTGTTTGTATTTGGGGATATGGAGTATTCGTGCCAAGTTTGGTCCAATCCATCATTGTTTGAGTCCACAGTGCTCTCTGGATGTAGGTGAACTACAACTCCCAAACTCAAAGTCGGTGCCCACCAAACCCTTCTAGTGTTTTCAGTTGGTCATGGGAGTCCTGTATGCCATGTTTGGTTCAATTCCATCATTGGTAGTGTACAGAATGCTCTTTGATTGTAGGTGAACTATAAATCCCAGTAAGTACAACTCCCAAATGACAAAATCATTTTTTTTAAAGAGAAAGACATACATTGAGTTGTTTGGTGTATGCTTGGCGGTTCTGTGTGGGAAGTTTGCCCAAATTCTGTCATTGGTGGGGTTCAGCATGCTCTTTAATTGTAGGTGAACTATAAATCCCAGTACGTACAACTCCCAAATGTCAAGGTCTGTTTCCCCCAAACTCCATATGTGTTTGTATTTGGGTATATGGAGTATTCGTGCCAAGTTTGGTCCAGATCCATCATTGTTTGAGTCCACAGTGCTCTCTGGATGTGGGTGAACTACAACTCCCAAACGTAAGGTCAATGCCCACCAAACCCTTCTAGTGTTTTTTTTTTTTTGGTCATGGGAGTCCTGTATGCAGGGACGGCTCAATCATTACGCAAAGTAAGCTCTTGCAGTATAGTTGGTTTTACCCAGGGATGCTCTTGATGCTTTCTTGGGGGAAAATAGACCTTGACATATGCGAGTTGTAGTTACTGGGATGTATAGTTCACCTAAAATCAAAGAGCATTCTGAACTCCACCAATGATGGAATTGAACCAAATATGGCACACAGAACTCCAACGACGAACAGAAAATATATATCAGTGATTGGTGGGGGGGGGGGGGGGCGCCAAAATACTGTTTGCTTACCATTGAAAATTACCTAGTGCCGCCTCTGCCTGTATGCCATGTTTGGTTCAATTCCATCACTGGTAGAGTTCAGAATGTTCTTTGATTGTAGGTGAACTATAAATCCCAGCCAGTACAACTCCCAAGTGACAAAATCAATTTTTTAAGCGAAAGACATACATTGAGTTGTTTGGTGTATGCTTGGCGGTTCTGTGTGGGAAGTTTCCCCAAATTCTGTCCTTGGTGGGGTTTAGCATGCTCTTTGATTGCAGGTGAACTATAAATCCCAGTAACTACCACTCCCAAATGTTAAGGTCTATTCCCCCCAAACTCCATCTGTGTTCCTAGTTGGGCATATGGAATATTCGTGCCAAGTTTGGTCCAGATCCATCACTGTTTAAGTCCACAGTGCTCTCTGGGTGTAGGAGAACTACAACTCCAACCCAGTTCAAAGCAGATAATGTGGGATTTGATTGAACTGTGTGGAAGGGGCAGGGAAAAGGCAGAAAGAGGGGGAAAAGAAAGCAAGAGTGAGGAGAGACTGAACCCCCAACCTTGAAATTAATTCAAACTCTAGAGAAGATCAAAGCCTCCCTTTTTGAGACTTCCCCAAAATATTATTTTTTTGAGAGAGGAGACAAGGAGAAACCTCAAAGTAAACTGACTTCAAAAACGAGCTGATTCCTCCCCCCCCCCCCATAACAGCTGTTGGTGGCTCCCTCCCAAGTGAGAAGAAATCAATTGCCAACCCCCCCCCCCCCCAATATCCAGGGGAGGGGAGGAAGAGAGGGGAAAGACACCCCCCTTTTTTTGCACTGATCTGCTCCTCCCTAAAAGGCAGGCAAGGCGAACCAATCGACGTTTGTGGCTGTGTGTGGCTCATGAAATCCTGATTTTTTAAACACACACACACACATACAGAGGAAGGTTTGGTTGCAAACCTTCTTGCAAGGAGTAAGGGCGGAGAGGGGGGGATCTGTGGAGAGAGAGAGAGAAAGAGAAAAGGAAGGGAGGGAGGAAGAAGAAGAGGAGGAAAAGGGAGGGAGGGAGGAAGAAGAGGAGGAGGAGCAGACCCTCCAACGTGGAAAAGCTCTCCAGCCTCCTCTCTGGTCCCTTCCTGGCCAAGACTTGTTGCAAAGGACCTGCCTGCATGCTGAGGATCCACTCGGGATGTGTTTCTAATGGGCGATGGGGGCTGCCAGGGGCTCGACACTGGGGGGCCGCCCTGGGCTGGCTTTTGGGGGGGACTGAAGGAGGCAGGGGAGCCCTGCAGCCCAGGCATCATGCAGAGGAGCAGCCTGGTGGGCATGCCCAGCCCGGAGCCCAGCGGATCCTACTCGCAGCAGTTCAAAGCCATGAGGTTTTCCTACCACATCGAAGGGGGCGCCCCCTCTGCCTCGCCTGCGCCCCACAACCGAGCCGGTAAGCCCCAGCAGTGGGGATCGGGGCGTGTGTGGATGGAGCCAAGCCCCCCCTGTCTTATCTCGCCCATCGATGGAGGGGATGGGCTGAGGCCAGGGCTTGGGGTGGCCTCTGAATTGTGAAAGGGAAGTCTGCTCCAATGGTTCAAGCTTCCGGGTTCAGGGGAGTGGGAGACAGTGGGAGAAAGGGGGGAGGAGGGAGGCCCTTCTACCCTGCCCTATATCATCCCAGGATCTGATCCCAGATGATCTGGCAGTTCAAAGCAAATAACCTGGGATGTATGGGCAGTGTAGAAGGGGCTGAAATACCTGGGGGCATCAGGGCCTTGGGATGTGCCATCTGCCTACATTGACACCACTTGAGCTGTCAAGGCTCACATCTGGGGAATCATGGGATTTGTAGTTGAACAACAATCACAACAACAGAGGAAGGAATCCAGCTTCAAAATCAATTTTCTATATTATTATTATTATTATTATTATTATGGTATTATTGTGGTTTGGCGGCAACAACAACAGAGGAAGGAATCCAGCTTCCAAAGTAAATTTTCTATATTATTATTATTATTATTATTATTATTATTATTGTGGTTTTGCAACAACAACAGAGCAAAGAATCCAGTTCAAAATCAATTTTCTATATTATTATTATTATTATTATTGTATTATTATTGGGGTTTGGCAACAACAACAACAGAGCAAGGAATCCAGCTTCAAAATCAAATTTCTATATTATTATTATTATTATTATTATTGTAGTTTCGCAACAACAGAGCAAGGAATCCAGCTTCCAAATCATTTATTATTATTATTATTATTGTAGTTTGGCAGCAACAACAACAGAGCAAGGAAGCCAGCTCAAAATCAATTTTCTATATTATTATTATTATTATTATTATTGTGGTTTGGCAACAAGAGAGCAAGGAATCCAGCTTCAAAATCAATTTTCTATATTATTATTATTATTATTATGGTTTGGCAACAACGACAGAGCAAGGAATCCAGCTTCAAAATCAATTTTCTATATTATTATTATTATTATTATTATTGTATTATTGTAGTTTGGCAACAACAACAACAAAAGACCAAGGAATCCAGCTTCCAAATCGATTTTCTATATTATTATTATTATTATTGTAGTTTGGCAACAACAACAACAGAGCAAGGAATCCACCTTAAAATCAAATTTCTATATTTATATTATTATTGTTATTATTATTATTATTATTATTATTGTAGTTTGGCAACAACAACAGAGCAAGGAATCCAGCTTCCAAATCAATTTTCTATATAATAATAATAATAATAATAATAATAATAATAATATAATAATAATAATAATTGTAGTTTGGCAATAACAACAATAGAGCAAGGAACCCAGCTTCCAAATTAATTTTCTATATTATTATTATTATTATTGTAGTTTGGCAGCAACAACAGAGCAAGGAATCCAGCTTCCAAATCAATTTTCTATATTATTATTGTAGTTTGGCAATAACAGAGCAAGGAACCCAGCTTCAAAATCAATTTTCTATTTATTATTATTATTATTATTATTTGTTTGCCAACAACAACAGAGCAAGAAATCCAGCTTCAAAATCAATTTTCTATTTATTATTATTATTATTAATTTTATTTCCTACCGACCTCATGTTACGGGCAAAACACACAAACATTACAAAAATTCCATAAACATATACATTACAATGTAGTTCTTTAAAAGATACATATTAAAAACATATTTCTATAAAAACACGTCTTGAAATGTATTTCTATCAAATACATATGAAATACACAGGATAGATTAGAACACAGGACACGAATTTAAAATTAATCTCCGGGGTCATGTAACTAACTATGTTTGTAGTTTAGACTTATATGGGATCAGAGCAGAGATGTGTTGTATAGTCTGATATGTAATTGTTGTGTGGTATGACTGTGTTTGTGTATGTATCAGTGTTGTGTTTTGTTTTTGTTTTTTGTATTGTTGAAGGCTTTTATGACCGGAATTACTGGGTTGTTGTAGGTTTTTTCGGGCTGTATGGCCATGTTCTAGAGGCATTTTCTCCTGACGTTTCGCCTGCATCTATGGCAAGCATCCTCAGAGGTAGTGAGGTCTTTTTTTGGTGTGTGGCTTCTTTCTGTTAATTAAAAAAAAACTATTGAATCATATTAATACTAATATTTGCCCACCTCTTCTTGGGGCAGGGTAAAACATTGTTAACACAAAGAGATAAGGCGTGTACGTATCAATATTTTATTTGTGCTTTTCTCCTGATATTTTTTAAAAAAATTTAAACTAACAACAACAACCATCATCATAAATTATCTGCCTCCCCATGAGATGGGGTATTTATTTATTTATTTCGGGCTTTTATATCCCGTCCTATCTCAACTTCCGCAGAGGGACTCAGGACGGGTACAACATTGTGAAAAGAAAGAGATAAAGCGCTATTAAAATACATATAATAAGATACACAGAGTTAAAATGCAGGTTCAGATTCACAAGTTGACATTGACTGGGGAGGCTTGCAGGAAGAGATGAGTTTTGACCCTTCCTTGACACACTCTTACTCCGATGATCCCATAACTGGTGTCAAACTGCATCCGTTTTATAGTGTAAACGCATCCATAGCTGGAGCAAATGTGGATTGTTCTCTTTTGGGGGATTGTCCGAAGCTGCAGCCTCTTTAGGTCCTAAATGAGTGTGTGAACTTGTTTTGTCTTCTGCCCTGTCCTGTCAAAGGTGCCCAAAACTATCCCCGAAACCCTAAAATATAGGAGGAAGGACGTGGCCAGTTTTGTGGTCTTTTCTCTCAAAGCGGTTGCAGGGGTACAACCTACCCTTCCCACTTTTCCTTCAGACCCCAATGTAGTCTTTTCCAGAGAATAATTTCTCTATGATGATGATGATGATGATGATGATTATTATTATTATTTGCAACCCTGCCATTTTGAGTCTTGGTCCCCCCCCCCCCCCAAAAAGCCCAACCTCTGCAACAAGAAGCCAGCTTTTAAAACAAAGAGGAATGCAGTTGAATTGTTACAGAGGAGATTCGGGATTGGGGGAGGCTTTCCAGAGCGTTCACTTCTGAGCAGGCATCTCCGCCCCCTAATTCCACCCCATCATCTTGTCAAAGACTCCTGATGCCTTGGAGTGAAATCCAGACTGCTGTCACTTTGCTCTCTCGGATGCAAGACTTTCGAATCCCCCCTTCCATTAGCGTCACCCACCCATCCACCCACGCTTATTGTCTTGTTCCATTGCAGATACTTTTCCTCTCCTTTTCCGTGCCGTACTAGTTCAGCATGCTCTTGTTGCCCTTCTATTTTTGAATCTTCCCTACCTAAGATACACTAGCTGAATTCCTTGACACTTGGCTACACAAAGGCTCACAACATTTCACGTGATGTATGTAGCCTGGATCAATTCTATGTCTTGGCTAGATTGAAAATTACTCCCTTTTTTTTGCGTTTCTCTGGCGGTGCATCTACACCAGTGTTTCTCAACCTGGGGGTCGGGACCCCTGAGGGGGTCACGAAGGGGTGTCAGAGGGGTCACCAAAGACCATCAGAAAACACAGTATTTTCTGATGGTCATGGGGATTCCATGAGGGAAGTTTGAGCCAATTATATCGTTGGTGGAGTTCAGAATGTTGTTTGATTGTAGTGAACTATAAATCCCAGCAACTACAACTCCCAAAAGTCAAGGTCTATTTTCCCCACCAGTGTTCACATTTGTACATATTGAGTATTTGTGCCAAGTTTGGTGCAGATCCACTATTGCATGAGTCCACAGTGCTCTCTGGATATAGGTGAACTACAACTCCCAAACTCAAGGTCAATGCCCACCAAACCCTTCCAGTGTTTTTTGTTGGTCATGGGAGTTCTGTGTGGCAAATCTGGTTCAAATCCATCGCTGGTGGAGTTCAGAATGCTCTTTGATTATAGGTGAACTATAAATCCCAGCAACGACAACTCCCAAATTACAAAATCAATCCTCCCCCAACCCCAGTAGCATTTACATGTGGGTGCATTGGGTATTTGTGCCCAGTTTGGTCCAGTGAATGAAAATGCATCTTGCATATCTGATATTTATATTATGATGCATAACAGTAGTAAAATGACTGTTATGAAGTAACAACAAAAACAATGTTATGGTTGGGGGTCACCACAACATGAGGGACTGTATTAAGGGGTCACTGCATTAGGAAGGTTGAGAACCACTGATCTACACTGTAGAATCATGCAGTTTGATACTACTTTTAACTTCCGGAGCTCAGGGCCATGGACTCATAGAAGTTGTAGTTTTACAAGGCCTTTGGCCACCTCTGCCAAAGCATGCTAGTGCCTTGCTGAACTATAGCTCTCAGGATTCCATTGCATTGAGCCATGGTTGTTAACAGGTGTCAAACTGCATTAAACATGCTGTGTAGATCCCCCCTGGATCTGATCTCAAACTGTATCATACCAAGAGGCCTTTGGCCATGGAATCATGGGAGTTGTGGTTTTACAAGGTCTTTGGTCACCTCTGACAAAGCATGCTAGAATTGATCCATAAGGTTTTTAATTCTGTGTGTTATTGTTTATATGTAAGTTATATTAATTGTACTTTTTTGTTGCTGTTTTATTTTTACTGATGTGTTGTTGGGCTTAGCCTCATGTAAGCCGCCCCGAGTCCCCTTGGGGAGATGGTGGCTGGGTATAAATAAAGTATTATTATTATTATTATTATCATCATCATCGTCATTATAGTGCCTTGCTGAACTACAGCCATGGTTGTTAAAGGGTGTCAAACTGCATTAAACATGCTGTGTAGATCCTCCCCAAGCTGTATCCTACCAAGAGGCTTTGGCCATGGAATCATGGGAGTTGTGGTTATACAAGGCCTTTGGCCACCTCTGCCAAAGCATGCTAGTGCCTCACCAAACTATAGCTCTCCATGGTTGTTAAAGGGTGTCAAACTGCATTAAACATGCTGTGTAGATCCTCCCCAAGCTGTATCCTACCAAGAGTCTTTTGGCCATGGAATCATGAGAGTTGTGGTTATACAAGGCCTTTGGCCACCTCTGCCAAAGCATGCTAGTTCCCCACCAAACTACAGCTCTCCATGGTTGTTAAAGGGTGTCAAACTGCATTAAACATGCTGTGTAGATCCTCCCCAAGCTGTATCCTACCAAGAGGCTTTGGCCATGGAATCATGGGAGTTGTGGTTATACAAGGCCTTTGGCCACCTCTGCCAAAGCATGCTAGTGCCTCACCAAACTATAGCTCTCCATGGTTGTTAAAGGGTGTCAAACTGCATTAAACATGCTGTGTAGATCCTCCCCAAGCTGTATCCTACCAAGAGTCTTTTGGCCATGGAATCATGAGAGTTGTGGTTATACAAGGCCTTTGGCCACCTCTGCCAAAGCATGCTAGTGCCCCACCAAACTACAGCTCTCCATGGTTGTTAAAGGGTGTCAAACTGCATTAAACATGCTGTGTAGATCCTCCCCAAGCTGTATCCTACCAAGAGTCTTTTGGCCATGGAATCATGAGAGTTGTGGTTATACAAGGCCTTTGGCCACCTCTGCCAAAGCATGCTAGTGCCCCACCAAACTACAGCTCTCCATGGTTGTTAAAGGGTGTCAAACTGCATTAAACATGCTGTGTAGATCCTCCCCAAGCTGTATCCTACCAAGAGGCTTTGGCCATGGAATCATGGGAGTTGTGGTTATACAAGGCCTTTGGCCACCTCTGCCAAAGCATGCTAGTGCCTCACCAAACTGTAGCTCTCCATGGTTGTTAAAGGGTGTCAAACTGCATTAAACATGCTGTGTAGATCCTCCCCAAGCTGTATCCTACCAAGAGGCTTTGGCCATGGAATCATGGGAGTTGTGGTTATACAAGGCCTTTGGCCACCTCTGCCAAAGCATGCTAGTGCCTCACCAAACTATAGCTCTCCATGGTTGTTAAAGGGTGTCAAACTGCATTAAACATGCTGTGTAGATCCTCACCAAGCTGTATCCTACCAAGAGTCTTTTGGCCATGGAATCATGAGAGTTGTGGTTATACAAGGCCTTTGGCCACCTCTGCCAAAGCATGCTAGTGCCCCACCAAACTACAGCTCTCCATGGTTGTTAAAGGGTGTCAAACTGCATTAAACATGCTGTGTAGATCCTCCCCAAGCTGTATCCTACCAAGAGGCTTTGGCCATGGAATCATGGGAGTTGTGGTTATACAAGGCCTTTGGCCACCTCTGCCAAAGCATGCTAGTGCCTCACCAAACTATAGCTCTCCATGGTTGTTAAAGGGTGTCAAACTGCATTAAACATGCTGTGTAGATCCTCCCCAAGCTGTATCCTACCAAGAGTCTTTTGGCCATGGAATCATGAGAGTTGTGGTTATACAAGGCCTTTGGCCACCTCTGCCAAAGCATGCTAGTGCCCCACCAAACTACAGCTCTCCATGGTTGTTAAAGGGTGTCAAACTGCATTAAACATGCTGTGTAGATCCTCCCCAAGCTGTATCCTACCAAGAGGCTTTGGCCATGGAATCATGGGAGTTGTGGTTATACAAGGCCTTTGGCCACCTCTGCCAAAGCATGCTAGTGCCTCACCAAACTGTAGCTCTCCATGGTTGTTAAAGGGTGTCAAACTGCATTAAACATGCTGTGTAGATCCTCCCCAAGCTGTATCCTACCAAGAGGCTTTGGCCATGGAATCATGGGAGTTGTGGTTATACAAGGCCTTTGGCCACCTCTGCCAAAGCATGCTAGTGCCTCACCAAACTATAGCTCTCCATGGTTGTTAAAGGGTGTCAAACTGCATTAAACATGCTGTGTAGATCCTCACCAAGCTGTATCCTACCAAGAGTCTTTTGGCCATGGAATCATGAGAGTTGTGGTTATACAAGGCCTTTGGCCACCTCTGCCAAAGCATGCTAGTGCCCCACCAAACTACAGCTCTCCATGGTTGTTAAAGGGTGTCAAACTGCATTAAACATGCTGTGTAGATCCTCCCCAAGCTGTATCCTACCAAGAGGCTTTGGCCATGGAATCATGGGAGTTGTGGTTATACAAGGCCTTTGGCCACCTCTGCCAAAGCATGCTAGTGCCTCACCAAACTATAGCTCTCCATGGTTGTTAAAGGGTGTCAAACTGCATTAAACATGCTGTGTAGATCCTCCCCAAGCTGTATCCTACCAAGAGTCTTTTGGCCATGGAATCATGAGAGTTGTGGTTATACAAGGCCTTTGGCCACCTCTGCCAAAGCATGCTAGTGCCTCACCAAAGTACAGCTCTCCATGGTTGTTAAAGGGTGTCAAACTGCATTAAACATGCTGTGTAGATCCTCCCCAAGCTGTATCCTACCAAGAGGCTTTGGCCATGGAATCATGGGAGTTGTGGTTATACAAGGCCTTTGGCCACCTCTGCCAAAGCATGCTAGTGCCTCACCAAACTGTAGCTCTCCATGGTTGTTAAAGGGTGTCAAACTGCATTAAACATGCTGTGTAGATCCTCCCCAAGCTGTATCCTACCAAGAGGCTTTGGCCATGGAATCATGGGAGTTGTGGTTATACAAGGCCTTTGGCCACCTCTGCCAAAGCATGCTAGTGCCTCACCAAACTATAGCTCTCCATGGTTGTTAAAGGGTGTCAAACTGCATTAAACATGCTGTGTAGATCCTCCCCAAGCTGTATCCTACCAAGAGGCTTTGGCCATGGAATCATGGGAGTTGTGGTTATACAAGGCCTTTGGCCACCTCTGCCAAAGCATGCTAGTGCCTCACCAAACTATAGCTCTCCATGGTTGTTAAAGGGTGTCAAACTGCATTAAACATGCTGTGTAGATCCTCACCAAGCTGTATCCTACCAAGAGTCTTTTGGCCATGGAATCATGAGAGTTGTGGTTATACAAGGCCTTTGGCCACCTCTGCCAAAGCATGCTAGTGCCCCACCAAACTACAGCTCTCCATGGTTGTTAAAGGGTGTCAAACTGCATTAAACATGCTGTGTAGATCCTCCCCAAGCTGTATCCTACCAAGAGGCTTTGGCCATGGAATCATGGGAGTTGTGGTTATACAAGGCCTTTGGCCACCTCTGCCAAAGCATGCTAGTGCCTCACCAAACTATAGCTCTCCATGGTTGTTAAAGGGTGTCAAACTGCATTAAACATGCTGTGTAGATCCTCCCCAAGCTGTATCCTACCAAGAGTCTTTTGGCCATGGAATCATGAGAGTTGTGGTTATACAAGGCCTTTGGCCACCTCTGCCAAAGCATGCTAGTGCCCCACCAAACTACAGCTCTCCATGGTTGTTAAAGGGTGTCAAACTGCATTAAACATGCTGTGTAGATCCTCCCCAAGCTGTATCCTACCAAGAGGCTTTGGCCATGGAATCATGGGAGTTGTGGTTATACAAGGCCTTTGGCCACCTCTGCCAAAGCATGCTAGTGCCTCACCAAACTATAGCTCTCCATGGTTGTTAAAGGGTGTCAAACTGCATTAAACATGCTGTGTAGATCCTCCCCAAGCTGTATCCTACCAAGAGTCTTTTGGCCATGGAATCATGAGAGTTGTGGTTATACAAGGCCTTTGGCCACCTCTGCCAAAGCATGCTAGTGCCCCACCAAAGTACAGCTCTCCATGGTTGTTAAAGGGTGTCAAACTGCATTAAACATGCTGTGTAGATCCTCCCCAAGCTGTATCCTACCAAGAGGCTTTGGCCATGGAATCATGGGAGTTGTGGTTATACAAGGCCTTTGGCCACCTCTGCCAAAGCATGCTAGTGCCTCACCAAACTGTAGCTCTCCATGGTTGTTAAAGGGTGTCAAACTGCATTAAACATGCTGTGTAGATCCTCCCCAAGCTGTATCCTACCAAGAGTCTTTTGGCCATGGAATCATGAGAGTTGTGGTTATACAAGGCCTTTGGCCACCTCTGCCAAAGCATGCTAGTGCCCCACCAAACTACAGCTCTCCATGGTTGTTAAAGGGTGTCAAACTGCATTAAACATGCTGTGTAGATCCTCCCCAAGCTGTATCCTACCAAGAGGCTTTGGCCATGGAATCATGGGAGTTGTGGTTATACAAGGCCTTTGGCCACCTCTGCCAAAGCATGCTAGTGCCTCACCAAACTGTAGCTCTCCATGGTTGTTAAAGGGTGTCAAACTGCATTAAACATGCTGTGTAGATCCTCCCCAAGCTGTATCCTACCAAGAGTCTTTTGGCCATGGAATCATGAGAGTTGTGGTTATACAAGGCCTTTGGCCACCTCTGCCAAAGCATGCTAGTGCCTCACCAAACTACAGCTCTCGGGATTCCATTGCATTGATCCATGGTTGTTAAAGGGTGTCAAACTGCATTAAACATGCTGTGTAGATCCTCACCAAACTGTATCCTACCAAGAGGCCTTTGGCCATGGAATCATGGAAGTTGTAATTTTACAAGGCATTTGGCCACCTCTGCCAAAGCATGCTGGTGCCCCGCCAAACTGCAGCTCTCAGGATTCCATTGCATCGAGCCATGGTTGTTAAAGGGTGTCAAACTGCATTAAACATGCTGTGTGATAATAATAATAATAATAATAATAATAATAATAATAATAATAATAAAAACGTTATCTATACCCCGCCACCATCTCCCCCGACGGGGACTCGGAGCGGCTTACATGGGGCCAAGCCCGAACAACTTATAATACAAAAGTACAAATTGCAATAAAATAAGCAATTTTAGATCCTCCCTGGGTCTGATCCCAAATTGTACCCTACCAAGAGGCCTTTGACCATGGAATCATGGGAGTTGTGGTTTTACAAGGCCTTTGGCCGCCTCTGCCAAAGCATGCTGGTTCCTCGCCAAACTACAGCTCTCAGGATTCCATGGTTGTTAAAGGGTGTCAAACTGCATTAAACATGCTATGTAGATCCTCCCCAAATTGTATCCTACCAAGAGGCCTTTGGCCATGGAATCAGGGGAGTTGTGGTTTTACAAGGCCTTTGGCAACCTCTGCCAAAGCATGCTGGTGCCTCACCGAACTACAGCTCTCAGTATTCCATTGCATTGAGCCATGGTTGTTAAAGGGTGTCAAACTGCATTAAACATGCTGTCTGGATCCTCCCTGGATCTGATCCCAAACTGTATCCTACCAAGAGGCAGGTGTGAAATGAGACAGGCAGGAAAGGCATGTGTTTTCTCCACTTCTCTCTCCTTGGTGTGAAAAATCTCACATGGGATACTGACAACACTTGAGTCACCTTTGCAAGTCTAGTATTCTTAGAAACATTTCTTAGCAGCCTGAAAAATGCTAGAGGGGAAAAATGTAATGAGCTATCCTTCACAGTGGTTGAAAATACCCAAGAACCCTATTGTGATGCTATTTCAGATGGGACATGCAAACCTTTTGGGAACTGGCACTGATTTTTCATTGTGGAGACCAAAATCCACTGATTGTGGTAATATGAAAACAACTAAATTCTTCATTCTTAGATGTTATGCCTCTTGATTGTCATACTCTAAAGCAGTGTTTCTCAACCTGGGGGTCAGGACCCCTGAGGGGGTCGTGTGGGGGTGCCAGAGGGCTCACTAAAAACCATCAGAAAACAAAGTATTTTCTGTTGGTCATGAGGCTTCTATGTGAGAAGTTTGCCCCCATTCTATCGTTGGTGGGGTTCAGAGTGCACTTTGATTGTAGGTGAACTATAAATCCCAGCAACTACAACTTCCAAACATCAACGTCTATTTCCCCCAAACTCCACCAGTGTTCACATTTGGACATATTGAGTATTCGTGTAGTTTGGTCCAAATCCATCATTGTTTGAGTCCACAGTGCTCTCTGGATGTAGATGAACTACAACTCCAAGAGTCAAGGTCAATGTCCACCAAACTCTTCCAGTATTTTCTGTTAGTTATGCGAGTTCTGTGTGCCAAGTTTGGTTCAATTCCATCATCACTGGCGGAGTTCAGAATACTCTTTTATTGAAGATTAAGTATAAATCTCAGCAACTACAACTCCCAAATGACAAAATCAATCCCCCCAACCCCACCAGTATTCAAATTGGGGCGTTTCGGGTATTTGTGCCAAATTTGGTCTAGTGAATGAAAAAAAACCTGCATATCAGATATTTACATTACAATTCATAACAATAGCAAAATTACAGTTATGAAGTAGCAACGAAAATAACGTCATGGTTGGGGGTCACCACAACATGAGGAACTGTATTAAGGGGTCACGGCATTAGAAAAGTTGAGAAACACTGCTCTAAAGGCACCAGTTCCTGTCTGATCTTGGAAGCTAAGCAAGGTCAAACCATGATTATCAATTGGATGGGAGACTGCCAGTGAATGCGAGGTACTATAGGCTGTCAGTCAAAGGAAGGAACTGGCAAAAGCATCTTTGAGTATCCCTTGCCTAAGGAAACCCTATGAAATCCATGGGGTAGCCATAAGTTGGCAGATGACTTGAAGGCACATATACATATACACATATTACCTATTTGTCGAAGGCTTTCATGGCCAGAATCAATGGGTTGTTGTAGGTTTTTCGGGCTGTATGGCCATGTTCTAGAAGCATTCTCTCCTGACGTTTCACTTATATCTATGGCAGGTATCCTCAGAAGTTGTGACCTCACAACCTCTGAGGATGCCTGTCATAGATATAGGCGAAACGTCAGGAGAGAATGCTTCTAGAATAGGGCCGTACAGCCCGACAAACCATTTCACCTACATCTATGGCAGGCATCCTCAGAGGTTGTGACCTCAAAACCTCTGAGGATGCGTGCCATAGATGTAGGCGAAATGTCAAGAGAGAATGCTTCTAGAATAGGGCCGTACAGCCCGACAAACCATTTCGCCTACATCTATGGCAGGCATCCTCAGAGGTTGTGACCTCACAACCTCTGAGGATGCCTGCCATAGATGCAGGCAAAACGTCAGGAGAGAATACTTCTAGAATATGGCCATACAGCCCGAAAAACCTACAACAACCTATTGCCTATTTGCTTCCAAGCTTTTTGACCTATCTTCAAATGGGTGGCAGTGCTTCCTAGGGAGTAGAAGCGGAAGCCTGGAAGTAGGGGCCTTGATAATTGTCTCCAGTGTTTTAGCTTTGAGAAGGGGAGTCATACAGGGTCAGAAAATTGGCTAATTTTCTGGCCTGAGTTTTTGTTCCTGAGGCAAGGCAAGCCCTTCCCTTCTCCGCCTCTTTCCTTTGTTAATTCAGACTAGAATGAGCTTTTTCTCTCTCTCTCTCCTTTTAAAACATGCTCTCTGTCTGAGCCAGCACCTGATGAGACTGCTGCTACAGTACAGAAAAACTGTTATGGAAGCCTTTTACATATATAATCTATTCGATTTTGCCTTGAGCACTGGTTTCATTTTTTTTTACTTTCCTTTAAAAAGAAAAGCTAATCCATGGATAGGAATTGACCGGCCTAAATGACCACCCTTTCCCTTTGGCGTGTTTCCCCTTCCCTTCAAAGAATGATTTACCCACTAGGATACACTCCCACCCCTTTGCTAGGAGAAGCAAATCCAAGGATCCCGCTTCCTCCTAGCCTTCCTTTCTTTATTATCCCATTTATCCCAGGGAAAAAAAGGTGGGAAGAAAGCAGAACTGAAAAAGGAATTGTTGGGTGGCAGGAAATTGAGAATTGCACATGTACATGCATGTGCCTTATGGCAAACCCATGCATTTTGCAGGGGTTTTGTTGGCAAACGATACTTAAAGGGGGATTGCCGGTTTCTAGTGTTGAAAAGTGTATAGGTTATTATTGGGAAGAGTTAGCAGGCTTCTTCTTTTTTTGCCTGCCACTCCCCCTTTCTCAATTTCAGACTGTCTAGCTCTGTGTGTGTGTCGTACAATACTCCTCCACAGAATGGCTGAAGAAACCCAGAGGAGTGTGAACACTACCACTAGAAACCACTGGCTATTCGTAAAGATAGTGTGTGCGTGTACTATGTGTGCTTCCATCTTGCAATCCAGATTTTTCAGCCACAAAAGCCTTGGGTTGTTTGCTTCCAATATTCCAATATGCCAATATCCGCTGGATAATGGAGAAAGGCAGGGAGTTTCAGAAAAACATCTATTTCTGTTTTATTGACTACTAGCCATCCCCTGACACGCGTTGCTGTGGCCCACATGGGGGTTCTATGTGGGAGGTTTGGCCCAATTCTATCATTGGTGGGATTCAGAATGCTCTGTGATTGTAGGTGAACTATAAATCCCAGCAACTACAACTCCCGAAAGTCAAGATTCTATTTTCTCCAGACTCTACCAGTGTTCACATTTGGACACAGGCCCGTAGCCAGGATTTCGGTTTTTTTTTGGGGGGGGGGGCTGAATTTTTTTCAAGGGGGGTTTCGGGGAGGGGCTGAGTTTCAGGGGGGGGGGCTGAGTGAGTGAAAGAGGGTCTACCCTAGCAAACCTTTTGTATTGTTACCCCAATACCCCCATGCATATGGGATATATTGAGTATGGTGATCAGATCATGATATGAATAAACATAACAGTTTACATAATGCACCAGTAAGGCTTTTTCGTGAACCACCATGAGAATTCGGGGGGGGGGGGGGGGCTGAAGCCCCTCAAGCCCCCCCCCCCTCTGGCTACATGCCTGTATATTGAGTATTTGTGTAGAGTATGGTCCAGATCCACCATTGGTTGAGTCCACAGTGATCTCGGGATGTAGGTGAACTACAACTCCAAAACCAAAGGACACTGCCCACCAAACCCTTCCAGTATTTTCTGTTGGTCATGGGAGAACTGTTTGCCAAGTTTGGTTCAATTCCATCATTGGTGGGGTTCAGAATGCTATTTGATTGTAGGTGAACTGTAAACCCCAGCAACTACAACTCCCAAATGACAAAATCAATTTTTTTGAGTGAAGGACATACATTGGGTTGTTAGGTGTCTTGTGTCCAAATTTGGTGCCAATTCATCCAGTGCTTTTTGAGTTCTGTTAATCCCACAAACGAACATTACATATTTATTTATATAGATTCTAAAGCCTTTGACTGTGTGGATCATAATAAACTGTGGCAAGTTCTTGGTGGTATGGGCCTACCAAATCACCTTGTCTCTCTCCTGAGGAATCTGTATAAGGACCAAGTAGCAACAGTACGAACTGACCATGGAACAACAGACTGGCTCAAGATTGGGAAAGGCGTGCAGCAGGATTATATCCTCTCACCCAACCTATTCAACTTGTATGCAGAACACATCATGCGATGTGCGGGGCTTGAGGAATGCAAGGCTGGGGTGAAAATCGCTGGAAGAAACATTAACAACCTTAGATATGCAGATGACACCACTTTGATGGCCAAAAGCAAGGAGGAACTGAGGAGCTTTCTAATAAAAGAAGAAAGCGCAAAAGCTGGGTTGGAGTTAAACATCAAAAAAACCAAGATTATGGCAACAAGAATGATTGACAGCTGGGAAATGGAGGGAGAAAACGTGGAGGCCGTGATAGACTTTGTATTTCTAGGTACAAAGATTACTCCAGATGCAGACTGCAGCCAGGAAATCAGGAGACACTTACTTCTTGGGAGGAGAGCAATGTCCAACCTCGATAAAATAGTGAAGAGTAGAGACATCACACTGGCAACGAAGATCTGCATAGTTAAAGCCATGGTATTCCCCATAATCACCTACAGATGTGAGTCCCCGGTGGCGCAGTGGCTTAAACCCCTGTGCCGGCAGGACTGAAGACTAACAGGTCGCAGGTTCAAATCCGGGGAGAGCGCGGATGAGCTCCCTCTATCAGCTGCAGCTCCTGATGCGGGGGACATGAGAGAAGCCTCCCACAAGGATGATAAAAACTTCAAATCATCTGGGTGTCCCCTGGGCAACGTCCTTGCAGACAGGCAATTTTCTAAAACCAGAAGCGACTTGCAGTTTCTCAAGTCGCTCCTGACATGACAAAAAAACAAACGCTTACTTCTTGGGAGGAGAGCAATGTCCAATCTCGATAAAATAGTGAAGAGTAGAGACATCACACTGGCAACGAAGATCCGCATAGTTAAAGCAATGGTCAGGCATGTAGCCGGGGGGGGGGGGGGGGTTGAGGGGCTTCAGCCCCCCCCCTCGAAATTCTCATGATGGTCTGTGAGAAGTCCTTACTGGTACATTATTTCAACTGTTATGTTTACTCATATCATGATCTGATTACCATGCTCAATATATTCCATATGCATGGGGGTATTGGGGTAACGATACAAAAGGTTTGCTAGGGTAGACCCTCTTTCATTCAGACTCAGCCCCCCTCCCTGAATCAAACTCAGCCCCCCCCCCCCCCAAATCAAAATCCTGGCTACGGGCCTGGCAATGGTATTCCCCATAGTCACCTGTGGATGTGAGAGCTGGACCATAGGGAAGGCTGAGCGAAGGAAGAAAGATGCTTTTGAACTGTGGTGTTGGAGGAAAGTTCTGAGAGTGCCTTGGACCGCCAGAAGATCCAACCAGTCCATACTTCAGGAAATAAAGCCTGACTGGTCATTGGAGGGAAGGATAGTAGAGGCCAAGATGAAGTACTTTGGCCACATCATGAGAAAACAGGAAAGCTTAGAGAAGACAATTATGCTGGGGAAAAGGGAAGGGAAAAGGAAGAGGGACCAAGGGCAAGATGGATGGATGACATCCTTGAAGTGAATGGCTTGACTCTGAAGGAGCTGGGGGTGGTGATGGCCGACAGGGAGCGTGGGCTGGTCCATGAGGTCACAAAGAGTCGGAAGTGACTGAACAAATTAACAACAACATGTTCCTCAAATAGGGGCTCCAGGTTCAGCTTCTGAAGCAGCTTCCAATTTGCTCAGCACTAACTGTATGAAGCAAATCTAATGCACACCCTATTTTTGGCATGGTAATTTAGCCAAAAAATGTGAGCATTAGATTTGAGTATAGAGTATCTGTGTGTGTCGAAGGCTAATTGCACATAGGATTGATTGGTTGGCAAGGGTGACACATCGCAAACTCATTTCCCATCACCCAAAGGAGTTTCTCAGTGTTTCAAAAAGGAAGCAATTTGAAAGCACGTGAACATTACTTAATATGTGGCTATGCACACACTAGCTATCCCCTGCCATGTGTTGCTGTGGCCCAGTCTGGTGATCTGGAAAATAAAGCAATGAGAAAGTGTTGGTTTCTAATATATGTAATTTCTTTATGCTTGTGGGTAAACAGTATTTCTTGCTATTTCTTTCTCAGTGTTGATGTGGAGATTGTCTGGTTTGCCTACTCTGGAACATACAACATATAATTGTCCTTCTTTAGGGGCCCCTTTCAAATCTCTGATACTATATCTGTGTGTGCATGAATCATATATATTATCTATCTCTATCTATGGCTGAATGGCTCATTGTCAGGAAGGCTTTGATTACGTTTTCTTGCCCGGGTGAAGGGAGTTTAACTGGTTGGCCTTAAGTATTTTCTGTTGGTCATGGGGGTTCTGTGTGGGAAGTTTGGCCCAATTCTGTCGTTGCTTGGGTTCAGCATGCTCTTTGATTGTAGGTAAATTATAAATCCCAGTAGCTACAACTCCCAAATGTCAAGGTCTATTTCCCCCAAACTCATATTCATATTTGGGCATAGGGAATATTTGTGCCAAGTTTGGTCCAGATCATCATTGTTTGAGTCCACAGTGCTCTCTGGGATGTATGGGAGGAGAGCAATGACCAATCTCGATAAAATAGTGAAGAGGGGCCGACCAAATGCAAGATGGATGGATGGGATCCTTGAAGTGACTGGCTTGACCTTGAAGGAGCTGGGGGTGGTGACGGCTGACAGGGAGCTCTGCTGTGGCCCGGTCCATGAGGTCACGAAAAATCGGAAATGACTGAACGAATAAACAAGAACAACAGTTTGCTTCCAATAGGTGTTGCTTGAAAACAAAATGCCTTGTTTGCAAAGAAGTCAGCTGGAACTCCTGGCTCCTTTAGGAGGCAGCAGAACCGAGTGGTTAGATGCAATAAGTCGCTGGGGAAGGTTTCTTTGAGGTTTCTCCATTTCTCTCTCTCTTTAGTCTTGATAGGTCAAAGCAAAACGATGAGGGAGTTAATTCTGTGGTTTTGAGAAGGGACAGGAATCTTGTGGTCAGAGGAACAGTTGTGTGGGTGAGAGGAGAGAGGCTGGGGAATTGGGCTTGTGATTTTTCCAAGGAGCCCTGAAGTGAACTGGTAGCAGATGGGTTGAGGATGAAGCAGATCTGCCCGTGCTCTTCAAATAAAGAGACTGCTGCAGTTGCTGTCAAAGAGGAGTGGGAGAGCTCCGTTGGACCATGTCCTGGCTGTCTTTGCCCAACAATGCCCATCTCTTCTGCCATCCCTGTAGCAAGGGCCTCCCTGTTTCTGATCTCTTCCCCATTCCTCTTCATTACAAAGCCTTCAGGAACGTTGCTGGGTCGACATAAAGCAAAGCCACATCCTGGCTCCAGGGAAAGCCACAGGGGGACTATTTGGGGGCCGGAGCCTGCCTCAAGGCAGGAAAGGAAGGTTTGGTCCTTCTAACAAACCTCCCCACCCACAAGTCTACACATGAGTGTACCACACAAACATACATACAGTGAGAGATGTGCTTGGTCTGAAAGCGGGCAGGAGCTGACTTCCTTGGCTTTGGGACACAGGAACACCAGATTTCTAAAGAAGCAGAAAACAAAGGTGAAACTAGATCCCTAAGTCAAATAATGTCAAGACTCAGCTGTGGTGTAGCGGAAACCCAACAGTTCATCAGCCCCCTGCTTCTTGCCAGCCCCCCCCCCTTGTGTAAATATATAAAAGAGGCGGAGGAATTAAAGAGCACCAAGGAAAGATGTGAAAGGCCTAAGAATAGGGCTGCAAATTTATTAAACAACATGGCTTCATTTTAATACAATGTTTCTCAACCTTCCTAATGCCATGACCCCTTAATACAGTTCCTTATGTTGTGATGACCCCCTAACACAACATTACTTTTGTTGCTACTTCATAACTATAATGTTGCTACTGTTATGAATCATCATTTAGATATCTGATATGTAGGATGATTTTAATTCACTGGACCAAATTTGGCACAAATACCCAATACACCCAGATTTGAATACTGGTGGCGTTGGGGATGGATTGATTTTGTCATTCGGGAGTTGTAGTTGCTGGGATTTATTGTTCACCTACAATCAAAGAGCATTCTGAACTCCACCAAAGATGGAATGCAACTGAATTTGGCACACATAACTCCCATGACTACCAGAAAATATTGAAAGGATTTGGTGGGCACTGACCTTGAGTTTTGGAGTTGTAGTTCGCCTACATCCAGAGAGCACTGTGGATTCAAACAATGATAGATCTGGACCAAACTTGGCATGAATACTCAATACAGTCAAATGTCAACACTGATGGAGTTTGGGGAAAATAGACCTTGAGATTTGGGAGTTGTGGTTGCTGGGATTTATAGTTCACCTACAATCACAGAGCTTTCTGAATCCCACCAACGATAGAATTGGCCCAAACCTCCCACACAGAACCCCCATGACCAACAGAAAATACTTAAGGCCATCCAGTCCAACTCTTTTCACCAGGGCAAGAAAATATAATCAGAGTTCTCCTGACAGGGGACAGCTAGTAATAATAATAATAAACTTTATTTATACCCCGCCACCATCTCCTCAACGGGGACTCGGAGCGACTCACATGGGGCCAAGTCCGAACAACAAACTACAATATAACATACTAAAAAATCTCAACTTCAGTCCCTTCTATACTGTCCTTATATCCCAGGATCTGATCCCATCTTCTTATCCCAAATTATCTGGCAGTGGAATCATAGAATCCTAGAGCTGGAAGAGACCTCATGGGCCATCCAGTCCAGCCCCCTGCCAAGAAGCAGGAAATCGCATTCAAAGCACCTCCAATAGATGGCCATCCAGCTTCTGTGTAAAAGCCTCCAAAGAAGGCACCTCCACCACACTCTGGGGCAGAGGGTTCCACTGCTGAACAGCTCTCACAGTCAGGAAGTTCTTCCTCGTGTTCAGACTGAATCTCCTTTCTTGTAGTTTGAAGCCATTGTTCCGCGTCCTAGTCTCCAGGGCAGCAGAAAACAAGCTTGCTCCCTCCTCCCTATGACTTCCTCTCACATATTTATACATGGCTATCTCAGCCTTCTCTTCGTCAGGCTAAACATGCCCAGCTCTTTAAGCCGCTCCTCATAGGGCTTGTTCTCCAGACCCTTGATCATTTTAGTTGCCCTCATATAATCCAATTCAAAGCAGATAATCTGGGATCATCAGATCATGGGATATAAGGACAGTGTAGAAGGGACCTTAGATAACTTTTTGGGAGATGTGAATGGAGGATAAAGACACTTCGGGGCTGGAGATTTGTAGGCCAGGGTTAGACTACTCTGGTCATCCAGATGTTTGGGAAATGCAGCATCTACAGTAGGGAGTTGTAAGCCAAACAGGGTTTTAAACAGAGTCTGGATGGCCATCTGTTGGGGGTGCTTTGAATGCAATTTTTTCCTGCTTCTTAGAAGGAGGTTGGACTGGATGGTCTACGAGATCTCTTCCAACTCTGTGATTCTATTTATTTATTTATTTACTGTATTTGTATACCGCCCCTTTCAGCCTACTCGCAACTCGAGGCGGTTTACAAGGCAAAATTCAATATAAAAGCATTAACATCAATAAAATCATAACAGTAACAATACAACATAAATCAATAAATTCTCTATGAAACATGCCAGCCAGCCCCATAGACTCTTACTTAGGAATACAGTTTCTTGAACTAAATGTAGCTTAATGTTGAAACTGATGAGCATACGACAGTGCTGCAGAACAACTGCCTATTGTTAAAATCAGAGGCTCTCTTTAATATTCCTCCTTTTTTCTTTCTCATCTCCTTTCATCAGATTCAAAACAGCCTCAGAAAAATAAGACAGTTAATACCCTAGATTAATCAGTGGGTGCATACTTTCTAAAGTTTCTATCAGATAATCTGTTTGATTGAAGTATGGAGGACTGAAACTGTCCTCAGATTTCTCTGAAAGCAGAGCTCGTAGGGTATTTAATGTAAAGGACCCACGATTATTTGCAGTGTTCTAGGGACCTGCATTGTATACCCAAGTCCTACATTTGTGTCTATATCCCAGGATCTGATTCCAGGTTTTCTGTTTATCTCAGATTATCTGGCAGTGCGGACACATATAATCCAATTTAAAGGAGAAAACCTGGGATCAGATCCTGGGATAAAGGGCCTGTTTGGAAGGGCCCTAAGGGTGGCAGACCCAGGATCTGATCCCAGGATTTCTGTTTATCCCAGATTATCTGGCAGTGCGGACACATATAATCCAATTTAAAGGAGAAAAATTGGGATCAGATCCTGGATAAAGGGCCTGTATTAGAGAAGACAATGATGCTGGGGAAAATGGAAGGAAAAAGGAAGAGGGCCCGACCAAGGGCAAGATGGATGGATGGCATCCTTGAAGTGACTGGCTTGACCTTGAAGGAGCTGGGGGTGGTGACGGTCGACAGGGAGCTCTGGCGTGGGCTGGTCCATGAGGTCACGAAGAGTTGGAAATGACTGAACAAATGAACAACAACAACCACTGGAAGGGCCCTAGGGGTGGCAGACCCAGGATCTGGTCCCAGGTTTTCTGTTTATCCCAGATTATCTGGCAGTGTGGACACATATAATCCAGTTTAAAGCAGAAAACCTGCTATCAGATCCTGGGATAAAGGGCCTGTCTGGAAGGGACATAAGGGTGGCAGATACAGGATCTGATCCCAGGTTTTCTGTTTATCCCAGACTTTCTGACAGTGTGGACAATTGAGTTTAAAGCAGAAAACCTGGGATCAGATCCTGGATAAAGGGCCTGTATTAGAGAAGACAATGATGCTAGGGAAAATGGAAGGAAAAGGGAAGAGCGGCCGACCAAGGGCAAGATGGATGGATGGCATCCTTGAAGTGACTGGCTTGACCTTGAAGGAGGTGGGGGTGGAGACGGCCGACAGGGAGCTCTGGCGTGGGCTGGTCCATGAGGTCACGAGTTGGAAACGACTGAACGAATGAATAACAACAACTGGAAGGGCCCTAGAGGTGGCAGACCCAGTATCTGATCCCAGGTTTTCTGTTTATTCCAGATTATCTGGCAGTGTGGACACATATAATCCAGTTAAAGCAGAAAACCTGGGATCAGATCCTGGATAAAGGATCTGACTGGAAGGGTGGCAGACCCAGGAAGGTCTTGCCTACAGTTCACATACAATTGGAAAGTTCTCCTGTGTGTACATCTTAAATGGGGGGCTCCTGTCAGATGATGACTCTTAACAACTGGGTGTAAAGTGGGGCAGGGCATTTCTTTCCGCCTGAGAAACGAAAATGCCTCCAGCTGGTTTTCTGTTGGAGGACCAGAGCACTTGGTTGTCAGAAAGGTGGGGTGGAGGGCACCTCTTTGGGAGGTTCCTGCTGCCCTTCCTTGCTGGCTGTTTTATTGGGCTAGTCCCACCGTTTTTCTTTTTTTCCATCCATCTGGGTGAGAAGAGCTATCTTTAGAAAGGGGCCGGGCTGGGGAGCTCTGGGGCTGGAGTTCACTGTGTCAGCAGCAGCTGCCAGCCGCTGGCTCAAGTGGGGAGGGGAGAGTGAGGCCTGCAAGCTGGAAAAGAGCTTGTTGGGCTGGGAGCGGAGGATGGCTGCGCAGGACGGGTGTGTGTGTGGTTTCCTAACGGCCAGGATCCCATCCCTCTCTGTGTGCCAGCAAGCAAGTCAAATCGTTTTAGGATGGGATGGACCAACGGCTGTGCTGAGGCTGCGTCACTGAAGCGTTCCACATATATTGGAGGATGCTTCCAGGAGGAATGGGACTGTTATCCAGGCTGTTAGTGGCAAAGCATAGGAATTTTGGCACCTCTGCATCAACTGTGTTCTGCAGGAAGCTAGTGTGTGTGTATGTGTTTTCAAATCCCATGGTGACTTATGGCAACTCCATTAATTGCATAGGATTTCTGAAGGCAAGGAATCATCGTAGAGTTGTAAGAGACCTCGTGGGCCATCCAGTCCAACCCCCTGCCAAGAAGCAGGAATATTGCATTCAAATCACCCCTGACCCCCGGTGACGCAGTGGGTTAAACCCCTGTGCCGGCAGGACTGAAGACAGACAGGTCGCAGGTTCGAATCCGGGGAGAGGCGGATGAGCTCCCTCTATCAGCTCCAGCTCCTCATGCGGGGACATGAGGAAAGCCTCCCACAAGGATGATAAAAACATCAAATCATCTGAGCGTCCCCTGGGCAACGTCCTTGCAGACAGCCAATTCTCTCACACCAAAAGTGACTTGCAGTTTCTCAAGTCTCTCCTAACATGACAAAAAAAAAAGCCTCTGTTTAAAAGCTTCCAAAGAAGCAGCCTCCACCACACTCCAGAGCAGAGTTCCACTGCTGAACGGCTCTCACAGTCCCAGTTTTTAAAGTAATGAAGGGTTAAAAACTTGAATGTTACTTCATAGATGTAGTTAGAACAGGCAGTGAAAGCAGTCTAGTATTTTCTGAGTTAATAGTTTCTCTCTTCATTGGCAACTGCTGAGCAATATCTGTATTCAGAGCTGAATAAATCCTGGATTTCAAAGCCTCTCTCTCTTGACGTTAGTTGACATAGAAACATAGAATCAAAGGGTTGGAAGAGACCTCATGGGCCATCCAGTCCAACCCCCTGCCAAGAAGCAGGAATATTGCATTCAAAGCACCCCTGACAGATGGCCATCCAGCCTCTGTTTAAAAGCTTCCAAAGAAGGTGCTTCCACCACACTCCAGGGCAGAGAGTTCCACTGCTGAACAGCTCTCACAGTCAGGAAGTTCTTCCTCATGTTCAGATGGAATCTCCTTTCTTGTAGTTTGAAGCCATTGTTCCACGTCCTCCAGAGCAGAAGAAAACAAGCTTGCTCCCTCCTCCCTGTGACTTCCTCTCTCATATTTATACATGGCTATCGTATCTCCTCTCAGCCTTCTCTTCTTCAGGGTAAACATGCCCAGCTCCTTAAGCCGCTCCTCATAGGGCTTGTTCTCCAGACCCTTGATCATTTTAGTCGCCCTCCTCTGGACACATTCCAGCTTATCAATATCTCTCTTCAATTTAGGTGTCCAGAATTGGACACAATATTCCAGCTGTGGTCTAACCAAGGCAGAATAGAGGGGTAGCATGACTTCCCTAGATCTAGACACTATGCTCCTATTGATGCAGGCCAAAATCCCATTGGCTTTTTTTGCCGCCGCATCACATTGGTGGCTCATGTTTAACTTGTCGTCTACGAGGACTCCAAGATCTTTTTCACATGTACTGCTCTTGAGCCATGCGTCCCTCATTCTGTATCTTTGCATTTTGTTTTTTCTGCCTAAGTGGAGTATCTTGCATTTGTCCCTGTTGAACTTCATTTTGTTAGTTTTGGCCATTCATCTCTCTAATCTGTCAAGATTGTTTTGAGTCCTGCTCCTGTCCTCTGGAGTATTGGCTATCCCTCCCAATTTGGTGTTGTCTGCAAACTTGATAGTGATGCCTTCTAACCCTTCATCTAAGTCATTAATAAAGATGTTGAACAGGACTGGGCCCAGGATGGGACCTTGCTTGTGGCACTCCGCCCGTCAGTTCTTTCCAGGTTGAATGAATATTCAGAGGTAGTTTTGCCCATTACTTCCGTGACAGTAGAGATCAGAGACCGATAGAAGGATATCCTGCTTGCACTCCCCCCTCATGCCTAATTAACTTAGGACATTAACTAAGAACAAGACTGGAGTGTGTCATCTGGGGACTGCAATTCTCAGAAGTCTCCAGATAACATGATTTATTTTCCAGCGTGGCAGGGGATTGGACTGGATGGCCCTTGAGATCTCTTCCAACTCTGTGATGCTATGATACTGGGAGACGTACTCCCAGAGAGTCATTTTGCAAGAACATACAGGAATGCTAATTTGTTTAGATGTTTATCAGCAATTGGTTTTCTCACAAAGGATTTTTAACTTGTGTAAGCTGCTGGGACCTCTCCAAATAAATAAATCTATATAAATAAAAATGTGATGTTCGTTTGTGGGATTAACAGAACTCAAAAACCACTGGACGAATTGACACCAAATTTGGACACAAAACACCTAACAACCCAATGTATGTCCTTCACTCCAAAAATTGATTTTGTCATTTGGGAATTGTAGTTTCTGGGATTTATAGTTCACCTACAATCAAAGAGCATTCTGAACCCCACCAACTATGGCATTGAACCAAACTTGTCACACAGTTCTCCCAAGACCAACAAAAAATACTGAAAGGGTTTGGTAGGCAGTGTCCTTTGGTTTTGGAGTTGTAGTTCACCTACATCCAGAGATCACTGTGGACTCAAAAAATGATGAATCTGGACCAAACGCTACACGAATACTCAATATGCCCAAATGTGAACACTGGTGGAGTTTGGGGAAAATAGAATCTTGACATTTGGGAGTTGTAGTTGCTGAGATTTATAGTTCACCTCCAATCACAGAGCATTCTGAATCCCACTAAAGATAGAATTGGGCCAAACCTCCCACACAGAACCCCCATGTGGGCCACAGCAATGTGTGGCAGGGGACGGCTAGTCTGTATAAATAAAAATGTAATGTTCGTTTGTTGGATTAACAGAACCCAAAAACCACTGGACGAATTGACACCAAATTTGGACACAAGACACCTAACAACCCAGTGTATGTCCTTCACTCAAGAAACTGATTTTGTCATTTGGTGGGCAGTGTCCTTTGGTTTTGGAATTGTAGTTTCTAGGATTTATAGTTCACCTACAATCAAAGAGCACTCTGAACCCCACCAACAATGGAATTGAACCAAACTTGGCACACAGTTCTCCCAAGACCAACAAAAAATACTGGACGGCTTTGGTGGGCAGTGTCCTTTGGTTTTGGAGTTGTAGTTCACCTACATCCAGAGATCACTGTGGAATCAAACAATTATGGATCTGGACCAAACTCTACACGAATATTCAATATGCCCAAATGTGAACAATGGTGGGGTTTGAATCTTGACATTTGGGAGTTGTTGTTGCTGGGATTTATAGTTCACCTACAATCACAGAGCATTCTGAACCCCACCAACGATAGAATTGGGCCAAACCGACCACACAGAACTCCCATGTGGGCCACAGCAACGCATGGCAGGGGACGGCTAGTGACTTATAAGGCTTGTTTCAGGTGGTCCTCAGCATCCTCAGACAAGCTGCGAAGACGCAAGCTCTCTGTGGGGTTTCCTTGGGCAACTGAACCTGGGATCTGCCATTTTCCCACTGTAATGTCCTATTGTACCAAGCAATACTAAGGATATTGTGAGGAAGGAAAAAAGTGAGTGATATACAAACACTTGGGACAATTTGCACCTTAAGTCTCTTTTATGTGGTGCCCTCAAACCTAAAGCCTCATGTACAAATGTGAATATGTATTCTGCACAAGTCCAAATCCTGTGACAACAAAGCTCAGTCTATTTAGACAGAATAAAATTTGGCTTATAAAGAAATATTTGCATCTGTAATAAATAATGTTTAAGAGGAACCTATAAATAGCTAGGTGCTCTGCATGAGTTAATCAAAGATAAGCTCTTCTGTTATTTCTGGAGTCTATAATAGCATGTGACAAGAAGAAGGGGGAAGAGATACTGATGAAGGAAAATTATGCCAGGTCTTTCTATATAATTGTTTCCAATGTCTGCCTTGTCAGATAGTTCTGGTGTTTTGCAGGGCAGATTAGGCAAGTGGAAGAAGTTGAGGATATAAAGTGGGGGCAGAGGATGTTACCTCCTTCATCACCCAGAAACCAAAACCTTAGCCAACCTGGAGGCATGACAATTATTTATTTATTCACCATATTTATATGCTGCCCCTCTCAGCCCAGAGGCGACTCGGAGCGGTTCACAAATTGGCAACAATTCGATGCCTCATCAATTATAACAAGTAAAAACAATAATGAAATTCTGTTAAAAACAATAGCATATGATATAAAAAATATATAAAAACTGTACAAAGCCTTAAAAACATTATTGTGAGCATCTCCATGTCAAATCATCATTCCATTGTATTGTCGAATGCTTTCATGGCCAGAATCCCTGGGTTGTTGTAGATTTTTTCGGGCTATATGGCCATGGTCTAGAGGCATTCTCGCCTGACGTTTTGCCTGCATCTATGGCAAGCATCCTCAGAGGTAGTGAGGTCTGTTGGAATTAGGAAAAAGGGTTTATATATCTGTGGAATAACCAGGGTGGGACAAAGGACTCTTGTCTGCTGGAGCTAGGTGTGAATGTTTCTATCAAGTAGTTCCATAATTCCGTTTAGCTATGCCGTATTTGGGAAGGCCTGCTCAAAAAGCCAGGTTTTCACCTTTTTTCAAAAAGTCACGAGGGAGGGAGCCGATCTTGTATCCCTAGGCAGGGTATTCCACAGTCGAGGGGTCACCTCTGAGAAGGCCCTGTCTCTCCTCCCCGCCAGATGTATCTGCAAGGAAGGTGGGACCGAGAGCAGGGTCTCCCCAGAAGATCTTAACGTCCTAGATCAGTGGTTCTCAACCTTCCTTAATGCCGTGACCCCTTAATGCAGTTCCTCATGTTGTGGTGACCCCCAACCATAACTTTATTTTCATTGCTAGTTCATAACTGTAATTTTGCCCCTGTTATGAATCGTGATCTAAATTTCAGATATGCAGGATGTATTTTCAATCACTGGACCACATATGCACATACATACATATATACACACAACTATGCATATAGACAAGCACACACATATACACAATGTGTGCATGTGTATGTACACATAAACACACAAATGCATGTACACATAAACACACAAATATATACACACACATATACACACACACATATATACGCAAACACACATATATACACAAATATATACATACACTAGCTATCCCCTGCCACACGTTGCTGTGGCCCAGTCTGGTGATGTGGAAAATAATGAGAAAGTGTTGGATTCTAATATATGTAATTCCTTTATGCTTGAGAATAAACAGTATTTCTTGTTGTTTCTTTGTCAGTGTTGATGTGGAGAGTGCCTAGTTTGCCTACTCTGGAATATGCAACATATCATAGTCCTTCTTTAATGGTCTCTTTCAAATCTATGATGCTATATTTGTGTGTGGGTGTGAATCATATCTATCTATCAATATCTATGGCTGGATGGCTCTTTGTCAGGAGGGCTTTGATTACGTTTTCTTGCTCTGGTGAAGAGAGTTGGACTGGATGGCCTTAAGTATTTTCTGTTGGTCATGGGGGTTCTGTGTGGAAAATTTGGCCCAATTCTGTCGTTTGTGGGATTCAGAATGCTCTTTGATTGTAGGTGAGCTATAAATCCCAGCAACTACAACTCCCAAATGTCAAGGTCTATTTCCCTTAAACCCCATCTGTGTTCATATTTGGGCATATGGAATATTTGTGCCAAGTGTGGTCCAGATCAATCATTGTTTGAGTCCACAGTGCTCTCTGGATGTAGGTGAACTACAACTCCCAAACTCAAGATCAATGCCCACCAAACCCTTCCAGTATTTTCTGTCGGTCATGGGAGTCCTGTCTGCCACATTTGGTTCAATGCCATAATTGGTAGAATTCAGAATGCTCTTTGATTGTAGGTGAACTATAAATCCCAGTAAATACAACTCCCAAATGTCACGGACCATTTCCCCCAAACTCATCTGTATTCATATTTGGGCATATGGAATATTCATGGCAGGTTTGGTCCAGATCCATCATTGTTTGAGTCCACAGTGCTCTCTGGATGTAGGTGAACTACAACTCCAAAACTCAAGATCAATACCCATCAAAGCCTTCTAGTGTTTTCTGTTGGTCATGGGAGTCCTGTGTGCCACATTTGGTTCAATGCCATAATTGGTGGAGTTCAGAATGCTCTGTGATTGTAGGTGAACTATACATCCCAGCAACTACAATTCCCAAATGACGAAATCATAATTTTTGAGTGATGGTCACTCTTGTGTTGTGAGATGTTTTGTTTCCAAATTTGGTGTGATTTCGTTCATTGGTTCTTGGGAACTCATTATGCCCAGAACATTTATATATATATAGATATATACACACACTAAACACATATACACAGACAGGGCCACAGCAACGCGTGGCAGGGGACGGCTAGTCATACTATAGAATTGCTCTGGAGGACCTAAAGAGGTCCATACTTCTGGGGAGATATCTTTTGGGGTAAGGATATTGAATATGTGGGTTATGGAGCCATATGGTGTTTCAAAGGAAAAAACTGGAAAAACCACCACTGAGCATTCCTGCCTAAGAAAACCCTATAAAATGTATAGAGTGGCACAATGCGCGCACACACTTAGAGGCAGCTGGGATTCCTTCTCTTTCCAACCACTCCTGTTATCCCAGTTTTTGATCCAACGTCTCCCCCTCCTTCCAACTTCCTGTTGTGTGAGATGCAGAAAGGTTAACTATTCTCCCCAAACACATAGAGCAGAGCAGGGTGAGGGCAGAATACATCCTGTTGCACCACCCACATTCGGCTTCCCTTCCCTGCCTCCAGCCCTCCCTCCTTCCCCCCAAAAGCCTTCTGCAAAACTCTTAATATGTTCCATATGGGCCCATCTTGCGCACAGAAGCTTCCGACAGCCCTGGAGCTGTACTTGCTGGTGGGATGGAAAGGCAGAGGGAACCCAAATCACCCTTTCGCCACCATTGCCCTGTTCTAGCCGTGTCTGCTGCTTGTACAGGGTTCCTTGTTTTGATCTGCAACTGCCAGCGAGAGGGAAGCAGGATGGCGGTGGTGTTAGTGGTGGGGAGTGTGCTGAAAACTGAGACACGGCTTACTCCTGGCCCCCTCCAAACAGTGCTTATCCTGGGCGTTTTCCAAGGTTGTTCTTATGTGCTTGGATTCTCTTTAGTATTTCAGCTGGAGATGGAATGCTGGGGGTCAGCAACTACTCACTTTTTGCGGGGTGGGGGGTGAAGAGAGACTTCTGGAGTTTACTTACTTACTTACTTAGGCGATCCCTCGTTGGGCGAGTAGGATAGTCTTCCAGGATCAGTATTCTTGTGGGTCCGTAGGTGACTGTGGAGCCCTATTCATGATCTGCATCTTCTTCCGCAATGAGGGCATCCTATGTGTAGCTTACTTACTTTACTTAGGTGATCCCTCGTTGTCCGAGTAGGATAATCTTCCAGGATGGGTCCATAGGTGGCCGTGGAGCCCTATTCATGATCTGCATCTTCTTCCGCAGTGAGGGCATCCTATGTGAAGCTTACTTACTTTACTTAGGTGATCCCTCGTTGTCCGAGTAGGATAATCTTCCAGGATGGGTCCATAGGTGGCCGTGGAGCCCTATTCATGATCTGCATCTTCTTCCGCAGTGAGGGCATCCTATGTGAAGCTTACTTACTTTACTTAGGTGATCCCTCGTTGTCCGAGTAGGATAATCTTCCAGGATGGGTCCATAGGTGGCTGTGGAGCCCTATTCATGATCTGCATCTTCTTCTACAGTGAGGGCATCCTATGTGTAGCTTACTTACTTTACTTAGGTGATCCCTCGTTGTCCGAGTAGGATAATCTTCCAGGATGGGTTTATAGGTGGCTTTGGAGCCCTATTCTTGATCTGCATCTTCTTCCGCAGTGAGGGCATCCTATGTGTAGCTTACTTACTTTACTTAGGTGATCCCTCGTTGTCCGAGTAGGATAATCTGCCAGGATGGGTCCATAGGTGGCTGTGGAGCCCTATTGTTGACCTGCAACTTCTTCCGCAGTGAGGGCATTGGTTTCCAGGTGGAAGGCGGTTTCGGTTGGGGTTGGCTTGGTGCGCCTTCCTCTTGGCACGTTTCTCTCTTTTACCCTCCATTCGTGCCTCTTCAAATTCTGCAGCACTGCTGGTCACAGCTGACCTCCAGCTGCAGCACTCAAGGGCCAGGGCTTCCCAGATCTCAGTGTCTATGCAAGAGTTTTTAAGGTTGACTTTGAGCCCGTCTTTAAATCTCTTTTCCTGCCCACCAACATTCCATTTTCCGTTCTTGAGTTCGGAGTAGAGCAACTGCTTTGTGAGACGGTGGTCGGGCATCTAGACAACGTGGCCGGTCCAGCGGAGTTGATGGCGGAGGACCATCGCTTCAATGCTGGTGGTCTTTTCTTTTTCCAGCACGCTGATGTTAGTTCGCCTGTCTTCCCAAGAGATTTGCAGGATTTTCCAGAGGCAGCGCTGATGGAATCGTTCCAGGAGTTGCATGTGACGTCTGTAGACAGTCCACGTTTTGCAGGCATATAATAGGGTTGAGAGGACAATAGCTTTATAAACAAGCACCTTGGTATCCCTACGGATGTCCCGGTCCTAAACACTCTGCTTCATTCGGAAAAATGCTGCACTCACAGAGTTCAGGCGGTGTTGTATTTCGGTGTCGATGTTGACTTTGGTGGAGAGGTGGCTACCAAGGTAGTGGAAACGGTTAACATTTTCTAATGTTAAACCATCAAGCTGGCATTGGAGAAGGATTGGCTAGTGACTGCTGGAAGAGCACTTTGATTTTCTCGATGTTCAATGACAGGTCGAGCTTCTTGACTGCTTCTGCGAAGGTGTTTAGAGTGACTTGTAGTTCTTCTTCTGAATATGCACAGACAATGTTGTCATCAGCATACTGGAGTTCTATAACAGATGTTGTAACCTTGGTTTTGGCTTTCAGTCTGCTGTGTAGCATAGGATTATTGGCCTGTAACTGAGGCCAGCAACTGAGGAGCTGCTAGTCCAGTTTGGATGGCTTTACCTGCTGTACCTTTTCCCCATGGGAGAAATGAGGTAACCTTGGTTTTGGCTTTCAGTCTGCTGAGGTTAAACAGCTTGCCATCTCTCCGATAAATGATTTCCACTCCGGTGGGAAGCTTCCCATCCACAAGATGAAGTATCATAGCGATGAAGATGGAGAATAAAGTTGGGGCAATAACACGTCCCTGTTTGACACCTGATTCCATCTTAAGTGGGTCACTTTGGGAACTATTGCTGTCCAAGACTATTGCCATCATGTCATCATGGAGGAGCCGCAGGATGTTCACAAAATATATATATACTTCTGGAGTGCCTTCTGTGTATCACTACAAATCCTGGCTTACCAGGTATGGGGTTAATGAACCTGTCCTGCTTCCAGTGTTGCTCATATCGGTTTTCTTTTTTCATAGATGCAAAAGCCTGAACCCAGAGGCCTTGTTCATTTTGGGTACAAAACCCTTGATGGCTGGGTTGCCTTCATGTCTCTTGTTCCTGCTTGGAAGGGATGCCCTGTAATTTTTTACAACCAGGCCTTTAATTTACTGCAGGATGGACATAGTTTATATGAAAGAGAAGAAGAAGGGAGTTTTTCAGGGTGGAGTCGGGAGGTAGACGGCAACCAGCTTAGATTTTTAAGCAAAGCAACGCATTGCCAAGGCCTGATGCTGTCTGCCGAAATGCCAAAAACCCCTTAGACTGAGTGGGAAAAGCTCCCAAACCTATTATATTTGAGCCAACTAAACTCTTTGCCCTTGTCTGAATCCTTTTACTTTTGGCACTGTGGTGTCTCTACAGTAATTTGTGTGTTCAATGCCGGCAAACGTTTTGGAAAGCAGACAAGGCTCAGCAAGAACTGCACACATCCTTCGCAGGGTTGTCATGCATGCAGTATGTGTGTGTTTCTTCTGTGTGTGGGTAAGGGGAAGTGTGTGTGTTTGGTTTTTGTCATCTATATAAATAAAAATGTAATGTTCGTTTGTGATACCATCAGAACTCAAAAACCACTGGGGGAATTGACCCCAAATTGGGACACTAGACACTATCTCAAGCAAGCTATGTTCTCCACTCACAAAGCCCCCAAAAAACACTTTCCCTCCCTCCCCCTCAGAAAGACGTCCAACTTAAGCCTCAGGGAGGGAGGGGGGAGGGAAGGAGTGCATGTGCATGGCCAGGAGGCTCCCACTGAGGCACTCTGTTCAGGAGCTGGAGGAAAAGCCCTCATCCCCGCAGGCCTGCCTTAAAATATCTCTCCAGACCCGACTAATCTACCGCCGATGGGATGGATTCGGGAGAAAGGAAACTCTGCGGAAGCAAAAGCAATCAAGCTCAGAGCAGATCCATTGATAACCCAGATCCATTGATAACTCAGGCAGGAAGACCCCATTCAAGCCCTCCCAACAGATAGCCATCCAATTCCAACCCCATTCTTCCAGGCCGGAAGACACCATTCATTCTACAAATATAGCATCCCAAGCATATAAGATCAAATAGCATAATAATAATAATAATAATAATAATCCAAAATAATAAATATATCAACTCTAATAGGCTTTGATATGACACATAAAAATCTATCCCAAAGAACTACAAAAAATTGAACTGGCCCAACGTATCCATACAGCTATGTAATAATTGGCAATATCTATATAAATAAAAATGTAATGTTAGTTTGTGCTACCATCAGAACTCAAAAATCACCGGGGGAATTGACACTAAATTTGGACACAAGACACCTAACAACCCAATGTACGTCCTTCACTCAAAAAAGTTGATTTTGTCATTTGGGAGTTGTAGTTGCTGGGATTTATAGTTTGCCTACAATCAAAGAGCACTCTAAATCCCACCAACGATGGAATTGAACCAGACTTGGCACACAGTTCTCCCATGACCAACAGAAAATACTGGAAGGATTTGGTGGGCAGTGTCCTTTGGTTTTGGAGTTGTAGTTTACTTACATCCAGAGATCACTGTGGACTCAAACAATGATGGATCTGAACCAAACTACACGAATATTCAATATGTCCAAATGTGAACACTGCTGGAGTTTGGGGAAAATAGAATCTTGACATTTGGGAGTTGTAGTTGCTGCGATTTATAGTTCACCTACAATCACAGAGCATTCTGAACCCCACCAACGATAGAATTGGGCCAAACGTCCCACACAGAACCCCCACGTGGGCCATAGCAATGCTTGGCAGGGGACGGCTAGTCTATATAAATAAAAATGTAATGTTCGTTTGTGGGATTAACATAACTCAAAATGACAAAATGACACAAAATTTGGCCAGAAGACACCTAACGGACCAACAAGTGACCTTCACTCATAAAAACACTGAAAAACACAGTGCAAGGTACTTAAAAAACCCAAAAACACTAAATGATGATACAGTGCATGCGTGAAACAACTCCCCTGACACCACACCCTCTTGCTCTAGGGAAAGAGCTGGCCATACCAGCTTTGAGAGGAAGGAAAGCGGTAGAGAAGTTAGAAAGGAGAGAAAGATGAAAGGAAAGAAAAAGTGGGGAAGGAAGGAAAAAGGTAGGGAAAGAAGGAAGGAAAGAGAAATGGAAAGAAAAAAGAGGGAAGGAATGAAAGCGGGAAGGAAGGAAGGAGAGAAAGAATGAAGGAAAGAGGCATAAGAAAGGATAGAGAGGAGGAGGGAGGGAAAGAGGGAAAGAAGGAGAGAAGAAAAGAAAGAAAGGGGTAGAGAAGGAAGGAAGAAGAGAGTGAAGAAGGGACAGAAAAAGGGGGAGATAAGGAAGGAAAGATGTAGGGAAGGAAGGAACCAGACTAAGGCCACAGCAAAGCATGGCTGGGGACAGCTAGTATTAAATAGAAATAAATTAAAATGAGTTCATATGGATATTTTACATCTTAAAACATGCCTCCTGAAAGATTCTCTAACTACTGGAGTTGTGGTCTAAAAATAATATTTCCCACTCGTAGAAATTTTGCCCAGCGTCTTTATAGGTAGAAGAAAATATTCTAATGTCGTAAATAAATAAATACTTCACCATTTTTCAGCATTGATGTTGAAATGAGACTCTGATGCAGAAAGCTGCCACATATTATTAAGCCAAAAGCCTAACTCCAGGCAAGCCTGGTCTTTCCCCAAAGCTCGAACCCCTGTATAACTTTAGCTCTCCTTCTTCTTCTTCCCTTCTGTGGGCCGAAAATATCGTATGACTCCTCTCTGCCACCTCACATTGTTAGTATGGCATGACTCCTGCCATATTCGTTTTTAATCAGATCTATGCAGACAGGCGCATGGAAGACAACTTGGCTCATTAGCTTGTCTTCTTGCCCCAGTTTGGCTGGAAAAAAATATTGGCTTTATATGGATAGGGCACATCAGTGCAACGTGAAAAATAAATAGGGGAAGAATATATGCTGAAGATGCCAGAGGGAAGTCGGGAAAAGTGAGTAGAGAGCTTGGAAATAAGATGAGAAAGGGGCCTCTTTTCTGTAGAATTCAGTACATGCGTCCACTACTACTTACTTACTTTATTTACTTACAGTATTTATATTCCGCCCTTCTCACCCCACAGGGGACTCAGGGCGGATTATAATGTACATATACATGGCAAACATTCAATGCCATAGACACACAACATATATAGACAGACACACAGAGGCTATTTAACATTCCAGTTTCATGCGGGTATTCTGGCCACCAGGGGAGCTGTCGCTTCACCGTCCATTTGTGACACTGATGTAGTTCTTCCTCATTCTTTTGCTTGCTTGCTGGAAATTTTATGCTGCCGTAAATTAGTTAAATTAGAATGGGGGACGTCTGGCTCGAGAGCAGTACATGTGAAAAAGATCTTGGAGTCCTCGTGGACTGAAAGTTAAACATGAGCCAACAATGTCATGTGGCGGCAAAAAAAGCCAATGGGATTTTGGCCTGCATCAATAGGAGCATAGTGTCTAGATCTAGGGAAGTCATGCTATCCCTCTATTCTGCCTTGGTTAGACCACACCTGGAATATTGTGTCCAATTCTGGGAAAAACAATTGAAGGGAGATACTGACAAACTGGAATGTGTCCAGAGGAGGGCGACTAAAATGATCAAGGGTCTGGAGAACAAGCCCTTTGAAGAACGGCTTGAAGAGCTGGACATGTTTAGCCTGAAGAAGAGAAGGCTGAGAGGAGACATGATAGCCATGTATAAATATGTGAGAGGAAGCCACAGGGAGGAGGGAGCAAGCTTGTTTTCTGCTTCCTTGGAGACTAGGACACAAAACAATGGCTTCAAACTACAAGAAAGGAGATTCCATCTGAACATGAGGAAGAACTTCCTGACTGTGAGAGCTGTTCAGCAGTGGAACTCTCTGCCCCGGAGTGTGGTGGAGGCTACTTCTTTGGAGGCTGGATGGCCATCTGTCAGGGGTGCTTTGAATGCAATATTCCTGCTTCTTGGCAGGGGGTTGGACTGGATGGCCCATGAGGTCTCTTCCAACTCTATGATTCTATGATTTCCCGCATAAGCGGTACCTAAATTTCCTACTTGACAGATGCAACTGTCTTTCGGGCTGCAAAGGTCGTCAGCAAGCTAGACAAATGGTCGGGAGCTTACTGCGACCCGAGCTGGCTTCGAACTCATGACCTTTCGGTCAGTAGTGATTTTATTGCAGCACACTCCCAACCAAGCTGAGCCACAGCCCGGTCCATTTTGTACACTCATATTTAAAATTAGATTGGGCATGAAACACAGTTTAGATTACATAAATATAATAGGAGGAGCCCCCGGTGGCGCAGTGGGTTAAACCCCTGTGCCGGCTGGACTGAAGACCGACAGGTCGCAGGTTCAAATCCAGGGAGAGGTGGATGAGCTCCCTCTATCAGCTCCAGCTCCTCGTGTGGGGACATGCGAGAAGCCTCCCACAAGGATGATAAAAACATCAAAATCATCCAGGCGTCCCCTGGGCAACATCCTTGCAGACGGCCAATTCTCTCACACCAGGAGCGACTTGCAATCACTCCTGACATGACTATATATATAATAGGAATACAATACTCCAAAATTGTCCATAGGGGTATAAGTGTGTGTTTGTGTGTTGCATATGGACAGACTACACAACTGCTGCAATTTTTGCAAAGGTACTAAGTATTGGCAATTGGCACAGAATCCTATTTTTTCTTTGCTGTGATTTCCATATTTGATTTAGCTAGAATCATTTGTGTGGACAGCTTTCTCCTCTCTGTTTTTCTTTCTCTCTTCTCCCTCCTGTCTGCCAGGTGACAACTTTATATAGGTGACTCCTGGACGGATTTGACACAAATACTGTCAGACAAACCTGCCTTGGACAGCGGGGGAGCTGTCTGTTTTTAAGAAGCCCTGAAACCGTATCAGTCCTTGACAAACCGAGAACGTCCGTTTTGTGTAGCGTTTTCTCTTTCCCTTCCCCACTTGCAGGGCTAACAGACTGGATATCCTCTGAATGTCAGGGCTTTGATTAATAATAATAATAATAATCTCAGTGGAAACATATTAAAGATATTACAGAAATGCTTTCATCATGTGTATGTGTGTTTAGAAAATCCCTTCCAACTTCAGTTGGAAAGGAAATGTTTCCACTGTCTGCCAAGAATTATTCCTTGTTTTGGGGAGGATGTTACATGACCCATATTGACCCCCATGTTGGCTCTGTACAGAGGTTTAGGTTTACCTGACTGACACATGTGTGCACACACCCACACGCCCCAGTTGTCTCTGTCCCCTTCTTGTCTGGACTCTGACTTCGTCTTATCCATATCAGTGTCTAATCCCTGCTTTGAGACTCATTAATCTGTTTGACTCAGCCGGACTTGTGTTACCAAAGTGGTGGTGTATCATTTTGGGATTGGGGGTGGGGGGTGGGAGAAAGAACCGAAAAGCCCATGAGAGTTGCAGGCACAGCCTTAAAGTCGAATAATGGGGGAAGGGGTGGCAGGGGGTCAGGACCCCAGTGCATGACGAACCCTGGCCATCTGTTCCTTTCAGTCCACAATACAGATGGTATTAGCTCTTCTGTGAAACAGGTAACCACACTAGGGAATAGAACCATTTGGGTTTCCTCTTCCCAAAGGGGTGATGGCAGGGTAGGAAGGGGGGTGTCTTTGCAGTAGGCCAGCTGCCTCTGCGGCCACTCAAGATAATACAGAAAGGACACCATTATTTCCCTTCTCCCCCACCACTTACATTTTAAGTCTTTATTATTTTACTAGCCGTCCCCTGCCACGCATTGCTGTGGCCCACATGGGGTTTCTATATGGGAGGTTTGGCCCAATTCTATCGTTGGTTGGGTTCAGAATGCTCTGTGATTGTAGATGAACTATAAATCCCAGCAACTACAACTCCCAAATGTCAAGATTCTATTTTCCCCAAACTCCACCAGTGTTCACATTTCGGCATATTGAGTCTTCGTGTAGAGTTTGGTCCAGATCCCTCATTTTTTGAGTCCACAGTGATCTCTGGATGTAGGTGACACTGCCCACCAAACCCTTTCAGTATTTTCTGTTGGTCATGGGAGAACTGTGTGCCAAGTTTGGTTCAATTCCATCGTTGGTGGGGTTCAGAATGTTGTATGATTGTAGGTGAACTATAAATCCCAGCAACTACAACTCCCAAATTACAAAATCAGTTTTTTTGAGTGAAGGACATACATTGGGTTGTTAGGTGTCTAGTGTCCAAATTTGGTGTCAAATCATTCAGTGGTTTTTGAGTTCTGTTAATTCCCCAAACGAACATTACATTTTTATTTATATAGACTAGCTGCACCTTCCACACGTTGCTGTGGCCAACATTCCCTTCCTCATTCCTCCTTAATTTCTCTTCTTCCTTCCCTCCCTCCCTCCCTCCCTCCCTCCCTCCCTCCCTCCCTCTTTCCTTCCTTCCCTTTTTTCTTTCATTCTCTCCTTCCTTCCTTCTATTCCTCTTACCTTCCTTTGCCACCCCTTTTTCTTTCCCTTCATCTTTCTCCCCCCCCCTTTCTTCCTTCTCTCCCTATTCTTGCACTGCAACTCCCAACAGTCCTCCTGATAAATCTATCTATTTACCTACCTACCTATCTATCTCTATCTAATCTATGTATCTGGAGGATCTCTGGGAGTTGCAGTCCTGGAATAGGAAATTGGAAATATGCAGGGATTGGGATGCTCTCAAAGAATCCAAGGAGAAGCAAGCTTGCAGCTTGGAAGCAGTGCATTTGGCTCATCCTCCTCTCCTAAAGGGTCTGGTCTAGGGGATACTAGGAGCTGTAGTCCAGAAGAGAGTGTGGATATGCTATTGTGTGTTTGTTTGCCAAGGGGAGTTGTTTTTGCGCATGCTCTGTAGCGTCTTTTTGCTTTTCTGGCCTATTAAGTCCCTTCTGATCTGTTTTTCAATGTTTTTATGAGTGATGGTCACTCGTTGGCCTGATAGGTGTATTGTGTCCAAATTTGGTGTCAATTCGTCCAGTGGTTTTTGAGTTATGTTAATCCCACAAATGAACATTACATTTTTATTTATATAGACTAGTTGTCCCCTGCCACGCATTACTTTGGCCCAGTCTGGTGATCTGGAAAATAAAGTAATGAGAAAGTGTTTGTATCTAATATATGTCATTTTTTATGCTTGTGGGTAAACAGTATGTCTTGTTGTTTCTTTGTCAGTGTTGATGTGGAGAGTGTGTACTTTGCCTACTCTGGAACATGCAAGATATCATTGTCCTTCTTTAGGGGTCCCTTTCAAATCTATGGTACTATATCTCTATGTGTGTGAATTATATCTATCTATCTATCTATCTATCTATCTATCTATATCTATGGCTGGATGGCGCATTGTCAGAAGGATTCTGATTACATTTTCTTGCCCTGGTGAAGGAAATTGGACTGGATGGCCTTGAGTATTTTCTGTTGGTCATGAGGTTTCTGTGTGGGAAATTTGCCCCAATTCTGTCATTGGTGGGATTCAGAATGCTCTTTGATTGTAGGTGAACTATAAATCCCAGTAACTACAAATTCCAAATGTCAAGGACTATTTCCCCCAAACTCCATCTGTGTTCATATTTGTGCATATGGAATATTCATGCCAAGTCTGGTCCAGATCCATCATTGTTTGAGTCCACAGTGCTCTCTGGATGTAGGTGAACTACAACTCCCAAACTCAAGATCAATGTCCACCAAACCCTTCCAGTATTTTCCGTTGGTCATGGGAGTGCTGTGTGCCACGTTTGGTTCAATGCCATAATTGGTGGAGTTCAGAATGCTCTTTGATTGTAGGTGAACTATAAATCCCAGCAACTACAACTCCCAAATGACAAAATAAAAAAAATTGAGTGAAGGACATACATTGCGTTGTTAGGTGTATGCTGTCCAAATTTGGTGTCAATTTTCCTAGCGGTTTTTGAGTTCTGTTAATATCACAAACGAACATTACATTTTTATTTATATAGATCATCCCAGCAGTGGATCTGTCACTTTATGTAGTAACATCAGGTCCTTTGCCCAAAAGAAATTACACACTCTATTTTTTTTACAACCTTTTTATCCTGGAGGAACTCTTAAAACCATTTCCAGGTTTTCGGGAATCCATTAATAAACATTACTGGTATTGTATCTGCAGCTCAATTTTTTAATTAATTTTTTTCAGTCGCAGTTTTTCATAGAAGCCCTAGTATGGAATACAAAGGGTTTGAGGGAACCCTTGTTGAGAAAACTGTATTAGATTGTATTGTCGAAGGCTTTCATGGTCGGAATCACTGGGTTGTTGTAGGTTTTTCCGGGCTATATGGCCATGTTCTAGAGGCATTTTCTCCTGACGTTTCACCTGCATCTATGGCAAGCATCCTCACTACCGCTGAGGATGCTTGCCATAGATGCAGGCGAAACGTCAGGAGAAAATGCCTGTAGACTATGGCCATATAGCCCGAAGAAACCTACAACAACCCACTGTATTCGATTTTTTAAAATAGGTAGAGAGAAGTGAGGTAGGAGAACAGAGAAGAGATCAAATCCTATGTAGTAATATGAAGAACCTGGAAACATTCTTTTTTTAGAAAAACCAAATCTCCAAATCCTTAGGCATGCTGACTAGGAGGATTTTGGGAGGTTGTAGTTCCCAAAAGCAGCTTTTGCAGACTCAGATTATATGTATGTGAGCTGTATTTAAATTTCTAGTAAGATAGATGTTGAAGGGAGCATGCCTCCAAATCCCACTTTTGTTCCTGGAAGCCAGATGTGTGGAGCCAACTGTGGCCGTTCAAGAGAAAGGACTCACCTTCGTGGTTTTGAGAATTCAAGAGCCTTGGGCTGAGCGATTCTTAGGTATGCCCTGCCTCTCCCTGAAAGTAGAGGGAGCAGCCTGGAGGCTCACTCTGGAGTCCAGGTGTGGCAGTCCCCGGAAGCACAGCCCAGCAGCAGCAGGCGTGTCCGCGCTGGCATGGATATGCCCTCCAGGTGAAGTCACCAACAGGGTTAAGGTGGAACCTGGAATTGTAGTATTTGAGAGAGCAGGCTCCTTTGGTGATATCTGTAAATCCCATTTTCTCTGCCACTGAGCCTGGTTCTTGCACATACTTCCACGTATCTTTGCACAAATTACACCCCATGATATACTTACTTACTTAGGATCCTTTGTTGTCCGAGTAGGATTGTCTTCCAAGATCGGTGGGTCCGTAGGTGACTCTAGGGTCCTATTCTTGATCTGCATCTTCTCCCGCAGTGAGGGCATTGGTTTCCAGGTGGAAAGCAGTCTCGGTCAGGTTTGGCTTGATGTGCCTTCCTCTTGGCACATTTCTATCTTTCGCTCTCTATTCATTCCTCTTCAAATTCTACAGCACTGCTGGTCATAGCTGACCTCCAGCTGAAGCGCTCAAGGGCCAGGGCTTCCCAGTTCTCAGTGTCTATGCCAGAGTTTTTAAGGTTGGCTTTGAGCCCATCTTTAAATCTCTTTTCCTGCCCACCAAAATTTCATTTTCCGTTCTTGAGTTCGGAGTAGAGCAAGTGCTTTGGGAGACGGTGGTCGGGCATCCGGACAACGTGGCCAGTCCAGCGGAGTTGATGGCGGAGGACCATCGCTTCAATGCTGGTGGTCTTTGCTTCTTCCAGCACACTGACATTTGTCCGCTTGTCTTTCCAAGAAATGTGCAGGATTTTTCAGAGGCAACACTGATGGAATTGTTCTAGGAGTTGCATGTGATGTCTGTAGACTGTCCATGTCTCACAGGCGTATAGCAGGGTTGGGAGGACAATAGCCTTACAAGAAGCATACGCCAAGCTCGGCCTGTCATTGAACATCAAGAAAACCAAAGAGCTGTTCCAGCAGTCACCGGCCAATCCCTCTCCAATGCCAGAGATACAGCTTAATGGTGTAACATTAGAAAATGTTGACCATTTCCGCTACCTTGGCAGCCACCTCTCCACAAAAGTCCACATCGACAACGAAATACAAGACCGCCTGAGCTCTGCGAGTGCAGCATTTTTCCGAATGAAGCAGAGAGTGTTTGAGGACCGGGACATCCATAGTGATACCAAGGTGCTTGTTTATAAAGATATTGTCCTCCCAACCCTGCTATACGCCTGCGAGACATTGACTATCTACAGACGTCACATGCAATTCCTGGAAGGATTCCATCGGCGCTGCCTCTGGAAAATCCTGCAATTCTCTTGGGAAGACAAGTGGACAAATGTCAGTGTGCTGGAAGAAGCAAAGACCACCAGCATTGAAATGATGGTCCTCCACCATCAACTCCGCTGGACCGGCCACGTTGTCCGGATGCCCAACCACCATCTCCCAAAGCAGTTGCTCTATTCCAAACTCAAGAACGGAAAACAGAATGTTGGTGGGCAGGAAAAGAGATTGAAAGATGGGCTCAAAGCTAACCTTAAAATCTCTGGCATAGACACTGAGAACTGGGAAGCCCTGGCCCTTGAGTGCTGCAGCTGGAGGTCAGCTGTGACCAGCAGTGCTGCAGAATTTGAAGAGGCATGAATGGAGGGCGAAAGAGAGAAACGTGCCAAGAGGATGGTGCGTCAAGCCAACCCGACTGAGACCGCCTTCCACCTGGAAACCAATGCCCTCACTGTGGGAGAAGATCAAGAATAGCGCTCCACAATCACCTACGGACCCACCAGAATACTTGAAGACTATCCTACTCTGCCAACAAGGGATCGCCTAAGTAAATAAGTAAAGTAATATACAATGATACAATAAAATGGTTTCTCTTGTATAAATTGGCAAAATCAAGGCTTGCTTTTAGTCTTTCTCTCTCACTAAATATACTGTTATATATTTTCATGCTGTGAGTGGTTTAATCCATAGATATGGGAGACTCACTGTACAACAACTTCAAGTTTTCTCACATTGACTCTAGAGAAATCAGCCGTGGTACCCATTGTGGAGGAGTTTTTTTGTGTGCTGCAACTAAATTTAGATATATTATTTGCTGCAAGCTCTCTTTGAATCTCCAGGAAAGACGCGACTGGGGAAGGGACAATGAAGAGAGTCTTGATTTGGGAAATCTTGTCTTCTTCAGACTTACAGTTGAGATCTGTTAGTTGATGTAGGCCCCAAAAATGTTTGGGTGAGTCCTTCCGTTTATGGTTGTGTAATCCTGTATATTTCACTTTTATTATGTAAAACAAAACATTGTTTTGTCTTCATAATAACACTCTGAGCAGGTCACTGTTCTTTAGGAAAAAATTAAAATAGCTGGGGACGGGGGAGTGCTTTAGATAGTGGACCATGAAGGGGTGACAGACCTCCTGTATTGAAACATGTGTTTGGAGCTTGTGAGGTGCAGACACGGTCCCTGCACTGCAGAGAGTGAGGCATTAGCTTCAGGCGACACATGCTGACATGCATTTGCAGCATCCCCCCAACTGTTCTTGTGTGAACTCTCCTTCTGTTTTCTTTTGTTTGGTGGTAGAATGGTGTAATATCATACAACCTGTCCTTTTGGTTGTATGCCTTCAAGCCATTTTGTTGTATGCTTTCAAGTCATTATGCCAATCCCAAAATGACCCTATTGTGGGGTTTTCTTGGAAAGGTCTGTTCGGAGGGAGTTGCTATTGTCTTCCACTGAGGCTGAAATAGTGTGACTTGCCCAAGATCACCTAGTGGGTTGGAGCCCCTGGTAGCGCAATGGGTTAACCCAGTGATTTTCAACCTGGGGTCCCCAGATGTTGTTGGCCTTCAACTCCCAGAAATCCTATCAGCTGCTACACTGGCTGGGATTTCTGGGAATTGTAGGCCAAAAACGTCTGGGGACCCTAGGTTGAGAACCACTGGGTTAAACCTTTGTACCAGCAGGACTGCTGGCTAAAAGGACAATGGTTCAAATCTGGGGAGTGGGGTGAGCTCCTGTCTGTCAGCTCCAGCTTCCCATCTGGGGACATGAGAAAAGCCTCACAGGATGGTAACACATTTGGGCATCCCCTGGGCAGGCCTGTAGCCAGGATTTTGATTCGGGGGGGGGGGGGGGGCTGAGTCTGAGTGAAAGAGGGTCTACCCTAGCAAACCTTTTGTATCGTTACCCCAATACCCCCATGCATATGGAATATATTGAGCATGGTGATCAGATCATGATATGAATAAACATAACAGTTGAAATAATTTACCAGTAAGGACTTCTCGAAGACGACCATGAGAATTTCGGGGGGGGGGGGGAAGCTGAAGCCCCTAAATCCCCCCCCCCCCCCCCCTGGCTACATGCCTGCCCCTGGGTAATGTCCTTGCAGATGGCCAATTCTCTCACATCAGACACGACTCACAGTTTCCTATTGCATCAATAGGAGCATAGTGTCTTGATCAGGGGTCCTCAAACTAAGGCCCGAGGGCCAAATACGGCCCTCCAGGGTCATGTACCTGACCCTCGCTCAGGGTCAACCTAAGTCTGAAATGGCTTGAAAGCACCCAACAACAACAACAATCCTATCTCATCAACCAAAACACGTCCACACTTCCCATTGAAATACTAATATGTTTATATTTGTTTAAATTGTTCTTCATTTTAATTATTGTATTGTTTTTAAGGTTTTTTTGCACTACAAATAAGATATGTGCAGTGTACATAGGAATTCATTCTTTTTTTTCCAAATTATAATCCGGCCCTCCAACAGTTTGAGGGACTGTGACCTGGCCCTCTGTTTTAGAAGTTTGAGGACCCTTGATCTAGATCTAGGGAAGTAATGCTACCCCTCCATTCTGCCTTGGTTAGATCACACCTGGAATATTGTGTCCAATTCTGGGCACCACAATTGAAGAGAGATGTTGACAAGCTGGAATGTGTCCAGAGGAGGGCAACAAAAATGATCAAGGGTCTGGAGAACAAGCCCTATGAGGAGCGGCTTAAAGAGCTGGGCATGTTTAGCCTGGAGAAGAGAAGGCTGAGAGGAGATATGATAGCCATGTATAAATATATGAGAGGAGGTCATAGGGAGGAGGGAGCAGGCTTGTTTTCTGCTTCCCTGGAGACTAGGACACGGAACAATGGCTTCAAACTACAAGAAAGGAGATTCCATCTGAACACGAGGAAGAACTTCCTGACTGTGAGAGCCGTTCAGCAATGGAACTCTCTGCCCTGGAATGTGGTGGAGGCTCCTTATTTGGAGGCTTTTAAACAGAGGCTGGATGGCCATCTGTCAGGGGTGCTTTGAATGCAATATTCCTGCTTCTTGGTAGGGGCTGGACTGGATGGCCATGAGGTCTCTTCCTACTCTTTGATTCTATGATTCTAAGTCGCTCCTGATACGAAAAAACCCTGTGGGTTTCCATGGCTGAGTGAGGATTTGTGCCCTTACCTCCACATCCAGTCAATACACTATATCACACTGACTTTCTAAACTATTTTACGCTCCCCTAAAATGGTTTCTACTACATCAGGATGCAATGGAAAAGGCGTCCCATGGCTAGTAAGTAGTAAAGGATATTTCAGCTGTCAATCTAGTAAGTTTGTGCCAGTAGATTGGGGAATGTGGGATGCCAGTCTTGTTGTTTTCTGTGGCAGCAATGTCTTTGGAGGCTGGTGTTGGATGTAAATCCTATTTAAAGCAAAAAAGAAATGTGTGCTAGGTTACCTTTCCCCCCTGCTTATTCTGAGAGAGGGAATAGGAGGGAGTGGGAGAAGCAATAATAGATGGGAGAAACTGAGAAGAAAATACTGCACGTAGGCGTAGGTTTCAATACCTGTCGGTTGCTTCTAATGCCTAAATCCTTTAAAAATACCAGATCCTGTTTAATCTTGAAAGTGAAGCAGAGTCGGCCCAAGTTAGCACTTGGACAGGAGACAGCCAACAAATTACAGATGCTGTGTGGACTATATTTCAGAGGAGAGACCTGACACGACCACTTCTGAGTATTCCTTGACTAAGAATAGGCAATGAAATTAATGGAGTTGCCATGGGTCAGTGAGTGACTTGAAGGCACATGCAAGCACGATTTCTTGTCTACTTCAAATTGAATTCCCCCACTGCTTATTTATTTATTTATTGACCATGTTTATATACCGCTCTTCTCAGCCCGGAGGCGATTCAGGGTGGTTTACAAATGGCAAAATTCAATGCCCCCTGATAACATAAAATATAATTAAAACATTAACATATACCATCAGTCATATAAAACAACAAAGGCAATAAAAACAAGTAAACACAAGTCCTCAGCGTCTCATTACTAAAATCATTTTCCAGTCGCATTGTCTAATCCAGAGTTCCTCAAACTTTTTAAACAGGGCCAGGTCACAGTCCATCAAACTGTTGAAGGGCCGGATTATAATTTGGGAAAAAAATGAATGAATTCCTATGCACAGTGCACATACCTTATTTGTAGTGCAAAAAACACTTAAAACAATACAATAATTAAAATGAAGAACCATTTTAACAAATATAAACTTATTAGTATTTCAATGGGAAGTATGGGCCTGCTTTTGGCTGATGAGATAGGATTTTTGTTGCTTTTAATGGCACTTTTATGAATGCCTGACACCGAACTGTACCAATCTGTAACAGGATTGTTGTTGTTGTTGTTGTTGTGTGCTTTCAAGTCAATCCAGACTTAGGTTGACCCTGAGCGAGGGCTGGATAAATGATTGTGGAGAGCCGTATCTGGCCCTCGGGCCTTATGGATCTAAAATAGCCTGTTACACTGCATCTGCGAATGCTTGCTCAAAAATCCAGGTTTTGACTCTCTTTCGAAATGTTAGGAGGGAGGGGGCCGATCTAATGTCCCTAAGGAGGGCATTCCATAGCCGAGGGGCCACTGCTGAGAAGGCCCTGTCTCTCGTCCCCACCAGTCACATCTGCGAAGGAGGCGGGACCAAGAGCAGGGCCTCTCCAGACAATCTTAAAGACCTAGATGGTTCGACTACATGATGGGACTGGACATTGTTTTAATGAGTATCGACTGAAGTATGTTTTATTATAGTGTTGATTTTATTGTTGTTGACGTTTTATATTGCTGTGAGTCGCCTTCGGGCTTGAGATACAGCGGTATATAAGCAAAGTAAATAAATAAATAAATAAATAAATAAATAATATTGTATATTGTATCTGTGTTTTTGGTGGCATTGAATTTTTGCCTTGTAAACCGCCTCGAGTCGCCGGAAGGCTGAGAGGGGCGGTAAACAAATATACTACATAAATGAATAAAATAAATAAATAGGGAGAGATGCATTCGGACAGGTAAGCTGAGCCGGAACGGTTCATGAGTCCTCCAACTTCCTGTTGAGAAACTGAGTATTGTTCCATTCTACAACTGTTCCTTGTAACATCAAGGTCCAAAGATGGGCCAAACATGATCCACAGACTTCAGGCAGTCCCCTGGCACTTTCACCTTTTCCACTAGATCCCCAATTCTTGTTGGGGTGGGAGGGTGGGAAGGCTTCTATATACGCACATCAATTTATCATATACCGGAAGGTGTTGGGCGGTTTTGGAATTTGGTGCCATTGGTTGGCTGATAACACTCAGCTCTCTGTTTCCCTAACACAGGGGTCCTCAAACTTTTTAAACAGAGGGCCAGGTCACAGTCCCTCAAACTATTGGAGGGCCGGATTATAATTTGAAAAAAAAATGAATTAATTCCTATGCACACTGCACATATATTATTTGTAGTGGAAAAAACACTCAGAACAATACAATAAATAAAATGAAGAACAATTTAAACAAATATAAACTTATTAGTATTTCAATGGGAAATGTGGACCTGGTTTTGGCTGATGAGATAGGATTGTTGTTGTTGTTGTGTGCTTTCAAGTCATTTCAGACTTGGGTTGACCCTGAGCGAGGGCCAGGTATATGACCTTGAAGGGCCGTATTTGGCCCCCGGGCCTTAGTTTGAGGACTCCTGCCCTAACATCTGAGAGACTCTTCCTGGAAGAGCAGGCTATATTGTTTTGGGCCTTGAGTCCTGTATGCTTAGAATCGCCATGTTCTTCAAAGATCCAAACAGTGGTTTCAGACTCATTTCTGCCGCCTGCCCTTTTACCCCCACCACTCACCTTTTCCACTGGGCGTCTCCTCCACCTTAAAGAGGCAGGTAAGTTCCTGTTAGGGCAGTGCTGTTTGAAAGTGTTTGGCCTGACAGTTGCTAGGAACCAAGCCCGCGGGAGGAATTTTGAGTTCTTCCTCAAGATCTCTGGAGGAGTGAGAGAGACTCAGGAACCTGGAAGGCAAGGGCACCGCTTGCCCAGTGGTGAGTGGCATGTGGGTTTCTGGAGCCCTTACTTTTTTTTGTTCAAGGAGGAATAATACTAGTGAGAGAAAGCAGTGCCTAAAGGCAGAGTTTGGTCATATCAAGAGGTGGGTTTTGCCCACTGATAAGAACAATGGAGTAGGTCCCAGAAAAAAAAAATACTACTGGGAAAATTAATTGGGGAGCGCTGCAGAAATCCCCTTTTAATAGTCATAGCTGTTTGAAGAGCCCCAGGTCATTTCAGTTGGAGCTGTGCAAGAAAATTTTAATTATTACATCTGGCCTGGCCATAGGTTTTTAAATCTCTCTGTGTATTGTCTATATGTGAGTTATATTAATTGTATTGTTTATTTGCTTATTACTTGTTTTTATTGATGTGTTCTTGGGCTTGGCCTCATGTAAGCCGCTCCGAGTCCCCTTGGGGAGATGGTGGCCGGGTATAAAGAAATAATAATAATTATTATTAGGTTCTTGTGGGTTTTTTCGGGCTATAGGGCCATGTTCTAGAGGCATTTTCTCCTGACGTTTCGCCTGCATCTATGGCAAGCATCCTCAGAGGATGCAGGCGAAATGTCAGGAGAAAATGCCTCTAGAACATGGCCCTATAGCCCGAAAAAACCCACAAGAACCTAGTGATTCCAGCCATGAAAGCCTTCGACAATTATTATTATTATTATTATTATTATTATTATTATTATTATTATAAAACATCCAGGTGGATTGCTCTCTCAAGAAGCTGTAGCCATTTTTGTTTGTTTTCTGCATCAGGCGCCAAAACAATCTTGGGCCAGATCTGTTAGTTTGGTCTCTTTGCTGTGCGTGCCTATAGACGAGGGAGAGAATTATAGAACTGAAAGCGAGGAAAAGGGCCGTCTCATACATTTTAATCTCCACTCTTGCCTCTTAAACTGAGTTGTTTCCATTGCAACTTAAACTAATCTTGCAATGGAAATCTCCTAGAATATGTAAGAAAGAGAACAGATTGTATCTTTATTTTTGACTTGCTTCTGTTACTTGGAATTTAAAGTTCATAACCTTGCTAGCACACAAAGAATTAACTTCAAAAGAGATCCCGGTTCCTAAATGGTTAGAATAGTGTGCAATCCCCCTGCTGGTCAATGCTTGTTACTTTATTTTTTTCCCAAAGGAGAGCTCTAGTTTTGGGTTGTTGTAGGTTTTTTTGGGCTATATGGCCATGTTCTAGAGGCATTCTCTCCTGATGTTTCGCCTGCATCTATGGCAAGCATCCTCAGAGGTAGTGAGCTCTAGTTTTGTTCAGTCATTTCCGACTCTTTGTGACCTCATGGACCAGCCCACGCCAGAGCTCCCTGTTGGCCGTTACCACCCCCAGCTCCTTCAAGGTCAATCCAGTCACTTCAAGGATCCCATCCATCCATCTTGCCCTTGGTCGGCCCCTCTTCCTTTTTCCTTCCATTTTCCCCAGCATGATACTCATCTCTAAGCTTTCCTGTCTCTTCATTATGTGGCCAAAATACTTCATCTTTGCCTCTACTATCCTTCCCTCCAATGAGCAGTCGGGCTTTATTTCCTGAAGTATGGACTGATTGGATCTTCTCGCAGTCCAAGGCACTCTCAGAATAGTTTAGATAAAGTTTATTAATAATTAGCCATCCCCTGCCTCGTGTTGCTGTAGCCCAGTCTGGTGATCTGGAAAATAAAGTAATTAGAAAGTGTTGATTTCTAATATATGTAATTTCTTTATGCTTGTGGGTAAACAGTATTTCTTGCTGTTTCTTTGTCACTGTTAATGTGGAGATTGTCTGGTTTGCGTCCTCTGGAACATGCAACATATCATTGTCCTTCTTTAGGGGTCCTGTTCAAATCTGTGATACTATATCTATGTTTGTGTGAATCATATCTATCTATCTATATCTATGGCTGGATGGCTCTTTGTCAGGAGGGCTTTTATTGTCCTGGTGAAGGGAGTTGGACTGGATGGCCTTAAGTATGGGGGTTCTGTGTGGGGTTCAGCATGCTCTTTGATTGTAGGTGAACTATAAATCCCAGTAAGGTTAATTTCCCCCAAACTCCATCTGTGTTCATATTTGGGCATATGGAATATTCCTTGCAGGTTTGGCCTAGATCCATCATTGTTTGAGTCCACAGTGCTCTCTTAATGTAGGTGAACTACAACTCCCAAACTCAAGGTGAATGCCCACCAAACCATTCTAATGTTTTCTGTTGGTCATGGAAGTCTTGTGTGCCACGTTTGATACAAATGCTCTTTGATTGTAATTAATGATAAATCCCAGCAACTACAACTTCCAAAATGACAAAATCATTTTTTTGAGTGATGGTCACTCCTTGGGTTAGTAGATGTCTTGTGGCCAAATTTGGCAGCAATTTGTCCAGTGGTTTTTGAGTGAAGTTAATCCCACAAACGAACATTGCATTTTTATTTATATAGACTAGCCGTCCCCTGCCACACATTGCTGTGGCCTACATGGGGGTTCTGTGTGGGAAGTTTGGCCCAATTCTATTGTTGGTGGGGTTCAGAATGCTCTGTGGTTGTAGGTGAACTATAAATCCCAGCAACTACAACTCCCAAATGTCAAGATTATATTTTCCCCAAATTCCACCAGTGTTCACATCTGGGCATATTGAGTATTCATGTAGAATTTGGTCCAGATCCATCATTGTTTGAGTCCACAGTGATCTACAACTCCAAAACCAAAGGACACTGCCCATCAAACCTTTCCAGTATTTTCTGTTGGTCATGGGAGAACTGTGTACCAAGTTGGGTTAAATTCCATCATTGGTGGAGTTCAGAATGTTCTTTGATTGTAGGTGAACTATAAATCCCAGCAACTACAACTCCCAAATGACAAAATCAATTTTTTTTAGTGAAGGACATACATTGGGTTGTTAGGTGCCTTGTGTCCAAATTTGGCAGCAATTCGTCCAGTGGTTTTGGAGTTCTGTTAATCCCACCAACGAACATTACATTTTTATTTATATAGATTGGATTCCCATTAAAATCAGAGGAAACAGTGACCAATTCAAATTTGGTAAGCACAGCTTTTCCCAGTCTCGTTGTATGTTGTCAATGCTTTCACTGGTTACCACTTTATTTTGGGTCACAACTGAAAGTGCTGATTTTGACGTTTAAGGTTCTTTGGAAGCTGGGTTTGCCTGATGTCACATCATTCTGTGCCTACCCTTTGTTTTCTTTGGGCTATACTCTAAATATCATAATTTTCAAAGGTGAAATGAGAGGTGGGTTGTCATAGCAGACACTGCCTTTCTTCTTTTGCCACATAAAATGTTGGATACCCTCCTAACAGGCAGATATATTATTAAAATTTAAGTGTCAATGAAACCATTGAAACCAAGACTTAATGGGGCAGGGCAGGTAAGACTGTTCAAATCATGTCTTTTCATTTAATACATTTACATTTTTCATTACATTTTAAAAAAATTATATAATATTGCTGCTTTTTATTAATATAGATTTTCATTAATTGTGCTGTGAGTGAACTTCCTGCTTAATTGTGCTGTGAGCGAATGAACTTTCTGCTTTGCCAGAAAGGTATAAATGAGGATATAAAGCATTTAAATGTGGCCTGGACCAAATCTGAATCTCACATTGGACCACATACTTGTGAGCCTTACGTTTAGACCCTGAAGGCTGCAATGTGGGAATGTGCAAGACTAGTTTCCTTCTTTTTGTGTGTTTTGGAGTTTTCTGAAAACTATTGAAGGGCCACAGTGTCTCTGAGATCCTTTTGCAAACATCCTAAATCAGCGAGGATCTGAAGTTTTTCTTTTCTTTCCCTTTCAAGGTAGAACTACTTTCCTCTCAGGGTTAAGGTGATTAACATAGGTGGGGTGTGACAAACACAATGCATAGTTACACATTGGAATGCCCTTCCGTTTGCTAATATTGCAAGGTGGGGAAGCCTTGCTGAGTTGAGGGCTGAATTTCCCTTTCCACTTTTTTTTTTTACAGGCCAGTAATCCTATGTGTAGCTTACTTACTTTACTTAGGCGATCCCTCGTTGTCGGAGTAGGATAATCTTCCAGGATGGGTCCATAGGTGGCTGTGGAGCCCTATTTTTGATCTGCATCTTCTCCTGCAGTGAGGGAGGGTGTTGGTTTCCAGGTGGAAGGCGGTCCCAGTCGGGGTTGGCTTGACACGCCTTCCTCTTGGCACATTTCTCTCTTTCCATTCGTGCCTCTTCAAATTCTGCAGCACTGCTGGTCACAGCTGACCTCCAACTGGAGCGCTCATAGGCCAGGGCTTCCCAGTTCTCAGTGTCTGTGCCAGAGTTTTTAAGGTTGGCTTTGAGCCCATCTTTAAATCTCTTTTCCTGTCCAACAACATTCTGTTTTCCGTTCTTGAGTTCGGATCAGAGCAACTGCTTTGGGAGACGGTGGTCGTGCATCCGGACAACGTGGCCGGTCCAGCAGAGTTGATGGCGGAGGACCATCGCTTCAATGCTGGTGGTCTTTGTGTCTTCCAGCACGCTGACATTTGTCTGCTTGTCTTCCCAAGAGATCTGCAGGATTTTCCGGAGGCAGCGCTGATGGAATCATTCCAGGAGTTGCATGTGGCGTCTGTAGACTGTCCACGTCTCGCAGGCGTATAGCAGGGTTGGGAGGACAGTAGCTCCCTACGGATGTCCTACGGATGTCCCGGTCCTCATACACTCTCTGCTTCATTCAAAAAAATGCTGCACTCGCAGAGCTCAGGCGGTGTTGCATTTTGGTTTCAATGTTGACTTTGGTGGAGAGGTGGCTGCCAAGGTAGCGGAAATGGTAAACATTTTCTAATTTTACACCATTAAGCTGTATTTCTGGCATTGGAGAGGGATTGCTTGGTGACTGCTGGAAGAGGACTTTGGTTTTCTCGACGTTCAATGACAGGCTGAGCTTCTCGTATGCTTCTGCAAAGGTGTTTAGAGTGGCTTATAGGTCTTCTTTTGAATGTGCACAGATGACGTTGTCATCAGCATACTGGAGTTCTATAACAGATGTTGTTGTAACCTTGGTTTTGGCTTTCAGTCTGCTGTGTAGCATAGGATTACTGGCCTGTAACTGAGGGCAGCAACCGAGGAGCTGCTATCCTAGTTTGGGTGTACCTGCTGTACCTTTTTCCCCATGGGAGAAATTAAATAGATGCACAGTTTGTGATTCCCAATGGGAAAGCATGAAGGAAGTGAGGAAATCCCTGATGTTATCTCCAGTCCCAAGGAGAAATCTCCTGAATGTGTCATTTACTCTTTCAGTTGGCAACATTATAAATTTCCTAGGAGCCATGGAGGATTAACTGTAAACCATTGTGTGTGTCTCTTGCCAACTGATAGAAATCAACAAAGTCAGTGTAGAAAGCATTTTACTGCCTTCTGTGCTACTGTATTCTATTTTCTCTAATATCTATTAATTTCACCTTGCCTGGCCTTGGCTATACATGCGTTTAAGTTTATTTATTACTAGCCGTAATTTGCTGTTTTAGGTCCCCTGCCGTCCCCTGCGTTGCTGTGGGAGGTTCGGCCCAATTCGATCGTTGGTGGGGTTCAGAATGTTCTGTGATTGTAGGTGAACTATAAATCCCAGCAACTACAACCCCCAAATGTCAAAATTCTATTTACCCCAAACTCCACCAGTGTTCACATTTGGGCATATTGAGTATTCTTGAAGAGTTTGGTCCAGATCCGTCATTGTTTGAGTCCACAGTCATCTTTGGATGTAGGTGAACTACAACTCCAAAACCAAAGGACACTGCCCACCAAACCCTTCCAGTATTTTCTGTTGGTTGTGGGAGAACTGTGTGCCAAGTCTGGTTCAATTCCCTCGTTGGTGGGGTTCAGAATGTTCTTTGATTGTAGGTGAACTATAAATCCCAGCAACTACAACTCCCAAATGACAAAATCATTTTTTTTGAGTGAAGGACATACATTGGGTTGTTAGGTGTCTTAGGTCCAAATTTGGTGTCAATTCGTCCAGTGGTTTTTGAGTTCTGTTAATCCCACAAACAAACATTACATTTTTATTTATATAGATTTATTTATTTACGATATTTATACGGCGACTCAAGGCAGGTTACAGATTGGCACAGCTCGGTGTCAAGCATTCATGAAAGTGCCATTAAAAACAATCAACATTACAATATAAAACATACATAAAAAAACCATTAAAGCATATAATTATCGGTGTAATCCTGTTAAAAACGTTACCCAGTAACATCGTCTGGCCATTCCCTGTTCATCATTCATGGTTCCGTGTTATCTATTCCGCTACATTTTCAAAAGCTTGCTCAAAGAGCCAGGAGGGAGGGGACCAATCTAATATCCCTGGGGAGTGAATTCCATAGGTGGGGGGGCCACCACTGAGAAGGCCCTGTCCTTCATATCTGCCAATTGCACTTGCGAGGCAGGCGGGATCGAGAGCAGGGCCTCCCCAGATGATTATAAGCTCCTAGATGTCTTTCATGCAGATATCTTTGGCTGAGCAAAATGCCATTATCTCTCATTTATTGTCTAGTTAGGTATGACTAGTTAGGAGCCCCTGGTGGCGCAGTCGGTTAAAGCGCTGAGCTGCTGAGCTTGTTGACTGAAAGGTTGCAGGTTCAATTCTGGGGAGCAGTATGAGCTTCCGCTGTCAGCCCCAGCTTCTGACAACCTAGCAGTTTGAAAACATGCAAATGTGAGTAGATCAATAGTGGGAAGGTAATGGCGTTCCATGCAGTTATGCTGGCCATATGACCTTGGAGATGTCTACGGACAACGCTGGCTCTTCAGCTTAGAAATGGAGATGAGCACCACACCCCAGAGTCGGACATGACTGGACAACCTTTACCTTTTACCTAGGTATGACTTCAGACTTCAAGGTATATTTTTGCTAGAACCCCAAAATTCATTCAGTAGAACCTGATATGAAACAGTGGAGGGAAGAGAGGCAGAGTTGATGCCACATGTAAAATGGTGGCTTGAGCAGGAGAGTCAGTTGATGATGGTATCTTATGAATCATAGGTTAGATTGACTTGTGTCAATCACAGATAAGAAAAGAAAGCGTAATTAAGAATTACTCATCTCAGGAATAGCATTTGCAATTGTATCACAAAAGAATGCATCAGAGTTGTTCAGAAGATATGGAATCGTATAACACCCTTTTCATGGAGAACACTGGGAAAAAATTGAATTCCTGTGTTTCATCCGTATATTATCATATTTAGGGCATACAAACAAAGAATAGTGAAATGTTTCAACAGAGACCAAGTCACAAGATCAAACTCTTTGGGAATGTTCCACGTTTTTATATCTCCCATCCAAAATTGCTGATGGCAACACATCACATCTTGCAGTCGCCAACGCTATCCTTTGGGTGGGATTAATCAAAATGCGAAGATATGCTGCCATGACTCCACGCTCATATGGAATTAATGATGTGGTAGGTGAACAAGTTGTCTTTGCTGCAAGAGTCAGATTATGAAAGTCAAGATTCAAAAGTCTGCTCTTGACTGACTTGCAGGCGTCCACATTTCTAAGTATTAAGAGTGCTTCCAAAGACAGGCCAGTTGTTTTGATCTTTCTGAGATTCAAATAATACTATTCTGGAATAAAATAATCTGATAACAAATAATACCATCTGTATAAATAAAAATGTAATGTTCGTTTGTAGGATTAACATAACTCAAAAACCACTGGATGAATTACCGCCAAATTTGGACACAAGACACCTACTAACCCAAGGAGTGGCCATCACTCAAAAATATTGATTTTGTCCCTTAGGAGTTGTAGTTGCTGGGATTTATAGTTCCCCTACAATCAAAGAGCATTCTGAACTCCACCAATGATGGAATTGAACCAAACTTGGTACACAGGACTCCCATGACCAACAGAAAACACTAGAAGGGTTTGGTGGGCATTGACCTTGTGTTTGGAAGTTGTAGTTCACCTACATCCAGAGAGCACTATGGACTCAAACAATGATGGATCTGGATCAAACTTGGCACAAATACTCAATATGCCCAAATGTGAACACGGACAGGGTTTGGGGGAAACAGACCTTGATATTTGGGAGTTGTAGTCGCTGGGATTTATAGTATACCTACAATCTGAACTCCACCAATGATAGAATTGGGGCAAACTTCCCACACAGAACCATATGACTAAGAGAAAATACTTAAGGCCATCGGGTCCAACTTCCTTCACCAGGCAAGAAAACGTAACCAAAGCCCTCCTGACAAAGAGTCATAGATATAGATAGATATACATGATTCACACGCACATATGTATATGACAGATATAGTATCATAGATTTGAAAGGGACCCCTAAAGAAGGACAATTCTATTTTGCATGTTCCAGAGTAGGCAAACCAGACAATCTCCACATCAACACTGACAAAGAAACAACAAGAAATACTTTTATCCCACAAGCATTACATATATTAGAAACTAACACTATCTCATTACTTTATTTTCCAGCTCACTAGACTGGGCCACAGCAACGCATGGCAGGGGATAGCTAGTTATGAAATAAAATGATCTGATATAGCTATAGGGATCTACTTGAAAATGTATGTGCAGCCAGAATTTTATAACTCTCATCCATGCCAAGGTTTCAAGAGTGGTTTTACCTGTCTCAATGTATAGCATGGAGTACTTACTTACTTAGCCGATCCCTCGTTGTCCGAGTAAGATTGTCCTCCAAGGTCGATGTACTGGCGGTGGGTACATAGGTGACTGTGGAATAGCATGGAGTAAGGCACACATCTACAGTCCTGAGTGTGGAAGACCTGAGTAGGGGTGTTTGTAACAGGATGCCTTGGAGATCTCTTGTTCATAGGGATTTCATAAGTTGAAGCTAACCTGATAGCAATGAACAACAGGAATATTTATGTGGTGTTGGAGAAAAAAAATCCCTTTGTTGCTGTTTTTTCTCGGATTCAGTCACAACCCCTTGCTTAATTCACTCTGGTTGCCTGTCTGCACACACCTGACCCAAATATTTCTTATTGCTTGTGAAGTATAAAGTCTTCTAGTCTCCTCATCCACCTATCTTCACCACTGTTTGGTTGTTTTAAGCTTCCTTTTTGAGAATTCCTTCATTGTAGGTCTTTCCTTAACACGAATTCCGACTTCATATGTTATCTTGATGGTAAAAGGTAAAGGTATTTCTGTGACATTAAGTCCAGTTGTGTCCAATTCTGGGGGTTGGTGTTCATCTCTATTTCTAAGCCGGTGAGCCGGTATTGTCCATAGACATCTCCAAAGTCATATGGCCGGCATTACTGCATGGAGTGCTGTTACCTTCCTGCTGGAGATGTATTTATTTATTTATTTCAAATATTTATATCCTGCCCTTCTCCCCACAAGGAGGACTCAGCGCGGCCTCACATGAGCATCAGAGGATGCTAACAGCATAAATACCATAAAAATTACAATTCATAATAAAATCATTTTAGAACATTATACAACATCTTCAGTAAAACTTAACAATAAATTAATAGATTAACATGCCGGTAAAAACCAAGCCGAGCTGGGAGCATTTATGTCACAAAATCCAAATTTCCTTTTCCTATTGCCTCTAATCGAATGCCTGGCCCCAGAGCCAGGTCTCCAGTTGTCTTCTAAAGGACAGGAGGGAGGTGGCCAACCTGATGCCCTTAGGGAGAGAGTTCCACAGACAGGGGACCACTGCCGAGAAGGCCCTGTCTCTCATCCCTACCAACTGCGTGGTGGGATTGAGAACAGGGGCTCTCCTGATGATCTTAAGCTTCGTGATGGTTCATAGCAGGAGATACGTTCGGACAGGTAATCTGGCCCAAAACCAGCACTTTGAATTGTGCCCGGAAGCTAATCAGCAGCCAGTGGAGCTGGCGCAACAGAGGAGTGGTACACTCCCTGTACGCAGCTCCAGTTAACAACCTGGCTGCCGACCGCTGGACTAATTGGAGCTTCCAAGAACTTTTCAGATTTGTATGTTTTTGCGTTGCTAGGTTGGCAGAAGCTGGGGCTAACAGTGGGAGCTCGCCCTGCTCTCCAGATTCGAACCAGCGACCTTTTGGTCATCAAGTTCAGCAGCTCAGCGGTTTAACCCACTGTGCCACCAAGGACTCCCTATCATGATGAGAGCCCAGGAATTCAGCCTACTTTCAGCAGCTCTTTCGAGACCATCTGATGTAACATTGTGGCTTTCCCTCAATTCTTCTTGATAGATTTATACTTTCTCCCCTTCAGCTATTATGGCTCAATGGTCAACGGATGTTTGTTCTATATTTCTTCTGTTGTCTAAGCATTTCCCAGCATGGTGTTGTGTTTTTACATTGCCTGTTTTTGCACTTAACAGTAAATATTTTCTCAGTAACTAAATTCATGCTTTCTCAGCATGGCTTTAAAGAGAAAATGTGGACTCCCTTCCTTCCTTCTGTCTTATTAGTGAATGGTTGGCGTCTATGGTTTTCTTCTAGCAGGGGCCCTAAACGTGTTTGAGGACTGCTGTCGCGTGTATATCTCTTGTCCTTTTCCAGTTTGTTTAACCTTTGGTCCCAGTTCTTGTCTTTCTAAGTCTTGTATCCAAACTGTTTTATTATCAGCGCTGCTGATGCCGGCTCTGCTTTGTCAATATCGTCAAATGAGATGCCCAACAGTATGACTCAGTGATGCTTCGTCTGAGGCCTAACCCATATGGAGAGTTAGCGTGTGTTCGTGCCAATTGCCAACTCCATTTTTCTGAATATAGGAGGTGTGCTGTATAAACACGAGCTTTCTTTGGTAACCATTTACCATACATGGCTATGACTAATCTTGTGCAGTATAAACAGATATCTGTAGAGAGCATGCACAGTACAAGGAAATTGTTCTTTTAATCTTGTGTCACGGGTGTTTGTGCTTTGGATCCTTTTCTCCAAATGCCATTTCTACACTATCAAACTGCCCTGAATTTATGCAAAGTACAGGAGCGCCGTCTCACAGCTAAGAGGTTAGACCAGGGGTCCTCAAACTTTTTAAACAGAGGGCCAGATCACAGTCCCTCAAACTGTTGGAGGGCCGGATTATAATTTGAAAAAACCATGAATGAATTCCTAGGCACACTGCATATATCTTATTCGTAGTGCAAAAACACTTTAAAACAATACAATAATTACAATGAATAACAATTTTAAGAAATATAATTTAACTGATTTACGAGGCCATAAAAATCTCCAGGAAGTATGCAAAGAATGAGGAAGTACTTCATCATTGTCACAAACGGACAGCAAAGCGATAGCTCCCCTGGTGGCCAGAAGCTGGAATGTTAAATAGCCTCTGAGTGTCTGTCTGTATATGTTATGTGTCTATCACATTGAATGTTTGCCATGTATATGTACACTGTAATCTGCCCTGAGTCCCCTGCGGGATGAGAAGGAATATAAATACTATAAATAAATAATAAATAAACTTATTAGTATTTCAATGGGAAATGTGGGCCTACTTTTGGCTGATGAGATAGGATTGTTGTTGTTGTTGTTGCTGTTATGGGCTTTCAAGTAGTTTTAGACTTAGGTTGATCCTGAGCAAGGGCCAGGTAAATGACCTTGGAGGGCCGTATCCAGCCCCCTGGCCTTAGTTTGAGGACCCCTAGGTCAGACAGTGCTCAGTCTCATAGTAACATTATGTTGTCTGTAAGTAGAGAAAGCATTGCTGGATGAATATGGTGAGCACAAGACCTTAATAGAATCATAGAGTTGGAAGAGACCTCATGGGCCATCCAGTCCAACCCCCTGCCAAGAAGCAGGAAAATCGCGTTCAATGCATCCCTGATAGATGGCCACCTAGCTTCTGTTTAAAAGCCTCCAAAGAAGGAGCCTCCACCACATTCCAGGGCAGAGAGTTCCACTGATAAACAGCTCTCACAGTCAAGAAGTTCTTCCTCATGTTCAAGTGGAACCTCCTTTCCTGTAGTTTGAAGCCATTGTTCCACGTCCTAGTCGCCAGGACAGCAGAAAACAAGCCTGTTGCCTCCTCCCTATGACTTCCTTTCACATACATGGCCCTCATCATGTCTCCTCTCAGCCTTCTCTTCTGCAGCCTTAACATGCCCAGCTCTTTAAGCCGCTCCTCATGGGGCTTGTTCTCCAGACCCCTGATTATTTTAGTCCGCCCTCCACTGGACACATTCCAGCTTGTCAACATCTCTCTACAATTGCGGTGCCCAGAATTGGACACAGTGTTATTCCATGTGTGGTCTGACCAAGGCGGAATAGGGCGGTAGCATGACTTCCCTGGATCTAGACACTATATCTCTATTTATGCAGGTCAAAATCCCATTGGTTTTATTTAGCCACCTCATGACATTGTTGGCTCATGTTTAACTTGTTCCCCACGAAGACTCCAAGATCTTTTTCACATGTACTGCTGTCGAGCCAGGCGTCCCCCATTCCGTCCCCCACACAGAATATCTGTCTATCTGCAGATTTTTTAAATGGGTTGCACTCTCCCTACACATTTTGTATCCTGAGTCTTATAAAAGTGAGTGCCTTGTGAATTGTTGGAAATATACCAAAATATTTGTTGTTAGAAATTTAGCATTTTAAAGCGAATCTATATAAGAATGTAATGGTCGTTTGTGGGATTAACAGAACTCAAAACCCACTGGAAAAATTGACACCAAATTTGGATACAAGACACCTAACAACAACACAAAGTATGTCCTTAACTCAAAAAATTGATTTTGTCATTTGGGAGTTGTAGTTGCTGGGATTTATAGTTCACCTACAATCAAAGAGCATTCTGAACCCCACCAACGATGGAATTGAACCAAACTTGGCACACTGAATTCCCATGACCAACAGAAAATACTGGAACTGTTTGGTGGGCATTGACCTTGAGTTTTGGAGTTGTAGTTCACCTACATCCAGAGATCACTGTGGATTCAAACACTGATGGATCTGGACCAAACTCTACATGAATGCTCAATATGCCCAAATGTGAACACCGGTGGAGTTTGGGGAAAATAGAATCTTGACATTTGGGAGTTGTAGTTGCTGGGATTTATAGTTCACCTACAATCACAGAGCATTCTAACCCCACCAACGATAGAATTGGGCCAAACCTCCCACACAGAACCCCCATTACCACCAGAGTGGGCCACAGCAAGGCGTGGAAGGGGACGGCTAGTCTATATAAATAAAAAATGTAATGTTCTTTTGTGGGATTAACAGAACTCAAAAACCACTGGACGAATTGACATCAAATTTGGACACAATACAGCGAATAACCCAATGTATGTTCTTCACTCAAAAATTGATTTTGTAATTTGGGAGTTGTAGTTGCTGGGATTTATAGTTCACCTACAATCAAAGAGCATTCTGAACTCCACCAACGATGGAATTGAACCAAACTTGGTACACAGTACTCCCATGACCAACAGAAAATACTGGAAAGGTTTGGTGGGCAGTGTCCTTTGGTTTTGGAGTTGTAGTTCACCTACATCCAGAGAGCACTGTGGACTAAAACAATGATGGATCTGGACCAAACTCTACACAAATACTCTACACAAAGAATCATGACATTTGGGAGTTCTAGTTGCTGGAATTTATATTCATCTACAGTCACAGAGCATGCTGAACCCCACCAATGATAGAATTGGGCCAAACCTCCCACAAATAACCCCCATGTGGGCAACGTGTGGCAGGGGACGGCTAGTAACTTAATATGTAGGGATTCCAAGCCACCTCTTGGAAGGAACATTGAGTTTTCAGGACAAAATTGGGATCTTTGTTTATTTAATGGATTTCGGTGTGGGGTATACACCGAAGCCTTGTCTAGTAACAGCTTGACTAAGAGACAAAAACAGCAAAGGGGAAGTCCTACTCCTCCCCTGCTATATGGCCTAGTTTAGACGCCCAGACTTACAGCTGCTTTTTGCTAAATTTGAAAGCAAGGCTGGGAATCATGCAGGCTGCAGATTACATGCATGCCTCGGAGCACCGTCGTGGCTCTTGGGAACGCCACCAACCTCCCTTAATGCACAGCATCCCTCTTTCCAAATTGTTCAGCTGGAAAAGCACAGATTTCACTAAATACTGTTGTTACGGAAGGGGAAAACAGCAGAATAACCTCCCAAAGCTGTGAGAGTAATGTAATGTTGGTTGCAATAGGCCAGAAATTATGCCTGTGTTGAGGAAGTCTGGAAGAGCATGAAATAGTGCAATGTGGGCGTGTGCCCACCCCTGATTTTTTTGAAACAGAGAATGGGCTGCAGATCTTTTTTGTCTTCAATTTGAGTTGAAAAGTTGAATGTGTGCCCATGAATATATGTGTGTGTACACGAGTGAAAGAGAATTTGTTTATTTTGGAGCATCGTAGAGTTTCGTCTTTGTTTACTGAACTTCTGTAATCCCATAGTTCCTTTCATGCTTCTCGCAAGGCCCTACCTGTTTGAGCTCACTCTCTCTTCCTTGTAATGCTTTGTTTGGCAGGAGCTGAGGGTAGCAGGCAAGAATCAAAACCAGCTGTAGACCGGTAGCTGGATGTTGTGTTGGGCAGATCAGGCCTAAAGCTGGATACAGTTTGGGAAGATCTCAGCAAAAGGTGTCCCAAGATACACTTCCAAAGCTTGGAGAAGCTAGTAAAGGGGACTGTTAACACAGAGAGGAGAAGAGACTAGGGGCTATTAGCTGCTGGATATTTATTTCCTTATTTATTTATTTCCTATATTTATACCCCGCCCTTCTCCCCCCCCCCCCCCCCCGAAGGGGGACTCAGGATAAGTCTGGGACCTACTCTTGCCAAGTTTATGTAGACCACACCAACAAGGACAGTGCTGGACTGGGAACCACTCAGATGCTTCTTGAATCAGGAAAGTACTTCTACTTAGGCTTTCTTTGCTGGCTAAATGGTTGAAGTTTACCAGCCCCTTTGAGACTCTGAGCTTCTGAGAAAGTGGAATATACGATGGTTAATTGAAAAGTAATGCCTCCACCTTCGTAACTCCTCAACAGATGGCAGTACTGGTATGCAGCAGGTACTGGCTTGTTCAGTAAACTCTCCTCTACAGTTCCATTTTGGAGGGAAGCCTTAGCATTGTTCCCTTAACTATTGCGGGGGTTGTGTTCCAGGAATTCCCACGATAAGTGAAAAACCGCAATGTAGGGACGCTATACAGCAGTGGTTCTCAACGTTCCTAATGCCACGACCCCTTCATACAGTCCCTCATGCTGTGGTGACCCCCAACCATTACATTATTTTATTGCTACTTCATAATTGTAATTTTGCTACTATTATGAATCGTTATGTAAATATCTGATATGCAGGACGTATTCTCATTCACTGGGCCAAATTTGGGACAAATACCCAATATGCCCAAATTTGAATACTGGTGGGGTTGGGATGGGAGGATTGATTTTGTCATTTGGGAGTTGTAGTTGCTGGGATTTATAGTTCACCTACATTCAAAGAGCAATGTGGACTCAAACAATGATGGATCTGGATCAAACTTGGCATGAATATTAAATATGCCCAAATGTGAACACTGGTGAAGTTCAGGGAAAATAAACCTTGACATTTGGGAGTTGTAGTTGCTGGGATTTATAGTTCATCTTCAATCAAGGAGTATTCTGAAGTCCACCAGTAATAGAATTAGGCCAAACTTCCCACACAGAACTCCCATGACCAACAGAAAATACTGTCTGTGATGGTCTTTGGTGACCCCTCTGATACCCTCTCGCGACCCCTCCAGGGGTCCTGACCCCCAGGTTGAGAACCACTGCTATACAGTATAAGATATATGTACAGATAAGATATATGTACTCCTCTCTCCCCCTCCTCTCTTTCTTTCTTCCTCTCCTCTTTCCCTCTCCCTTCCTCCCTTCCTCCCCTTCCTGGAGCCACTCTTTTCCTTGCCTCCCTGGCATGAGGCTCTAAAGACTGTTATATACAGTGTTCCCCCGCTACTTGTATATTAAATAAATTTTTGTGAAAAGCCATGAAACAGCGTGTCTGTGGTTAACGAACCGCAAAGTAGCGAGGGAACACTGTAGTTTTTGAGATGCAGAACATACGCCATATACCAGTTGCCATCTGTTCACCTTTAGAGATCATGATATTTAGGAAACCAGAGCTGATGTGGTCTATCCAAAGCAATTTTCTGAATCAGTGATCCAAATAACCCAAAGGACAGTCCTGTTATCACTGTTTTTAGGATTGCTATTGTTGTGCTATTACTGTATTTATTTATGAGGGTTGAATGAAAAGTAATGCCTCCACTTTCGTAACTCCTCAACAGATGGCAGTACTGGTATACGGCAGGTACTGGCTTGTTCAGTAGATTCTCCTCTACAGTTCCATTTTGATGGGGAGTCTTAGCATTGAACGGTTGTGTTGTTAAAGTGCAAAGTATGGAACCCTGCGGAGACTGTCAGTCAACGCAACTTAAGCAACGTGCAGTCATTGAATTCTTTACAGCAGAAGGTGTCAACCCAAAGGGGATTAATCAGAGAATGCAAGCTGTTTATGGTGATTGCATTGATGTGAGTATTGTGCGTCGTTGATGAGTAAGTTTAAAGATGTTGAGGTGACACCTTCTGCAGTCAAGAAGGTGTCACCTTTGAGTCGTTACAGACGTAGGTTGACCCTGAGCGAGGGCCAGGTAAATGACCTTGGAGGGCCGCATCCGGCCCCCGGGCCTTAGTTTGAGGACCCCTGCCTTATACCATATAGCATCCCTACACTGCGGTTTTTCACTTATCGCAGGGATTCCTGGAACGTAATCCCCGCAATAGGTAAGGGAACACTGTAGAGCCAGTAGGGAAAACTGGTGCCATTTTGGGAATCAGCAAGTCAAATATACCCATAAAGAGGGTTAACCTTTGACGCACCAAAATGTGTGTATGCCAGTGTAGTTGTTAATGTGACTTTTAAAAAAACACTTAGTGCTTTAATTGTGGTGTATGTGTTTGGCCGAGGGTTTCTTTTTCTCCCAGGACAACTTTGAATTCCAGTCCTATTTTCCATAGTTGTGTCATCTGTGTGATAATCACATGGATGCCATCCATGCTATTAAAAAATGTGGTGCATGTCTCTGGAGCCAAGAGCTTCATTCATAATTGCTCTTTGGTTGCAGTTTTTCAGCCAATGGTGAACTCACTCTGTTTCAGTTTGCCCTGGCTTTTTATGAGGACATTATGCAGGGCTGTGTCAAACATCTTGCTGGATGAGAACGAAAACAAAAGAAGAGAAGAACAGGAGTGCACCACACATGTCCCGCAAATATAATACATCTCTTGTCTCAATCACTGAGCCAGTCACCCCATTTAAAGGAGGAAATCGGGTTGTGTTTTCACAATTCTGTACAGGCAACTGGCAAACACTTTCTTTTATTATTTTAACTGGATTATAATTTGCCACAGTTTGACCCCCTCTATTTTCAAAAACAGATTTGAAAATTATCATTTCATAGTTTTTCGGAGATGAAGACACTTTTTTTCCTTTATGTGAGGGACAAAAAGCACTATCTTGAGTTGACACACTGCTTCATTATATGAATTTGAATCCTAATATTGTAATCAGCTAAATTAATTGAACTTGGGTCCTGGTATTATAAAAACGGGGAGTGGAGGGCAGAGAAGACTCATTATTCACCTTTCTTTACACTGGGCATATTTTTGTACACTTTCTTTGTCTCTTTAACACAGATTTTTCCTAATCTACTCTACTCCAAGCACATAGTAAGCTCTCCATATTCACCAGAAGCTTACATCTTTATTATTTGGATTTACAGTCTATTTGGGGACCATTTCCAGCTCTTTTTCTTTTCAAGTACAGCAACGAGAACTGTACATTTCCTAAAAAGGAAGTCACAGGGAGGAGGGAGCTTGGGGAAGTCATGCTACCCCTCTATTTTGCTTGCTTAGACCACATCTGGAATATTGTGTCCAATTCTGGGCACCGCAATTGAAGAGAGATGTTGACAAGCTGGAATGTGTCCAGAGGAGGGAGACTAAAACGATCAAGGGTCTGGAGAACAAGTCCTATGAGGAGTGGCTTAAGGAGCTGGGCATGTTTAGCCTGAAGAAGAGAAGGCTAAGAGGAGATACGATAGCCATGTATAAATATGTGAGAGGAAGTCATAGGGAGGAGGGAGTAAGCTTGTTTTCTACTGCCCTGCAGACTAGGACACGGAGCAATCGATTCAAACTACAAGAAAAGAGATTCCATCTGAACATTAGGAAGAACTTCCTGACTGTGAGAGCCGTTCAGCAGTGGAACTCTCTGCCCTGGAGTGTGGTGGAGGCTCCTTCTTTGGAAGCTTTTAAACAGAGGCTGGATGGCCATCTGTCAGGGGTGATTTGAATGCAATATTCCTGCTTCTTGGCCCATGAGGTCTCTTCCAACTCAGTGATTCTATGATTCTATGAAATAGATTTCCACAAAGACATTGAGGAACCTACATTACCATACTTGTTTGGTTGCAGGATATTCCTTATGCATATCAAAATCCATAAATGCTTGCGGCACATTATATACAATTATGGCATAGTAAAATGGCACATCTTCTATATAAATAAAAATGTAATGTCTTTTGTGGGATTAACATAACTCAAAAACCGCTGGACAAATTGACACCAAATTAGGACACAAGACACCTAACAACCCAATGTATGTCCTTCATTCAAAAAAATGATTTTGTAATTTGGGAGTTGTAGTTGCTGGGATTTATAGTTCACCTACAATCAAAGAGCATTCTGAACTCCACCAACGATGGAATTGAACCAAATGTGGCACACAGGACTCCCCTGACCAACAGAAAACACAAGGGTTTGGTGGGCATTGAACTTGAGTTTGGGAGTTGTAGTTCACCTACATCCAGAGAGGACTGTGGACTCAAACAATGATGAATCTGGACCAAACTTGGCACGAATATTCCATATGCCCAAATATGAACACAGATGGAGTTTGGGGGAAATAGACCCTGACCTTTGGGATTAGTAGTTACTGGGATTTATAGTTCACCTACAATCAAAGAGCATGCTGAACCTCACCAATGAAAGAGCATGCTGAACCTCACCAGAATTGGGGCAAACTTCCCACACAGAACCCCATGAACAACAGAAAATACTTAAGGCCATCCAATCCCAAGTCCTTTCACTGGGGCAAGAAAACGTAATGAAAGCCCTCCTGACAAAGAGCCATCCAGCCATAGATATAGATTGATTTTTTTTTTGTCGTGTCAGGAGTGACTTGAGAAATTGCAAGTTGCTTCTGGTGTGAGAGAATTGGCCGTCTGCAAGGACGTTGCCCAGGGGACGCCCGGATGATTTGATGTTTTATCATCCTTGTGGGAGGCTTCTCTCATGTCCCCGCACGAGGAGCTGGAGCTGATAGAAGGAGCTCATCTGCCTCTCCCCGGATTCGAACCTGCAACCTGTCGGTCTTCAGTCCTGCCGGCACAGGGGTTTAACCCACTGCGCCACCGGGGGCTCCTCATATAGATTGATATATATGATTCACAGACACACATATATATGTATATGACAGATGCAATATCATAGATTTCAAAGGGACCTCTAAAGAAGAACAATATGTTCCATGTTTTAGAGTACGCAAACCAGACAATCTCCACATCAACACTGACAAAGAAACACTGTTTACCCACAAGCATAAAGAAATTACACATATTAGAAATCAACACCTTCTCATTATTTTCCAAATCATCGGACTGGGCCACAGCAACGCATGGCAGGGGACGGCTAATTTTGTATAAAATAGCAAAGCCAAGGTTTGATTTTTAGATTTTTTAAAAAATATCCTCAAGCTGTTGAATCAGTTGAAGCAGAAATATCAAGGGCCACTATATTCTCAAGCATTTTCTTACTTATCTCTAGCATGGAATTTGCCTGTTTTGTATCTCTCCCGTACTAGGACAATGTTCCCTTTGAGCTTTCCCCTATGATTCCCAGATTTCCTTCCTGGTGAATAGTCACCACCTTAGATCCCATCTGTGCACACAGCTTTATCTTTTGAAAGTATTAGTAGTGACTTGGTATGCCTTCTATGTTTAACTTGCCTTTGTGATGAAGCAATTTCCTTAGATTCGTTATCTCAAAAGTACATATTTGAAAACCTTGTCTTTTATTTCTTCTTTCATATTAATGATAATGTATGTTGAGGGTTTTTTGTTAGTTTGTTTGCTTGCCTCATTTCTATCTCACCTTTCAATCCAGAATGATCCTCAAGGTGGCCAGCATAAAAAAATGCAATACAATGCAGTGAAGTTCCTTCAACACTCTCAAACATGTAGGATTGTTCTCAGGTGGTGCAGTGGGTTAAACCACTGAGTTGAGCCGCTGAACTTCTTGACCTAAAGGTCTCAGGTTTGAATCCGGGGAGTGGTGTGAGCTCCCACTGTCAGCCCCAACTTTTGCCAACCTAGCAGTTCGAAAACAAGCAACGTAGCAAAGGTTCCCCCATCATCTGGATTTGTTTCTTTCATCTTATAAACAAATTGTGAACCATGTGTGGAGAGCAACACTGGGGTCTACAGAGATTGATAGGAGGAAGAGGAAATGATTGTGCTTGATCAGTGAGTAAACCCAGCCTGGAAAATGCCTTATTTGCAACGTATAGCCTTTGTTTATTTATTTATTTATTTGCTTTACTTCTATACCGCTTTTCTCAGCCGAAATGGCGACTCAAAGCGGTTTACATAATACAAGTTATCACAACAATATCAACAAGCAATTAAAACACATTATACATGACATACAAGATCAAAAAACACTCATTTGTTCCTGCCTCCCACCCTGTACTTTCACCCTATATAACTGTCCACTATGCCGTAATAAGTCATATTATTATTAAAGTGAGCACTAGTGTGGTGTATTAGTTTGAGTGTTAGATTCCGGAGACCAGAGTTCGATCGCCCATGCAGCCAAGGAATCCCACTGGGTGACCTTGGGCGAGGTATTATTATTAGTATTTGTGGTATTTGTATACGGCCCTTCTCAATCCCAAAATGGACTTGGGGTGGTTCAAAGTATTGGCAACAATTCAATGCCATTGATAAAAAAACTGTAAAAACATCAAAATTGACCCTCCCCTGACAAAACATTAAACATTATTAAACATATCACATAAAATAGCATCAAATATCACGCAAAGACATATCCATTGTCCGTAAACATTCCTGGGTCATTGCACTTTCAATTTTCACTTCAACTTTAAATATTCCTATTATGGGGAGCCCTTGGTGGTGCAGTGGGTTAAACTGCTGAGCTGCTGAACTTGCTGATTGAAAAGTCGCAGGTTCGAATCTGGGAACAGAGTGAGCTCCCGCTGTTAGCCCCAGCTTCTACCAACCTAGCATTTCGAAAACATGCAAATGTGAGTAGATCAATTGATACCGCTCTGGCAGGAAGGTAACGGTGCTTCATGTAGTCATATTATTATTATTATTATTATTATTATTAACTTTATACCCCGCTAACATCTCCCGAAGGACTCGATACGGCTTACAAAGGCCAAGGCCACCAACAAAACAACAACATAACAATACAGCAATAAAACTCATAAAGCAAACAATAAACATCAAGCAAAAAATAAAACACTAAAAACAATGACACCATGACACATTTAAAACCTAAGGCCAGGCCAATGTAATGAACAAAATTTAAAAGTGCTGGACATGACAAGTGAAATGTAGAAGTTTTGGAGGTAGGTGCAATGTGCAGACAATCCTAACTCTCTAACAAAGTGCATATGGGACATGATGCTAGGAGTTTCCTATTCTGGAAAGGCACACTGGAACAGCCAAGTCTTCAGACTGCCAATGTTGGGGCTTGTCTAATGTCCTTGGGGAGAGAGTTCCAGAGTCGGGGGGCCACCACAGAGAAGGCCCTGTCCCTCGTCCCCACTAAACGCTCTTGCAACGCAGGTGGGATCGTGAGCAGGGCCTCTCCAGATGATCGGAGGGATTGTGTGGGTTCATATATGGAGATGCGGTCATAGCAGCCACATGACCTTGGGGGAGTCTACGGACAATGCCGGCTCTTTGGCTTAGAAATGGAGATGAGCACCAACCCCCAGAGTCAGACACAACTGGACTTAAAATCAGGGGAAAACCTTTACCTTTTATCCTAGGTTTACCTGGGAACTATAGTAGCTTTTTTTACTGTTTAAGGAGAGAGAAGAACTAAGTTCAGCAGCTCAGTCATGGATGTGAAGTATGGGGATTGCAGTTGAATCTTATTTTGCTACCTTCTTTAAACTAAATGTCATCCAGATGCTTTAGACCCCAGTTCCTATGAGCCCTAGGTTGCCTGGCTAATGGGGAAGATTGTGATAACTGGTAATTCAAAATGTTGTGCAGAAACCAGGTTGGGAAGGCTGTTCAGTTGTCTGGACGAAGAAGCTTGGAGGAAAAGAAAGAGACACTGGGAATTGTAAATGTCCTTTCATCAACTGCAAGACCCAGGATTGCATAGGATGCTGCTGTGGCATTTGTAGTGGAGCCATGATGCCGTAATCATGTTGTGTGAAATGATCCCTAGCCTAGCTCTCTATTTAAAGGTGTAGCCAGTTTCTGAGAAGCTGGAAAGCTATCTCTGTGTAAACCACACAAGTGCAGTATCTTGACCTCATGCTTCCCACAACTAATTCAGAGACTGAGTTTTAATTTAACTATATCATGGCTAATAGCATCTATCCATTATGAATGTGTATATGTGTCTTTAGATTGCGTATTAGTATATGGTGATCCCATTAATTTATTTTAAAGACCAACATTATAGCCAAATGCATACTGTATATAGCAATAGGTTGTATTTCCTTGTTTGTTTGCAATTTTGATGGGACTTCTTGCTATGGTGATTTTGCTGCCAATTGTAAATTAAATGTATATATGCAGGCATTGAAGTTCATTATACTTACAACTAAATTAGTGATTAATTTCTCTTACTTCCCCAGATAGATAAAGATGAGTATGAGTATCACGTGCCCCTAAAAAAAGTCTCACTTTTCCTCTCTTCTTGTATATATAGAGAGTCATAGAGTCATAGAATCCTAGAGTTGGAAGAGACCTCATGGGCCATCGAGTCCAACCCCCTGCCAAGAAGCAGGAATATTGCATTCAAATCAGCCCTGACAGATGGCCATCCTGCCTCTGTTTAAAAGCTTCCAAAGAAGGAGCCTCCACCACACTCCGCGGCAGAGAGTTCCACTGCTGAATGGCTCTCACAGTCAGGAAGTTCTTTCTAATGTTCAGATGGAATCTCCTTTCTTGTAGTTTGAAGCCGTTGCTCCACGTCCTAGTCTGCAGGGCAGCAGAAAACAAGCTTGCTCCCTCCTCCCTATGACTTTCTCTCACATATTTATACATGGCTATCATATCTCCTCTCAGCCTTCTCTTCTTCAGGCTAAACATGCCCAGCTCCTTAAGCCATTCCTCATAGGGCTTGTTCTCCAGACCCTTGATCATTTTAGTCACTCTCCACTGGACACTTTCCAGCTTGTCACTATCTCTTCGATTGTGGTGCCCAGAATTGGACACAATATTCCAGTTATGGTTTAACCAAGGTGGAATAGAGCATGGGGAGCATGACTTCCCTAGATCTAGACACTATGCACTATTGATGCAGGCCAAAATCGCATTGGCTTTTTTTGCCGCCACATCACATTGTTGGCTCATGTTTAACTTGTTGTCCACAAGGACTCCAAGATCTTTTTCACACGCATTGTCCCCCATTCTGTATCTTTGCATTTCGTTTTTTCTGCCTAAGTGGAGTATCTTGCATTTGTCCCTGTTGAACTTCATTTCAACACACGCATACACTATTCCTCCCTCTCCTTTCTTCCTCTCCTTCTTACGTTGTGTGATGAGTGGTAAGATGACCATGTAACAAAAGCCTTGGCCAAATGCATGAGGAAATACCTTTCAGCAGGAAATAACATTGATGTATTTGCATACTACTCCCACAGTTTATGGGAGAATTTATGTTAATTAAACATTAATCTCATACCCTACTTTATAAGAATAGGAAGGACAAGAGACCTCTTCCAGAAAATTAGAAACATTGGAGGTAAATTTCAGGCAAAAATTGGTATGATAAGAAACAAAGATGGCAGGGACCTAACAGAAGCTGAAGAGATCAAGAAAAGGTGGCGAGACTATACAGAAGATCTGTAAAGGAAGGATAATAATATTGAGGATAGTTATGATGGTGTGGTGAATGAATTAGAACCAGACATCCTGAGGAGTGAGGTTGAATGGGCCTTAAGAAGCATTGCTAACAACAAGGCAGCAGGAGATGACGGGATCCCAGCTGAACTGTTTAAAATCTTAAAAGATGATGCTGTCAAGGTGATGCATGCCATTTGCCAGCAAATATGGAAAACACAAGAATGGCCATCAGACTGGAAAAAATCAACTTATATCCCCATACCAAAAAAGGGAAATGCGAAAGACTGCTCCAACTTCCGTACAGTGGCCCTTATTTCTCATGCCAGTAAGGTAATGCTCAAGATCCTGCAAGGAAGACTCCAGCAATACATGGAGCGAGAGTTGCCAGATGTTCAAGCTGGGTTTAGAAAAGGCAGAGGAACGAGAGACCAGATTGCCAATATCCGCTGGATAATGGAGAAAGGCAGGGAGTTTCAGAAAAACATCTACTTCTGCTTCATTGACTATTCTAAAGCCTTTGACTGTGTGGATCATAATAAATTGTGGCAAGTTCTTAGTGGGATGGGCATCCCAAGCCACCTTGTCTCTCTCCTGAGGAATCTGTACAAGGACCAAGTAGCAACAGTCAGAACTGACCACGGAACAACAGACTGGTTCAAGATTGGGAAAGGCGTACGGCAAGGCTGCATCCTCTCACCCAACCTTTTTAACTTGTATGCAGAACACATCATGCGATGTGCGGGGCTGGATGAATGCAAGGCTGGGGTGAAAATTGCTGGAAGAAACATTAACAACCTCAGATATGCAGATGACACCACTCTGATGGCTGAAAGCGAGGAGGAGCTGAGGAGCCTTCTAATCAAGGTGAAAGAAGAAAGCGCAAAAGCCGGGTTGCAGCTAAACGTCAAAAAAACCAAGATTATGGCAACAAGAATGATTGACAACTGGAAAATAGAGGGAGAAACCGTGGAGGCCGTGACAGACTTTGTATTTCTAGGTGCAAAGATTACTGCAGATGCAGACTGTAGCCAGGAAATCAGAAGACGCTTACTTCTTGGGAGGAGAGCAATGTCCGGTCTCGATAAAATAGTGAAGAGTAGAGACATCAGACTGGCAACAAAGATCCGCCTAGTCAAAGCCATGGTATTCCCTGTAGTAACCTACGGATGTGAGAGCTGGACCTTAGGGAAGGCTGAGCGAAGGAAGATCGATGCTTTTGAGCTGTGGTGTTGGAGGAAAGTGCTAAGAGTGCCTTGGACTGCGAGAAGATCCAACCAGTCCATCCTCCAGGAAATAAAGCCCGACTGCTCACTGGAGGGAAAGATACTAGAGACAAAGTTGAAGTACTTTGGCCACATCATGAGGAGACAGGAGAGCCTAGAGAAGACAATTATGCTGGGGAAAGTGGAAGGCAAAAGGAAGAGGGGCCGACCAAGGGCAAGATGGATGGATGGCATCCTTGAAGTGACTGGACTGACCTTGAGGGAGCTGGGGGTGGTAACGGCCGACAGGGAGCTCTGGCGTGGGCTGGTCCATGAGGTCACGAAGAGTCGGAGACGACTGAACGAATGAACAACAACAACAACTTTATAAGAAGTGGCTCAGGATATCATAAAAACAGCATAAATGCATAAGAGAAGCCACATTAAATGGATCAGATTGAAGGCCTATCTATACCATAGTTCTGCTCCCCTTTGTGTATAAGTTGGAGCCAGGATCTGGGACCAAATTTTGAAATAACCTGTGAATGGGTTGTTGTAGGTTTTTGGGGCTATATGGCTATGTTCTAGAAGTATTCTGTCCTGACGTTTCGCTTTCACCTATGGCAAGTATCCTCAGAGGTTGTGAGGACCTGTGGATGCATAGCAGATTCCTCTGTTGGGAGGTGTAACTGCCAATGTTATCTCAGAGGGAATAATAATAATAATAATAATCATCATCATCATCATCATATAAACTGCTTAGCCGGTATTGCACCACCTGACATCCGCCGGGAAGTGGCAGCCAATAGTGAAAGGACCAAGGCAGAGACATCTTCAGCTCATCCCCTGTTTGGGTATCAGCCAGCACGTCAACGACTTAAATCTAGACATAGTTTTCTAAGATCTACAGAGACACTCGCTGGAACACCTCAGCAAGCAAGAGTCCAAAAGTGGCAGGCTCAAACCCAGAACCTCAACCAATGGCTGATACCAAATGAGAAACTCCCTCCTGGGCACACAGAGGACTGGGCGACTTGGAAGGCGCTGAACAGACTGCGCTCTGGCACCACGAGATGGAGAGCCAACCTTCAGAAATGGGGCTACAAAGTGGAATCCTCGACATGTGAGTGTGGAGAAGACCAAACCACAGACCACCTGCTGCAATGCAACATGAGCCCTGCCACATGCACCATGGAGGACCTTCTTATAGTAACACCAGAGGCACTCCAAGTGGCCAGATACTGGTCAAAGGACATTTAACCAACTACCAAACTCAAAAGTTTTGTATTTTTCTGTTTGTTTGCTTTGTTCTGTTAGAAATGTAATATAATGGACTGGTTGCTCTGACACGACAAATAAATAAATAAATAAATCATCATCATCATCATCTTTATTTATATCTCGCCTCCATCTCCCCGATGGGGACTCGGAGCGGCTTACATGAGGCCAAGCCCTCCCTGGTTGCCACTCGCACCATTTTCTCAGGTACCAAAAGGCCAGAAGTGGCACTCTGGCAGAGAAAGCAAAGGGGGTCTGCACTTCTTTTAAGTTCCCCCGAGAGAAAAGGGAATGGTTCCTTTTTTAAAAATAAGAGTTAAGCAGTTACATTGACTTGTGGATAAGTTAACCCAGGTTTTTTGGGTCAAATGTATGCCTAACGCAGGAGTTCTCAAACTAAGGCCCAAGGGTCAGATACAGCCCTCCAAGGTCATTTACCCGGCCCTCGCTCAGGGTCAACCTAAGTCTGAAATTACTTGAAAGCACACAACAACAACAACAACAACAACAACAACAACAACAACAACAATCCTATCTCATCAGCCAAAAGCAGGCCCACACTTCCCATTGAAATACTAATAAGTTCATATTTGTTAAAATTGTTCTTCATTTTAATTATTGTATTGTTTTTAAGTGTTTTCTTTTTGGACTGCAAATAAGATATGTGCAATGTGCATAGGAATTCATTTATGTTTTTTCAAATTATAATCCGGCCCTCCAACAGTTTGAGGGACTGTGACCTGGACCTCTGTTTAAAAAGTTTGAGGACCCCTGGCCTAATATGTCCAGATTTATATGTAAGTATATACAATCATTGCTATAAGCAGGGTGCAGGTACAATTGCATGCTTTCTGTCATATTTCTCCACTAATTGCTATACAGAGACATACTCTGATAGATCATGGACTAATAACTTACGATAGTTGTATTCTCCATGAATTTGCCTAACCCTTTTTAAAATCCATCCAAGACAGTGGCCATCACTACATCCAGAGGAAGTGAATTCCAGAATTAAAAATCCTTTTTATTATAGATCACCTTGTAAAGTAGAATGGGCTGAGAGACAGTGTCTAGCCCAAATGTATCCAGTTTCAGGACTGATTCTGAGTCTTCCGAGTCCCAATCCCTCTAATCGCACTGGCTCTTTTGTGGAACTCTCTGCCCCAGAGTGTTGTTTACTTAAAATCGGGAAGAGAACAGAACTCAGTGTCAAGGAACCTTCTCTGCATACATATAAAGATCTATTGTATCCATTTAATACTGAGAGAGGGCACACAAGGCTTGCAAGCTACATGGAGAACAAGTCCTATGAAGAGCGGCTTAAAGAACTGGACTTGTTTAGCTTGAAGAAGAGAAGGCCGAGAGGAGACATGATAACCATGTATAAATGCATGAGAGGAAGTCACAGGGAGGAGGGAGCAAGCTCATTTTCTGCTGCCCTGGAGACTAGGAAGCAATGGAACAATGGCTTCAAACTACAACAAAGGAGATTCCATCTGAACATTAGGAAGAACTTCCTGACTGTGAGAGCTGTTCAGCAGTGGAACTCTCTGCCCAGGAGTGTGGTGGAGGCTACTTCTTTGGAAGCTTTTAAACAGAGGCTGGATGGCCATCTGGCAGGGGTGATTTGAATGCAATATTCCTTTTTCTTGGCAGGGGGTTGGACTGGATGGCCCATGAGGTCTCTTCCAACTCTATGATTCCCCGCATAAGCAGTACCTAAATTTCCTACTTGACGGATGCAACTGTCTTTCGAGCTGCAAAGGTCATCAGCAAGCTAGACAAATGGTCGGGAGCTTACTCCAACCCGAGCTGGCTTGTTTGGCAAAGCCTTCCCCAGCTCTTATTTATTTATTTATTTTATTTGATGCATTTATTAACCGCCATTCTCAGCCCTTCAGGGCGACTCATGGCGGTGTACATACATATAAAAGACAATTTACAAAAGGCAATTACAACAACATCTAATCTACACAACAATTACAAAACTACACTAAAAATCCGCTTCGTCTCATAGTGGAATCATAAACCAATCTCATATTCCTTGTTCCATTCCAGTCATCTTTACCACATTGTTATAGCACTTAATTAAATGCCCTCTCGAACAGCCATGTCTTGAGGCTTTTTCGGAAGGACATGAGGGAGGGCGCCTGTCTGATATCTGCAGGGAGAGTGTTCCACAGCCGGGGGGCCACCACCGAGAAGGCCCTTTCCCTCGTCCCCGCCAGACGGGCCTGTGAGGCAGGCGGGATCGAGAGAAGGGCCTCCCCGGACGATCTCAAGGTCCTCGTGGGCTCGTAGGCCAAGATGCGGTCCGAAAGGTATTTTGGGCCGGAACCGTTTAGGGCTTTGTAGGCCAGAACCAGCACCTTAAATTGGGTCCGGTAGCAAATCGGCAGCCAATGGAGCTGGGATAACAAGGGCGTTGTGTGCTCCCTGCCACCCGCTCCAGTTAGTAACATGGCTGCCGCGCGCTGAACCAGCTGAAGCTTCCGGGCCGTCTTCAAGGGCAGCCCCACGTAGAGAGCGTTGCAGTAGTCAAGACGGGATGTGACCAGAGCGTGTACCACCGTGGCCAAGTCAGTCTTAAAGCATGCATTGTTCCTCATTCCCTTTTATGGGGATCCAGGTCTTCCTTGAGCCTTATAGTTCATGAGAGGGCTGACCCTACTGTTGGGTAGAGTGAGGTAGTTACTTCAGGAAGAACTCTTTGGGTATCATGAAAGGATAACAAAGGGACAATTTGTTGTTCATCCTAGACATGGGCGATGTGTTTGTGGGCTTTTTTGCCCTGTGCGCCATAATGATTTGGCTAACTTTAGGTACAGTGGACTTTGACTTCATTGGTTGTGGGGGCATGATTGGCTGGTGTGTCTCAGGCAACAAAATATTGTGACCAGCTTTTGTTTAATATGTGGACAGCCCTGTTTCTGTTTGCATTGCTCATAGGAATGGGCTGGGCTGTAGAGGAAGTCCAAAGCAGCAAAACCTGGTTTTACCTTTGTATTTATGGGTCTTTTCCACCCTTTTACACAGCTTGCTTAATAAAATCCCCCTCCTTTCATTATCTGGATGTTTTTGTATGAATTATCAGTAGGTTGTTGTTTTTACCCCACACACTGGCTCTGATCGTTTCTATTGTTCTCTTGGAGGAGGAGGGTGGTGATTGCTTTCCATTGTGACTTGATTCATATTCACTACCTTTATCTGCATTCTGACTGTTTGGGCCTACTTCTTGTTTCTTACTGTGGAATGAGTCTGTATGTGGAAAAAATATGCTAATTCACAAAGGGTCTCATTGAGTAATGAGAAATCTTTTTTTAATGTATTAGCAATTGATAGAGTGGAAGCTGTTATTGATACAATTGATAATAATAATAATAATCTCTCTCTCTCTCTCTCTCTATATATATATAATATGCGCTCTGGTCATAATGAGTACCTTAAAAACAAAAGAACTAATGAACAAAATCACACCAAATTTGGCAATAAAATGTCTCACAACACAAGGAGTGACTATCACTCAAAAAATTATGATTTTGTTATTTGGGAGTTGTAGTTGCTGGGATTTAGAGTTCACCTAAAATCAAAAAGCATTCTGAACTCCACCAACAATGGAATTGAACCAAACTTGGCACACAGAACTCCCATGACCAACAGAATATACTGGAAGGGTTTGGTGAGCACTGACCTTGAGTTTTGGAGTTGCAGTTCACCTACATCCAGAGAGAGCTGTGGACTCAAACAATGATGGATCTGGACCAAACTTGGCACAAGCACTCAATACACCCAATTATGAACACAGATGGCATTTGGGGGAAATAGACCTTGACATTTGGAAGTTGTAGTCACTGGGATTCACAGTTCACCTACAATCAAAGAGCATTCTGAACCCCACGAACAACAGAATCGGGGCAAACTTCCCACACAGAACCCCATGACCAACAGAAAATACTTAAGGCCATCCAATCCAACTCCATTAGGGCAAGAAAACATAATCAAAGCCATCCTGACAAAGAGCAATCCAGCCATCAATATAGATAGATAGATAGATAGATTGATATGATTCACACACAGAGAGAGATATAGTATCATAGATTTGAAAGGGATCCTTAAAGAAGGACAATTCTATGTTCCATGTTCCAGGGTGGACAAGCCAGACACTCTCCACATCAACACTGACAAAGAAACAGCAAGAAATACTGTTTATCCACAAGCATAAAGAAATTACATATATTAGAAACCAACACTTTCTCATTACTTTATTTTCCAGATCAACAGACTGGGCCACAGCAACGTGTGGCAGGGGACAGCTAGTAATAATAATAATCTTTATTTTTACCCCGCCACCATCTCCCAAAGGGGACTTGGGGTGGCTAACATGAGGCCAAGCCCAAAGATACAATACAGCAAAAAAAAAAAAAAAAAAAAAACAGAATGTGGACAACAAAAAATTACATCAGAATAAAATACGTACAGTAGCAAATCAAAATAAATAAAGCAAATTAACACAATATAAAATCAGACGGAATAGGCAGGCCGAATGAACGAGGTAAAATGATAAAAACCTGGATGAGGTAGGAATAGAAAATATGTAATTGAGGGGAGCCCAAAAAGGATAAACATTGAGGTAGGCTTTCAGTTTAGGGTGGGGGAAAGTGTATCATAGGGACAACACTATAGATAGAGCAGACAGAAATGGGATAAATGGTCACTCTCTGAAGGCACATTGGTTTTTCTTGAAGGCTGCTAAGGTGGGGGCCTGCCTAATCTCACCAGGTAGTGAGTTCCAAAGTCAGGGGGCCACAGTGGAGAAGGCTTTCTCCCTCGTTTGCACAAATCTTGCCTGTGGTAGAGGACGAGACGAAAGGAAGGCCTTCTGAGGAGAGATTGTGCAGGTTGGTGGTAGGAGATGCGGTCACGCAGGTAGGCAGGTCCCAAACTATTTAGGGCTTTCTAGGTAATAACCTGCACCTTGAATTGGGACTGGAAGATGAACGGCAGCCAGTGGAGCTCTTTAAACAGGGGAGTTGACCACTCCCTGTAATTCACCCCAGCTATTAATCTGGCTGCTGAACGTTGGACTAATTGAAGTTTCCGGGCCGTCTTCAAGGGAAGCCCCATGTAGAGTGCATTGCAATAGTCCAGTCTAGACGTAACGAAGGCGTGGACCACCTTGGTCAAGTCAGACTTCACGAGGTATGGTCGCAGCTAGCGCATGAGTTTTAGTTGTGTGAAGGTCCTTCCAGCCACTGCCAACACTTGAGCATCAAGTGCCAACACTGAATCTAGGAGGACTCCCAGGCTGCGGACCTGTGTCTTCAGGGGGAGTGCGACCCCCGTCAATCACAGGTTGCCACCCAATACACCAGTTGGACATATGACTGACCTGGAAGACCTCTGTCTTGTCGGGATCGATCTTCAGCCTGTTTGTCCTATCATCACAGTAGCCAGGCACTGTTTCAGTATCCGAGGGGCTTCCTTGGATTCTGATGGAAAATAGTAGTGGAGTTGGGTGTCATATGCGTAGCGACATTTACATTTTGATATCTATGCATTCTTGAAAGCCTTAGTTATGTTGCTCCACAGGATTTCAGTGTGCAGCCTTAAGAAAATGAGCGATTGCCCTGTTGATGTGTTTATTATGCTGGCCACTGCCACCAGCAGAATTTTATGACTTGTCCTGATGACTTTTTTTGCTAGTGACCCTCTTGTGTTTTTCTACTGTTTCTTCCATCTTTGATTTTTCTTCCTCCATTTAAACCATCTGTAATATAATGATGAACTGCCTGCACTGCTTTGTTTTTGGTTAGTAAAACCAAAAAGTCCTTGGAATAATGTTGCCACATTGAAAACTGGAGAGGACTCCTGAATCTTTTAGTAGTTGAGTAGAGGAAGAAATTTATGCAGATATTGTTTGTCACAGGGCAAACAAAGCCAACTGAAAATCCTTCTCCTGCACAACAGTTAAGGATACTCATTCCAGTTTACACTCTCACAAACTTATCCAGGAGACAATCATGTGAAAGTACAGATTGAGTATTTCTTATCAAAAATGCTTGGAAACAAAGGCATTTTTTTATTTTTGCAGATTTTGGAATACTTGCATTTGCGCATACACACAGACACACACAGCTGTCCCCTGCCATGCATTGCTGTGGCCCATTGCTGCCATGCATTGCTGTGTATATATGCTTTGTATGTGTATATATTTGTGTATATGTGTATATATGTGTGTTAGCGTGTATATATATGTGGTTTTGTGCATGGGTTGTGCTGTAATTTTTGGTTTTTGGATTTTTAAGTCTCTTCCACTGTGTTTTCCAGTGTTTTTATGAGTAATGGTCACTTGTTGGCCTGATAGGTGTATTGTGTCCAAATTTAGTGTCAATTCGTCCAGTGGTTTTTGAGTTATGTTCATCCCAGAAGCGAACATTACATTTTAATTTTAATTGTGTGTGTGTGTGTGTGTGTGTGCGCGCGCGCATAATGAGATATCTTGGATCTGGGAACATCGACACAAAGCTAATTTATATTTCAAATAGACCTTATACATATGTTGTTGTTCATTCGTTCAGTCGTCTCCGACTCTTCGTGACCTCATGGACCAGCCCACGCCAGAGCTCCCTGTCGGCCGTCACCATCCCCTGCTCCTTCAAGGTCAGTCCAGTCGCTTCAAGGATGCCATCCATCCATCTTGCCCTTGGTCGGCCCCTCTTCCTTTTACCTTCTACCTTCCATAATGGTCTTCTCCAGGCTTTGCTGTCTCCTCATGATGTGGCCAAAGTACTTCAACTTTGTCTCTAATATCCTTCCCTCCAATGAGCAGTCGGGCTTTATTTCCTGGAGGATGGACTGGTTGGATCTTCTCGCAGTCCAAGGCACTCTCAGCACTTTCCTCCAACACCACAGCTCAAAAGCATCTATCTTCCTTCGCTCAGCCTTTTCTATGGTCCAGCTCTCACATCCGTAGGTTACTACAGGGAATACCATGGCTTTGACTATGCGGATCTTTGTTGCCAGTGTGATGTCTCTGCTCTTTACTATTTTATTGAGATTGGACATTGCTCACCTCCCAAGAAGTAAGCGTCTTCTGATTTCCTGGCCACAGTCTGCATCTGCAGTAATCTTTGCACCTAGAAATACAAAGTCTGTCACGGCCTCCACATTTTTTCCCTCTATTTTCCAGTTGTCAATCATTCTTGTTGCCATAATCTTGGTTTTTTTTATGTTTAGCTGCAACCCGGCTTTTGTGCTTTCTTCTTTCACCTTGATTAGAAGGTTATACACATATCCTGTACAATATTTGAATGTGTATTAATTGGACCGCTAGAAAGCAAAGAGGTCACTACCTCAGACATCTATGTGGCCAATTTTGGATTATTTTGTAGTACTTCAGGATTCTGTATGAGGGATGTTCAACCTATAGTTGTCATCTTGTAAAGGTAGTCATTTTTCTTTCCTGACTGATGATTCTTCGTGTGTTCCCCCGTTTACTTTCTCTCAATTCTCAGTGACTTATGCCAGAAAGTCCAAATATGGAGGCTGCCTTTTACCCCTTGGGTCTGCTCCACCATGTCTTTCTCCTTACCTGCTGTGGAAGGCCACCTCCTTCCTTTAATTTTCTAGACCAGCCATGGACATACAGATCCTCATAAAAACCAATAAAGCAATTGTCTGAGTATGTAGGATGGTACCTTTGAGTCATGGGGGTGTTGCCTAGCTATCCTTTCCCTCCCTTAGCCTCTGGGGTCTGGAGGAGGCAAGTGCAGTTATGAGGTTGTTTTTCCCCTGAATGTTTAATACTCAGCAGTTCAGGGACTCGGCAGGGGGTGGAGGTGAGGAAAAGGCTCCGGAACTGCAGTGTCCTTGCTTTTGAGAGATTTCTGTTGCACTGACTTGCCAAAGAGTCTAAGGGACCTTCCATACAGCCTTATAACCCATAATATCAAGGCAGAAGATCCCACAATATCTGCTTTGAAATGGGTTATCTGAGTCCACACTGCCATTATATTCCAGTTCAAAGCAGATAATGTGGGATTTTATTCAGCTGTGTGAAAGTTGCACTCCCGTGACAAAGCAGTGCTAGGGCCACTCAGTTCTACTTCAGCTGCCATGGTTCCATCCTATGTACTGTAATTCTAAGATTTGTAGTTTGATGAGGCTCTGGATGAAAATTGTAAATACAACTGACTCACTGTATCTATAGATTCTATATCCATGGATGCAACTACCCATGGCTTGAAAATATTTTAAAACATCCAAAAACTAAACCTTGATTTTGCCATTTTACATGAGGGACACTATTTTATTATTTCACTGTATATGTATGTATGTATACTCTCACCCAACCTATTCAACTTGTATGCAGAACACATCATGCAATGTGCGGGGCTTGACGAATGCAAGGCTGGGGTTAAAATGGCTGGAAGAAACATTAACAACCTTAGATATAATAATAATAATAATAATAATAATAATAATAATCTTTATTTATACCCCGCCACCATCTCCCCAACGGGGACTCGGGCGGCTTACATGAGGCCAAGCCCATGCAACAAATTACAATAAAATAAACAACATCGCAAAAAAATACAGAACATAGGATTACAATGGAAATAATAATAATAATAATAATAATAAACAGTAAACCAAACATAATGACAGTGAGCAGGCCACATGTACATAAAATGATAAAAAAACTCAGGGTGAGATAAAGGTGCAGAATTATTTCTGAGAACTCGTAGAGAGACAGGGTGATAGACTGACCTTCATACAAGGGGGGAGGGTCTACCCCTAGGACGTTGAGGGGAGCAGTAGGTTAAGAATGTATAACTACTCTCCAAAAGCGCAATGGAAGAGTCAGGTTTTGAGATTCTTTTTAAAGGTTTCTCAGGTAGGGGCTTTCCTAATCTCTCCGGGCAATGAGTTCCAGAGTCGGGGGGCCACAGAAGAGAAGGCTCTCTCCCTTGTACTCACAAGGTGAGTCTGAGAAACTGGCAAGGGCGAAAGGAGGGCCTCCCCCGAAGATCGAAGAGTTCAGTCTGGTTCATGGAGAGAGATACGATCACAAAGGTAGGCGGGTCTCAAACCTTTAGGACTTTGTAGGTCAGAACCTGCACCTTGAATTGGAACCAGAAAATGAACGGCAGCCAATGGAGCTCCTTAAATAGGGGGTTGACCACTCCCTGTAAGTTGCCTCGGTTATTAATCTGGCTGCCAACCGTTGGACAAGTTGTAATTTCTGGGCAGTCTTCAAGGGTAGCCCCACGTAGAGTGCATTGCAGTAATCCAGTCTAGAGGTAACTAAGGCATGGATCACCATGGCCAAGTCAGACTTCACGAGATATGGTCGCAGTTTGCGCACGAGTTTTAGTTGTGTGAAGGCCCTCCCGGCCACCGCCAACACCTGTGCTTCAAGCATTAGCACTGAATCCAGGAAAACCCCCAAACTGCGGACCTGTGACTTCAGGGGGAATGCAACCCCATCCAAAACAGGTTGGCACCCAATACCTCGGTCAGACGGGTGACTGATATGCCGATGATATCACTTTGATCGCCGAAAGCGAGGAAGAGCCGAGGAGCCTTCTAATCAAGATGAAAAAAGAAAATGCAAAATCTGGTTTGCAGTTAAACATTAAAAAACCCAAGATTATGGAAACAAGACTGATTGATAACTGGCAAATAGAGGGAGAAAACATGGAAGCCGTGACAGACTTTGTATTTCTAGGTGCAAAGATTACTGCAGACGCAGACTGCAGCCAGGAAATCAGAAAACGTTTACTTCTTGGGAGGAGAGCAATGACCAATCTCGATAAAATAGTGAAGAGTAGAGACATCACACTGGCAACAAAGATCCGCATAGTCAAAGCAATGGTATTCCCCATAATCACCTATGGATGTGAGAGCTGGACCATAAGGAAGACTGAGCGAAGGAAGATAGATGCCTTTGAACTGTGGTGTTGGAGGAAAGTTCTGAGAGTGCCTTGGACCGTGAGAAGATCCAACCAGTCTATACTTGAGGAAATAAAGCCCGTCTGCTCATTGGAGGGAAGGATAGTAGAGGCCAAGATGAAGTACTTCGGCCACATAATGAGGAGACAGGGAAGCTTAGAGAAGACAATGATGCTGGGGAAAATGGAAGGAAAAAGGAAGAGAGTCCAACCAAGGGCAAGATGGATGGATGGTATCCTTGAAGTGACTGGCTTGACCTTGAAGGAGCTGGGGGTGGTGATGGCCAACAGGGAGCTCTGGCATGGGCTGGTCCATAAGGTCACAATGAGTCGGAAGCGACTGAACGAATAAACAACAACTGTATAATATATACAGTTGAGCATCCACGGATTTTGGTATTCACTGGAGTCCAGGACCAAACCACACTGGATATCAAGGACTCATTATACTTCTCTCTTTTTTGCACATCCCAAGGATGTTTCCGTGGCAATTAAAATGGAATCATCGATTATGAAAATGTTATAATTATTTAGTGTGGAGAGGGTGGTTTGGAAATGCATAGAAAGCTTTCCTTGAAAGGCTGAGCTACAAGAATCTGGAAGAAACAGTTGTCTTCCAGGAGAGGTTAGAGGCCCAACTTGATCTTGAGGTCTCCGATGCCTATAAATAGCTGCAATAGAGAGCGTGCGTCTGTGTGAGCTCATTGGGATTGTGTCAGGAGAAAAAGAGAAGAGGCTTTATTGCAGCTACTGGGAATTTTACTCTTATTGCAAATAGTAGGTGAAGAGACAGGGGGCGATACCATTTGGGTCCATGCAAGACAAAGTGTCATTGTCTCAGTCCCAATCTGGGTTGCTTTTTTTAGTCCCAGTTTTTAAAGTAATGAAGGGTTAAAAACTTGAATGTGACTTCATAGCTGTAGTTAGAACAGGCAGAGAAAGCAGTCTAGTATTTTCTGGGTTAATAGTTTCAAATAGTTTCTCTTTTCATTGGCAACTGCTGAGAAATATCTGTATTCAGAGCTGGATAAATCCTGGATTTCAAAGCCTCTCTCTCTTGCCATCAGTTGACTTGCCTGAGATCGATCTATCCATCCATCCATCCATCCATCCATCCATCCATCCATCCATCTATCTATCTATCTATCTATCTATCGTGTCAGGAGCAACCAGACATTTGTATTACATTTTTAACAAAGCAAGCAAACAAAGTTTACAAACTTGGTAGTTGATTAAATGTCCTTTGACCAGTAGCTGGCCACTTTGACCAGTAGAGTGCCTCTGGTGTTGCTGCAAGAAGGTCCTCCATTGTGCATGTGGCAGGGCTCAGGTTGCATTGCAGCAAGTAGTCAGCGGTTTGCTTTTCTCCACACTCGCATGTCGAGGATTCCACTTTGTGGCCCCATTTCTGAAGGTTGGCTCTGTATCTCGTGGTGCCAGAGCGCAGTCTGTTCAGCGTCTTCCAAGTCGCCCAGTTTTCTGTGTGCCCAGGGGGGAGTCTCTCATTTGGTATCAGCCATTGGTTGAGGTGCTGGGTTTGAGCCTGCCACTTTTGGACTCTCACTTGCTGGGGTGTTCCAGCGAGTGTCTCTGTAGATCTTAGAAAACTATTTCTTGATTTAAGTCGTTGACGTGCTGGCTGATACCCAAACAAGGGAAGGGCTGGAGATGTCACTGCCTTGGTCCTTTCACTATTGGCTGCTACTTCCCGGCGGATGTCAGGTGGTGCAATACTGGCTCGACAGTGTAGTTTCTCCAGTAATGTAGGGCGCAGATACCCTGTGATAATGCGGCATGTCTCATTGAGAGCCACATCTACTGTTTTAGCGTGGTGAGATGTGTTCCACACTGGGCATGCATATTCAGCAGCAGAGTAGCATAGCGCAAGGGCAGATGTCTTCACTGTGTCTGGTTGTGATCCCCAGGTTGTGCCAGCCAGCTTTTGTATGATATTGTTTCTAGCAGCCATCTTTTGCTTGATATTCAGGCAGTGCTTCTTGTAGGTCAGAGCATGGTCCAGAGTGACTCCCAGGTATTTGGGTGCGCTACAATGCTCCAGTGGGATTCCTTCCCAGGTAATCCTCAGAGCTCGGGATGTTTGTCTGTAACAGACAAGCCTGAGATTATAACAGTGCATATTTAATGTATTGTCAAAGGCTTTCATGGCCGGAATAACTGGGTTGTTGTAGGTTTTCTAGGCTATATGGCCATGTTCTAGAGGCATTTTCTCCTGACGTTTCGCCTGCATCTATGGATGCTTGCCATAGGTGCAGGCGAAACGTCAGGAAAAAATGCCTCTAGAACATGGCCATATAGCCCGGAAAACCTACAACAACCCAGTTATTCCGGCCATGAAAGCCTTTGACAATACATTAAATTGTCAAAGCCTACAACAATACATTAAATTGTCAAAACCTACAACAACCCAGTGCATATTTAGTATAATTTATTTAACAGTGATCTTGGTATTTATTTATCTGAGTTATTCCTCACCTGCCTGTTGATAGTAGGGATTCCAGTGTAGTTCATAACACATAAATATAGAGTAAGTTTGCATATAAAAAGTACAATTTAAAAAACTGGAAAGAATAAATGGAAGTAGCTTAAAACAATAACCAAGTTACTTGCAATAAACATTAATTCTGGAAAAGCAAAAGACAATCAAACACATATTGTTATTCTATATTTATATTTAGCAACAGTGCTTTTTTAAAAAAGTGTTAGCAATACTGATACTTAACTGGAAATATCATTAACATGATGTCAGTTAGGGTTGCCAGATGGAAAACTGGAGAGGGTTCTTGTAATGGATTCATAGAAGGAGGAATCTCAGCAGCTATTGCTTGTTCCTTGGTTGCATTACAAGTGAGAATTTCCTCTTGTACACAAAGCCATTAAAAATACAAGATCCCTCTCCAGGTTTCAATCTGGCAATACTAGATGCATTGAAAGCTGATTTTTAAAGGAATACTTTACCATCCTTGCAGTTCAAAAAGAGAGCTTTGAGATGTAGAAAGAGGAGGAAATTATAATGGGTTGTTGTAGGTTTTTCCGGGCTATATGGCCATGTTCTGGAGGCAATTTTTCTCCTGACGTTTCGCCTGCATCTATGGCAAGCATCCTCAGAGGTAATGAGGTCTGTTGGAACTAGGGAAAATGGGTTTATATATCTGTGGAATGACCAGGGTGAGACAAAGGACTTTTGTTTGCTGGGGCTAGCTGTGAGTGTTTCAGCTGATCACCTTGATTTGCATTCAATGGCTTGGAAGCGCCTGGGGGGAATCTTTTGTTGAGAGTGATTTCATGTGCCTGTTTGTTTCCCCTCTGTTGTTTTATAATTATAATGATAGCAGCAATGTGGAGGAACAGAAAGGTCTCCCATGTATTCATTTGCTTGTTAATACATTTGTGAGACAAAGGTCAGGACTTCTGAAGTCAGTCTTTAAAGCTGAATGAGTTTGAAATCAAGCAATTTAATATGGTTGTGGATAGTGACATCCAGACCTTGGATAGTGAGTCCTGACACGTGGTTATCAAGATACGTTAGGCAGAAAAAGAAACTCAACAACGAGCCACTGAGAGTCCGTTCCTAGTAAGACTAAAAGCTATGACCCAATGTTTCCCAATCAAAGAAATCTCACCAGGTGAAGCAGAAGCCACCGGGGAGTTTATTCAGTCCAGCCAGAAAAGATGACAGATAGCAGTTAGCCGCTCAAAGAAGTTGACATGTTTGATACAAGCAAAACATACATTTTAATACTGCACAGTCTTTTGTTTTTCCCGCTCCTGGCCGGCTTCGCACTGATTGGTGGAGCCAGTCTTGACATCATGGCCAGCTTGGTGGATTCCCTCTGTGAAGCGGGATTGCTTCACCCTTCAGCCAATCAGGGAACGTTCTCTGCTTCCAATGCAGATTTCTGCTCTCCAATGGCTGACTGGGCAGGATGAGAGAAAAGAATACATTCTCTCTCTCTTGAGATGAACAAAGCAGGGACATCAGGTCCATGATAGTTATGGGTTTTTCCTTTGTATGGTGGGTGACCCATCAAGATGGGTTTGTCCCACCCTGGTCATTCCACAGATATATAAACCCAATTTTCCTAGTTCGAACAGAACTCACTACTTCCGAGGATGCTTGTCATAGATGCAGGTGAAACATCAGAAATGCTGGACCACTCTAACAACCATGAAGTCAGACTCCACCACCACCACCACCACCACCACCCCCCACGCCGCTTGCATTTCTTATGTAGTTTGGGTTCTCTCCAGCCCAAGTCGAACATGAGCATTAGCCCTTTACCATGTCCATGTTTGGGAATTGTTAGCTGATGAAATAAATTGCATATATCAGGACATAAACTGCTTCTCTGACCTGTTTGTATGTGAGAGGGAGCAATGCATCTGTCTATATTTTTGGAGTTTCCCCAACAGCATGGCTGTGGGGACTGTCATAATGAACACCTATATAGGTAGTTCCCCAAGTTACGAATAAGGTTCTGTAGGTTTGTTCTTAAGTGGAGTTTGTATGTAAGTTGGAACAGGAACATTTGTAAGTCCGACCATATATATATATATATATATATATATATATATATATATATTCAGCTTTGGATAGCATAGGGAAGGGTTAACACCCCTGTGGTGTTTGCTTTGCTCTCTGTGTCTCTTCACTACACTTTCTGTCCCTGGTTTTTGTGGGTGTTTTTTGGAGGGTTTTTTGTTTGTTTGTTTTTTGGTCCTGTCAGGAGCAACTTGAGAAATTGCAATGCGCTTCTAGTGTGAGAGAATTGACCATCTGCAAGGATGTTGCCTAGGGGATGCCTGGATGTTTTGATGTTTTACCATCCTTGGGGAAGGCTCTCTCATGTCCCCACATGAGGAGCTGGAGCTGATAGAGGGAGCTCATCTGCATTCTCCCTGGATTCAAACCTGCAACCTGTCGGTCTTCAATCCTGCCAGCACAGGGGCTTGGCCCGCTGCACCATGGGGGGCTCCTGTCTCTGTGAGAATGGGATTTTGAAAAAAAAATGGCTTGTTGTGGAAACAAGGGTTGATTGATAAAGCTTCAATGGAGACAGTGGTTCTCAATCTGTGGGTCTCCAAGTGTTTTGGCCTACAACAAGAAATCCCAGCCAGTTTACCAGCTGTTAGAATTTCTGTGAGCTGAAGGCCAAAACATCTGGGGACCCACAGGTTGAGTACTACTGCCCTAAGATAACTCTTTCAGGAGTGAAATTTCTTTCCAAGGGGTAGATTGCTCTCATTTCCTGTTGTCTCACACCTGTTCTTAACTATGAGTTGTTTATAAGTTTGAGGTTTGTAACTGGGGCACTGCCCGTAAATTTGCATATACACTACTGTGTATAAGCAAATTCAGACTATGATATTAGAAGAGGTAGAGCTTTCTCGATGTGTACTTGACAGATCTCATTTGGGAGCAGTAGTCTAGCAGATTAAGCAAAAAGTTAGAATGATTAACCTGGAAATATTTAGATTGGGTTTGCATAGTGTATTTTGTGGGGTGAGGTAGTTTGGCTCACAGGATTCAGTTGGTCTCCTGTACCATAGATTCAATCATATATATATATATATAAGCAGTCCTTGGTTTTGCAAATTTATATAAGGAGCAGTATTTTAAATACCATTGCTTATCATGGGACTTGAGCATCCACACATTTTGCTATGCACAAGGGTCCTGGAACCAAACCCCAGTGGATACTAAGGACCCATTCACTGTACATTTGTTCCAAGCTGATCTTCCTGTTAAATGATTCGTTTTTGTTCTTAAACCTATTTTGTTGAAAAATAACTTCAAATTACCGTATATTCTGATGTATAAGACTACTTTTTAACCCAAGAAAATCTTCTCAAAAGTCAGGGGTCATCTTATACACAGGAGTCATCTTATGCGCGGGAGTAGCCTTATGCATGGGAGTCGTCATATCCGGGAGTAGTCTTATTTGCTGGGAGTCATCTTATAAAGTGGGTGCTGAAACTTCCAATCCGGATTGGAGAATCTGTGGTTGCAGCATATGGTGGGGGGTGCTCAAAAATGGCAGTGGCCGCGTCCCTGGCATATGCAGCAACTGTATGAAAGTATTAAGGGCAACGCTGTACAAGTATGGTAGGAAAAAATCCATTAATCAGGATTCGTGGACTTAATGTGGTCCCGATGGTGAGGTGAAGGGGCTCCTCACCGGGAAGGTGTAAGTGAAGGGTGGAGCAAGCTGCAGGGTGCCCGGGGTATAGAAAGAAGAGATAGAGTGGCTCTGGGCCCAGAAAAAAACACTTCTTTTACCTGTCTGGCCTGCCCTTGTATCCTATTACTGTCCCTCCTCCTCTGCCTCTCAGATCTCGCTCCTGAAGGCTGCAGTTAAGTGGTGCATGTGCGCAGGTGCGAGATCTGAGAGGCAGAGAAGGAGGTATGGTAATAGGAAGTTTACCATACTGAAATCAAATCTGATGTTTTTTAAATTTTATTTGGTGTGCGTTGGAAGAGGGGTAGTCTTATACGGCGAGTATATCCCAAACTCTATATTTTAACTGGATAAGCTGGGGGTCGTCTTATACGCCCAATCGTTTTATATGCCAGAAAATACAGTATATATCTATCTATCTATATCTAAAAGCAGTTCTTGATTTTGTCAATTTGTATGAGGAGCAGCATTTTAAATGCCATTGCTTATCATGGGACTTGAGCATCCACACATTTTGCTATCCAAAATGTGTGGATACCAAACCCCAGTAGATACCAAGGGCCCACTCACTGTACATTTGTTCCAAGCCAATCTTCCTTTTAAATGATTCATGTTTGTTCTTATACCTATTGTGGTGAAAAATAACTGCAAATTAGTCAAGGTATTGATTGAATTGGATTACACTCTTTGTTTCTTTAAGAACTGCAAAGGCCAACTGTGTGAGGAGTCGGGTACACACTTTTTTGACCAGTAACCCTGACAGACACTGAATAACCTTGGGAGCCAGAGGGAAAGTTTGATTCCCCCCCCCCCCCAATCTCTTATTTGTATAGCCAACAGCAACAATAAAAACCCAGTTACTTTCCTGTATTTATATTTTGAGAGGCAATTCCATTGGTGTCAATCGAAGTGTCTTTTGAAATGTAAATAGCTGCATCTCAGAGAGTTTTTTGTCAGCATCATGGAACAGCTTCAAAGAAAGAGGGAGAAAAACTTAAATGTAGTTGCTGTTTACATAACAAAAATAGTGCATGTAGCCTTGAGATACTCAGCCTTGAAATAGATATAATAGTTAGATATACAGCCCACAGCACTCACTCCTGAAGTGAACTCCTAAGAAGATAAAATTCTCTCCTCACCTTGGCAGAAAAAGAGAAGAATGGATTCTATGTAATATGCCTGAAAAGATTTGTGTATTTGTGTAGATTGTCAGCAAAAAAACATGGAGCAGCAGAAGATCAAATGAAACGGCTGGTAGGTTGCTGGGTGATTTGCAGCAGACTACCGGGCTGTCTAAATCTCAGTTTTTAAAACAATTGGTTTAACTTAGGCGATCCCTCGTAGTCCAAGGATGATGGTCCTTGAAGGTCGGTGTTCTGTCGGTGGGTCTGTAGGTGACTGTGGAGTACAATTCTTGATCTGCATCTTCTCCCACAGTGAGGGCATTGGTTTCCAGGTGGAAGGCGGTCCCAGTCGGGGTTGGCTTGATGTACCTTCCTCTTCACACGTTTCTCTCTTCCACCCTCCATCTGTGCCTCTTCAAATTCTACAGCACTGCTGGTCACAGCTGACCTCCAGCTGCAGCACTCAAGGGCCAGGGCTTCCCAGTTCTCAGTGTCTATGCCAGAGTTTTTAAGGTTGGATTTGAGCCCATCTTTCAATCTCTTTTCCTGCACGCCAACATTCTGTTTTCCATTCTTGAGTTCGGAGCAGAGCAATTGCTTTGGGAGACAGTGGTAAGGCATCCGGACAACATGGCCAGTCCAGCGGAGTTGATAGTGGAGGACCATCACTTCAGTGTTGGCGGTCTTTGCTTCTTCCAGCATGCTGACATTTGTCCGCTTGTCTTCCCAAGAGATTTGCAGGATTATTCGGCGGCAGCGTTGATGGAATTGTTCCAGGAGTTGCATGTGACGTCTGTAGACTGTCCACATGTCGCAGGCATATAGCAGGGTTGGGAGGACAATAGCTTTATAAACAAACACCTTGGTGTCCCTACGGACACCAATTGGTAGCACCAAAATGACTAGCCCCCTGCCCTAAAGTGTCCTGCTGAAAAGAGAAACAGAGAACAGTGATGAATTCATTTTGTATGTTTGGAAACACTGTAAACTTTATTCAGTTCTGGTCAGAGAGTGTTTTGGACCCTAAACAACAAAGAGTCTTGCAGTATCTCAATGACTTCAGTCCCTTTCTCTGATTTGTGGATCTCCAGTTGGTAGAAGTTTTATAGTTGTATTTTTATAGCTATGATGGTATGCGGGGAAATGTTGTGGGTCATCACAGCATCCCAATGTAAAACCCCAAATGATGCCATACCTTTTCAGGAATGACCTGTCAGTGATAAACACATATCTTGCTTGTGCATATGTCCCTTTTTGGTCAGACAACTGTTATCTGATCCAAGGGTGGTCACAGTCCAAGCTGCAAGCTGCCTGAGCCCCTTGAAACCCCTAAATGTGGCTCTTGGAACCACCTAGAGCAGTGTTTCTCAACCTTCCTAATGCCACGACCCCTTAATACAGTTCCTCATGATGTGATGACCTCCTACCATAACATTACTTTTGTTGCTACTTCATAACAGTAATATTGCTAGTGTTATGAATCATCATATTAACATTTGATATGCAGGATGTATTTTCATTCACTGGACCAAATTTGGCGCAAAAACCCAATATGCCCAGATTTGAATACTGGTGGGGTTGGGGGTGGATTGATTTTGTCATTTGGGAGTTGTAGTTGCTGGGATTTATTGTTCACCTACAATCAAAGAGCATTCTGAGCTCCACCAGTGATGGAATGCAACCAAATTTGGCACACAGAACTCCCATGACTACCAGAAAATATTGGAAGGGTTTGGTGGGCACTGACCTTGAGTTTTGTTGTTGTAGTTCACCTCCATCCAGAGAGCACTGTGGACTCAAACAATGATACATATGGACCAAACTTGACATGAATACTCACTACAGCCAAATGTGAACACTGATGGAGTTTGGGGGAAATAGATTTGGGAGTTGTAGTTGCTGGGATTTGTAGTTCACCTACAATCAAAGAGCATTCTGAAACCCACAAATGATAGAATTGGGCCAAACTTCCCACACAGAACCTCCATGACCAACAGAAAATAAGTCTGGAGAGTTAAAAAACTAGAAGATTTTTCCTCTAGAAATCATATGACAATGCCAAAGCTCTTCCAGGTTTCCTGCCGCTGTTCTTGTTGTCTCTTGGTCAAACTGGAAAAGAAAACTACTCAGATCTTGGGAAAAGTTGGAGTTCTTTTGTTGTTGCTATAGCTTTTGGAATCTCTCATTGAGCACAGCATAGTTGGTAGATTTTGGGGAGCTAAAGCTTTCAAGTCAATTCCAACTCATGGGAACTGTACAGTGTCTCTAGCATGAGGTTTTCTTCTCAATATTTCTTCCAAAGAGGTTTGCCTTTGCTTTCTCCTGATGCTGAAAGAGTGTGGCTTGCCCAAGGTCACCCAGAGGGTTTCTATGGCTGAGCAGAGATTTGAGCTGTGGTTTCTCAGACTTCTCTTCCAGCAGTCAAATCATTGCAATGCACTACACTAATTCACCTGGGAAAATCAAAGCCTGCTAAAGTGGTGCAAAGTTGGGTTGGATTAATCTCTTTTATGCCATTTGATCTTCCTTCCAGGTCCTGCTCATCCCCCACGGCTCCTGGTCAAGAGTCTTTCCTTGGAACCCAGCCCAGAACCTCGCTCCCCAGAAGTCCCCCAACGTCTCATCTCTGACCCAGGACCTGACAACATCCAAGGAGATGCAGCCAAGCTCAGACCACTGAAACGAAACCCAGGACCAAAGCCACAAGGTAGAAGCTCCCTTGGCCTTTCACCCTCCTTCCAGGGGTCCTGGACTATTACCCCCATCATCCCCAGCTTGCAAGGCCATTGTGTGGTGGGGAGAGTGGGAAGGCTAAGCTAGGTTCATCATTCCCACTAATCCCAATGTTAGTAGGCTATTTAAAGATGTTTCCAATGCACAAGCATAGTTTTGGCAAAGCAGCCATTTCTTCTGTTTCCAACCTTATACACTGTGCTAGAGGGCAATGTTCCTCTGTCTGATGTGGCAGACAGAGCATTTATCACACACACCCCTCCACAAGTGTGCCAGGAACTGACACTGTATTTGTTCCAATTGGTTGCTCTTGTTTACTGGAAATGTACCAAAACCTGACTTAAAACCAAGTCTAGAGAGTTAAAAATAAAATAACTGTAGATAAAAACCATTTAAACTATAAAAACATCAAACATAGACATAAGCATGAAACATATTATTGCTGCAATTAACAATGTAGACCTTTCTCTTCCTCTCCCCCCTCTCCCCAACTCTCTCTCCATAGTGTTTCAGCCCTTCTTTTTACACCCTCCCTGCTCCCCCCCAACTCCCAACAGACACAAAGTTATTTAGGTATAAACTGAATAAAAAATGGGGGGGGGGGGCAGCAAGGAGGAGGTGAAAGGGAGGCCTGGGCCTTCTTGGGGGATGGTAAATGTGATATGAGGTCCTTTGGGCGGGTGGAGGGAGAGTCTTATCTGATGATGGTAGTAGGCTACTGATCAGTTTCATAAAAGTCCAGAGGAACATAGATTTTATTAGTTGTGGTGTCATAAGTCAGGTGTGACCTCTATCACTTTGCCAGTAGACTGAGGATGGGGAAGGGCAACGAAGTGCAGCTGCCCCTGAGGAGAGTTGGTGTGTAGGCTGCACCTTCCACTCTGGAGGAGTGACGCCCCCTGGCCTCCCTTTCACCTCCTCTTTGCTGTCTGTTGGAGGGAGGGGGCAGCGAGGTGTAGCTGCTGCTGAGGAGAGTTGGTGTGTAGGCTGCACCTTCCACTCTGGAGGAGCTGAAGTCTCCTGGCCTCCCTTTCACCTTCTCCTTGCTGATTGATGGAGGGAGGGGGCAGCGAGGTGTATCTGCTGCTGAGGAGAGTTGGTGTGTAGGCCGCACCTTCTACTCAGGAGGAGCTGAAGTCTCTTGGCCTCCCTTTCGCTTCCTCCTTGCTGGCTGTTGGAGGGAGGAGACAGCGAGGTGTAGCTGCTGCTGAGGAGAGTTGGTGTGTAGGCTGCACCTTGCACTCTGGAGGAGCTGAAGTCTCTTGGCCTCCTTTTCACATCCTCCTTGCTGGCTGTTGGAGGGAGGGGGCAGCTAGGTGTAGCTGCTGTTGAGGAGAGTTGGTGGATAGGCTGCAGCTTCCGCTCTGGAGGAGCTGAAGTCTCCTGGCCTCCCTTTCACCTTCTCCTTGCTGATTGATGGAGGGAGGGGGCAGCGAGGTGTAGCTGCTGCTGAGGAGAGTTGGTGTGTAGGCCGCACCTTCTACTCAGGAGGAGCTGAAGTCTCTTGGCCTCCCTTTCGCTTCCTCCTTGCTGGCTGTTGGAGGGAGGAGACAGCGAGGTGTAGCTGCTGCTGAGGAGAGTTGGTGTGTAGGCTGCACCTTGCACTCTGGAGGAGCTGAAGTCTCTTGGCCTCCTTTTCATATCCTCCTTGCTGGCTGTTGGAGGGAGGGGGCAGCTAGGTGTAGCTGCTGTTGAGGAGAGTTGGTGGATAGGCTGCAGCTTCCGCTCTGGAGGAGCTGAAGTCTCCTGGCCTCCCTTTCACCTCATCCTTGCTGGCTGTTGGAGGGAGGGGGCAGCGAGGTTAGCTGCTGCTGAGGAGAGTTGGTTTGTAGGCTGCACCTTCCACTCTAGAGGAGCTGAAGTCTCTTGGCCTCCTTTTCACCTCCTCCTTGCTGGCTGTTGGAGGGAGGGGGCAGCGAGGTTAGCTGCTGCTGAGGAGAGTTGGTTTGTAGGCTGCACCTTCCACTCTAGAGGAGCTGAAGTCTCTTGGCCTCCTTTTCACCTCCTCCTTGATGGCTGTTGGAGGGAGAAGCAGCGAGGTGTAGTTGCTGCTGAGGAGAGTTGGTGGGTAGGCTGCACCTTCCACTCTGGAGGAGCTGAAGTCTCCTGGCCTCCCTTTCACCTCCTCCTTGCTGGCTGTTGGAGGGAGTGGGCAGCGAGGTGTAGCTGCTGCTGAGGAGAGTTGGTTTGTAGGCTGCACCTTCCACTCTAGAGGAGCTGAAGTCTCTTGGCCTCCTTTTCACCTCCTCCTTGCTGGCTGTTGGAGGGAGTGGGCAGCGAGGTGTAGCTGCTGCTGAGGAGAGTTGGTGGGTAGGCTGCACCTTTCGCTCTGAAGGAGCTGAAGTCTCCTGGCCTCCATTTCACCTCCTCCTTGCTGGCTGTTGGAGGGAGTGGGCAGCGAGGTGTAGCTGCTGCTGAGGAGAGTTGGTGGGTAGGCTGCACCTTCCACTCTAGAGGAGCTGAAGTCTCTTGGCCTCCTTTTCACCTCCTCCTTGCTGGCTGTTGGAGGGAGTAGGCAGCGAGGTGTAGCTGCTGCTGAGGAGAGTTGGTGGGTAGGCTGCACCTTCCACTCTGGAGGAGCTGAAGTCTCCTGGCCTCCCTTTCACCTCCTCCTTGCTGGCTGTTGGAGGGAGTGGGCAGCGAGGTGTAGCTGCTGCTGAGGAGAGTTGGTGGGTAGGCTGCACCTTCCACTCTGGAGGAGCTGAAGTCTCCTGGCCTCCCTTTCACCTCCTCCTTGCTGGCTGTTGGAGGGAGTAGGCAGCGAGGTGTAGCTGCTGCTGAGGAGAGTTGGTGGGTAGGCTGCACCTTCCACTCTGGAGGAGCTGAAGTCTCCTGGCCTCCCTTTCACCTCCTCCTTGCTGGCTGTTGGAGGGAGGGAGCAGCGAGGTGTAGCTGCTGCTGAGGAGAGTTGGTGTGTGGACTGCACCTTCCACTCTGGAGGAGCTGAAGTCTCTTGACCTCCTTTTCACCTTCCTCCTTGCTGGCTGTTGGAGGGAGGGAGCAGCTAGGTGTAGCTGCTGCTGAGGAGAGTTGGTGTGTAGGCTGCACCTTCCACTCTGGAGGAGTGAAGTCTCCTGGCCTCCCTTTCTTGCTGGCTGGTGTAGGGAGGGGGCAACGAAGTGTAGCTGCTGCTGAGGAGAGTTGGTGTGTAGGCTGCACCTTCCACTCTTTGTTACCTTTCCATGTGCTTTACAGCCAATTTTGATTACAAAAACAGCTTTGAATAGAATACAAAATACAAAATAATGCATCTCAGGCTCCTTTGGTCCTTGGTACATCGTGGAATAATATCGCATTTAGACCTTTTTTCTCCAAAAGGAGAGTGAACATAAGAGGTGCAGGCGGTGTCCAGCTCCTGGAGCGCTCAGTAGGATGATGTGAGGTAGAACTCTCTGATGAGCAAGATGCCAATCTCATACTTTGTTGTTATTATTCACATATGGGCAACATAAGGTTTTTACCCATTTCAACCTTTTTGTGATGATACCCAAGTTGATCTCAAGGGCTGTCTTCTCATGATTCATCATTTATTTTTAGGCTTTTAATGTTGTCTTCCAAAATATCCGCAAAGGCAGCAGACTCACCCAGGCAATAAATGCAGTGTCACAAAGACACTCAAACCTTATATAAAAGAACACATCAGAAACAGCAACACTGCTAGAAATAATTTTTAAAGGCCAAGTTGAAGAGATGTGTCTTGGCACCTTTTCTAAAAGCTGAGAGCAACTGGGAGAGACGTCAGCCTTTGCTGAGATTTTGTGCATAATGTCTGATGAGGGCACTCAATGTGGAGCTGCTCTTGAATATGAAACCTCAGCTGGTGCTGGGGAATAAAGCCGCCAGATTCCTGATTGGAATATCATGAAGGCACTATATAATACCGGCTGCTAGTATGCTTCTGCCAATATGTTTCTGGACTGAATCCAAATGCTGGCGATAACGTTGGGAGCTCTAAACAACCTGGGGCGTTGATAATTAAAGGAATATGGCTCCCCACGTATGCTTTCTTCAGGTCTGAGGTCTACTGTAGACACCCCCCCCCCCCCCCGCTTTGTGTATACTACATGGGGAGAGAATTGCAAATTACCATCCTTCTAGGATCCCTGCTTGCTGCTTTTGAGGTCAGCAAGGTTTGTTAACACAATTGAAGATTTAAAAGGTGAATGAAGTTCAACAGTGACAACTGCAAGATACTCCACTTTGGCAGGAAAAACGAAATGCAAAGATACAGAATGGGGGACAATGCCTGGCTCGAGAGCAGTACGTGTGAAAAAGATATTGGAGTCCTTGTGGACAACAAGTTAAACATGAGCCAACAATGTGATGTGGCGGCAAAAAAAGCCAATGAGATTTTGGCCTGCATCAATACGAGCACAGTGTCTAGATCTAGGGAAGTCATGCTACCCCTCTATTCTGCTTTGGTTAGACCACACCTGGAATATTGTGTCCAATTCTGGGCACCACAATTCAAGAAAGATATTGACAAGCTGGAATGTGTCCAGAGGAGGGCGACTAAAATGATCAAGGGTCTGGAGAACAAGCCCTATGAGGAGCGGCTTAAGGAACTGGGCATGTTTAGCTTGAAGAAGAGAAGGCTGAGAGGAGATATGATAGCCATGTATAAATATGTGAGAGGAAGCCACAGGAAGGAGGGAGCAAGCTTGTTTTCTGCTTCCCTGGAGACTAGGACGCGAAACAATGGCTTCAAACTACAAGAGAGGAGATTCCATCTGAACATGAGGAAGAACTTCCTGACTGTGAGAGCTGTTCAGCAGTGGAACTCTCTGCCCCGGAGTGTGGTGGAGGCTCCTTCTTTGGAAGCTTTTAAACAGAGGCTGGATGGCCATCTGTCGAGGGTGATTTGAATGCAATATTCCTGCTTCTTGGTAGGAGGTTGGACTGGATGGCCCATGAGGTCTCTTCAAACTCTTTGATTCTATGATTATATCATTCTATGATCATCCAAATGTACACATACATGATTTTGATCTGTTTTTATCATTTAACATTCTTTTATATCCTTAAAATATTAAAATCATTTGAACTGTTTGAAATTTTAAGTTGTTTTAAGTTTTTGAAATGTTACCACGAGCTGACTGAAGTTATGCAGGATGGAATGGGTTACTGACATTTTAGGACAGGTTGAGCATCCCTTATCAGAAATGCTTGGAAGCAGAAGTGCTTTGAATTTTGGATTTTTAATTTATTTATTTTTTGAATACTTGCATTTGCACATACATACATGAGATATCTTGGAGGTGGGACCCAAGTCTTAACATTACATTCATTGGGTTGTTGTAGGTTTTTTTGGGCTATATGTTCATGTTCTAGAGGCATTCTCTCCTGACGTTTCGCCTGCATTTATGGCAAGCATCCTCAGAGGTTGTGAGGTCTGTTGGAACTAGGAAAAAGGGTTTATATATCTGTGGAATGACCAGGGTGGAAATGCTGGACCACTCGAACAACCACCATGTCAGATTACACAGAGAAGCCATTGAAATCCACAAGCATGTGGACAATTTCAACAGAAAGGAGGAAACAGTGGTCCACGCTCTTGTTACATCCCGAACAGATTACTGCAACGCACTCTACGTGGGGTTGCCTTTGAAGACTGTTCGGAAACTTCAATTAGTCCAGCGGGCGGCAGCCAGATTACTCACCGGAGCGTCATACAGGGAGCATATCACCCCTCTGCTATGTCAGCTCCACTGGCTGCTGATCCAGTTCCGAGCACAATTCAAAGTGCTGGTTTTGACCTACAAAACCCTATACGGCTCCGGCCCAGCGTACCTGTCCGAACGCATCTCCTTCTACGTCCCGCCTCGGAGTTTAAGATCTTCTGGGGGGATCCTGCTCTCGGCCCTACCTCTATCACAAGTGAGATTGGTGGGGACGAGGAGCAGGGCCTTCTCGGTGGTGGCCCCTCGCCTGTGGAATTCACTTCCCGGAGAAATTAGGTCATCGACATCCCTCCTCTCTTTTAGAAGGAAACTAAAAACATGGATATAGGACCAGGCCTTTGGGTAATCTGGCAGATATAGAACAAAAATGTATGTATGTATATCTTATAAGACTCTCAAGAAAGTAATATACAACAGTATTCTATGCTCTCTATTGGAATAACTTGTCTGAGACTTTATAGCATTAAACAAAAATGTTATCAGCACATTATAAATAAATGTAGATTATCATGTCAACATCGAGAAATAAACAACAGACTAAAGGTAATAGAGTCCATCCTTTCCTGGAGTCAGATTTCAGTGAAGGAATTCAAAAGTCTCTATCTTTATCTTCAAAAGAATTCTTCTTTTGGCAAGACAGTCTCAAGGAATTCTTCTTAGGCAACAAAGTCTTTCTTAGGCAACAAAATCTCTACAAGGTCTCCCGGTATGTTATCCTTGTTTCGAACAATTATCTTCTTCAGGTTGTAGTCTGTTATCATATTATGCTTAGTGCACTAAATAAGGAGTAGAAATAACATACACAATAGATACATGAAACTCCCAAAATAACATTGCTAGAGAAACATTTTATAATGACAGTAAAGAAACACGCTACTCTACTTACATTCTCTTCAGTAATACAGGCTCTGTTGCAGTAGGAGTTCTATAACGAGCAATGAGTCATAACTTGGCTGCCTCTTAAGTAGAACTACATCTCACAAGAAACAAGTGTATTCAATTTTGTCATTTAGTCCTTGAGGAACCAGTGTTTGTAGTTTAAAGATCCAAAAAGATTCCCTTTGCAGAAGGAGTTTTTTTACATCTGCATTTGGTCTGGGTAATATTTTTTCCAAAGCGCAAAATTTAAAGCTATGGTGTGTATGTGCTTTTTCATTAAAATGTACATATAGTGAAGAGTCAGTGGACCCATTCCTTATGCGTGAACGATGTTCATTTATCCTAATTTTAAGGGGTCTAGTGGTTATTCCAACATATAGTAGTTTGCAGGGGCATTCTAATAGGTAAACTACATTATCACTGGAACATGTTGTCAAATGTTGTAATGTGACATTAATGTTGAGTGTTGGGTGAGAGTATATTCTACTCTTAAGTGATTGCTGACAACAGTTACAGTGTCCACAGCTAGTGTGACCCCTAGTGGTAAGTTTATGGGATGTAGTAGGTAAAGGTAAAGGTAAAGGTAGTCCCCTGACATTAAGTCCAGTCATGTCTGACTCTGGGGTGTGGTGCTCATCTCCATTTCTAAGCCGAAGAGCCAGCGTTGTCCGTAGACACCTCCAAGGTCATGTGGCTGGCATGACTGCATGGAGCGCCGTTACCTTCCCGCCAGAGCGGTACCTATTGATCTACTCACATTTGCATGTTTTCGAACTGCTAGGTTGGCAGAAGCTAGGGCTGACAGCGGAAGCTCACGCCGCTCCCTGGAATCGAACCTGCGACCTTTCGATCAACAAGCTCAGCAGCTCAGTGCTTTAACCCACTGCGCCACCGGGGGCTCCATGGGATGTAGTAGGAGAGTTATATTCAGAATGGATCATGAGGTCCCTTAAATTTCTGGATCTTTTGTGGGCAATTATAGGTTTGTCTTTGCATCCAGGAATGTCCTGTAGTAAATGCCGGTGTTTTATATTACTTATACATACATACATTTTTGTTCTATGTCATTATAGATACTTGTGCATTGTTTGCTAATCTGGCAGATAGACAAAGGACAATGACGACTAGAAGTGATAGGATTTGACAATGTGGAATGAACTTACGGATTCTGAGCTGCCAAACGTTGAACATTAGATTGGTTTTTATTGATTGTGATGTATAACTTGATTGTTTTAATTGTTTTATAATTGCTGTTGCTACATGTTTTATCTTATTGTCTGTTGTTGCCATAGAATTGTGCCTTTTGTAAGCCGCCTTGAGTCCCCCCTCGAGGGTTGAGAAGGGTGGGGTAGAAATGTGCGAAATAATAATAATAATAATAATAATAATAATAATAATAACAACCACCATGAAAATAAACAAAATCTGGCTACAAGTACTAAAAAAATTCTAAAATTACAACAGCAAAACAACAGAGAAGAAAGAATCTGGGACATCTAATCACCTCTCAACAAAAGATTGTCCCTGGCACTGCCAGGCCATCAAATGCTAATCAAGGTGGTCAGTTGAAACATTCACACCTAGCTCCAGCAGACAAGAGTCCTTTGTCCCATCCTGGTCATTCCACAGATATATAAACCCTTTTTCCTAGTTCCAACAGACCTCACAGCCTCTGAGGATGCTTGCCATAGATGCAGGCGAAACATCAGGAGAGAATGCCTCTAGACCATGGCCATATAGCCCCAAAAAACCTACAACAACCCAGTGATTACAGCCATGAAAGCCTTCGACTATACATTACATTCATTGATACTTCATTTAGACATCATATGAATAGTCTAAAGGTAAACTTATGAATTATTTTAAAATATTTTTGTGCATGAAACAAGTTTTGTGGATAATTTTTAGATTTTGGAGTATTACGGGTTTTGAAATTCTGAATAAGGGATGCTCAAGCTGCATATACAAAAAGAGGCAATTGTTTGTTCCCTTTTTCCAGTCCCTCCCAAACCAGCTTATCTGCAGACTCTCCATCCACTACGACTGCCTGAATCCATCCCGCCACCTCCATCGCGACCCCTTCCAGCAGATCCCCGTCTGAGCCGGAGTCCGCTGCCAAAAGATGGATCGGGGCCACTCTCTGCTGTCTCCTGCCTCATCGAGAAGTTTGAAAGGTGCATTGCTCAATAGCTCAGGGTATCCTGTTTATCTCCTGCAGTTGGAAAAGTAGCCACTGCTCCCTTTAAGTCACACATCTCCACTATATAGAGCAGGGATCCTCAAATTAAGGCCTGAGGGCCAGATACGGCCCTCCAAGGTCATTTACCCGGCCCTCGCTCAGGGTCAACCTAAGTCTGAAATGACTTGAAAGCACACAACAACAACAATCTTATCTCATCCGCCAAAAGCAGGCCCAAACTTTCCATTGAAATACTAATAAGTTTATATTTGTTAAAATTATTCTTCATTTTAATTATTGTATTGTTTTAAAGTGTTTTTTGCACTATAAATAAGATACGTGCAGCGTGCATAGGAATTCATTTATGTTTTTTACAAATTATAATCCGGCCCTCCAACAGTTTGAGGGACCGTGACCTGGCCCTCTGTTTAAAAAGTTTGAGGACCCCTGATATAGAGACTTCCACAGCAGGGTTGGGTGGACACATGGTTCCCTCCAGATATATTTTGACTACATAGCTGATGTGGAGACATGATAATTGCAGTCCAACACCTGGAAGGATTGAACTTTGCTCCTACTTTTTAAACTTCCTGAAGCCTCTGAGTCAGAAAATGTCTTATTGAGCTGATGAAGCGTACCAATTCTTTTATTTATTCATTTTAATTTTTATTTTATTTAGAATAATGGAGAAAGAAAAAGCATTCAAGGTTCCATGTAAAGTGGGGAAACAATTCGGCAATAGAAAGAAGGAAAAAAGGAAACAGAAAAGAGGGAAGGGGGTACCAAAAAGAAATACAAAGAAAAATTGGGGAAAAATGAAAAGGTTTGAAAAATTTAAAAAAATAGTGAAATAAAAATAAAATAAACAAGGTGACTTCCATCTAATCCTTTGCGGGTTAACATTTGTTCCAACTATCTTCAAAATAGTAGTTAGTAATGGAAAAGCAAATATAGTTTATAGATAGATAGATAGATAGATAGATAGATAGAGATATAGGGATATTTTCACTTTGACCTTCCATTGTATCTATCCTTGGTTTGTTATTTTTTTAATCAATTTTTTATTGACAGAATATACAGTTACATGGAAAGTGGGGGAATATAATAAAGAAGATAGAAATAAGATAGAATAAATGAATAACGAAGTTCATAGGGTATAAAAATAATTGTATTCATGTACAATTAAAAAACAGAGAAATGGACAATTGCCTATTGGGAAGAGCGAATAGACCAAAAAAAAATGGAAAAACGTGCAGAATCAGAAGGAAGTCACCGTTTGTTTCCCCCCCCCCCAAAAAAGGGGGGGAAGAGGGGGGAAAAAACAAACGGTGACTTCCTTCTAATTCTGCACATTTTTCCATTTTTTTTTTGTCTATTCGCTCTTCCCAATAGGTAATTGTCCATTTCTCTGTTTTTTAATTGTACGTGAATACAATTACATGTCTTTGCATTTCCTTTCTATATGGCCCTCAAATAGTGACCAATTTGTTTGTTTTACCGGATTGCCTGTGTTTCTTTTTAATAGAAAAGTTAACATGTCTATGTCTTTAATTTCGTTCATCTTTTTTATCCAATGGTCTTTCTCTGGTATTTCTTTCTGCAATTGGTTTGTTATTCTTAATCATTCTTTTTTTTCGCTTTTCTTCATATTCCTCAAACTGTGACCAGTTTTTATAGTTAATTGGATTACCCGTGTTTCTTAATAGAAAGGTGAACTTATCCATGTCCTTTATTTCGTTTATTTTGGTCAGCTGCTGATCCAAATCTGATTTTCCCTCTGCTTCCAGAGTTTTGCGTAAATAATCCTTGCAGCTGTCGTCATAAACATAAAGAGGATGTCTTCATTTAAGTCTAGTTTTATATCTATATCTGTTATTCCTAATAGATAGTATTCAGGTTTTTTGGGGGGAATTCCATACCAATTCTTAATGTTCCATTTTGAAATGAAGGTTATTCGTTCTGTAGCTGTTATCTAATTTTTTCAAAATACAGTTCCCAGAATCCCCCTTCCGGCATGGTGCTGTCAGGAGGATTTTGGAAATTATACGTCAAAATAATCAATCATCTTTAGGGTTGGAATCAACACAACTCTTATCTTTCTGTCTCTACTTTTTTGCCGAAGTGTTCTGATCTCTTGATTGACTTTGTCTCCTTCCTTCTTTCCTCTGCAGGGAACCTGTAATCCTTACCATTGAGCCGGCCCCCTCCCCGTGCCCCAGCCCAGAGCTCCAAACACCAGAGGCTGGCTCAATGGAGCCCTTGGTTGACCGCCCAGCTTCCCTGGAATCGGCAGAGCTGGCTCACAAACTGCTGGACCTCCTGGCACTGGAAGGAGGACAAGAAGCTGGAGGGAGCGTTGCCTGCTTACCTTCTCATGATGGTGGAAAGTTGGCAAATCGAGACAGTGGCATTGACAGCATCAGCTCACCATCCAACAGTGAGGAAATCTGCTTTGGAGGAGATGAAGGCACTGGAGAGGGAGCAGGGGTACCAGTGCCACCCGTCAGCCTCAAACGCCGCTCAACACGTGATTCTGAAGGGGACAGTGACATGGATGATGGGAGTGGGGATGAAGCAGAGCTGCTGCATGACCTTCCACCCCCACAGCCAGAGAGACAGGACTCTGATGAGGTGAGATGTCTACATTGGCACAACCATGGTGTCTGGGATTTAACTGCCTGTCTTGCCTAATGCTCCTCCTGAGTCTTGCCTAATGCTCCTTCCTAAAGCCAGGTTGGTGTAATGGTTTGGTTTTTTGGACTGGGACTTGGGAGATCTAGGTTCAAGCCACCAAAGCAAGATATGAGCTTGGGCCAGCTGCTTTTTCTTGAAACCTGGCCTTATTTAAAAGTGAGGATAAAGTGGGAAGGAGGAAATCCATGTGTGCTGCACAAGTCTACATGAGGAAAGGTGTGGTATGGATGAAATTTGTCTAGCTCTGAAAAATTACAGGGAGCAAGGAACAAGGCAAAGACATGTTTTTTATTTATTTATTTATTTTAGGCACTTCTACCCTGCCCATCTCAACCCCCGAGGGGGGACTCAGGGTGGCTTATAACCGGCACAATTTGATGCCAACAATTCAACAGATAAAATACATAACAACAAATAACCACAAGTTAAAACATTCAATTAATATAATAACAACTAAAAGCCAATCTAGTGACCAATGTTCGCTGATTTATAATTCCATAATCCATCCAGCATTGTCATTGTCCTTTCCTGCTCTGGTCGTCCTTGTCTTTGTCCATCTGCCAGCTTACCCAAAGGCCAGGTCCCACATCCAGGTTTTTAACTTCCTCCTGAAGGAGAGGAGGAATGTTGATGACCTAATTTCCCCAGGAAGTGAGTTCCACAGGCGAGGGGCCACCACCGAGAAGGCCCTTTCCCTCATCCCCGCTAGCCTTACTTGTGATAGAGGTGGGACCGAGAGCAGCCCCCCCCCCCAGAAGATCTTAAGCTCCAAGGTGGGACATAGAAGGAGATACGTTCGGACAGGTACGCTGGGCCAGAGCCGTATTGTTGCTAGAAAACACATGTCAGAAGTCTGGCCCAGACCTTTGATCAATGTTGGACTGTTGGACACTGATTGTTAGTGAACAAGGTTGGCTACACATAGTGTCAATGAGTGTTGAAATGGACTGACATTCACTTATCTAGGCCCCATATATCTTGAAATATTTTCACTGACTGATCATCTTCCCTTTTAGGGTAGTAAAACTCTTTCCATTTTCATTTAGAGGAGAAAGGAAATTCAAATTCCATCCTTACGCACTTGGTTTTGAAAACTGAATGAAGGAATGGGTGCAGGAGGTGTTTCCCAACACGTCTAAATTCAAATGCATAACCATGCTAATTTGGAATATCATTATGCAAAGGCATCTTTGGAGATTAACTGAGAGAACAAATTTGGTAGCCTGAACTTCACAAACTGTCTGTTTAGAGCAGGCATGGGCAAACTTTGGCCCTCCAGCTGTTTAGGACTTCAACTCCCACAATTCCTAATAGCTTAACACAATTCCTACCGGTTGTTGGAAATTGTGGGAATCGAAGTCCAAAACACCTGAAGGGCCAAAGTTTGCCCATGCCTGATTTAGATTTATTTATCGTGTCAAGAACAAACCAAACAGTTGTATTACATTTTTTAACAAACAAACGAACAAACATACATACAAAACACAAAGTTTGCAAGCTTGGTAGTTGATTAAATGTCCTTTGACCAGTATCGCTGCAAGAAGGTCCTCCATTGTGCATGTAGCAGGGCTCAGGTTGCATTGCAGCAGGTGGTCTGTAGTTTGCTCTTCTCCACACTCGCATGTCATGGATTCCACTTTGTAGCCCCATTTCTTAAGGTTGGAAGGTCTCTGTTTAGATTTTATTTATTTATTTATTTATCGTGTCAGTAGCAATCAGACAATTGTATTACATTTTTAACAAATTTTTAACAAACAGACAAAACACAAAGTTTGCAAGCTTATTAGCTGATTAAATGTCCTTTGACCAGTATCTGGCCACTTGGAGTGCCTCTGATGTTGCTGCAAGAAGGTCCTCCATTGTGCATGTGGCAGGGCTCAGGTTGCATTGCAGCAGGTGGTCAGTGGTTTGCTCTTCTCCACACTCGCATGTTGTGGCTTCGCCCATTTCTTGAGGTTGGCTCTGCATCTCGTGGTGCCAGAGCGCAGTCTTTTCAGCGCCTTCCAAGTCGCCCAGTTTTCTGTGTGCCCAGGGGGGAGTTTCTCATTTGGTATCAGCCATTGGTTGAGGTTCTCGGAACTGTATTAAGGGGTCACGGCATTAGGAAGGTTGAGAAACACTGCTCCAGAGACTTTTGAGCAGAGGCCAGGTGGTCATCTGTTGGGAGGGCTTTGTTTGTGATTTTCCCTGCATGGCCCCAAGCTGTTCATAAGGAACTGTATTAAGGGGTCACAGCATTAGGAAGGTTGAGAAACACTGCTCCAGAGACGTTTGAGCAAAAGTTCTGCCACTTTTGGACTCTTGCTTGCTGAGGTGTTCCAGCAAGTGTCTCTGTAGATCTTAGAAAACTATTTCTTGATTTAAGTCGTTGACATGCTGGCTGATATTCAAACAGGGGATGAGCTGGAGATGTCACTGCCTTGGTCCTTTCGCTATTGGTTGCTACTTCCCGGTGGATGTCAGGTGGTGCAATACCAGCTAAACAGTGTAATTTCTCCAATAATGTAGGGCGCAGACACCCTGTGATAATGCGGCATGTCTCATTAAGAGCCACATCCACTGTTTTAGTGCGGTGAGATGTGTTCCACACTGGGCATGCATACTCAGCACCAAATTTTACCACAAAAAACTGGGAAAACGTATTGAGTCGTGTATAAGCTGAGGGTGGGAAATGCAGTTGCTACTGGTAAATTTCAAAATAAAAATAGATATCAATGCAGTTACATTAATTGAAACATCAGCAGGCTAAATATTTTCGAATATTTACATAAAACAGTAACTTAAGATAAGGTTGCCCAACTCTGATTAAACCATTATTCTAACCTTCAATGTCAATTTGCTTGCATATCCTTCTAATAAAAATAAATAGAGTAAAACAGTAAATGTAATAATAGTAACAATAGTAATAGAGTAAAATAATGGAAATGTAATAATAATAATAATAATAATAATAATAATAATAATAATAAACTTTATTTGTACCCTGCTCCATCTCCCCGATGGGGACTCAGTGCGGCTTACATGAGGACAAGCCCAGAACAACAATTACATGAAATAAAACAAAACCGAAAACGCAAAAAATAAACAATAATAACGCAACTACATAAAACAAAAGACAACATAGCAATATAAAATTACAATAAACACAATCACAGTGATAATAGAGGAAAATAATACATGTAATAATAATAATAATAATAATAATAATAAATAGAGTGAAATAATATATATAATAATGACAACAATAATAAAGTAAAATGATCAATGTAATAATAATAATAATAATAATAATAATAAATAGAGTGAAATAATATATATAATAATGACAACAATAATAAAGTAAAATGATCAATGTAATAATAATAATAATAATAATAATAATAATAATGCTATATTTATTATGTATTTCTAACAAGGTAAAATAATAAATAACTTTGATTTGAGTAGAAGCCAAAGGGGGCTTTTTTTAGACTTAAAAAAGGGCTGAAAAACTAGGCTTATACTCGAGTATATACAGTAGTTCAGAAATTGTAAATGCAGGCTGATTTTAGCCAACTCATTATTTAGAGCCACTATCCATGATGTCTTTTGGTCACACTAGACATCACATACTTAGTTTGTTTGGTGTGTTTTGGAATATCAGGTGCAGGGACTAGTTTGTTCATTTCCTTTCAGAATTTTAATATTTCCCGTTTCTCCCCTTCAACAGATGACAGTACCACAGAAAGTCTTCCGAATTGCTAATGAACTTCTCCAAACAGAAAAGGCCTATGTCTCTCGCTTGTATCTCTTGGACCAGGTAATAGAGATTGTGCATAATATCCAGAACACACTATTGTGCCTGCACAGTAGGTTTGGGCTCCCCTTGCTCTCCTGTTTTGTCCCCAACCCCCAACTAAAAGTGTGGAGGTAAAGTAGCCTCTTTCCTGAAGCCATTTCGTATTGTATAGATCAGGAATCTTGTTGGCCAAGCCTATGGTATGTTGTTGGAGTTCTGCCATGGGCTTGACCCTGTTTATTGAATTATGGATTCAGTTTCACAAGCCGCTGGTAATGTAGTTGCCCAGAAGGGCTTAGATCTAAAGTGTAGATTGTGGAGGAAGGAGTGGGTGGGGCACGGCCTAGTGCTGCAGGGCTGCCTCCCACATGGCTGAAATATGTTCTGCCTCCTAGGTCTTCTGTGCCCGTCTACTGGAGGAAGCACGCAGCCGAAACTCTTTCCCCGCTGACGTGGTGATGGGCATTTTTGCTAACATCTGCTCAATTTACTGCTTTCACCAGCAGTTCCTTCTGCCAGAACTGGAGAAACGTATGGAAGAGTGGTGAGAAAAATTGATTGGTTTAGCACATGGGTGTGGCAACATTCCTTCTGACTACATGTATGCTCTTGGGTTTTGCAAAAAAAAAAAACAACCCAAACTATTAATTTGTTTTAACCTGTTGATGGCAACTTGTACATCACAAAATCCTTCTCTGAGGAGATTCCATGGGTTAGGGATGGGTGGTGGTGCACTGTGTCCAATTTGCATGCAATTTAAATTTTGATCTGCATAATATTTGAATTACTTTGGTGCATCGTTGTGGATATGACTGCACACATGCTCTTTCTCGAGATTAGACTTCCAACCTTTTGGAGTTAAAACTTGTGCGCCAGCTGCGCCCGTACCTTGGGAAGTCTGACTTGGCCACAGTAGTCCACACTCTGGTTACATCCCGTATAGACTACTATTTATTTGTCGTGTCATCAGCAACCATACCATTGTATTACATTTCTAACAGAACAAAACAAACAAACAGATAAAAAAACACAAAGTTTGCAAACTTGGTAGTTGATTAGATGTCTTTTGACCAGTAGCTGGCCACTTGGAGTGCCTCTGGTGTTGCTGCAAGAAGGTCCTCCATTGTGCATGTAGCAGGCCTCAAGTTGCATTGCAGCTGGTGGTCAGTGGTTTGCTCTTCTCCACACTCGCATGTCGTGGATTCCACTTTGTAGCCCCATTTCTTAAGACTGGCTCTGCATCTCGTGGTGCCAGAGCGCAGTCTGTTCAGCGCCTTCCAAGTCGCCCAGTCTTCTGTGTGCCCAGGGGGGAGTCTCTCATCTGGTATCACCCACGGATTGAGGTGCTGGGTTTGAGCCTGCCACTTTTGGACTCTTGCTTGCTGAGGTGTTCCAGTGAGTGTCTCTGTAGATCTAAGAAAACTATGTCTTGATTTAAGTCATTGACGTGCTGGCTGATACCCAAACAGGGAATGAGCTGGAGATGTCACTGCCTTGGTCCTTTCACTATTGGCTGCTACTTCCCGGCGGATGTCAGGTGGTGCAATACTGGCTAATCAGTGTAATTTCTCCAGTAGTGAAGGGCGCAGACACCCTGTGATAATGCGGCATGTCTCATTAAGAGCCACATCCACTGTTTTAGTGTGGTGAGATGCGTTCCACACTGGGCATGCATACTTAGCAGCAGAGTAGCATAGCGCAAGGGCAGATGTCTTCACTGTGTCTGGTTGTGATCCCCAGGTTGTGCCAATCAGCTTTCGTATGATATTGTTTCTAGCACCCACTTTTTGCTTGATGTTCAGGCAGTGCTTCTTGTAGGTCAGAGCAACTACTGCAACACTCTATGTGGGGCTGCCTTTGAAGACGGTCCGGAAGCTTCAACTAGTCCAACGAACGGCAGCCAGGTTGTTAACAGGAGCGGCGCTCAGGGAGCATACAACCCCCATGTTGCACCAGCTCCACTGGCTGCCAGTTTGCTACCGGGCCCGATTCAAAGTGCTGGCTTTGGTCTATAAAGCTCTAAACGGTTCTGGCCCAACTTACCAGTCCGAACGTATCTCCCCTTACAAACCATTGAGGACTTTAAGATAATCTGGGGAGGCCCTGCTCTCAGTCCCGCCTTTGTCACAAGTACGTTTGGCAGGGACAAGAGACCAGGGCCTTCTCAGTGGTGGCCCCTCGGCTATGGAACACCCTCCCTAGGGAGATCAGATCTGCTCCCTCCCTTTTGACGTTTCGGAGGCAAGTTAAAAGCGTTTACAAATACAGAGTAGCTAATATAGGAAATCGAATGACCTGACAATGGAATTGGACAATGCTTGAGAATAATGAGACGCTGATGATGTTGTTCTTATTGCTTTTGATGTCTTATACCAGTGGTTCTCAACCTGGGGTCCCCAGATGTTTTTGGCCTTTAATTCCCAGAAATCCTAACAGTGGGTAAGCTGGCTGGGATTTCTGGGAGTTGTAGGCCAAAAATATCTGGGGACCCCAGGTTGAGAACCACTGTCTTATACTGTTTAGTTTTTTTTTAAATCTATATTATGTTTTATCTATACTGATTTGTTGGAAACCGCCTCGAGTCGCCGATTGGCTGAGAAAGGTGTACAGTAAATAAATAAGAGAAAAACAGACATTGCTAGAGTTAGTACAGGGTTCTTGGTAGTTTGTAGGATGCTGAGATGGAGACATTTTTACATGTTTAAAAACATGCGCATTTGAGTCGGGGATGGGGTTCACAGTTTAAGCCAAAAACTGCAACGATTTTTTTAAAAAACTGGGGAGTTTGAGGGGTTGGTGGATGGCTTCAGAGCTAGAAAGTGGGGTCCAGGGGTAGCATACAATCTGCAGACCGCACTTTGCCCACCATCCTAAAAGCAGCTTTTGAGAATGCCCTAGTTTACTTAATGTACCGAGCCAAATGAGGGTTAAAGGGCCGTGTGCATTAAAATGCTGAAATGGGCAGAGTGCGTCCCAACCTCCAGAATGTTGTATTATTGTTCTGGACAAATGTGAGCATAGGAAAAAATTCACTTAGATCAGCTACTTTTCTCAACCTAAGGAAATGCAGAAGTTACAAAATTGTAGTCAGGTTAATTCTAGCCTCCGTAGGAATGTTCCTGTTTTCCTAAGAACCTTGTCTAAAACCGCATGCCTCAGCTATATAAGGGAATAGTGTAATTTAGGGGAAGTTTTTAACAGAAAGTTTGAATGCCAGAAGAGTGTCCTGAGAGTAACATATTCCCAGGTGGGCCCCAGTAAAGATTCACTTTTACTCCAGAGGAGGACTGGCTTCCATTGTCAACTATCGAGATATCTACGAGGGTTGAATGAAAAGTAATGCCTCCACCTTCATAACTCCTCAAATGATGGCAGTACCGGTATGCAGCAGGTACTGGCTTGTTCAGTAGACTCTCCTCTACAGTTCCATTTTGGCGGGAAGCCTTAGCATTGAATGGTTGTGTTGTCAAAGTGAGAAGTATGGAACTCTGTGCAGATGGTCAGTCAATGTGATTTAAGCAATGTGCAGTCATTGAATTCTTGACAGCAGAAAGTGTCACCCCAAAGGAGATTCATCAGAGAATGCAAGCTGTTTATGGTGATTGTGTTGATGTGAGTACTGTGCGTCGTTGGGCGAGTAAGTTTAAAGATGTTGAGGTGACACCTTCTGCTGTCAAAAATTCAATGACTGCACACTTAAATCGCATTGACTGGCCGTCTGTGCAGGGTTCCATACTTCACACTTTAATAACACAACTGTGTTCAATGCTAAGTCTTCCTGCCAAAATGGAACTGTAGAGGAGAGTCTACTGAACAAGCCAGTACCTGCTGCATACCATGCGGCAGGTACTGGCTTGTTCAGTAGACTCTCCTCTGCAGTTCCATTTTGGCTGCATACCAGTACTGCCTTTCACCTTAAGAACAGACAAGCATCCCGAGCTCTGAGGATTACCTGGGAAGGAATCCTACTGGAGCATTGCAGCGCACTCAATTACCTGGGAGTCACTCTGGACCATGCTCTGACCTACAAGAAGCACTGCCTGAATATCAAGCAAAAGGTGGGTGCTAGAAACAATATCATACGAAAGCTGACTGGCACAACCTGGGGATCACAACCAGACACAGTGAAGACATCTGCCCTTGAGCTATGCTACTCTGCTGCTGAGTATGCATGCCCAGTGTGGAACACATCTCACCATGTTAAAACAGTGAATGTGGCTCTTAATGAGACATGCCACATTATCACGGGGTGTCTGCGCCCTACACCACTGGAGAAATTACACTGTTTAGCTGGTATTGCACCACCTGACATCCGCCGGGGAGTAGCAACCAATAGTGAAAGGACCAAGGCAGTGACATCTCCAGCTCATCCCTTGTTTGGGTATCAGCCAGTACATCAACGACTTAAATCAACAAATATTTTTCTAAGATCTACAGAGACACTCGCTGGAACACCCCAGCAAGCGAGAGTCCAAAAGTGGAAGGCTCAAACCCGGAACCTCAATCAATGGCTGATACCAAATGAGAGACTCCCTCCTGGGCACACAGAAGACTGGGCGACTTGGAAGGCGCTGAACAGACTGCGCTCTGGTACCACAAGATGCAGAGCCAACCTTCAGAAATGGGGCTACAAAGTGGAGTCCACGACATGCGAGTGTGGAGAAGACCAAACACTGACCACCTGCTGCAATACAACCTGAGTCCTGCTACATGCACAATGGAGGACGTCCTTGCGGCAACACCAGAGGCACTCCAAGTGGCCAGATACTGGTCAAAGGACATTTAATCAACTACCAAGCTTGCAAACTTTGTCTTTTGTCTGTTTGTTTGTTTGTTTGTTTTGTTAAAAATGTAATACAAATGTCTGGTTGTTCCTGACACGATAAATAAATAAACCAGTACTGCTGTCTGTTGAGGAGTTACGAAGGTGGAGGCATTACTTTTCATTCAACTCTTGTAACTATCCAATCCAACCTGACACCTATGTTTTCTCTGCTCCCCCTATTAAAGTTGTAGTCCATTGCTTCTGACTCAGACTTCTGGCTAGAAAGAATGATTTGATCTCAGAGATAAAATCAGGAAGGTTTTCTTCTAGGAATATTTTCCCTCTTGGCTAAAGTCTTATGTTCTCTTCCTCTCTGTTTTCACTTCCATTCTCACAGGGACCAACACCCCCGCATTGGAGACATCCTCCAAAAACTGGCTCCGTTCCTTAAGATGTATGGCGAGTATGTCAAGAATTTTGACCGAGCGATGGAGCTGGTCAACACCTGGATGGAGCGCTCCACACAGTTCAAAAGCATCATCCATGAAGTACAGGTAAGTTTGGTTCCTGGGGGTTTCCCAGGATACTGCACCAAGTTTTTTCTCTGTGGGAAAGGGTCAACCACACCAACAAGTTGGAACTATCCACATAGAACTATCTACTAACGCAATTATATCTAGTTGTGAGACATATATTTTTGTGACCCCAGGTGTTTGAAGCATTTATTTTGTTTAAGGAGCTCCGTTGGCTGCTATTTATTTTCCGGTCCCAATTCAAGGTGCAGGTTATTACCTACAAAGCCCTGAACCGTTTGGAATCCACCTACCTTTGTGACTGCATCTCCGACCACAAACCTGTACAATCTCTTCGATCCTCTGAGGAGGCCCTTCTCTCGCCCCTTCCCCTATCACAGAATCATAGAATCAAAGAGTTGGAAGAGACCTCATGGGCCATCCAGTCCAACCCCATTCTACCAAGAAGCAGGAATATTGCATTCAAATCACCCCTGACAAATGGCCATCCAGCCTCTGCTTAAAAGCTTCCAAAGAAGGAGCCTCCACCACACTCCGGGGCAGAGAGTTCCACTGCTGAACGGCTCTCACAGTCAGGAAGTTCTTCCTAATGTTCAGATGGAATCTCCTCTCTTGTCGTTTGAAGCCATTGTTCCCTTGCGTCCTAGTCTCCAAGGAAGCAGAAAACAAGCTTGCTCCCTACTCCCTGTGGCTTCCTCTCACATATTTATACATGGCTATCATATCTCCTCTCAGCCTTCTCTTCTTCAGGCTAAACATGCCCAGTTCCCTAAGCCGTTCCTCATAGGGCTTGTTCTCCAGACCCTTGATCATTTTAGTCGCCCTCCTCTGGACACATTCCAGCTTGTCAATATCTCTCTTGAATTGTGGTGCCCAGAATTGGACACAATATTCCAGATGTGGTCTAACCAAAGCAGATTAGAGGGGTAGCATTACTTCCCTAGATCTAGACACTATACTCCTATTGATGCAGGCCAAAATCCCATTGGCTTTTTTTGCTGCCACATCACATTGTTGGCTCATGTTTAACTTGTTGTCCACGAGGACTCCAAGATCTTTTTCACAGGCTCGACTTGTGGGAACAAGGGAGAGGGCCTTCTCCGCTGTGGCCCCCCACTTTTGGAGCTCGCTACCTAGGGAGATCAGGCAAGCCCCCACCCTAGCTGCTTTTAAGAAGGACCTAAAAACCTGGCTCTTCCGATGTACCTTCGGAGAGTGACCACTCAACCCATCTGGTCATTTTAACCTGTAGCTGCCCTCAGAATAAAGCACCTTCTCCTGTCCCCTACAAAGGCCAAATCTCACTACTTCACCCTGTCGGACTCCTATCTTACAAATGCATTTTTATCCCTATCTCACCCAGGGTTTTAACCTTTTAATATTTTACCTCAGACATTTGGTTCACCCTCTGTGTCTGATTTTATCCTGCTATTTAATAATGTTGATTTTATTTGTTATTTCATATTTTGTTGATGTGTTTTTGTTAATTGAGCGATCAATCATATTATATTATTTTGTGCTTGGCCTCATGTTAGCCGCCCGGAGTCCCCTCCAGGGGAGATGATGGCGGGATATAAATAATAATAATAATAATTATAATTATTATTATTATTATTTGAAACACCACAAGATGAGTCCACAGCAGACACTCTGCTGGCTCTTGTATTGGATCACACTTCAGACACTTCCCAAGTGTCTAGGACTGTGTGATGCATCGGTAAATAATGCATGCAGATCCCAGTAAGGTGGCCTTTTGCAGCTGGCAGATGGTAATCTTGTCAGTTCCGATTGTATTTAAGTGCAGGCCAAGGTCTTTAGGCACTGCACACAGTGTGCCAGCCACCACCAGGACCTCCTTTATTGGCTTGTGCCACTGTGTTTGCAGTTCGATCTTTAAATCCTCATATCGTATCATCTTTTCCAGTTGTTTCTCTACCAATCCTGCTGTCACCTGAGATTGCAATATCAACAATCCATACTTTGTTTTTTAACACAATCGTGAGATCAGGAGTGTTATGCTCCAAAACTCTGTCTTTCTTAATCCGGAAGTCCGAGAGTAGCTTGACGTGTTCATTCTCTGTACCTTTTTCTGGCTTGTGATCCCACCAGTTCTTTGTCGCAGGTATTTGTGGCACAAGTTCCAATGATTCATCTGAGCAACGGTGTTGTGCCTCTGCTTGTAATCTGTCTGCGCGATCTTCTTGCAGCAGCTCAGGATGTGATCTATTCTTTCATCTACTTCCTTGCAGAGTCTACATTTGGGATTTGTTGTCAACTTTTCAATTCTGGCTTTGATGGCATTGGTTCGAATGGCTTGTTCTTGGGCTGCCAGAATCAGGCCCTCTGTCTCCTTTTTCAGAGTTCTACTTGTGAGCCACAGCCATGGTTTTTCTTTGTCAATTTGGCTCTCAATTTTTCCAGGAACTGTCCATGGAGAGCCTTCTTTCACCAGTTTTTTCTTCTGCTCTCCTCCTCCTCCACCACCTCCTCCTCCTCCTCCTTCTTATTCTTATTCTTCTTGTTCATTCATTCAGTCGTCTCCGACTCTTCATGACCTCATGGACCAGCCCACGCCAGAGCTCCCTGTCGGCCGTCACCACCCCCAGCTCCTTCAAGGTCAGTCCAGTCACTTCAAGGATGCCATCCATCCATCTTGCCCTTGGTCGGCCCCTCTTCCTTTTACCTTCCACTTTCCACAGCATAATTGTCTTCTCTAGGCTTTGCTGTCTCCTCATGATGTGGCCAAAGTACTTCAACTTTGTCTCTAGTATCCTTCCCTCCAGTGAGCAGTCGGGCTTTATTTCCTGGAGGATGGACTGGTTGGATCTTCTCGCAGTCCAAGGCACTCTTTATTCATTGAGCTTTTATTCATTCGGCCTGTTTTGATTTAGTCCCCAAAGAGAAGAGAAAAAGCCAGGGAAAATTCTCTGTAGAAATATGAGAAGTCTTTCCTTACACTCATCACTAGCATTTGGGAGGTGGGACCATTGTTTTGAGATGAGGAGCAGAAGGTGTGCTCCACAATCCCTTGGCCTACCCCTGATTGAAACAAGATCTGAGTTCAATGTATTGTCGAAGGCTTTCATGGCTGGAATCACTGGGTTGTTGTAGGTTTTTTGGGCTATATGGCCATGTTCTAGAGACATTAGAACATGGCCATATAGCCCGAAAAAAACCTATAACAACCCAAGATCTGAGTTGTCTGGAAGATTGATCAGAAAGGAGAAACGTGCCCTCAGTGCTGAGAATTCTGCTTCTAGCTGACTCGATCTCAGTTCCCTCAGGGAAGCAGGCATATTGCTTTTGGAGAACAGCCAGACAGACAGCTCTCTTGAGATGGCTCTCTATTACAGCGAGAAGAGATCTGTGGGAACCTGACCCTGCAGCACCACATGCTGGAGCCTGTCCAGAGAATCCCTCGCTACGAGTTGCTGCTGAAGGACTATCTCCTCAAGCTGCCTACAGACTCGCCTGACTGCAAGGATGCCCAGAGTGAGTACAATCAGAGAGGGTGATAGAAGGCAGGCAGGGGAGGTTGGTAAGGAAGGGAACTCCACAGGAGCCTGTAGTAGCCCTCCCGGTGCCTGGGACTCCCAACTCCCAGAAACTCAAGCTGACTTGTCTATGAAAAATGGACAAGAATTCTGGGAGCTGAAGTCCAGAACACTTGGAGGGCCATATGGTGTGAACCTTTAGAATGGGTTGCAAGGGTTGACTCTACTCCTCCCTGGTTTTCTTTGAGCATCTAAAATGTGGCTCCCAGAGATCATTTTGAGGACCTCAATGTCTTCCCACAGCAGCTCAGAAGTTGACTTCTGATTCAAAAAGTTCTTTCCTGAAGCTAAGACAACTCAAAGTGGTCTCCGAAAATGTAATGAAATGTCACCCTTCTGAGCGTGGGAGGCCATTTTGTTTTCATGCAGAAAGTACTGACACTGGGAATAAATGAGGACCTTCCCCTTCCCCCACTCTGTAGTTGCTCGGCCTGATCTAAATAATTTAGCTGGATAATTCTCCAAGAGACATTCTCCAGAAATGTGTAGAGTTAGGAGACTAAGGCAAACAAGGTGCTGAATCCAACTCACCTGAGATAACCTAGTGGTTACCTCTTTTGGCTGTATACTCTTCTTTTTATATTAGTAACTAGCTGTACCCAGCCACGCGTTGCTGTGGTCCATTGTGGAGAAATGGGAAAGAAAGAAAAGAGGAAGAGCTGGTTTCTAAGCTATCAATACACAACTGAAGTAGCAAAATGTCAACCTAATATAGGCCCATTTCAGTCTCCTTAAGAGCCGTAGTAAACTAGGATTTTGTGAGAGCAAACTAAGCCAGCACGAGCGATGCTCCGCCTCTTTCTCCACCTATTTCCCTTTGCTAGGGCAGCGTTGCGAGCATACGCTCGTGCCGCAGCAAACTACAGGAAGCTTGCGCTCGGGCTTGCTCCGAAGCCCCGCCTTCCCCCCCCCCCCCGAGGCTGCTCTCTCTCTTGCTAGAGTGCCTGTTTTCCATTGCAGAGGGCAGGGATGCGAGCGTACGCTCACAGTTGAATTCTGCCAACTGCGAGAGTACACTCGCATCGCTTCCCTAGCAAGGGAAAACAGGCACACTAGCAAGAGAGAGAGCAGCCTCGGGGAAAAAAAGGCGGGGCTTCGGAGCGAGCTCTAGCACAAACTCGCTCTCGCTTCCAGTAGTTTGCTACGGCTCTAAGAGCCGCCGCAAACTAGCGTCCTGCGAGAGCAAACTGTGCCAGCAGGTCCGATGACGTCAAAGACTCCGCCTCTCTCTTCGCCTCTTTCTCCATGCCAGCGTGGTTTTTCCTTTGCTAGGGCAGCAATGCCAGCGTACTCTCGCTGTTGAATTCTGTCAACAGCGAGAGTACGCTGGCATCGCTGCCCTAGCAAAGGAAAAACCACGCTGGCACGGAGAAAGAGGCGGAGAGAGAGGCGGAGTCTTCAACGTCATCAGACCTGCTGGCACAGTTTGCTCTCGCAGGACGCTAGTTTGCGGCGGCTCTAAGGCAAAGGGTTGTATGGATGTGTGGAAGGGCCCTGGGTTACCTGAGTCCACACTGCCATATAACCCAATTCAAAGATATTATATAGGTATTATTATTGTTGTTATTATTACAGATGTATAGATATTATTATAGTCATATAGATATTAGTATAGACACAAATATTATTAAAAGCATGTAGTTATTATTATTATAGATGTTATTTATTTATTTCATATCAAAAGCATTGCATAAATTAGTATAAAACTGATTAAAAATAGAAGGAGCACAGGGCTAAATATATTTCAAGCAAAAACCGGCAACAGATGTATGGATATTATTACAGACGTATAGATATTATTATAGGCATATAGATATTGTAGATATTATACATGTATATAGATATTATTATTATAGACATAGATATTATAGACATAGACATATAGGTATTATTATTATAGATGTATAGATATTATTGACAGACAGATATTATAATTATAGACATATGGATATGGATATTATAGACATGTAGATATTATTGTTATAGACATATAGATATCACGCACACACACACACACACATATATATAAGACTTATAGGTATTATTATGATAAATATATAGATATTATTATTGTAGATATATTATAGCCCAGGGTTACTATAAAGTAAAAATGGATGGCCATCTTTCAGGAGTGTTTTGATTGTGCCTTCCTGGACAGCCTTTGCTAACTCACAGAGTATGTCTTTTTGTCCTTTCTTTGAATACTGGACTTCATTTCCCAGAATTCCTTCCCATAACTCAATATGGATTAGCTTTCTTGGCACACACACACACACAGAATCCCTCCTGTATGAGTTCCCAGCAGGTACCCCCATGCTGCGGACAGCCAAGACCCAAGAGAGAAAAAGGGGGGGGGGGGAAGGAAAGGAAAGGAAAAGAAGGAAAGGGAGGGAGTAGATCTGGAGGAGGGTGTTTTCTCTCTCTCTTTTTCTCTCCCTCTTTATTTATTTATTTCTTATACTTGTATACTGCCGTTTCTCAGCCTGACCGGCGACTCAACGCGGTTTACAACAAGATAAAATCCACAACAATATACAATGTAAAACCACAAAGGCATAAAATACAATATTAATGTAACAATAAACAACACCATACATCTCATAACTAAAATCATGATCCAGTTCGTCGTCCAATTTTCCAATTCCTGTAATCATCACATTGGTTGCACTGTTTAACCGAATGCTCGTTCAAACATCCAGGTTTTTAATCTTCTACGAAACACCATCAGCGAGGGGGCTGATCTTACCTCCATGGGGAGGGCATTCCACAGCCGGGGGGCCACCACAGAAAAGGCCCTGTCTCTCGTCCCCGCCAGCCGCACCTGTGAAGCAGGCGGGATAGAGAGCAGGGCCTCCCCAGAAGATCTGAGGGTCCTGGCGGGCTGATAGGCAGAGATACGTTCGGATAGGTAACTTGGGCCAGAACCTCTGTCCCTCTGTCCCTCTCTGAATCCTTTGGGAAGAGAGAGGCAGGGGTTAGCAAGAGGGATATACTGGCCACTTTTCCCTCCCTCTCTCAGCTGTTGAGTTTCCCCCCCCCCCCTCCTGCAGGAGGGAGGGGCGAGGGAGGGTGTTCTTTTAACGCACACTCTGATAGCAATTTAGGCTTGTGGGAGTTTAAGTTCTTTTCAGTTAATTTTTTTTAGTAAAGGACATAGATTGCTCTAGATGTTGTCTTGTGTTCAAATTTGTTGTCAATTCATCCAGTGGTTTCCGAGTTCTGTTAATCCCACAAATGAACATTACATTTTTATTTATATAGATTCATAGTAGGTTTGATTCCTGGGAGGTCTACAAAGCATAGGAGAGTCTCCTAAGTACAGGTTTCTAACATAAAAGAGAAATCTGTAACCTTAGTCATCTCAATGTTGGGCACCCAAAACAAGTGGCATCGTTCTGGTAACAACACTTGCATGACTTGACATTTATAGCAGTCTAAATGCCACAGCATGATATGTTCTGTTTTTAGCTCAGTGGAAAGTTTTGTATGGAGTAGGGATAACTTTGTAATGCAGACTCTATTTTTCTGTTTTCCTTATCCTTAGAATCCTTAGAACTGATTGCCACTGCAGCAGAGCACTCAAATGCAGCCATCCGCAAAATGGTAAGAGCTGGAGTAATTGTTGGTACCAGAGTTAAGGGACCTGGGATGGGGGTGTCCTTTCTCAGAAGCAACCCTGAGTACACTAAAGCTAGATATGCAGGAGCACTGAGCACACTATTAGGGTTAGAGCACAGCAGGACAGAAAGCCCAACTCTGATACATCTTGCCTACCAATATGAGACTAACTGCTTCCTTGTTTACTTAAAATCGGGAAGAGAACAGAACTCTGTGTTAAGGAACCTTCTCTGCATACATATAAAGGTCCATTGTATCCATTTAATACTGAGAGAGGGTACACAAGGCTTGCAAGCTACATGGAGAACAAGTCCTATGAGGAGCGGCTTAAAGAGCTGGGCATGTTTAGCCTGAAGAAGAGAAGGCTGAGAGGAGACATGATAGCCATGTATAAATATGTGAGAGGAAGTCACAGGGAGGAGGGAGCAAGCTTGTTTTCTGCTTCCTTGGAGACTAGGACACGGAGCAATGGCTTCAAACTACAAGAAAGGAGATTCCATCTGAACTTCCTGACTGTGAGAGCCGTTCAGCAGTGGAACTCTCTGCCCCGGAGTGTGGTGGGGGCTCCTTCTTTGGAGGCTTTTAAACAGGCTGGATGGCCATCTGTCAGGGGTGCTTTGAATGCAATATTCCTGCTTCTTGGCAGAATGGGGTTGGACTGGATGGCCCATGAGGTCTCTTCCAACTCTATGATTCTATGTATTTCCTTCCCTTTTTAGTTTTGTGCCTCTCCTGATCTATGCCACCAACTGAAAAAAAACCCCACAATATATTAACAGAAGCCTGAAGAAGCCTCGAAATGTGCAACTCCCATGTACCGTTTTAGTCATTAACTAGATTTCTTCCCCAAAAAACTAAAAGTAGATCCCCCCCCGCCCCACTCCATAAGAGAAATGGTTGAAGAGAGAGTGAGTTGACTCCCAGATGTACCCAAGTTTCCCTTTTCTCATTTAAAAGGATGAGGTAGCAAGTAATACAAGAGACTTTTCGACCTGATACCCTGGAAGGTAACCTGGTATAAACCAGCCTTTGGTGATCTAATCTTCTTAGTATCACAGCTGGAATCCCCAACCTCCTGTTCCTCTCCTCATATATGCATACACATAGCAAGGATGGTTGTCCCTGAACCTGTCCTGTTTCCTCTTACTATTCTGAAATTGCAATGTCAGATTTCACTTCCACAATTCTCTTCCTAGCTTCTAAGATCCAGCCAACCTTTTTCCAGCCCTCTTATCCAGATAGTAGCATTTATTTATTTATTTATTTATTTATTCACGCCATTTATATGCCGCCCTTCTCACGCCCAAGGGGACTCAGAGCGGCTTACAAGTAAAAAATAAATACAATATATTATTATTATCATAGCACAATATTAATATTGTATAATGCATTGTTCTATAACATTATACTGTAATATTATTAGTAATATTACATTTAATATAAATATATATAATTATAATATCATTTTATTATTAGTAGTATATTGTATTACATTATAATATTATCAATATTATATGTGTATACAATATATTATATTATAGTATAAACACAGTGCAGGAGACAAGATGGAACTGCCTTCCTGGCCCCTCTCTTCACTCTGATCTCAGAGCAGCGGTTGGTGCTGGAGGGGAGGGGGGGCTCCCAACTGATGACACTGGAGGCAAGATGGAACACTATTTACAGTATCTATATTCCACCCTTCTCACTCCGCAGGGGACTCAGGGCGGATTACAGTGTACATATACATGGCAAACATTAAATGCCATAGACACACAATATATATAGACAGACACACAGAGGCTTTTTAATATTCCAGGTTTTTCATGAGGGTATCCTGGCCACCAGGGGATGCCATCCATTTGTGACACTGATGAAGTACTTCCTCATTCTTTGCATGCTTGTTGGAGATTTTTATGGCGACGTAAATTAGCCTTCCCACATAAGCGGTACCTAAATTTCCTACTTGACAGATGCAACTGTCTTTCGGGCTGCAAAGGTCGACAGCAACTTACACAAATTGGTCGGAAGCTCGCTCCGACCCGGGCTGGATTCGAACTCATGACCTTTTGATCAGTAGTGATCTTAATGCAGCTGACTCCCAGCCAGCTGCGCCACAGTCCTGGCACTTCATGTTTTGCTTCCATTGCCTCTTGGAACCAATCCTTACATTCTGCTTCAGGGAAGAGAATCATGAATCCAGTTGCTTTGGGATAGGCTACTCTCAGCATCTCCTGCCAATTTAGCCAAATGAAGAGTGCTGGGAGCTACAGTCCAACATCTAAAGGATCACATGATTATCACCCCTATTTTACTAAATAATGTTGATTGGATTGTGTCGTGTTGCCAGGGCTCTGTCTTATTTAGGTAGAGATGAACCAAACTCCCAGTTTTATCAAACAGTTTAATTAAAATAGCACTTACTTGCTGGCTGTTTTAATAGATCAAAAAATAAAACATAAAGATAGCTCTCGGCCACAGAATAAACAAAAACGGATAGCAAAAATAACTCCATAGTCAAAAGGTCCAGTCCAGTGGTCAAAAACCGAGAGTTCAGAAAACAAAGTCCAGGGATCAAGAGTCTATACTGTAGTCAAAAGCCAGTCCAGAGGTTCAAGGTTCCAGGGTTCAGGAGACAGGTCAAGATACCAAAAATCCACAAACTTGGGGGAAAACCAGCATCATCTACCACCAAGATAAGACAATACTTTTCTTCCGAAGATCAGTCTCAAGGCTAATTCCTTATATCCAGAAACACCCAGCTGCATCCCATTTCTTGCATACCTCCACCCTTAATTGCTTTCACCCATGAACTCTTACAGATTACACAACCCTTCGGAACAGTGGTTCTCAACCTGGGGTCCCCAGATGTTTTTGGCCTTCAACTCCCAGAAATCCTAACAGCTGGTAAACTGGCAGTTGTAGGCCAAAACACCTGGGGACCCACAGGTTGAGAACCTTCTTTAGAACTAAGTCTCACATTAACCCTTCCATCACCAACTGCTAGGCCTACCACCACCATCAATTACAGAACATAATACATGCAGATTGGTAAGCTCTGTTGAAATGGCCACACTCTTCATTGTTTGTCAGATGTAACTAGAGACATCTGGAAACACAAGAAGCTGCCTTGTACTAGATGAGATTATTCATCTCTTTAAGACAGCCATTCCAAAACTTCATCTCCCATAATCTGGTTAGAGCTGCTGGGAGATAATATCTAGATATGTAAGTTTAAGAACTCCCACTCTAACCCAGCATTGGCTACTCTGACCTTGTATCTGGTCAAGGTCCTTTGTCATCATCTGCCAGGGATTACATTTGAGACTGTCTGCTTTCAGATCAGCTGTTCTATGACTGAGATGTGGCTGCTCCGCCGCTTTGTCTTAGTGCATTGATAAACAACTTGCCCGCCTTATATGGTTGAGCTACAACTCCCATCATCCCTGACTATGGTGAGATGCAAGGAGTTGCCATCTAGCAACTCTGGGAATGCTTCATCAGCCTGCCTCTTGCCTAGATTTATCTTTCTGGCACTCTGGGAAGTAGGTTAAGTGGAGAGAAAAGATTGTCCTGGATGAACTTCACTATCAAACAATTCGGATTTCCCATAACAGGGGTGGACCACAGGCTTGCTGAGTGCCATGCTTTTTCCCTGCCTCCAGATGACAAGAGCTGTCCTCTGGATCCAAGTGGAAAAAAGCATAACCTTAAAACCAAAATAATTTCTGAGTCCACTAACTCGCTTTGAATACCATAACTGAATGGCGTTTACTTTGCTTCCATTCAAAAAAATCATCTTCAGTTTTATTTCAGCTGGATAATAGATAGGCATAGCTTCCGTCCTTCTTCTTCTGAAAACATATTAGAATCAAAAAGCATCTTCAAGGAATATTTTGAAGCGTATTCCTCAAAGTTGTACTGATAGATCCTCAATTACGTCCTGCCCAACCCTACATTATGGCACACCTATCTGTTTAAGAAGTAATTATAGAGGATATACAAAGTCATTGATCTAGGACCAGCTCTACTAGTAGGCAGGTTGAGGTATCCATCTTAAGTAGCAGATCTTGGTCATTGTGGCAGGGCAAGAACTTGTTAATTATTCTGTTAATATATTTTCATTGCCCAGGGTGATGGGTGGGAAAAGGCACTTGTGGAATTTTCTGTCTCCTGATCCAAAATTACTTGGCTGGCTTGGGATACTATGAATTTTCACATGCCTGATCAGAGGAGCACAAGTTTAATCAGAAAAATGCCCCAGGTGAATTGTTATTGATCAATGGCAATAACCCTTTCAAGGAGAGGATGCACTCATTGCTGAAGGTCTATGAGCTGCTTGGAGGTGAAGAAGATATCGTCAATCCAACAAATGAACTCATCAAAGAAGGGCACATCCTCAAGCTTTCTGCCAAAAATGGAACAACGCAAGACCGGTACCTGATCCTGGTGAGAGGAGCTGATGGCAGTTTGCCGCCCACCCTAGTCCCCCATTTTGTATGGGAGGGAGAGGCCTCTTGTATGGTTGCATTTTTAACCCCTTTCCCCTTCTGTCTGCCAGTTCAATGATCGTTTGCTGTACTGCGTGCCAAAGCTTCGTCTCATTGGCCAGAAATTTGGAGTCCGTGCTCGCATAGATGTAGAGGGCATGGAGGTAAGAGAAAGAAGTACCATATATTCTGGGGTACTAGATGACTTTTTATGCCAGGAAAATCTTATTAAAAGTTGGGGGTCGCCTAGTACGCCGGGTATAAATTAAAATAATAAGTTAAAATAAAAATAAAATCGCCCTTAGTGGCGCAGCTTGAGGAGGGAGGGAGGAGGAGGGTGGAGGGAGGGAGGGCATGGGGAGGAGGAGTGGCAGGCCTCATTGCCATGGAGACCGCCTGGGGGTAATGGCCCGCTGGGCTTTCCCTTTCCCTCCATTCAAGGAGCTCCTCTGCCCTCGGCGCTTACTTCCTCCAAAGGCTTGCCTAGGCCCAAGGAAGTGCCTCTGGACACCGATTCCTAGCAGCGCTGGGTGACAGCGTGCCTTGGATGTGCTCCCAGAGGTATGCTGGGAGCAGTAGGAGTTGGGGAACTACTGCTCCCGGCATGCCTCTGGGAGCACATCCAAGGCACGCCATCGCCCAGCACTGCTAGGAGTTGGCGTCCAGAGGCCCAAGGAAGCATCTCCGGATGCCGACTCCAAGCAGCGTTGGGCGACGGCGTGCCTTGGATGTGCTCCCAGAGGCATGCCGGGAGCAGTAGTTCCCCAACTCCTACTGCTCCCAGCATACCTCCTCGAGCACATCCAAGGCACGCCATCGCCCAGCACTGCTAGGTGTCAGCATCTGGAGGCACTTCCTTGGGCCTAGGCAAGCCCAGTGGCCTTCAGAGGAGATAAGCAGCGAGGGCGAGGAGGTCCTTGAACCGTGAGCGGCGGGGCCGCGGGGTCATAGTCTTCAAAGAGGGGGGTAGTCTTAAACAATGAGTATATCCCTAACTCTGTATTTTATCATCAAAAGTTGGAGGGTCGTCTTATACCCGCCGTCGCCTTGTATTCCGGAATATATGGTAGTAATGGAAGGGGGCATTCAGATTTCCAGGTTCTGGATTACTAATAAATATCAAGCGTCTACATTAAAACTGGAAATATATTGGGAGGGAAAGAACTGTCCCCTGGGATGTTTCCTTCTGATGATGCTGGTATTTGTGTGTGAAAAGAGGAAACTAAACCAGTGTGGTGGGGTCTGAGTCAGACTATGATTTTCACAGGTGAAACAAGACAAGTCTTTGGGCTGGGCTGGACACGCATGGTCATGAGACTTGATTACTCAGGACTTCCTTGCAGTTGATTGGGTTGAACTGTGTTTGTTTGAGACAATGTTGGGAGCTTCTTTTTAAATGTTTACTTTTTCTTTCTGATGTCTTAAATTGTGCGTTCAACTCAGCAGTCAAGTCTTACTTTTCACAATCCCCAGTAAGGGCAGAAGTTTAAATAGCAATAAAACATACATACATACAATTGACTCAAGAAGAAGGTGTAGTGATTGGCAATGAAGTGACACCATTTCTTATTTTGCGTGTCTGCATGTGCGTGCATGTACTTTAATTATCAAATAATAAATGCAAAGTCTAAATTAAAGCTTAAGGAAAATCTGGGTGGTGTTTTATATTTCTAGCTAGCTGAGGCAAGGGCAGATATGAATAGAAACCATTTTTTTCCAAAAGTCTTGACTGAATCAGGCTGGCTGTAGGAACTTCTAATGGAAGAGTGTACTAAGCTTTGGTGTGCAGAACTTAGCGTTTGAGAGCGATTGTGCATCTGTCTTCTATCAGCAGTGAAGAGACTTAGGGGAAACAATAGGAGAACTACAATTTGGACTGGAAGATATTGTTTTTTATTTATTTTTATAGTTTTTTTAATAGTTTTTATGGATTTTATATGTATTTACGGTGTGTTTTAATTGCTTTTAACTGATATATGTATATATATATATATATGTGGCATCTAATTGTTGCCAATCTGTACGCCGCCCTGAGTCACCTTCGGGCTGAGATGGGCGGGATAAAAATGACATAAATAAATAATAATAAATAAATAAATAAATAAATAATTCCCTGGCTGGAATTTGAAACCACAAAAAGGATCTTTTCCTATCTCCATCAGACTGTTTGACTTGTGTCTGTGCACAAAAATTTCCTTTGATATTTCAGTTGGCCCTGTATCAATCCTTGATGTATATTCCACTGTTGTTTTCTTATTCTGCAGCTGAAAGAGACCAGCAGCCTCAATGTGCCCCGGACCTTTCTTGTATCTGGAAAGCAGAGATCCCTTGAACTTCAGGCCAGGTACAGACAATAAGCCCCATTTTTTTTGGTCGTGTCAGGAGTGACCTGAGAAACTGCAAGTCGCTTCTGGTGTGAGAGAATTGGCCATCTGCAAGGACATTGCCCAGGGGACGCCCGGATGATTTGATGTTTTATCATCCTTTTGGGAGGCTTCTCTCATGTCCCCGCATGAGGAGCTGGAGCTGATAGAGGAAGCTCATCCGCCTCTCCCCAGATTCGAACCTGCGACCTGTCGGTCCTCAGTCCTGCCGGCACAGGGGTTTAACCCACTGCTCCACCGGGGGCTCCTAATAGGAATAAGCCCTATGTAACTTTAATATACCTCTTACTCAAAATATTGTCATTCACTGGACAATATGGCTACCATTCCAGTAATCCTCTTCTTTATCCTATCTTCCATTGGGAGACTTCCATGGGAACTCTGCATCCTCTAGCTTAGTTTTCCCAACCCAATGCTATCTAGATGGTTTTGATTACAACTCCCATCATCCCACCCAGCATATCCACTTCTCCGGGGAGGCATACATATCACAAAGCAATTCTGGTGAGGGAAAAGTCTGAGCCAGGTCATTTCTGATCCTACTAACATCCCAGACCAGGCTTTCTTGGGATCTGAAGATTAGATGGATGATAGCTCCTGTGATCCTGCACTTTTGGTCAGCATAGGTGGGATTGATGGGAATCGGAATACAACACTATCTCATAGGTTTCCAGAGCCTGGGCTGTGTGGTGATACAGCCCCCCCCCCCCCCCCGAGTGTCTGGAGCAAATGCTCTATTTGCATATCCAACAACATTTGTCATTCTTCCTCAGGACTGAAGAGGAGAAACGAGACTGGATCCAGGTAATGACAACCTTTCTCACCTGCCTCATAATACTATATTTTATCACCAGGGAAGAGAAAGATAGTAGGGGAGCCTACCTCTTCATATAGTAATTTTATTTGTTGGTTCTGAAGTTAGGAATCTTCTTGGAATTAGCAACAGAAATTGTGCAACTTCATAGATCCAACAGAAGAAGAGAGGCATGAGGTGGGGGATGTCACTGGACGGACTTTAACTTTGTTAGTCAGGAATCATAGGGACTTGAATGATCCTTTATGCTTCCAAATGCAGGGTCTCCTAGGGACTACCAAAATGACTGCTGCAGGTCAGAACACATGCTTTTGGAATATACAGGCAGTCCCTGAGTTACAAACATCTGAATTACAAATGATTCATGGTTAAAAATGTAGGTAAGACAACAGGAAGTGAGAGAAATCTACCCCTCAGAAGAGAAATTCATTCACGAAAGAGTTATTATCATGGGGAAAAGGTGTCTCCACTGAAGTTTTATTACCAATCTTTGTTTCCTGAACAAGCCAAATTTTTCAAACCTAAATTATCACAGAGACAGAAAGTGTGATGAAATCTTCTGGAGAGGGGCACAGACAGCAAAATAAACACTACAGGGATATTACCCTTCCCCATGCTATCCAAATCTGATGGATGGATGGATGGATGGATGGATGCATGGATGGTTGGGTGGGTGGGTGGGTGGGTGGGTGGGTGGGTGGGGAGATAGATAGATAGATAGATAGATAGATAGATAGATGGACTTACACTGAAAAAAATGTACCAACCTACTTCTGTAGGTTTGTTGAATTCAAGAACAAACCTACAGAACCTATCTTGTTTGTAACTTGAGGATTGCCTGTACTACCATGCAGGTTGAGAGATGCTAGGTCAGGGGTCCTCAAACCTTTTAAACAGAGGGCCAGGTCACACTCCCTCAACATTTATCAAAGGCTTTCATGGCCGGAATCGCTGGGTTGTTGTAGGGTTTTTCGGGCTATATGGCCATGTTCTAGAGGCATTTTCTCCTGACATTTCGCCTGCATCTATGGCAAGCATCCCAGAGGTTGCTTGCCAAGGATGCTTGCCATAGATGCAGGTGAAACATCAGGAGGGTATGCCTCTAGAACATGGCCATATAGCCTGAAAAAACCTACAACAACCCAGTCCCTCAAACTGTTGGTGGGCCAGATTATAATTTGAAAAAAAACATAAATAAGTTCCTATGCACACTGCACATATCTTATTTGTAGTTCAAAAACACTTAAAAACAATACAATAATTTAAATGAAGAACCATTTTAACAAATATAAACTTATTAGAATGTCAATGGGAAGTGTGGGCCTGTTTTTGGCTGATAAGATAGGGTTGTTGTTGTTGTTGTTGTTGTGTGCTTTCAAGTCGTTTCAGACTTAGACTGACCCTGAGCGAGGGCTGGGTAAATGACCTTGGAGGGCATTATCTGGCCCCTGGGCCATAATTTGAGGACCCTTATTCTAGGTGCTCAAATGCATACAGTTAATTTTCCCAAACCATACTTTAACTATTCCTCCTTCATTTTCTCATTAACAATTTTTCCTACTTGGAGGAAATGGCTCAAGTATTATTATTATTATTATTATTATTATTATTATTATTAACAACAACAACAACAACAACAACAACGTTATTCTTGTATCCTGCCACCATCTCCCCAAAGGGACTCGGGGCAGCTTACAGACAACACAAAGTGCCAAAAACAGAACATAAAAATAAAACACAAATTAAAATACAGTTGAATAAAACATATAGACACGTTAAACAACAATGTAAAACTCAATTAAAACAGCGCTGATCAACCAATGGCAGTGAGCAACCATAAACATGGCCAGGCTGTAAACGATCGGACAGGGAATGAGATAAGTGCAAAGATGTAACCATGGGACAAGGACATGGGCTGCATAACAATTGCATAGATCATCTAGGGCAGGGGTCCTCAAACTAAGGCCCGGGGGCCGGTTACAGCCCTCCAAGGTAATTTACCTGGCCCTCGCTCTGGGTCAACCTAAGTCTGAAACGACTTGAAAGCACACAACAACAACAACAACAACAACAACAACAACAACCCTATCTCATCAGCCAAAAGCAGGCCCACACTTCCGACTGAAATACTAATAAGTTTATATTTGTTAAAATTGTTCTTCATTTGAATTATTGTATTGTTTTAAAGTCTTTTTTGCACTACAAATAAGATACGTGCAGTGTGCATACGAATTCATTCATATTTTTTCAAATTATAATCCGGTCCTCCAACAGTTTGAGGGACTGTGACCTGGCCCTCTGTTAAAAAGGTTTGAGGACCCCTGATCTAGGGAGTAGGCATTCTAATAGTAGCATCTGCTAGGAGGGATAAAGATTTTAAGATGACCAAGTCTGGATTCCCACCAAAACCTCACATTTAAGACTCAGTGATCGCAGAATGAATAGCACAAGCTCATGCACACTCGCTGTCTGGTTGCTGTGTTGGCACTGTGGGTGCTGGCAACATGGCCCACCAATCCAACAGGCATTACAGATCTTGCCAGGAGTTTCAGATGGGATTAATCTGAATGTGCAACGAACCCATGGGGTTAGATGGGCACGCATGGGTTGGTTTGCCTCTGATGCAACAACAGCTTTGCCTGCCCCCCTGCATAATATGAAGAATAGGAAGCTGAGAGTAAAAATGAGTGAGAGATTTGGCGGAAGAGACACGAGAATTAATCTTTATTCCACCCGTTCTCAAATGTGTGCCAGATAGGAATTGGAATTAGATGGAAATGTGAGCAGATAACTTTCCTAAACCTGATGGTCCCTTTCTTGCCCCTTTGGAGAAGGATGATTCTTCTCCCCTTCCTACTTCAAGGATCTTTTTATCTGTGATCACAAATTCTCTATTGTTTCAACCATCAGGCGATACAGGCAACAATCCAGAAGCATGAGCAGACTCTGGAAATGTTCAAGCAGCTGGTCAGTGAAGATGAAACACCACCCAATTCGCCGGTAAGTCTTCCTTTTCTCTTTTCCTCTTTCTCTATCCATGTGTGCACTTGTGTGAGTGGGAGAGAATGGTTGCTAAAATACATAAAAATGTGCTGGGATAATGTGTTTCAACTTGTGTCTGTGTGGCTTAAGTTGGTCTCTATGTAGCCTGTCCACATACTAAAAGAAAATATAACTTGGCAGCATCTTAATCTAAATACTCCAGATATAAAAAGGGGTGCTCTGCCATTTGCACATCATGAGGAGACAGGAAAGCCTAGAGAAGACAATTATGCTGGGGAAAGTGGAAGGCAAAAGGAAGAGGGGCCGACCAAGGGCAAGATGGATGGATGGCATCCTTGAAGTGACTGGACTGACCTTGAGGGAGCTGGGGGTGGTAACGGCCGACAGGGAGCTCTGGCGTAGGCTGGTCCATGAGGTCACGAAGAGTCGGAGACGACTGAACGAATGAACAACAACTGCCATTTGCATACATCAGGGTCCTCAAACTTTTTAAACAGAGGGCCAGGTCACAGTCCCTCAAAATGTTGAAAAAAAAAATGAATTGATTCCTATGCACATTGCACATATCTTATTTGTAATGCAAAAAAAAAAAAACACTTAAAAACAACACAATAATTAAAATGAAGAGCAATTTTAACAAATATAAACTTATTAGTATTTCAGTGGGAAGTGTGGGCCTGCTTTAGGTTGATGAGATAGGATTGTTGTTGTGTGCTTTCGAGTCATTTCAGACAGGTTGACCCTGAGCGAGGGCTGTATAAATGACCTTGGAGGGCTGTATTCGGCCCCTGGGCCTTAGTTTGAGGACCCCTGGTATACATTATGCAGATTGGCATAACTGCCCTGAGTCACCCTTGGGCTGAGAATGGCGGTATATAAATATGGTAAATAATAAATAAATAACTTTTATTGAATTTGGCATAACTTGGGATGCTTCTTGGGGAGCAGAATTGATGAATAGGAAAAGGAACTGTAAAAAGGAACTGTAGTATAATTTCTCTCAATCCACTGGAAAGTTTGCTCATTTATTTCTTATTTACTTCTCTGGCTCCTGAGATTTCACCAAGTGTTCTCTACACTCTCTCATGGCTATCTCTGTTCTTGTGAGGATTAGAAACCGTACAATTGTAGATATTTACCTGAATGTTGAGGTTTTGAGCAGTTTTTGAAGCATGTAATCTAAATCATATTGTTAGTCTTGTCTAGAGTGTTCTATATGTTGATTCTCTATTCAGCAATTGATTCAATGGGTTTATTCAGGCTGGGACTAAACAATAGGACTGTAGTCTTTTGTGTGTACTTGTTAAAGATGCAAACATCCACACAGTTCGTTCTTGTGGGTTTTTTCGGGCTATATGGCCATGTTCTAGAGGCCATATAGCCCGAAAAAAACCACAAGAACTTAGTGATTCCGGCCATGAAAGCCTTCGACAATACATCCACACAGTTATTTATGTGTAATGATTTTGGGTGGTTGTATGCACATGCATATAACTAAAATACTAAATATGATAGGTATGAACCATCTTGACCTACTGTCCTCTGCATACAGGGGTGTGAGCTGGGCCGACGGGCCCCCACGCCAATCCGAGAAAAAGAGGTGACCCTGTGTATGCAGTGCAAGGAGTCCTTCAACGCCCTTACCAAGCGGAGGCACCATTGCCGAGCCTGTGGCCATGTGAGTGTCCTGTAGGAGTGGGGCTGTGTCCTGTAGGAGTGGGGCTGTGTGTTTCTCATTTGACATTACTAATCCCACCATCACTACCAATTTTTTTAAATCATTGTTGCACGCCATTAAGCCATTTCCCACTATGGTGGTGTTTCTCAACCTGTGGGTTGGGACGGGGGGGGGGGGTCACGAGGGGTGTCAGAGGGGTCGCCAAAGACCATCAGAAAACACAGCATTTCTCCTTATCATGGTGGTTCTGTGTGAGAAGTTTGGCCCAATTCCATCATTGTTGGAGTTCAGAATGCTCTTCGATTGTAGGTGAACTATAAATCCCAGCAACTACAACTCCCAAATGTCAAAGTTTGTTTTCCCCAAACTCCACCAGTGTTCACATTTTAATATATATAACATTTTATATATCTTTTAATATATCAAGTAAAATCAAGCTGTGAAGATCTCAAATGGTTCTAGTGTAATCACTGGTAACTCAGAGCTTGGGAAAGTTACTTTTTAGGACTATAGCTGAAGCATTTTGGAAGCTGTCCCTGAAAAAAGCAACTTTCATGCCACATGATCTTGAAAATGTCTACCTTGGTGTGTCTACCTTGTACTAGGTTGTCTGTGGGAAATGTTCAGAGTTCCGGGCCCGGCTGGTATATGACAACAACCGGCCTAACCGTGTCTGCATGGACTGCTACACAATGCTACAGGGCTCCCCTGCCAGCCCCTCACCACACCCAAACACACCCCAGCGTCGAAGATCCATTCTGGAGGTAGGATTGTCCCTTACTATCCTATGATGTCCTTCTTGAGGTGAATAAAGAGAGTGATACTTCTGAAAGCAGTCATTGTTGATTTCCTTCCAGGGGACACTTCTTGAAGAAATTCCCTCTTCCTTTCTCATATTCCTTTCTGCTTCTCATGCAGAATCTTTGCAACTTTCTCTGTTTGTTCCTTGTAGTATCCCCTTCTTCCCTCCCTCCAGGATTCTTCCTTTGGATACTGTGCCCCAAAATAAGGGGCAAACTTGCCTGTTTGTGGGCTGATGAAAGCAAAGTCATACATGGCTTGGTATAGCCCACCCATAAGTAAAGTGGAAGCGTTTACAAGCTACACAATGTGTGATTACATTCTGTTTATTAATTTTATACAGGTATTACCTCCATACCCACGGGGCCTGTACCCATGGGGACACCTACCTGCATCTGAAAAAATGTGCACTTTCCAGGTCTTCCACCTAACGCTTTGGAATGCTTTCACCAGATGTGACCATAAAATAGCACTGGAGGATCTAGCAAATTTCTAGACACGATCCCTCTAGCAATTTTCTAGGTCCTCCAGACTGACTCTATGGTAATATCTAGCAGTGTTGGTTCAATAGGGTTCTCTATTGAACAACGCACATTTTGGTGCCTCAAATGTTAGCCCTGTTTCTAGATACACTGCACCTGCAGATTCCAAAAAAGAACCAGATTCCCCCTATCAGCTCTAGTTTTTGAGATACATCACCACTATCATGATAGGCTATCACTCGTGGCCAAGTATGATTATCTTGTAGGACTAGAGGACGTGGAACAATGGCTTCAAACAACAAGAAAAGAGATTCCATCTGAACATTAGGAAGATCTTCCTGACTGTGAGAGCTGTTCAACAGTCGAACTCTCTGCCCTGGAGCGCGGTGGAGGCTCCTTCTTTGGAAGCTTTTAAACAGAGGCTGGATGCCCATCTGTCGGGGGTGCTTTGGATGCAATTTTCCTGCTTCTTGGCGGGGGTTGGATTGGATGGCCCATGAGGTCTCTTCCAACTCTATGATTTTATGATTCTAGAGTCTTGGCGGTGGGTCAGTAAGTGACTGTAGAGATCTACTCTGAGGTACAGAAGACATGTCATCTGTCAATTGCCATCATCTTGCTCATAGGAGCCCCCGGTGGCGCAGTGGGTTAAGCCCCTGTGCCGGCAGGACTGAAGACCTACAGGTCGCAGGTTCAAATCCGGGGAGAGGCAGATGAGCTCCCTCTATCAACTCCAGCTCCTCATGCGGGGACATGAGAGAAGCCTCCCACAAGTATGATAAAAACATCAAATCATCCAGGCGTCCCCTGGGCAACGTCCTTGCAGACGGCCAATTCTCTCACACCAGAAGCGACTTGCAGTTTCTCAAGTCACTCCTGACACGACAAAAAAAAATCTTGCTCATAGGCAACCAAATCTAGAGTTGATGCCTTCTATTTAATGCAGTTTTCTGAATCGGCACCCCAAATAACCTCAGGAACAGACCTAAAAACCAAGACTAAACAGAGACCTTCCACTGCAAGGACTGTTGGGGTCAGATTATCCCCATCTGGTAAAGTCTATACCTGGTGGTCCAGTTGAAATTGGCCAAAAATGTCCAAGTCGCAAAGTCCACCAGGGCCTTCAGTGATAGGGATGAGTCTAGATTTCTGAGTGACATACCTGCTCCTTTAAGGAGAAGTATGATCCTATTATGGGAAGGTCACTTACCCAATTCCCACATCTGGGAACCATGAATAGACAATTTTGGTTACATTAATATCCTGCTTTATTTATTTATTTATTTATTTATTTACTTTGCTTATATACCGCTGTATCTCAAGCCCGAAGGCGACTCACGGCGGTTCACAAACAGTAAAAACAGTAGAAACAGCAGTGGTTCCATACAACATATAACAATTGACTTAACACATTATCCATAAATTACCAATAAGCAATTACAATGCACAATTATTACAAAAAACAACCGTACCCAATCTTCTCATCATCCAAGCGTAGTCCAGGTTCGTCGTCCATTGTTCCATTCCTATGTTCCATTACCAGATTGCACTAAATTACTCAAACGCCTGCACAAACATCCAGGTCTTCACCTTTTTGCGGAATACCATTAGAGATGGTGCTAGTCTAATGTCCGTAGGAAGGGCGTTCCACAGCCGAGGAGCCACCACCGAGAAGGCCCTATCTCTCGTCCCCGCCAGCCGAGCTTGAGAAGCAGGCGGGATCGAGAGCAGGGTCTCCCCGGAAGATCTCCAACTCCTGGTGGGTTCATAGGCAGAGATGCGGTCAGATAGGTAGCTTGGGCCGGAACCGTTTAGGGCTTTAAAGGCCAACGCCAGCACTTTGAATTCAGCCCGGTAGCAGATCGGTAGCCAGAGGAGTTCGCGCAACAGGGGGGTTGTATGCTCCCTGCGCTCCGCTCCTGTTAAAATCATGGCTGCCAAGCATTGGACTAGTTGGAGCTTCCGAGCTGTCTTCAAAGGCAACCCCACGTAGAGAGCGTTGCAGTAGTCTAAACGGGATGTAACCAGAGCATGGACTACCGTGGCCAAGTCAGACTTTCTTTCCATTGACATACCCAGCTCTCCTCCTCTGCTATGTTCCACAACAAAACTATGAGATAGGTCAGTTTGAGAGAGGTGTTCACCCCAAGGTCACCCGATGAGCTTAATGGTTCAGTAGTGAGTAATAGTTGGTTCCCTCAAAATAACACAACTGATGGTGTGTATAAAAGTACACCCCTGTGCTGTCATAATGGCTGTTGTTGGTGGAATAGGAGGGCCTGTGGACCTGATTAGTTTCCTTCTCTCTCTCTTCTCCCCTGCAGAAACAGGCTTCTGTGGTGGCAGAAAACAGTGTCATCTGCAGCTTCTTGCACTACATGGAGAAAGGAGGGAAGGCCTGGCACAAAGGCTGGTTTGTCATCCCTGAAAATGAACCCCTGGTGCTGTACATCTATGGAGCTCCACAGGTATAGCAGCCCATCTGTTCTCTTATTCATTGCCACTTGTTCTGAGCCTTAATGTGGATACAACAGGGTAGAAAAATGACAGAAAAAAAATGAAATGAGAAGAAAGAGGTGGATCCTTTCCTTCAAAATTGGAGGTTCTGTGCCTGGCTTTTAAGATGGGGTAGGCAGCTGGTTTACAAATGTAATAATAAAACTAATAAAACTTTATTTATACCCCGCTACCATCTCCCCAAGGTACTCGGTGCGGCTTACATGAGGCCGAGCCCATAGAACAGTGGTTCTCAACCTGAGGGTCGGGACCCCTGCAGGGGTCGCCAGGGAGTGTCGGAGGGGTCGCCAAAGACCATCAGAAAACACAGTATTTTCTATTGGTCATGGGGGTTTTATGTGGGAAGTTTGGCCCAATTTGATTGTTGGTGAGGTTCAGAATACTCTTTGATTGTAGGTGAACTATAAATCCCAGCAACTACAACTCCCAAATGTCAAGATCTATTTTCCCCAAACTCCACCAGTGTTCCCATTTGGGCATATTGAGTATTTGTGCCAAGTTTGGTCCAAATCCATCATTGTTTGAGTGCACAGTGCTCTCTGGATGTAGGTGAACTACAACTTCAAACTCAAGGTCAATGCCCACCAAACCCTTCCAGGGTTTTCTGTTGGCTTCTTTGTGTGCCAAGTTTGGCACAATTGAATTGTTGATGGGGTTAAGAATACTCCTTGATTGTAGGTGAACTATAAATCCCAGCAACTACAACTCCCAAATGACAAAATCAATCAACCCCCCCCCCCCCCCCCCAAACCAACCCCACCACTATTCAAATTTGGGCATATCAAGTATTTGTGCTAAATTTGGTCCAGTGAATGAAAATACATCATGCTTATCAGATAATTAATTACATTATGATTCATAACAGGAGCAAAATTACAGTTATGAAGTAGCAAAAATAATGTTATGGTTGGGGGATCACCACAACATGAGGAACTGTATTAAGGGGTCACGGCATTGGGAAGGTTGAGAAACACTGCCATAGAAGAACAATAATAAAAGCAATAACAAACATCAATACAAAACAATCAAAATAAATCGCATAAACAAAAAAAAACAATAAACAGTAACAGTAACAACAAGCATTTAAAACCTATGGCTGGCCAAATGTGATAATTAAAAATTAAAAACATAATGCTGGGCATGAAGAAGGTAATATATTGGGATAGAATTTTCGGCGAGAGATGGGGCGAGCAAATAATCCTAAATCAATGAAATGTAATCTTAGACCCAAAACAATGATCTCTACAATTTATTACCACCAACTCAAGTTTTGTACATTAGCAACTTTCCATGGTTTGGGGGCCATGTTTGTTGCCCTGGTTTTATTGTAATAAGAGGCAAACTCACTGCTCCATGTAAAGACTGGCCCATCTGGCTAATAATAATAATAATAATAATAATAATAATAATAATAATGCACTTTATTTATAACCCGCCACCATCTCCCCAAAGGGTGTTGAGCCGGGCTCAGGGCGGCTTACATAAGGCCAAGCCCAAAATAATACAACATAATAAACACACAATAACAAAATACAAAATCATAACAAAAAAATCAACAATATAAAACAGCATAGTAAAACCAGACACAGAGGGTGGGCCAAATGTATGAGGTAAAATGTTAAAAAGTTAAAACCCTGGGTGAGATAGGGATGAAAGTGCATTTGTAGGAGAGGAGCCCAACAGGGAGGAACCATGGGATTTAGCCATTTTAGGCGTGGGAAGATTCTTCATTCTGAGGGCAACTGTAGGCCAGGCCCGTAGCCATGATTTTGTTTCGGGGGGGGGGGGGGCTGAGTTTGGTTTGGGGGGGGGGGCTGAGTCTGAGTGAAAGAGGGTCTACCCTAGCAAACCTTTTGTATCGTTACCCCAATGCCCCCATGCATATGGGATATATTGAGCATGGTGATCAGATCATGATATGAATAAACATAACAGTTTAAATAATGTACCAGTAAGGCCTTCTCATGGACCACCATGGGAATTTCAAGGGGGGGGGGGGGCTGAAGCTCTCCAAGGCGCCCCCCCCCCCCCGGCTACATGCCTGCTGTAGGCTAAGACAACCAGATGGGTTGAGTGGTCATTCTCCAAAATGAACCCCTTTAAAACATCTCATTGAGGACCTCACCTCTGAGGATGCTTGCCATAGATGCAGGCGAAACGTCAGGAGAAATGCCTCTAGAACCCACAAGAACTGAGGATCTCATTGAGTGTTGGGAAGAATGCTAAGCTAGATAAATGAATGTCTGGACTAACATGGCTCCTTTTTCTTCCATGCTCTTTGTCCCTTCCAACTGGGCCTACCTGTCGGTCATTCTGCAGGACGTGAAGGCCCAGCGTTCGATGCCTCTGATTGGCTTTGAGGTGAGCCTCCCTGAGCCGGGTGAACGGGTGGATCGGCGCCACGCTTTCCGGATCAGCCAGAGCCACCTGTGCTGGTATTTCAGCCCTGAGACTGAGGAGCTCCGGCAGCGATGGATGGAGGTGTTGAGCCGGGCTGGCCGCGGAGAAGAAGCCAAAGGGCCCCCTTCCATTGTGGAGGCCGACGAGGATACAGAGGCAGAGAGAACCTAGACTTGGAGGCTATGGGAGAAGGATCAAGAGTTGCCTCTGCCCGGCCTGGGGAACGTGCTTGCCATACTCTGTCCAGTATACTTGAAACATTTTCCCTTCCCCACCCTCCGGCATTTCTTCATCAGCGTCAAGGACCTGCCACGGGACACCTCCTTCCTCTTCCGTTACAAAGACTTCCCTGCGCTTCCTGACCATAGGAGTGATAATACATGCACTGAGACTTACGCCCGGGCAGTTCCTTGTCCAGCCTTGGCATGTGGAAACCCAATGCATTCCCCACTCCCCTGAAGAAGAAACTTGGATTCCTAAAAGCTGATTTCTTCCTTCCAACATGCCCTCCTCCTTGTCGTTTACATCTTGGACCAATATCTGTTCTTCCAGTATCCGCTGCTTATTTAGCACTTACTGAATATACTCTCCACTGCAGTGGCTTGGGGAAAGGGTGAGGGAATGAGAAACTGACATGGACCCAATTTTATTTCAGTGGGGGGTTTCTTTGGCCCCTTCTTCTGCATTGCTCTGCCTTCTTTCTTCATCCTTCCTCCAGATCTTTGTATGATACTAGGTGACATTTGACTTATTCATTTCCCTTTATGTCTAGCTACTTTGAGATAGAGAAGGTTGGCTTTAGCCTGTCTCAGATTTAGCAGACACCCTCCATACTTAGGACCTAAAGCCTCTTTCTTTAAGAACAGAATCGGAATTAAGGATATGTAATGTGAGAGATAAAGAGCTTGTGTAGGAGAAGAAGAAGAAACCCAACTCAGACAAGGCAAGGTCTGCTGTTACCGAGATACCTTTTCCTCTTTTCCCCCCAAAATGGCAGACCAGGTGAACTAATTGCCACATTCCAATGCTCGCTTTTCAATCTTCGACTATTTTCTTGGTTTCTAATGGCAGAGTCTTCTGAAGACTTCTCACAAAAATTCACTACAGTCAATGGAATTGCACAATATTGCTGGTGACATTCATATTACACTCTTCCAGTTGGTTGGTTGGTTGGGTGGTGGATTTAAAAAGGAGGAAAAGGCTGGGTTGTTGTAGGCTTTTTCGGGCTATATGGCCATGTTCTAGAGACATTCTCTCCTGATGTTTCGCCTGCATCTATGGCAAACATCCTCACAGGTAGTGAGGTCTGTTGGAACTAGGAAAATTGGGTTTATATATCTGTGGAATGACCAGGGTGGGACAAAGGGCTTTTGTCTGCTGGAGCTGGGTGTGAATGTTTCAACTGACCACCTTGATTAGCATTCAATGGGCTGACTGTGCCTAGAGCAAACCTTTGTTGAGAGGTAATCAGATGTCCCTGCCTGCTTCCTCTCTGTTGTTGTGTTGTTGCAATTTTAGAGCCCTTTAATACTGGCAGCCAGATTCTGCCTACGTTCATGGCCTCCCCCCCTCCGCCGAAACCGTCCACAATCTGTGGAATGACCAGGGTAGGGCAAAGAACTCTTGTCTGTTTCAACTGACCACCTTGATTAGCATTTGATGGCCTGGCAGCTGTTTGGCATGGCTTGTTAGTGTCTGGGGCAATCTTTTGTTGAGAGGTGATTAGATGTCCCTGATTGTTTCCTCTCTGTTGTTTTGCTATTGATGCCAGGCCATCAAATTCACACCTAACTCCAACAGACAAGAGTTCTTTGTCTCACCCTGGTCATTCCTCAGATATATAAACCCAATTTTCCTAGTTCCAACAGACCTCACTACCTCTGAGGATGCTTGCCATAGATGCAGGCGAAACGTCAGGAGAGAATGCCTCTAGATCATGGCCATATAGCCCGAAAAAACCTACAACAACCCAGTGATTCCAGCCATGAAAGCCTTCGACAATACGGGGAAAAGGCTTCTAAATGGGAAATTATATTCAGAGGTGCTTTTCAAATGTGAGAGAAGGCAATAGCACAAAAGCCAAATTAAATGCTAAAAGGGAGGATGATACAAGTGCATCGTCTAAATCAGGAGTCCTCAAACTAAAGCCGGATACGGCCCTCCAAGGTCATGTACCCGGCCCTCGCTCAGTCAACCTAAGTCTGAAACGACTTGAAGGCACACAACAACAATCCTATCTCATCAGCCAAAAGCAGGCCCACACTTCCCATTGAAATAATAATAAGTTTATATTTGTTAAAATTCTTCTTCATTTTAATTATTGTATTGTTTTAAAGTGTTTTTTGCACTACAAATATGTGCAGGGTGCATAGGAATTCATTCATGTTTTTTTTTCCAAATTATAATCCGACCCTCCAACAGTTTGAGGGACTTTGACCTGGCCCTCTGTTTAAAAAGTTTGAGGACCCCTGATCTAAATGATAAATCATCTGAAAGAAATACAGTTGGCTTTCCATATCCATGGATTCAGCCATAAAACAACTTGGAAAAAAAATCCAAAAAATTCAAAACCAAACCTTGATATTGCTATTTTATAGAAGGGGCATCATTTTACTGTGCCATTGTATATAATGGGACTTGGCCAGCCACAGATTTTTGTATCCATGGAAGGTCCAGGAAGGAAACATAGCAAATACCACAGGCCCGTGTTATAACCTCCTGGGGCATTTAATGGGAAACAAGGTGTGTAGAAGGAGCAAGAGGTCCTCTGTGGAGCCGGCGGCGGTCATAGATCCGCTTCCTTCTACAAAGGAGGCTGGCACACTGGAAGAGGCTGGATTAGAATAGAGCCAGGACTGATGTGATGTAAGTCCCATGTGTATCCATGTGAATGTAAGAACCGTCTTCCAACGTGAGCAAGATCCCTCCATTGAGGATTTCAAACTGGGGTCTGTCCACAAGCTCGGTTTAGGTGGGCAACACAAAGTTGCAAAATATTCAAGATTTGCACTTGGCTTTTTAAAAACACACCAGTGACTGAAGCCATTTTAAGCCGGGTGGTTTTCTTCAGCTGTCTAACCAACTCCTAATGTGGTGGTGCTTTTAATTGTATGGGGCTGATGCAATCAAATAATTCCTCCCCCACTTATCAGGACTCTTCTCAGAGGGTCCGTAATAGTTCTACTGGTACTGTCACAACAAAGAATACTATTAAAATAACTTGTTTATAGGCTGTGTTTTGCAAAACAGCCACCTCTCCCCTGCTACTGCAACTTTCAAGTGCTCTTCCAGGAGGAATGGTCTACAAATCATTGTACTAGAGCATTGTTTCCAACAGTTAGACCAAGCCTCATTTGCAGGGCATGACAAATATCCATTTTCTTCCTCTTTGTCCCCAGGACCTTAAAAAATGGGCAGCTTCCAGATCACTCTAAGCCATCTTTGATTGCTTCGACTACAGATGCACAAAAAATACTACACAGATATCTATAAGTACAATGTAAATACACAAATGACCTGTTGCTATAAACTTCAGCGAAAGTATCGATTCAATTAATCATGAGAATACTCAATTAATTCGTATAGTATATAAGCATAGGGAACAAATGTGATGGGATTATTTACAATGGTGTAATCTATATAAATAACTAGCCCTCCCCTGCCACGCGTTGCTGTGGCCCACATGGGGGTTCTGTGTGGGAGGTTTGGCCCAATTCTATCGTTGGTGGGGTTCAGAACGCTCTGTGATTGTAGGTGAACTATAAATCTCAGCAGCTACAACTCCCAAATGTCAAGATTCTATTTTCCCCAAACTCCACCAGCGTTCACATTTGGACATACTGAGTATTTGTGCAGAGTTTGGTCCAGATCCATCATTGTTTGAGTCCACAGTGATCTCTGGATGTAGGTGAACTAAAACGCCAAAACCAAAGGACACTGCCTACCAAACCCTTCCAGTATTTTCTGTTGGTCATGGGAGAGCTGAAAATTCACTACAGTCAATGGAATTGCACAATATTGCTGGTGACATTCATATTACACTCTTCCAGTTGGTTGGTTGGGTGGTGGATTTAAAAAGGAGGAAAAGGCTGGATTGCTGTAGGTTTTTTCGGGCTATATGGCCATGTTCTAGAGGCATTCTCTCCTGACGTTTCGCCTGCATCTATGGCAAGCATCCTCAGAGGTAGTGAGGTATGTTGGAACTAGGAAACAGGGTTTATATATCTGTGGAATGACTCAGGTGGGGCAAAGGACTCTTGTCTGCTGGAGCTAGGTGTGAATGTTTCAACTGATCACCTTGATTAGCATATAATGCCCTGACAGTGCCTGGAGCCAACTTTTGTTGAGAGGTGATGAGATGTCCTTGTTTGTTTCCTCTCTGTTGTTGTGCAGTTGCAATTTTAGAGTTTTTTGATACTGGTAGCCAGATTTCGTTCATTTTCATGGTTTCCTCCTTTGTCCCACCCTGGTCATTCCACATATATATAAACCTTTTTTCCTGGTTCCAACAGACCTCACAACTTCTGAGGATGCTTGCCATAGATGCAGGCGAAACGTCAGGAGAAAATGCCTCTAGACCATGGCCATATAGCCCGAAAAAACCTACAACAACCCAGTGATTTTCGACCATGAAAGCCTTCGACAATACATTAATTGAGTATTCTCATGATTAATTGAATTGATACTTTTGCTGAAGTTTATAGCAATAGGGCATTGGTATATTTACATTGCACAAAAAATACTATCTGTTTTTCCTGCGTGGATAGCTAGGGGAAGCAAAGCATATTTCTGAGTTTGCGCAGAACAAGCCATATTGTAAACAAGCTGGAGTTCACAAGCTTTCAACTCCTGGCTTCTAATTCTAACTAGGTAAATTTCTTTTTTCCTGTCAGAAGCGACTTGAGAAACTGCAAGTTGCTTCTGGTGTGAGAGAATTGGCCATCTGCAAGGACATTGCCCAGGGGACACCCGGATGTTTTTACCATTCTTGTGGGAGGCTTCTCTCATGTCCCCGCATGAGGAGCTGGAGCTGACAGAGGGAGCTCATCCACGCTCTCCCCGGATTCGAACCTGCGACCTGTCGGTCTTCAGTCTTGCCGGCACAGGGGTTTAACCCACTGCGCCACCGGGGGTCCTACTAGGTAGACATGGTTTATTTGTGGGGATGGTCACAGCCATAACAACTAGCCAGAATCCAAGACATAATTGTAATGCACTGCCTCACGGAAAGTTGGTGCTGATCTGAACACTGGAGGCCCACATGGGAGTGCCGTTGCCTACTATACCCAAACAGTTGCTAAAACTTTACAACATAGAGTTCTCAGCTTTGAACAGGCAAGGCCTTTTGCTCTCAGTGATGCTCTTGTGCTTCTGTTCGGCCATATTGGAAGACACAACCTGAGGCTCCCACTTAACACCCTTTTTCTCAAGACAGTTGCTCCCCCTCCTTGATAAAATGCATTTAAATGGCTGATACTCTTAAAAGTTCTGACCTTCACTGGACCAGAAGTTCTTCAGAAAGCAGTTTATGCCTTCCCTTACTGCTGGTACTGTTTCAAGTTAAAATGTGCGTGTGCAATGTATGTGTGTATGTATGTGTGTGTGCATGCGGTGGGAGGGGTATCCCTTTCCTTGTTTTCTCTAGGTTTCCTGGTGGTGCCCACTTCTATCCCCCTTCCCCACAAAGTCTCCTGGTGTAGAACTAGTGCATGTAACATTTATATTAAAAAAAAGCCTCAGTATTAAGGGATATACAAAATCTTACCAAAATAATATTTTATTGTTGCTCATGTACAGTGGCTGGCCACTACAGAGGTTAGGGAAAGGGAGCTTCTATTGACCGGAAGCCCCCATCCCCACAACCGAGATTTGTGTATTGTCCATTTTACTTTCTAGTTTCATTGTTGTATTTTGTTCTTCCAATGTCCATTTTTTTAAAAATACAGGATTTTGTTTTTCTGTCATGCGCATCTCTTTTTTCCCCCTGCAAAAAAGACAATCTCTCTTTTGGGAATGGTTCGGGAGAGGAGACTGATACGATTTTCTCTTCCAATAGTTGAAAACACGTAATGAGGATCCCACGCGGAGAAAACCTTTCGGGCGCAAGCTAGAATATATTTAGACATATGGCTTCTCATCACCATTTCAAACACCAGGAAAACAGCTGAGGCAGAAGGTAATCTCCCTTCCTGGAAAGCAGTTTCAATAATGATACGGACCTGATGTCCTTCAGCCATGATCGTATTCAGTGCAGTGCATCTCTTAAGAGAGTCCCAAAGGTGCAATGAGCCAAAGATGTGCAAAACGTCTACCACGGAGAACCTCTCTGCTTCCCTAAAGCACTCCCCTCTGCAACTGAAAGCCCCGTCACCATCCCAAACACGTTCTTCTCAATGTTCATAAAGAAATATCCATCCTGTGGAAATGCACAATTCAATTTGCCCCGTCACAACTTTGTGGCACCGTTCTAGGCATGACGCCATCAAGCACTGGGCTTGGTCGGGCTTCCTCATTTCTTTTTCTTCCTCACCAAGGTCCAACCATCTTCCTCCTCTGTGTTGGATGGGGGAGGAGGATTGGATGTTGGCCCATTCATGTTGGGAGTAGCACTGCACTCCATGGCCTGGGTGGGGAAGAAGTGAGACATTACAGGTTACTGGATTAGCTTTACATAAATACTGAAACTGAGTATCTTAAAGTACAGGTGGTATTTCCCCTTTAAAAAGCACTTGCTTGATCACAATGTTTGACAGATATCAAAGGGGTCTTCCAATTAGCAAATGGGTCTAATTTAGAGCTTATTTCTGAGCTTAGAGATTCAGTTGGATGCAATATTTATTATTTATTTATAACTTTTATACCCCAATCTTATCAAGACTTTCTGTATATATTTCAGATTTCAATATTAATGTCAAAAATACGTAGTATGATTTTACATAGGATTTGTGCTACATTAGAACAGTCATTAGAACAGTATTCCCTGTAGTAGCCAATGGATGTGAGAGCTGGACCTTAGGGAAGGCTGACCGAAGGAAGATCAATGCTTTTGAGCTGTGGTGTTGGAGGAAAGTTCTCAGAGTGCCTTGGACTGCGAGAAGATCCAATCAGTCCATCCTCCAGGAAATAAAGCCCGACTGCTCATTGGAGGGAAGGATACTAGAGACAAAGTTGAAGTACTTTGGCCATATCATGAGGAGACAGCAAAGCCTAGAGAAGACAATTATGCTGGGGAAAGTGGAAGGCAAAAGGAAGAGGGGCCGACCAAGGGCAAGATGGATGGATGGCATCCTTGAAGTGACTGGACTGACCTTGAAGGAGCTGGGGGTGGTGATGGCTGACAGGGAGCTCTGGCGTGGGCTGGTCCATGAGGTCACGAAGAGTCAGAGACGACTGAACAAATGAACAACAACAAGAACAGTCAAGACAAATATCACTTAAGTAAAATAAACATTAAATATTAAATAGCCGGAAAAATAAAATAAGGTGTAAACACTAAACTAATCTGGGAATCTGCTATTGCAACACAGAGGGACTCAGATCGGCTTACAGCAAGGATTCAATGCTAATAAAAAAGGTAAAGGTTGTCCCCTGACATTAAGTCCAGTCATGTCTGACTCTGGGGTGTGGTGCTCATCTCCATTTCTAAGCCGAAGAGCCGGCGTTGTCCATAGACACCTCCAAGGTCATGTGGCCGGCATGACTGCACGGAGCGCCCTTACCTTCCCGCTGGAGCGGTACCTATTGATCTACTCACATTTGCATGTTTTCGAACTACTAGGTTGGCAGAAGCTAGGGCTGACAGCGGAAGCTCACGCCTCTCCCCGGAATCGAACCTGTGACCTTTCGGTCAACAAGCTCAGCAGCTCAGCCCTTTAACCCACTGCACCACTGGGGATTCCTCAATGCTAATAGTACAATCTAAAAACTTCATATAATAATGAGTTAAAATACATATAGATTACAATTACAAATAAGCCAAATCGCCAAGATAAAATCATGTTCAACTCAGTCTGTATGTGTGGTCGATAACTTGGTTCTGTAGCCGGTTTCAACCATTACTCGGAATGGTTCCTTCCATAGCTAGGATTTTCCCAGCCTCCTGAAGGACAGGAGGGAGGGAGCAGATCTGATCTCAATCAGGAGAGAGTTCCATAGCCGAGGGGCCACCTCAGAAAAGGCCCTGTCTCTCGTTCCCGCCAGACGCGATTGCGAAAGTGGCGGGACCAAGAGCAGGGCCCCACCAGAAGATATTAATTGTCTTGATGGTTCCTAGAGGAGAATACATTCAGACAGGTAAACCGGGCTGGGACCGTATAGGGTTTTGTAGTTTAAAACCAGCACTTTGAATTGTGCTCGGAAGCTAATTGGCAGCCAGTGGAGCTGGCGCAACAAAGGAGTTGCGCGCTCCCTGTACCCCGCTCCCGTTAGTAAGTACAGTATAACTATTGGGTTTAATGTATTGTCGAAGGCTTTCATGGCCAGAATCACTGGGTTGTTGGAGGGTTTTTTGGGCTATATAGCCATGTTTTAGAAGCATTCTCTGCTGATGTTTCGCCTGCATCTATGGCAAACATCCTCAGACCTCACAACCTGAGGATGCTTGCCATAGATGCAAGCGAAACATCAGGATAGAATGATTCTAGAATATAGCCTAAAAAATCTACAACAACCCAGTGATTCCAGCCATGGAAGCCTTCGACAACACATTGCAAATCAGCCGCTTTACCAAGCCTTATAAATGCTGATTTATTATCAGTAAATGTTTTGGTTTAATGCATATTTTATATGCCTATGTATCCAGGGTCACATAAAAATGTATTGGGCAGAAAAGGGCTGTGAGTGGGAGTGTGCTAGACAATGAACACCAAAACATATACGATTGCAAGGTTGGATACTGAAAGGTATATCTGTATTTTTAATGAAAGAAACAAAAGTGGACAAGTTATGAAAAACTAGAACAAGCATGAGATTTTTTTAAAAAAAATACACAAAATATCTTCCCCAATATCCAACCCAATAAAACAGTATCCCAGTTTTCATTGTAAAATGTTGGAAGGATGTGTCATATATATACATATTCCAGAATACAGTCTTCAACCAATTTGATCCAATTCCTGAAAATGCATCTAAAACTTCAGTCTCAGTATCAAGTTTCATTCAAAACTTTTATTCTAGTGGATTGTTGTAGGTTTTTGGGCTGTATGGCCATGTTCAAGAAGTGTTTCGCCTGCATCTGTGGCAGACATCCTCAGAGGTTGTGAGGTCCTCACAACCTTTGAGGATACCTGCCACAGATGTAGGCGAAAACGTCAGGAGAGAATGCTTCTAGAACATGGCCATATAGCCCGAAAACCCTACAACAACCCAGTGATTCCAGCCATGAAAGCCTTCGACAATAGTTTGACTATTGCCGCATCAAAAGACAGCAGCCACAATGATGTCCAGTCTTTGGTAGGAGAGGAATGAGGAGAAGGAGGATTCGTAGGTTAGCCTAAAGAGCATAACTCCACACAAAACTGTGTATTTAAAAGCTGCTGAAGTAAGAACAAGTTTCAAGTCATCTGAGAAGTTTACAAGGAATATAGGAAAACTGCTCCCTCTGTCAGGGTTTTTTTTTTTGCACCACAAAGCCTGGTCTGTCCTTCCTTCCTGGCATAAAGCCGTGGTTTCCTCCTTGTCCTCACCACCCTCTTGCATCCTACTGAGATCAGGTTTTGAATAAGAGCTGCAAACTGGACACACACACACAAAACCAGCCTGAATCTAGATTTATCAATGGGCTTAGTGCTTGAACAACAGCCTTTGCAATACCTCTTCCTCTGCCTCCTGTTCATCTTCCTCCTCACTGCTGCTGCTCTGGTCTGCTGGCTGGGATTTTGCAGCGACCACCTTGGCCTCTTGCTTCTTCTGGGCCAGACGGACAATGGCTTCACGCACTGCTGCTCCATTTCCATGCTGGCACTGGCTGAAGAACAGGCACAGTTGCTGGCTCACCTACCGTGGGGGGAAGACAGACACGTCTCTTTCAGCAGCCGGCCCAAGGTCTCTTTCCCAGGGCAACTGCTCCAAGAGCTGGCATAAGAACTACATCTTTACTATGTCCCAGCAGACCACACAAAACTCCTAGGGTGGACAACCAAAGTCAGCAGTTCCTGGCTCTTCAAATATCTGGATGTTTTTAGTGCTGGAGCTGACAGCCGTAGCAATATTGATAAACACATAATAAAAAAGAATGACAAGATTATTTCTACTTCAGAAAATCCAATAAGGGTACCACACTGGCTTTTTCTGCTTTGCCAAAACAATGAAGTACAGTGAAGTAAGCTCAGCCTGAATGAGGCAGAATAGACTGCTCTGGCTTAAGAAGAGCAAATCCAAGAACAGGTCCTGAAGTCATAACTGGACATCTGTCCTCTAGAAAAAAAACAAAATGACCTCTCTATATGATGGACTGTTTCAAGATTGGGAAAGGCATACGGCAGGGTTGTATACTCTCACCCAACCTATTCAACTTATATGCAGAACACATCATGCGATGTGCAGGGCTTGACAAATGAAAGGCTGGGGTAAAATTTGCTGGAAGAAACATTAACATCCTTAGATATGCAGATGATACCACTTTGATGGTCAAAAGCGAGGAGGAGCTGAGTTGCCTTCTAATCAAGGCGAAAGAAGAAAGTGCAAAAGCTGGGTTGCAGTTAAACATTAAAAACCCAAGATTATGGCAACAAGAATTATTGATAACTGGCAAATAGAGGGAGAAAATGTGGAGGCCATGACAAACTTTGTATTTCTAGGTGCAAAGATTACTGCAGACGCAGACTGCAGCCAGGAAATCAGGAGACACTTACTTCTTGGAAGGAGAGCAATGACCAATCTCGATAAAATAGTGAAGAGTAGAGACAGGTAATAATAATAATAATAATTATTATTTATTTATTTGATCAGTCATATGACCATTTCAAAATAGAACACGAGTAAAAAACAAGGCAAAAAGGTGAGGACAGCAGCTGACCTACTATTTATAATCAGAATCTTATTTTCCTGGTTCTTCTTTCAGGAAATCTGCTCTTTTCTTAATAGCTTTCAGAATAAAAAGGCTTACTCTGATTATGCTGGAAATGAAATCAAGACATCAACTGGGGTGAGACAAGGGTGCATTTTAGCCGCTTATCTTTTTAACTTCTATATAAATGACATATAAATGACATTGTAAATAAATTATCCTCTGACAGTCTACATGGTCCTAAAGTTTTGTCCAGAACTATTAACATCCTGCTTTAGGCTGATGACATGGTGATTATGGCAACATCGCCAGTGGGACTAAGAAGATCCCTGGCAAAATTCAATTTGTACTGCGAGCTAAATTCACTTATTATGAACAAGGATAAATCCAAAATTATAGTCTTTGGAAAAAACAGGAAATGGTACACGTGGTCCCTGAAGGTGTACATTTGGAACAAATTAATTGCTACAAATATCTAGGCATTATGTTCTCTTCATCTGGTGCTTGGGCTAACCACATTACTCATAGTATACAAAGAGCAACGAAAGCAGCAGGTTCCATTTATAAGCTGTATCATCATAGATACCCAGGCACAATCAGACCTGCCCTGGAAGTCTTTAAAACAAAATAATGCCAGCACTTATATTTGGGGCTGAAATTTGGGGGCACACCAATTTGGCTAAGATCGAAGCTTTCCAAGTTAAGCAGCTTCGCACCTTCCTGGGCCTTTCCAGAACAACGCTGATGCCGGCAGTAAGGGCTGAGCTAGGAATACTACCAGTAAAAGCTCAAATCTTAATGAGACAGTTTAATTACTGGTCAAAAGTGAAGAGTAGAGACATCACACTGACAACCAAGATCTGCATAGTGAAAGCAATGGTATTCCCCATAGTAACCTATGGATGTGAGAGCTGGATCATAGGGAAGGCTGAGCGAAGATAAGATGCTTTTGAACTGTGGTGCTGGAGGAAAGTGCTGAGAGTGCCTTGGACTGTGAGAAGATCCAACCAGTCCATACTTCAGGAAATAAAGCCCGACTGCTCATTGGAGGGAAGGATAGTAGAGATGAAGTACTTTGGCCATATCATGAGAAGGAAGGAAAGCTTAGAGAAGACCATTATGCTGGGGAAAATTGAAGGAAAAAGGAAGAGGGGCCAACCAAGGGCAAGATGGATGGATTGACCTTGAAGGAGCTGGGGGTGGTGACGACCGACAGGGAGCTCTGGCGTGGACTGGTCCGTGAGGGCCTGAAGAGTCGGAAGCGACTCAACGAATAAACAACAAACAATATGATGGAGACGATGGTATAGCCCAACAACATCTACCACGCCACATGTTCTCTGGAAGGTAAGGCCTCCCATCAAAACAGTGACCTCCCTAGGTAGTGATATTTCTCCTCTATAACATCAATTCGGTTTTCCTCATGAAGACAGTCATAAAGGTATTTTGCCAAAAAGCATGTCAGCATCTCCTTCTGTCCATTTGTAGAGGTCGATCCTTCACTAAGGCAGAAAGCAATCCAGTACACCTACACAACCCAGACAATAGTCTGAAATGGCAAGATCTTCAATATACCTGCCTGACTTGGTGTCACCCCTGGGAGTGTGAGAAGAGGCTTCCTTTCTCTTACAGAGACACATCTTTTAAAAGCTTTAAAAAAAACTATTCAGAGAAATCTGGACTTTAAGCTAAACTGCATAAAACCACCAGGTGTTATGCCCTATAATACAGGGCTACCAACATTAAATATGTCATGCAATACCTAAGGAGTTCAGATTAGTATACATGGGCTTCTTTTCTTCTCTTATACCTCTGTAAATAATATTTCATTGAGACATTAACAGCCTGCAACAAGATTTGAGACTGAGTGGGGATTTGGACTTTGGTCTTCCTATTCTATTATGGAAGCTTTTATACAAAACATAGCCTCTCAACTGATGGAAGTCTACAACTGTTTTTGTTGCTCTGTGCTTTTAAGTTGTTTTCAACATATGGCTATTACAGAGTTTTCTTGACAAGATTTGTCTCTGATTTGAAACGGAGAGTGTGACTAACCTAAGGTTACCTGGTGGGCTTCCACTTTCTTTTCCGTTTCAGGAGCGACTTGAGAAAGTCGCTTCTGGTGTGGGAGAATTGGCCATCTGCAAGGACATTGCTCAGGGGAAGCCCGGATGTTTTACTATCCTTGTGGGAGGCTTCTCTTGTGTCCCCACATGGGGAGCTGGAGCTGACAGAGGGAGCTCATTCACGCTCCACGCTCTCCCCGGATTTGAACCTCCCCGGATTTAACCCATTGCACCACTGAGGGCTCTGATTCCACTGCAGAGCATGGATTCAAACCCTGGTCTTCAGAATCGTAGTCTAATGAGCAACCTCTACAATACCTTAGATATAACTAGTCCTAATCAAAAAGCAACTGTGCACTTTTTAATTGCTTTAGCAAACAAACAAGGCCTCCTATCATGCTCTAAGCCAGGGGTCCTCAAACTTTCTAAACAGAGGGCCAAGTCACAGTCCCTCAAACTTTTGGAGGGGTGGATTATAATTTGGAAAAAAAAACATGAATTCCTATGCACACTGCACATATTTCTAGTTCAAAAAAACACTTAAAACAATACAATAATTAAAATGAACCATTTTAACAAATATACACTTATTAGTATTTCAATGGGAAGTGTGGGCCTGCTTTTGGCTGATGAGATAGAATTGTTGTTGCTGTTGTGCGCTTCCAAGTTGTTTCAGACTTAGGTTGACCCTGAGCGAGGGCCGGGTAAATGACCTTGAAGGGCCGTATCCAGCCCACGGGCCGTAGTTTGAAGACCCCTGGTTTAACCCATTGCACCACCGAGGGCTCTGCTTCCACTGCAGAGTTTGGATTCAAACCCTGGTCTTCAGAATGGTAGTCTAATGAGCCACCTCTATAATACATTTGATATAACTAGTCCTAATCAAAAAGCAACTGTGCACTTTTTAATTGCTTTAGCAAACAAACAAGACCTCCTATCATGCTCTAAGCCTCCAGTTTAAGATGGAATGCCTTCCCCTGAACACAGATGACAAGACCTCTGTCTCTTTTGGTTGTGCTGCCCTCTGCAGCACAGAATTCAGAAGCACTGGGCCAGAGCCATTTGCTATGCAACTTGATCATCAGACCCTGTCTTGTCAAGTAGAACAACAGCACTCCACTCTGGTGAACTGTAATCACGTCAGGCAGGGAGATCAAGGTCAGTTAAAATCAACAGACCGAGAATGGATTCAATGAGAGCAAGAACAGAATACATGGAGAAGTGTGATATGGAAAAGGGCCCTAATCTTAACAGACTTGTATGGATCCAGCGAAACTCCAAAGGACATAATGGGTAGAGAATACAACCATGTACAAAATCCCAATTACTGTAATAATTACTGTATTGAGATTATGACCATGCTCCAGATTCCAGAATCTAAATTCACCTGCTCTATAGGTTACTAAGAGTGGCTTCTTACGAATGTCTTCTACCCTTTCCTGCAAAAAGAGTAATTTCATGTATGAGAGTTGAATGAAAAGTAATGCCTCCACCTTCATTACTTGGATTTAGATGGGAATATTTTAATAAATCAAATGCAGAAATAATCCTTGGAATGTGCTGTTTAACAACCACTATTCACTTTTCCACATAATCACCAGACAATTGGATACATTTCTGCCAACGATGAGTAAGTTTTCTAAAGCCGTCACGGAAGAAGTCAACACTCTGTTTCCGCAACCAGCGTCTCACAGTTCTCTCAACGTCTTCATCAGAATCATAATGATGTCCCCACAGATCTTCTTTCATTATCAGGAACAGATGGAATTCAGATGGTGCTAAATCTGGACTGTATGGAGGATGTCATATGGTGGTGAGATCCAGTCTCTGAAGTTTCAAGTCTGTGTGCTTTTATTTCAGGAGTCAGCATCCTCGGTACCCATTGTGCACAGATCTTCTAATAGCCAAGCAAAGCAATAATGTGACCCACATACGTTCTTGTGAAATCAGATTATGCTTGAAATTTCTCTCTGAGTGATATGACGATCGTCCTGAATCAATCCGTCAACCTTTTGCTTGTGAAACTCTGTGGTTGTTGTCACAGGATGTCCAACTATTTGTTTGTCAAGCAAGTCAGATGTTCCCACCTCAACATCTTTAAACTTACTCACCCAACGACGCACACTACTCACATCAACACAATCACCATAAACAACTTGCATTCTCTGATGAATCTCCTTTAGGGTGGCAACTTCTGCTGTCAAGAATTCAATGACTGCACGTTGTTTAAGTCGCACTGACCGACAGTCTGTGCAGGGTTCCATACTTCACACTTTAACAACACAACCATTCAATGCCAAGGCTTCCCACCAAAATGGAACTGTAGAGGAGAGTCTACTGAACAAGCCAGTACCTGCCGCATACCAGTACTGCCATCTGTTGAGGAGTTACGAAGGTGGAGGCATTACTTTTCATTCAACTCTCGTACTTCTATGCATTATCCATCCAGCCTGTAGTGAACATACCTTCTATTGCTCTCAAACTCTGGTTTTGTCTTGTGTAAGTCTATGCTCCTCTTTCCCAATTTCCTTTGACAGAAATGTCAGAGAATTGACACCTTCACATGGATCTCGCTAGTTACATTTGAAAGGAAGGAGCTGGGATGGTTTCAAATCAGATTCAGCTAAGATTTTGTTTGGAATGTGTATTCTTGCTTGCTCTTGTGTCCTATTGGTCACACAAAATGTGATGGATTTTGTGGGCTCATTCGGTGAGATGTTGAGTAATGTCATTTACTGGAATAAAGTATTGTCGAAGGCTTTTATGGCCGGAATCAATGGGTTGTTGTAGGTTGCTTGCCACAGATGCAGGTGAAACGTCAGGAGAGAATGCTTCTAGAACATGGCCATATAGCCCAAAAAACCTACAACAATCCACTGGAATAATGTTTTTGAGCTGATGGCCTTCAGGTCAATCCCAGTCCTGGACCCTTGAAACAAGGCATAAGGGAGAGGAAAAAGGAGGGAAGAGGGACATACCTGAGTCAAACTACCATCTTCTACCATTGTGTCAAATTCATTGTTCATCAACTCAGCAAGGAAATCCTCCACCTCATCTGGCTCCAGGTCAGCTGCAAGGAAGATGAACAAAGATAGGAGTCAGAAACTGCAGAGCGAAGAAGGAAGAATTCCAAGATAACACTGGCCAGATTTTCTCCAAGACTGTCATAATACACTCATCAGCCCCAGACAACACAGCCAACAGTAAGGGATTGTGGGAGTTGTAGTCTAAGATATCTGGTCAGTGAGAAGTTCCATACTCATGGCATAAAAGAAAAGAATCTTTACCTCTGATCAACACCATGTTTTACTTTAACTGCCTGAATTTCAACTTCCTGGGATCAGGGATTGTTGTCATGGGTTTTCTGCTCTGTCAAGATTCAGATTTAGTGGTCACAACTGGGAGGTTGGAAGCCAGGACTCATCACCTTCAGTTCAGCAGGAAGTAATTTATTTATTGTGTCAGGAGCGAACATATTCTCCCCTATGAACCATCAAGAACATTAAGATCTTCCAGAGAAGACCTGCTCTTGGTTCCATCACCTTCGCAAGCACATTTGGTGGGAACGAGAGCTTCTCTGTGGTGGCCCCTCAGCTATGGAACTCTCTCCCGAGTGAGATTAGATCTGCCCTCTCCCTCTTGTCCTTCAGGAGGCTAGTGAAATCCTGGTTATAGAACAAAGCATTCCCAGAATAATGGCCGAGACTGATTATAGACCAAAGTGAGTGACCACATATGCAGACTGAGTTGAACATGATTTTACCTTGGCAATTTGGTATATATGTATTTTAACTTGTTGTTATGATATGATGTTTTTAGATTGTACTATTAGCATTGAATCCTTGCTGTAAGCTGGTCTGAGTCCCTCTACGGAGGTGAGAAGATCGGGATATAAAACTTTAAAATAAATAATAATAAATAAACCAAACAGTTGTATTGTATTTAAAACACACACACATAAAGTTTGCAAACTTGGCATTCTCTTAAATGTCTTTTGACCAGTAGCTGACCAATACAACTGTTTGATTCGCTCCTGACACGATAAATAAATAAATTCCTCCTGAACTGAAGGTGATGAGTCCTGGCTTCCAACCTCCCAGTTGTGATCACTAAATCTGAATCTTGACAGAGCAGAAAACCCATGACAAGAATCCCTGATCCCAGAGTTTCTGGTTCAACCACGCACCTCTCAGGTAGATGCACTATGTGACATGTTTGGTTTTGAAATTTCAGGACAATTATAATGGAGGATAATGGCTCTCTCCTGCTTTCAGTCAATATAGGCAGTCCCCAAGTTACAAACAAGATAGGTTCTGTAGGTTTGTTCTTAAGTTGAATGTGTATGTAAGTCAAAACAAATACGTTTTAAAATGTAACTTCAGCCACACACACATCTATATAAATAAAAATGTAATGTTCGTTTGTGGGATTAAGATAACTCAAAAACCACTGGACGAATTGACACGAAATTTGGACACAATACCTCTAACAGGCCAAAGAGTGACGATCACTCATAATTTCCCACCCCACCCCCAAAAAACAGTGAAAGGACTTAAAAACCCCAAAAAGTTAAGTGACAAAAAGCTAAATGACGATACAATAAAAAACAGAAGGATGAGGGAGGGAGGGAAGGAAGGGGAGAAAGAAAGAAAGAAAGAAAGAAAGAAAGAAAGAAAGAAAGAAAGAAAGAAAGAAAGAAAGAAAGACAGACAGGCAGACAAGAAAAGAAGGAAGGAAGGAAGGAAGGAAGGAAGGAAGGAAGGAAGGAAGGAAGGAAGGAGAGAAGGAAGCCTGGAAGCAAAGAGCAAAGGAAGGAAGGAAGAAAAGAGGTAGAGAAGGAAGAAAGGAGAGAAAGAGGAAGGAAAAGAAAAAGGAGAAAAGGAAAGAAAAAAACGAAAGAAAGAAAAGAGGGAGCGAAGGAAGGAGGGAAAGAAGGAGAAAAAGTGGGAAGGAAGGAAAGAAGAAAGAAAGAAGAAAGGATGGAAGCAAAAAGCAAAGGAAGGAAGGAAAGAGGTAGAGAAGGAAGAAAGGTGAGAAAGAGAGAGGGAAAGAAAGAGGTAGAGTAGGAAGCAAGGAGGGAAAGGGGAGGAAAAGAAAAAGGGGGAAGGAAAGAGGTAGAGAAGGAAGGAAGGAGAGAAGGAAAAGAAAAAGGAAAGGGGGAGTGAAGAAAGAAGAGAAAGAAGGAGAGAAAGAGGGAGGGAAGGTTGGCCACAGCAACACGTGGCGTGGCAGGTACAGCTAGTATATATGCATGCATGCATGAATGCTTTGGATAGCATAGGGAAGGGTTAAAACCCCTGTAGTGTTTGTTTTGCTGTCTGTGCCTCTGTTCAGAAGATTTCACCTCCCTTTCTGTCCGTGTGATAATTGGATTTTGAAAAATGTGGCTTGTTGTGGAAACAAGTATTGGTGATAAAGCTTCTGTAGACGAGGACTTGAAAAAATAATCTGCAATACATATTCCCAGGTTCTAGGCACTGTAAAGGGAGCCTCCAGTGGCGCAGTGGGTTAACCCACTGAGCTGCTAAACTTGCTGACCGAAAGGTCGCAGGTTCGACTCTGAGGAGCAGCATGAGCTTCCGCTGTCAGCCCCAGCTTCTGCCAACCTAGCAGTTCGAAAACAAGCAAATGTGAGTAGATCAATAGGTACCACTACGGTGGGAAGGTAATGGCGCTCCATTCAGTCATGCTGGCCACATGACCTTGGAAATGTCTACGGACAACGCCGGCTCTTCGGTTTAGAAATGGAGATGAGCACCAACCCCCAGAGTCAGGCACGGCTGGACTTAACGTCAGGGGAAGACCTTTACCTTTGGCACTGTAAACCTCTCGCAAAATAACTCTTCCAAGTTCAATATTGAAGAAGCTACCTATGACTGAACTGTTCTCTTGTTGTCAATTCTAGGATATTAGTCTCAGATGGGATACCCACCATAGCCAAACATCAAATCAGAGAGCCATTATGCTGCGCCAGATGAAGGAAAAACCCAGGCAAAAATAAGTTCTCACTAATGACCCATTTTAATTGGTATCACATCATCTGTCGGCTATCCACACCAATAAGAACCTGATATTGGACTCATTCAGACATTGTTTAGGCACCTTACCATTGCTTTGGAAGTACTGCTCCACAGCGCCAACCATCCATGCTGCTTTTTCTTGGCTGTATGCCCCTCCAAAGCCATTTTCAACAGCAATCTGTACCAAAAAAAAAAAAGAAGTCAAGGACTCATTCATTAAAAATACCTTCAACGCGCAAGCAATCTTCTAGTCAACAAGTGGAGACTTGGTGGTGTGAAAATAAACACATTTTAAGGGTGGCAGTGGGAGACTGACAGTGCTTTGGCTGTCTGCAAAACACATATTTTCAGTTCTGGGCTGAGCTTTTAAAAGGCACATTTTACTTCAATTTAAGATGCTGAATTAAGAAAATGCTATCTCTGTCCTTAGTGACACGTGGAACACTTTTAAAAAGATTCTTATTCTCCTTAAGTTGCAGGAGAAACCGATCTGTGCATAAACACGTATCAACTTGCATACATGCAGGCGAAACGTCAGGAGAGAATGCTTCTAGAACATGGCCATATAGCCCAAAAAAAAACTACAACAATCCAATGATTCAGCCATGAAAGCCTTTGACAATACTTATCAACTCTGCTTGTAACACAAGGGGAGAGACACAACTGACAGTTCACACTTCAATTTTTTGTGAGTATTTTTGTGACATTGCTTACAAAGTTGGGTGCATACTGCAAGGGAAGAAGTCACTGCTGTTAGCATTAAAACAACAACAGCATTTGTGATGTGGAATGTATGGGTCTTAAGATGTTGATTTGCAACTCCCATGATTTCTTATTGCTAGTTAAGGGTCTGGAGTACAATCCCTATGAGGAGCAGTTTAAAGAGTTGGGCATGTTTAGCCTGCAGAAGAGAAGGCTGAGAGAAGACATGATGAGGACCATGTATTAAGGGGGAAGTCATAGGGAGGAAGGAGCAAGCTTGTTTTCTGCTTCCCTGGAAACTAGGATGTGGAACAATGGCTTCAAACTACAAGAAAGGAGATTCCACCTGAACATTAAAAAGAACTTCTTAACTGTGAGACCTGTTCAGCAGTGGAACTCTCTGCCCCGGAGTGTGGTGGTAGCGGCTCCTTCTTTGGAGACTTTTAAACAGGCTGGATGCCCATCTGTCAGGGGTGCTTTGAATGCAATTTTCCTGCTTCTTGACTACTTCAACTAGCAACAAGCAGACTTTCACCTAGCAATAGCCAATTCAATGACATCACAGAGGGCTACTTCACCTATCAACAAGCAAACTTTCACCTAGCAACAATCGGGCCACTTCAACTAGCAACATCTTAAGCCTTCACCTAGCAACAGCCAATTAAATTACATCACAGAGGGCGACTTCACCTATCAACAAGCAAACTTTCACCTAGCAACAGCCAATTCAATGACTTCACAGAGGGCGACTTCACCTGTCAACAAGCAAACTTTCACCTAGCAACAGCCAATTCAATGACTTCACAGAGGGCTACTTCACCTATCAACAAGCAAACTTTCACCTAGCAACAGCCAATTCAATGACTTCACAGAGGGCTACTTCACCTATCAACAAGCAAACTTTCACCTAGCAACAGCCAATTCAATGACTTCACAGAGGGCGACTTCACCTATCAACAAGCAAACTTTCACCTAGCAACAGCCAATTCAATGACTTCACAGAGGGCTACTTCACCTATCAACAAGCAAACTTTCACCTAGCAACAGCCAATTCAATGACTTCACAGAGGGCTACTTCACCTATCAACAAGCAAACTTTCACCTAGCAACAGCCAATTCAATGACTTCACAGAGGGCGACTTCACCTATCAACAAGCAAACTTTCACCTAGCAACAGCCAATTCAATGACTTCACAGAGGGCGACTTCACCTATCAACAAGCAAACTTTCACCTAGCAACAGCCAATTCAATGACTTCACAGAGGGCTACTTCACCTATCAACAAGCAAACTTTCACCTAGCAACAGCCAATTCAATGACTTCACAGAGGGCTACTTCACCTATCAACAAGCAAACTTTCACCTAGCAACAGCCAATTCAATGACTTCACAGAGGGCGACTTCACCTATCAACAAGCAAACTTTCACCTAGCAACAGCCAATTCAATGACTTCACAGAGGGCGACTTCACCTATCAACAAGCAAACTTTCACCTAGCAACAGCCAATTCAATGACTTCACAGAGGGCTACTTCACCTATCAACAAGCAAACTTTCACCTAGCAACAGCCAATTCAATGACTTCACAGAGGGCTACTTCACCTATCAACAAGCAAACTTTCACCTAGCAACAGCCAATTCAATGACTTCACAGAGGGCGACTTCACCTATCAACAAGCAAACTTTCACCTAGCAACAGCCAATTCAATGACTTCACAGAGGGCTACTTCACCTATCAACAAGCAAACTTTCACCTAGCAACAGCCAATTCAATGACTTCACAGAGGGCTACTTCACCTATCAACAAGCAAACTTTCACCTAGCAACAATTGGGCCACTTCAACTAGCAACATCGAAACTTTCACCTAGCAACAGCTAATTAAATTACATCACAGAGTCCACTTCACCTAGCAACAAGCAAACCATCTAGCAACAGCCAATTCACTGGCATCACAGACGGCCACTTCACCTGGCAAAAAGCAAACCTTCCCCTAGCAACAGTCAATCGGGCCACTTCAACTAGCAACATCCAAACCTTCACCTAGCAACAGCCGATTCAATGACATCACAGAGGGCCACTTCACCTAGCAACAAGCAAACCTTCAACTAGCAACAGCCAATTCAATGACATCACAGAGGGCTACTTCACCTAGCAACAAGCAAACCTTCACCTAGCAACAATTAGGCCACTTCAACTAGCAACAACTAAACCTTCACCTAGCAACAGCCAATTCAATGACATCTTCACCTAGCAACAAGCAAACCTTCACCTAGCAACAGCCAATCCGGTGACACCACAGAGGACCACTTCACCTTGCAACAGCCAAGCCTTCACCTAACAACAGCCAAGGGCCACTTCACCTTACAACAGTCAAACCATCTAGCAACAGCCAAAACTTCACCTAATAACAGCCAATCCTGCAACATCAGAGGGCTACTTCACCTAGCAACTGTTTTTGTAGTCCAGACAAACATAAAGAAATGAAGACTTTGACTTTTATATAGATTAATCTGTAATCCATACAAAAAAAGGTCAAGATCTATTCAGTGTATTCATTTCCAAGACTCTTGTGTTATTGGCTGGGAAGCCAGCTCCCGCCTTTCACAAGATCCCAATGAATGGGTGCAACCAAGCAAGAGCAACTTTCGGCCCTTCAGGTTGTTTTGGACTTCAACTCCCAGAAACACCCGCTGTTAGGAATTGTCGAAGTCCAAAACACTCGAAGGGACCCGAAGGTTGCCTATACCTGAGGTATGGGCCCACTCACAGGAGGGGCCTCACCTTTGGGTGTAGTTTTTTGTTTTGGACTTCAACTCCCAGAATTCCCTGCCGGTGCGGCCATTGTGCAGGGCTTCTGGGAGTTGAAGTCTCCCACACGTTGGGGGCCTTTCCTGACTCGCCTTAAACTAACCCTTACGCCTCCTTCCCAGTCTCCCGGAGGGGCTCCGGGGCCAGCAACGAATGGATGACGGTACCTGCAGGACGGGCCAGCTGCCCAGCAAGGCCTCCACGCCTTGCCCGAAGAGGCCACGTGGCTCCGCGCTCGGCGCCGCCATGGCAAGCAGCAGGCAGGCAGGCAGAGGGCCGCGCGCCGAATCATCGATGGGAGGCAGGCAGGCACGAGGAGGGAGGCTCGCGCAGAGCCAAAGATCTGCGCGCGCTTCCTTTGTGCTTCCCTTGCATGGCGGAATGGGGTTGGGCTTCCAACTCTGATTCTAAGGTCTCTCTCTATCCCAGCGTTTCTCAACCTGGGGGTCGGGAGTGTCAAGGGGGTGTCAGAGGGGTCACCAAAGACCATCAGAAAAAACAGTATTTTCTGTTGGTCATGGGGGTTCTGTGTGGGATGTTTGGCCCAATTCTATCATTGGTAGAATTCAGAATGCTCATTGATTGTAGGTGAACTATAAATCCCAGCAACTACTACTCCCAAATGTCAAGATCTATTTCCCCCAAACTCCACCAGTGTTCACATTTGGGTATATTGAGTATTCCTGTCAGGTTTGGCCCAGATCCATCATTGTTTGAGTCCACAGTGCTCTCTGGATGTGGGTGAACTACAACTCCAAAACTCAAGGTCAATGCCCACCAAACCTTTCCAGTATTTTCTGTTGGTCATGGGAGTTCTGTGTGCCAAGTTTGGTTCCTATTTCATCATTGGTAGAGTTAAGAATGCTCTTTGAATGTAGATGAACTGTAAATCTCAGTAATTACAACTCCCAAATGAAAAAATCAGCCCCACCAGTATTCAAATTTGGGCATATCAGGTATTTGTGCCATATTTGGTGCAGGGAATGAAAATACATCCTGCATATCAGAATGCTGATTCGTAACAGTAGCAAAATTACAGTTATGGGGTAGCAACGAAAATAATGTTATGGTTGGGGGTCACCACAACATGAGGAACTGTATTAAGGGGTGTCGCGGCATTAGGAAGGTTGAGAACCACTGCTCTATCCCTTCTTGTATATCGGGGGGGGGGGGGGGCATCTAAACTGCTCTTGACTGGAGTGAAGAAGGGGGGGGGGGCAGGGGACAGTTCCACCTTGTCTCCTATGCTACACTAATAATGTAAAGTTATACTGTATAATATATTGTATATACATATAATATTTATAATATTGTAATGTAATGCAATATAATATAATTATATAATAATTATATATTTTATATTACATGTGATGTTATGAATAATATTACAGTATGATGGTCTTCTTTTTCTCAGGTGATCCCTCGTTGTCCAAGTAGGATAATCTTCCAGGGTGGGTCTGTAGGTGACTATGGAGCCCTATTCTTTATTTATTTATTTATTTAGCAGTGTTGTATACTGGTCTTCTCCCCTCTATCGGGGGACTCGGGCCGGTTTCCAACAATAAAATCACAAAACAATAATTAAAAACATCATATAACATATTCAATTAAAACGTTATAATAGCAAAATGCAATCACATAATAACAATGGTCAGTCGTCATACTGAATTCGTTGTCCATCATTCATCGTCATCTATCCGATCACAGAAATATTGATTCACTCGTCGAAAGCCAAACCCCATAGCCAGGTTTTCACCCGTTTTCTGAACGACAGAATGGAGGGGGCAGTTCTGAGTCGAGGGGCCACCACCGAGAAGGCCCTGTCCCTCGTCCCCACCAGACGCGCCTGAGAGGCCAGTGGGTCCGAGAGCAGGGCCCCTCCAGACAATCTTAACAACTTGGATGGTTCATAGGGGAGAATACATTCGGACAGGTAAACTGGGTCGGAGTCGTTTAGGGCTTTATAGGTTAACACCAGCACTTTGAATTCTGCTCGGAAGCTAATTGGCAGCCAGTGGAGCTGGCGCAACAGAGGAGTAGTATGCTCCCTGTACCCTGCTCGTGTTAGCATTCTGGCTGCTGCACATTGGACCAGTTGGAGCTTCCGGGCAGTCTTCAAAGGCAACCCCACATAGAGAGCGTTGCAGTAATCTAAACGGGATGTAACCAAAGCGTGGACCTGCATCGTCTCCCACAGTGAGGGCATTGGTTTCCAGGTGGAAGGCAGTCCCGGTCGCGGTTGGCTTGACGCACCTTCCTCTTGGCACGTTTCTCCCTTTCGCACTCCATTGGGGCCTCTTCAAATTCTGCAACACTGCTGGTCACAGCTGACCTCCAGCTGGAGCGCTCACAGGCCAGTGTCTCTACCAGAGTTTTTAAGGTTGGTTTTGAACCCATCTTTAAATCTCTTTTCCAGCCTGCCAACATTCCGTTTTCCGTTCTTGAGTTTGGAGTAGAGCATATGGCTTTGGTTGTGAGAGTGGTCCAGCATTTCTGTGTTCTCAAACAATATGCTGTGTCCAGGTTGGTTCATCAGGTGCTCTGCTATGGCTGACTTCTCTGGTTGAATCAGTCAGCAGTGTCTTTCATGTCAGAACAACCACCATGTCAGACTACACAGAGAAGCCATTGAAATCCACAAGCATGTGGACAATTTCAACAGAAAGGAGGAAACCATGAAAATGAACAAAATCTGGCTACCAGTATTCAAAAACTCTAAAATTACAACAGCAAAACAACAGAGAGGAACAATCAGGGACATCTAATCACCTCTCAAGAAAAGATTGCCCCAGGCACCAACAAGCCACACCAAACAACTGCCAGGCCATCAAATGCTAATCAAGGTGGTCAGTTGAAACATTCACACCTAGCTCCAACAGACAAGAGTTCTTTGTCCCACCTGGTCATTCCATAGATATATAAACCCATTTTCCTCGTTCCAACAGACCTCACTACCTCTGAGGATGCTTGCCATAGATGAAGACGAAACGTCAGGAGAGAATGCCTCTAGAACATGGCCATATAGCCCCAAAAAAACCTACAACAACCCAATAATTAAATTCTTAACAAAATCCTATATTCTGAGCAGTTAATATTTTAAACAAGTAGAAAAACATCACCTGAGTTAATCTGTGCTGAGAAGCTAAGTGCTTAAACTTTTATAAAGCAGGAGCTTATGTATCCAGTGTTGCCTAAGTTACGCATTTTCTAATGGGACCATTGTAAAATTATAAAGCTACCCTATTTATTTCTAATAAATAGGGTATACATACATTTTTCTTCTAAAAAGTGTGTTTTCTGGCCATCTATACACTTGCCTGTGGTTCCATTAGTGCTCCGTGAATGACCCTCTTTAAATGCTTCAAGGCATTATTTTCCATTCATTTTGCACATTACAACACTGAGTATACTACACAAGTGATGTCTTTGGAGTCATGAACACCAGAGTCCTAACAATAAAGAATAAGAGCCGCAGAATTCAGGCTCACTCCTGTGGAAAAACACTTCAGATTGGGCTGCAAACAACTTTGTGTTCCTTTTCTCCACAGTAGCAGTACATAATTTATTAGCTACTTTCCACAAACAAATGAGATAGACTTAATTAAGAAATCTACATTCATAAATGATGAGTGTTGTAATGTTTTAATGAATAGCAACGAAGCTCCTAGATGGATAGGAGGAGACTTCTGATTAAAGACTTCCCAGTATGACTGCCCAAAACTAGCTCAGGCTGAATGAATAGCGGAGTGATGATTCTCAATTCCACCATTCACTTCCTGATGCCATTATATGCTTGGTGCTGAACCCCAGAATGGTACTACCGTCACTATATATTGCTATTAAAGTAGTGGTAATGGCACTCAATGCTAAGTGATTTAATTGCTTAGATTAAAAATAAAGATATAGCAACAGCTAATGAGGCATAAAAGCCACATCGATTCACTAAAGTTAGAACACATCAGAGTATTCTGATGTCTTTGGGAGGCCACCTGGAAAGAATGGAAGAAAGTGATGCTGAAATCCTCTCGTATACTGCCTCTTAAACTCTGGATCCCAACCAATTTTTGGGGTCACAAAAAATTGGCTGCAATAAAAGGTTTCTGAACGCCATTCTTTTTTACTCAAGCAACTTGCTGTGTTTACAATAGAATCTGCAGAAAATGCTTCAGCTGTACTCCACAAAAAGGAAAATCAGCTTGTTTAGAAAGCTTTGCAAATGCTGATTTGTCTCAACAATGTTAGGTTTTTATATTATTATTATTATTATTATTATTATTATTAACTTTATTTGTACCCCGCTAGCATCTTCCGAAGGACTCGATGCGGCTTACACAGGCCGAAGCCTCAAAACACAATACAATAGAAAACATAACACAACAATAAACAAAGCAAATCAAAACAATTAAGCAAAATAACAACAATGACAATACATCAATACCTCAAGACACTATTAAAACTGGTTCGGCCGGCGCAGTGGGGTACAGGGTTAAAAGTGCTGAGATGGCAGGAGGAACGTAGGATTAAAAGTGCGGTGTGCAGCAACAATGGTTGTGCTAAAGTGCTTCTAGGACTTGGGATGGGGATTCCTAATCTGCCGTGTTGCTGTGGCCCAGTCTAGTGATCTGGAAAATAAAGTAATGAGAAAGTGTTGGTTTCTAATATATGTAATGTCTTTATGCTTGTGGGTAAACCAGTATTTCTTGCTGTTTCTTTGTAGTGTTGATGTGTGGAGATTGACTGGTTTGCCTACTCTGGAACATGCAACATATCATTTTCCTTCTTTAGGGGTCCCCTTCAAACCTATGATACTACGGTAAATCTCTGTGTATGAATCATCTATATAAATAAAACTGTCAGGAGGGCTTTGATTAAGTTTTCTTGCCCTGGTGAAGGGACTTGGACTGGATGACCTTAAGTATGGGGGTTCTGTGTGGGAAGTTTGCCCCAGTTATGTCGTTGGTGGGGTTCAGAATACTCTTTGATTGTAGGTGAACTATAAATCCCAGTAACTACAACTCTCAAATGCCAAGGTCTATTTCCCCCAAACTCCATCTTTGTTCATAGAATCATAGAATCAAAGAGTTGGAAGAGACCTCATGGGCCATCCAGTCCAACCCCCTGCCAATAAGCAGGAATATTGCATTCAAATCACCCCTGACAGATGGCCATCCAGCCTCTGTTTAAAAGCTTCCAAAGAAGGAGCCTCCACCACACTCCGGGGCAGAGAGTTCCACTGCTGAACGGCTCTCACAGTCAGGAAGTTCTTCCTCATGTTCAGATGGAATCTCCTCTCTTGTAGTTCGAAAGCCATTGTTCCACGTCCTAGTCTCCAGGGAAGCAGAAAACAAGCTTGCTCCCTCCTCCCTGTGGCTTCCTCTCACATATTTATACATGGCTATCATGTCTCCTCTCAGCCTTCTCTTCTTCAGGCTAAACATGCCCAGCTCCTTAAGCCGCTCCTCATAGGGCTTGTTCTCCAGACCCTTTATCATTTTAGTCGCTCTCCTCTGGATACATTCCAGCTTGTCAATATCTCTCTTGAATTGTGGTGCCCAGAATTGGACACAATATTCCAGGTGTGGTCTAACCAAAGCAGAATAGAGGGATAGCATGACTTCCCTAGATCTAGACACTATGCTCCTATTGATGCAGGCCAAAATCCCATTGGCTTTTTTGCCGCCACATCACATTGTTGGCTCATGTTTAACTTGTTGTCCACGAGGACTCCAAGATCTTTTTCACACGTACTGCTCTCAAGACATATTTGGGCATATGGAATATTCATGCCAAGTTTGGTCCAGATCCATCATTGTTTGAGTCCACAGTGCTCTCTGGATGTAGGTGAACTACAACTCCCAAACTCAAGGTCAATGCCCACGAAACGCTGCTAGTATTTTCCGTTGGTCATGGGAGTTCTGTGCGCCAAGTTTGGTTTAATTCCATCGTTGGTGGAGTTCAGAATATTCTTTGATTATAGGTGAACTATAAATCCCAGCAACTACAACTCCTAAATGACAAAATCATAATTTTTTGAGTGATGGTCACTCCTTATGTAGTGAGACGTTTTGTTATCCAAATTTGGTGTGATTTCGCTCATTGGTTCTTTTGTTTTTAAGGAACTCATTATGCACAGAGTATTTTTATATATATAATAGATAGATGGGAGCCCCTGGTGGCGCAGTGGGTTAAAGCACTGAGCTGCTGAGCTTGTTGGATCGAAAGGTCGCAGGTTCGATTCCGGGGAGCGGCGTGAGCTTCCGCTGTCAGCCCTAGCTTCTGCCAACCTAGCAGTTCGAAAACATGCAAATGTGAGTAGATCAATAGGTACCGCTCCGGCGGGAAGGTAACGGCGCTCCATGCAGTCATGCCGGCCACATGACCTTGGAGGTGTCTATGGACAACGCTGGCTCTTCGGCTTAGAAATGGAGATGAGCACCACACCCCAGAATCAGACATGACTGGACTTAATGTCAGGGGACAACCTTTACCTTAATAGATAGATAGATATAAATATAGATAGATAGATAGATAGATAGATAGATAGATGATAGATGTTGTTGTTGTTTATTCGTTCAGTCGTCTCCGACTCTTCGTGACCTCATGGACCAGCCCACGCCAGAGCTCCCTGTCGGCCGTCACCACCCCCAGCTCCTTCAAGGTCAGTCCGGTCACTTCAAGGATGCCATCCATCCATCTTGCCCTTGGTCGGCCCCTCTTCCTTTTGCCTTCCACTTTCCCCAGCATAATTGTCTTCTCTAGGCTTTCCTGTCTCCTCATGATGTGGCCAAAGTACTTCAACTTTGTCTCTAGTATCTTTCCCTCCAGTGAGCAGTCGGGCTTTATTTCCTGGAGGATGGACTGGTTGGATCTTCTCGCAGTCCAAGGCACTCTCAGAACTTTCCTCCAGCACCACAGCTCAAAAGCATCTATCTTCCTTCGCTCAGCCTTCCCTAAGGTCCAGCTCTCACATCCGTAGGTTACTACAGGGAATACCATGGCTTTGACTAGGCGGATCTTTGTTGCCAGTCTGATGTCTCTACTCTTTCCTATTTTATCGAGATTGGACATTGCTCTCCTCCCAAGAAGTAAGCGTCTTCTGATTTCCTGGCTACAGTCTGCCTCTGCAGTAATCTTTGCACCTAGAAATACAAAGTCTGTCACGGCCTCCACGGTTTCTCCCTCTATTTTCCAGTTGTCAATCATTCTTGTTGCCATAATCTTGGTTTTTTTGACGTTTAGCTGCAACCCGGCTTTTGCACTTTCTTCTTTCACCTTGATTAGAAGGCTCCTCAGCTCCTCCTCGCTTTCGGCCATCAGAGTGGTGTCATCTGCATATCTGAGGTTGTTAATGTTTCTTCCAGCAATTTTCACCCCAGCTTTGCATTCATCCAGCCCCGCACAGATGATAGATAGATAGATGATAATAATACAATGCCATAATCAAAATGGTGTCCCTTATTTAAAATGGCAAAATGTTCAAAAATATTTTGAATCTGTGGGTGTTGCAGAAATAAGCAGGTAAAGGAAATAAAGAATCGCCTCATAATTATATTGAATACAACGTTGTTGGTGTGTTTCTCTTTTCTTGCTGTCAAACATTATGATTGGACCACAAGGAAACAAAATGGCCGACAGCGCCTTCCCACCGTCTGCTGTCCTTTCTCCCGCCATACGCGCTCTGTGTTTCCACACGAAAGGAGGCGCGGAACTACAATTCCCATGAAGCCTTGCGCGCAAAAGAGCGCTCGGAGAGGGTGGCCCCCACCCTCTCCGAGCGCTCTTTTGCTCGCAAGGCTTCATGGGAATTGGAGATGGCTTCGGGGGAAAAAAGCCTTCAGCAGGGAGAGCTTGGTACCATTTGAGACGGGCACGCGCGCAGGCGCACGCACGCGCGCAGAGACTCTCGCGCGCCTCCTCGCGGCCTTTTCGTTCCCTCGCCTCATTGCTTGAGTTCCCCTCAGAGGGAGAGGGAGTGCCTTCAGGGCGGGGAATGGTTGGCTCTCAAGGCCCGCCCTGAGGGGAGATGCTTTGTGCTCAGGCAGGCAGAGAAAGGTCAGTGAACCGAAATGGAGGCTCGAAGTGAGATTTTGGAAATGGACGCAGACTCTACCACTACTACCAAGGGACTGCCAATTTAAAAATGCTCCTGAAGGGCCTTAGTGGTCCCTCACCAATCTGTTCCCTCAGCAGTCCTCACAGGTAGGTCAGGCTGAAAACAATGGGTGAAGCATCTTTTATGAAGCCACACGTGTAAAACAACCATACAAAAAAACAACTAAATTAAAAACTATTAGATACAGTCAGAGGCGGCCCTAAGTAATTTTCAACTGTAAGCAAACAGTATTTTGGCATCCCCCCCCCCCCCCCCAAACCAATCACTGATATATATTTTCTGTTCATCGTGGGAGTTCTGTGTGCCATATTTGGTTCAATTCCATCACTGGTGGAGTTCAGAATGCTCTTTGATTGTAGGTGAACTATACATCCCAGTAACTACAACTCACATATGTCAAGGTCTATTTTCCCTCAAGAGTGCAAAATCAACTATACTGCAAATGCTTACTTTGCATAATGGATTGAGCTGCCCCTGGATACAGTTAATTTATTCATTTATAGCAGGGGTCCTCAAACTAAGGCCCGGGGGCCGAATACGGCCCTCCAAGGTCATTTACCCGGCCCTTACTCAGGGTCAACCTAAGCCTGAAACGACTTGAAAGCACACAACAACAACATCCTAGCTGGGTTGTTGTAGGTTTTTTCGGGCTATATGGCCATGCTCTTGAGGCATTATCTCCTGACGTTTCACCAGCATCTGTGGCAAGCATCCTTAGAGGTAGTGAGTCACCTCACTACCTAGCTCCCCACAAGGATGATAAAAACATCAATTAATCTGGGCGTCCCCTGGGCAACGTCTTTGCAGACGGCCAATTCTCTCACATCAGAAGCAACTTGCAGTTTCTCAAGTCGTTCCTGACACGACAAAAAAAAAAAACTCAAAAAACTGGGTTGTTGTAGGTTTTTTCGGTCTAGATGGCCGTTGTCAAGAGGAGGAGTCTTCAAACTAAGGCCTGAGGACGAGATGCGGCCCTCGAAGGTCATTTACCCGGTCCTCGCTCAAGGTCAACCTAAGTTTGAAACGACTTGAAAACACACAACAACAACAACATCAACATCCTATCTGGGTTGTTGTAGGTTTTCTCGGGCTATATGGCCTTTTTTTTTTTTTTTTTTGTCGTGTCAGGAGTGACTTGAGAAACTGCAAGTCGTTTCTGGTGTGAGAGAATTGGCCATCTGCAAAGACTTTGCCCAGGGGACGCCTGGATGATTTGATGTTTTTAACATCCTTGTGGGAGGCTTCTCTCATGTCCCCGTATGACAAGCTGGAGCTGATAGAGGGAGCTCATCCACCTCTCCCTGGATTTGAACCTGCAACCTGTCGATCTTCAGTCCTGCCGGCACAGGGGTCTAACCCACTGCGCCACCGGGGACTCCTATATGGCCATATTCTTGATGCATTCTCTCCTGATGTTTCGCCTGCATCTGTGGCAAGCATCCTCAGAGGTAGTGAGTCACCTCACTACCTCTGAGGGTGCTTGCCATAGATGCAGGCGAAACGTCAGGAGAGAATGCCTCAAGAACAGGGGTCCTCAAACTTTTTAAACGGAGGTCCAGGTCACAGTCCCTCAAACTGTTGGAGGGCCAGATTATAATTTGAAAAATGAATGAATGAATTCCTATGTACACTGCACATATCTTATTAGTAGTGCAAAAACCACTTATAAACAATACAATAATTAAAAGTAAGAACAATTTTAACAAATATAAATGTATTAGTATTTCAATGGGAAGTTTGGGCCTGCTTTTGGCTGATGAGATAGGATTGTTGTTGTTGTTGTTGTGTGCTTTCAAGTCGTAACAGACTTAAGTTGACCCTAAACAAGGGCCGGGTAAATGACCTTGGAGGGCCGCATGCGGCCCCCGGGCCTTAGTTTGAGGACCCCTGCTATACGGTCTTTCTCACAATAATGGGACTCAAGGAAGCTACTAACACATTTAAAGCAATACAGATGTTTATTAGAATTATAAATTTTAGATTAAAAATGCTTCATTGTTAAAACATTAAAATATTAAAATGTATTAGAAAACTACACATAAACCTTAAAAACAGCATCCAGCAGTATTAAAAACCCGACCTTCGAAAGTCTCATGGTACAAAAATATTTTGACCTGCCTTTGGAATGAGAACAAGGATGAAGTCATTCTCACCTGTCTAGGAAGGAAGTTTCAAGAAGGCCCATGTTCTCCCGAAATAAGCCTGAAAAGAACTGCTCCAGACAATCTTAGAGCTATAATGGGCTCATAAAGGGAGAGTTGGTCCTTCAGATAATCTGTGGGAGATAACTGGAATGTAGCAGAAAGGGAACAACAATTGAATGAAAGGGAATATATGGAGCAATTACTATGGAAACCTTGTGACTGAAATGGAAGCACACCATCTTTTTACTTTCCCGAGAAATTAAAATGTATACAGCCCCTCAATGGGACTGTCATATTACTAGAAATGCACCATTCAGTGTATAAATTGTGACCCCTGTTACAGTTATTCATTTATTTGTCACCTATTTGCTGATAGCTTGCTATTCCCTGAAACGGTTTGTAGTTCTGTAAACATTTTTTCTGCACTTTTTTACTTGTAAAAAAGCAAATAGTTCTAAAACAAAACAAAAAAAGGAAATGTTTGCTCTTGGATTCGTTTTAGGTATTTTTAAAACTGAATTTCGAACATGATAGAACTATGAAAACATTTATCCCCAGTAATAAATAGACTATAGATATCTTGAACAGTGCCAACAGTGATTTTGAAAAACTGTGATTAATCATTTAATACTTTATACAGCACAGTCAGTATAAGGACAAAGTAAAGAAGCCTCCCTTGCCCCAAATAAGTTTATAATTAAAACAGAAACAATTGGAATCATAAAGAGAGAGAGATACATACATAGGGAAAGATATGGGGAAGTGGTCTTACACATACCTCAACCTTAGTTACAGTTGGAAACCAGGATTAAGTGGATGAGAAGGTGATAGGAAACATGAGAGACTCCATTACATGTGGACTGGGTTAATCAAGGTGGCTAGGGCCCTGAGTTTGTAAGACCTGAGCTGGGCAATTGATGACCAGGCATCTTGGTGGTCTCTCATTCATAGGGCCATCATAACTCAAAGTTGAATTGATAGCAAATAATAGCAATACTACAGAGGACAAATAGAAGAAGATGGTTCTAAGACAGGATTTAAACGAAGAAAGGTGGTGCCATGTAAATATTCAGAGAGCAAGTTCCATGTACGTTGCTTTACAGTAAAGGGCATTTACCTCTCTTCTCACGGAACTGTATCCCATGGTTGATAAGGGGAGTGAGGGAACATTTTGCTGATGCGATTTCCTTCTTGATTATGGCTGACTCTGAAATCTTGGTGACTATCTTGCACTGCCAGGTTTGCCTATAGATGGTGATTGAATCACTTATAGCAAAATTTCATACGTTCAATGCAGGATGGCAGCCCCATGTCTTTCGCAGTTCTATTGAATAAAGACTTTAAGCTCATGTAGTTTTCTCCATATAGCACAGCGTTTCTCAACCTGGGGGTTGGGACCCCGGGGGGGGGGGTCACGTGGGTATGTCAGAGGGGTCACCAAAGAGCATCAGAAAACATAGCATTTTCTGTTGGTCATGGGTACATTGGGGTATATTAAGTATTCGTGCCAAGTTTTGGTCCAGATCCATCATTGTTTGAGTCTGCAGTGCTCTCTGGATGTAGGTGAACTACAACTCAAAAATTCAAGTTCAATGTCCACCAAACCCTTCCAGTATTTTCTGTTGGTCATGGGAGTTCTGTGTGTCTACTTTGGTTCAGTTCCATCGTTGGTGGAATTCAGAATGTGCTTTGATTGTAGGTGAACTATAAATCACAGCAACTACAACTCCAAATGACAAAATCACCCCCACACAACCCCACCACTATTCAAATTTGGGTGTCTCAGGTATTTGTGTCAAATTTGGTCTAGTGAATGAAAATGCATCCTGCATATCAGATATTTAAATTATTTATTTATTTATTTTGCCTATCTGTATCCTGACCTTCTCACCCCCGGAGGGGGACTTGGTGGCTTCACAACAGGCATTCATTCAATGCCAACAACAGCAATAAATGATAAAAGCAATTAAAACATAAAATTACTAAAACATTGTTTAAATCATGCAGGTTTGAAATCATAGTCCAAGTCAGTCAGTTGTCATTCACACAAATTGGGTCTAATTCTAAATTACTGCCTCTACTGTTCGAATGCTTGGTCCATAACCAGGTTTTGAGTTTCATTCTAAAGGACAAGAGGGAGGGGGCCAATCTAATTTCACTGGATAGAGAGTTCCACAGGCAAAGGGCCACCACTGAGAAGGCCCTGTCTCTTGTCTCCACCAGTTGCATTTGTGAGGGTGGTGGGACCAAGAGCAGGGCCTCTCCCATCAATCTTAGACTTTGCGATGGTTCATAGCAGGAGATACATTCAGACAGGTAAGCTGAGCCAGAATAGTTCAGGGCTTTATAGGCTAAAGCCAGCACTTTGAATTCTGCTCAGTAGCAGATTGGCAACCAGTGGAGCTGCCGTACCAGAGGGGTTGTATGCTCTCTGTATTTCGCTCTGGTGAGCAACCTGGCTCCGTCCATTGGATTAGTTGGAGCTTCCGAACAGTCTTCAAAGGCAACTTCACGTAGAGTGCATTGCAGTAATCTATTCAGGATGTAACGAGAACATGGACATGGCCAAGTCTTCCCAATGTATGGGTGCAATTGGCGCACAAGTTTTAATTGTGCAAAAGCTCCCCTAGACTCATCGCTGAGCCTAAGACCTGTGGCTTCAGGCTCAGCGATGACTCTAGGATCACTCCCAAGCTGTGAACATGTGTCTTCTGGGGGAGTGTGACCACGTCCAGCACAGGCTGTAACCCTATGCCCTGTTTGGCCTTGCGACTGACCAGGAGGATCTCTGCCTAGTCTGGATTCAATTTCAATTTGTTCACCCTCATCCAGACTGTCACAGTTGCCAAGCACTGGTTCAGGACCTGAACAGCCTCCTTAGTAACAGGTGGGAAGGAGTGATTGAGCTCAACATCATCTGCGTACAAATGACATCTCACTCCAAAACTCCGATTCGTACCAGTAGCAAAATTACAGTTACGAAGTAACAACAAAAATAATTTTATGGTTGGGGATTACCACAATATGATGAACTGTATTAAGGGGTCATGTCATTAGGAAGGTGATCTAGCACCTGTGGTGAGGGGATAAAATGATGCCAGCATATTTTCTGCTACTCTAGAGACTCGAACATGGAATGTTGGAAGGAAAAGAGATTCCTCCTAAACATTAGGAAGAATTTCCTGTCAGCTGTTTGACAGTGGAATATGCAGCCCTGGGATGTGATGGACTCCTCTTCTTTGGAAGTTTTTAAGCAGAGGCTGCATGGCCATCTGCCAAGATTGCCTTGATTGCATTTTCCTGCATGGCAGGAGGTTGCACAGGATGGCCCTGATGGTTTTTCCAACTCTACCATTCTATTATTCTACGTGATACATTTCTGCTTCTAGCAAGTTCTTTAGAGCCTTGCTGGTGAATTAAGTACTATAAAAAGGTTCTTTCTTTTGGATTAATTTCAGCATGAAATGTAATGAATTGTTTCAGAAGTTCGGTGTTTGCGTGCACACATAAAATTCATGAGATACCATGAACCATTGGCGGTTGCTGATTACTCATATGTACTCTTTGTGTTGCACTGACTTTCCAGCTTTTCTCCTCAGGGAGCTCTTTACACATTGATTTTCCACTGAGGAACTTGGATTAATGCCATGGGTTTGAAGAGATGTTGGGGATTCCACACAGGGCACTGAGTAGCCCTCCTAGTCATTCAAACTAGAACTCTGAACTGTGTGAACTTCTACCTGTTCTTCAGATATTGAAATCTAGTATCTTCTTTCTTTGTGGGAATACTTTGGCTGTAGAATGTATATCATAACGTCAGGTGAGGTTGCTATTTTTCAGATGTGTTTCCCACAAAGAAGAAAGATGCTAGATTTCAAGTACCACTCTTTTGTTTTTTATCCTGGTTTCTTATTAGATGGTAGCTTTTAACAGCATTGTGTTAAAAATTTGTTCCCATGTACTTCAGTTTGAAATAGTACCGTTTATTCTATCATCACAGAACTCTTAAAACCTTGCTGCTTTTTAGACAATATACTTGTGTTTTAGTATAGCAGCAGGCAACATCTTAATTATTTCTTTAAAAATCAAATGTGCCAAGGATTGGTACCATCTTTGTGCCCGTTAACTATGTTTCTTTCATTTTTTTTTCTGGAAACTGGCACCAGATTGTGGAGTCCCTCTTTCTGTAGTACTCTTCTAGATGAGAGCTACACACAGTGGTAGTCCATGAACTGATGACGATCTACAAGCCATTGACTTCTATTTTGCAGAGAATTTCCAGGAAAAAAATGTAATCAATGAGCACAAAGATAGAGCTGGTTCCTGGTACAAAATGAGGGGGGAAATGCTCACATACGTGATCAGACAGAGTAAGAAGCACTGCTTACAGTAGTGGTTCTCAACCTTTCTAATGCCACAACCCCATTATTCCCCTTCCACATGTTGTGGTGACCCCCAACTGTAAATTATTTTCATTGCTACTTGATAACTGTATTTTTGCTACTGTTATGAATCGTAATATAAATATCTGACCTGCAGGATGTATTTTCATTCACTGGACCAAATTTGGCTCAAATATCCAATACGCCCAAATTTGAATACTGGTGTGGTTGGGGGGGATTGATGTTGTCATTTGGGAGTTGCAATTGTTGGGAATTATAGTTCACCTGCTATCAAAGAGCATTCTGAACTCCACCAATGATGGAATTGAACCAAATTTGACACACAGAACTCCCATGATCAACAGAAAATACTGGAAGGGTTTGGTGGGCATTGACCTTGAGTTTTGGAGTTGTAGTTCACTGATATCCAGAGAGCACTGTGGACGCAAACAATGATGGATCTGGACCAAACTTGGCACGGATACTCAGTATGCCCAAATGTGAACACTGGTGGCGTTTGGGGATAATAGACCTTGACATTTGGGAGTTGTCATTGCTAGGATTTATAGTTCACCTACAAAGAGCATTCTGAATCCCACCAACTATAGAATTGGTCCAAAATTCCCACACAGAACCCCCATTACCAACAGAAATACTGTTTTCTGATGGTCTTTGGCGACCCCTCTGACACCCCCTCATGACCCCCCAGGAGTCCTGACCCCCAGGTTGAGAAATGCTGACTTACAGCATTATGCCCTGTATAATAGAGAGATTAGGGAGTGTCTCTTTTTACAAGGCTATATTTTCCCATGAACAGTTTTATAAGTACAGGTTGAGTATCCTTTATCCAAAAATTCAAAATCTAAAATGCTCCAAAACCCAAAATTGTCCACATGGATGGCTAAGACAGTAACACCTTTGCTCTCTGATGGTTCACTCCACAGAAACTTGATGCATATGAAACATAATTGAATTTAATGTTTAGACTTGAGTCCAATTTTCAAAATATCTTATTAGATATTAGAAAATTAAAGTCCACCTGATTAATAAGGGCAACTGTTTCTGTGCTCAAAAGTTTTGCATTGATTAAAAGCTGTAAATACATTTGTAATGAGATTATAGTTGTTTTTTAAAAACTTGGTGTGTTTCCTGAGGGACATATCTTAATACTCTCATACAAAAGATACTGTGCAGTTTTCCAGTTCTTAACCATTTTTTGTATGAGAAAAAAAGGTTGAGGAAGTGGTGAAAATATTTTGAAGTGTATAAGCAAGAAAATGCAATATCTAGACTCTCCACAACATTCAGTGAATGAAGGTGAACAATTACACAATAAAAGCCTTGTCTGGAAGCCTTTGTTTTCATGCTTGTAGAAAAAGAAGGTTGCAGTGATATACAGAGTCCTGCAGAAGAATTAACGCCCAATTCTGATTTTCCACATTGTGTTACAACTTAAAAATGAAAAAGGTTTGATTGGTATTATCGAATCAAAAAGTTGATCACTAGAGGCATCCAGTCCAACCCCCTTCTTCCATGCAAATGTATTTATTTATTTATTTTATTTACTTCATTTGTATACCGCTTTTCTCAGCCCTTGGGTGACTAAAAAAATACACAATTAGTGCACTCCCAACAGAAAACCACCCAGCCTCTGTTTAAAAACTTTCATGACACTCAGAGACAGTATTGTTATAATTTAATGTACATAAGATACTGAAAATGGCAAAAGTACTAGATAGTTTTACTGGGACATGAGAATTAGTAAAATAAATAAATAAATTAGTGCTTGTGGGTTGCATAGGTCTTCACTCTTCATTCTGTGATATGAATAAGCAAGCTCTGTTGCAGCCCAGGTCTATAAGTAGTTGAATTGATTCCACCTTTTGTTGGAGAGCACATTTAAACAAGCACTGTTATGAAAACTAAGGAACCAAAACAAGTCTAGGATAATGTTATTCAGAAACACCAATCCCGATGGAGTATATTTAAAAAAAACTAACTATGGACTTCCCCTGGAGCACTGTTATATCCATTCTTACAGAAATGAAAGAATATGGCCTAGAGGAGGGCATCTACCCAGTGACAGTAATTGGGAAGAAGGGTAATATTCATCGGAAAACCAACTAAGAGGCCATTGGCAATTCTGAAGGAATTGGAGAGTAGTTGCGATGGGAGAAATTGTCCACGGAACAAGTATCACCTAAACACTCAAAAATTGAACTCCAGACAAAAAGCAAAACCCATTGAAAATTTTAAATAAATGTGCAAGAGACATAGAACAACACAAAAAAATGTTTATTTTTGAGTTGAGGAGACTAACCCTGACCTTTTGGGCCTTGCCACAAAATGGTTTATGTGGCACAAAGCCAACAGTGCTCATTACCCAGATGAAGTATGGGGGTTACAGCATCATAATCTGAGAATGCTTTTCTTCATCAGGGACTTAAAATCAGGCAGGATTAAAGAGGAAGAAGGGTGGAGTGAAATATAAGGAAAATTCTAGATGAAAACCTGTTTTATTCTACAAGAGACCTGAGAAGTTCCTCTTCTAGCATGACAGTTATCCAAAACACACAGCCAAAGTAACCTTTGAGTGGTTTAAAGGCAAGAAACTGCATGTCTTAGAACAGTTGCTTAAAAGCCTACATCTTCATCCCTATGAGATTCTTGGAAAGTCTTGAAAGGTCCAGCTAACCAGCAGCTCCTATCCATTTGATAGAGCTGGTACAATTTTGCCAAGAAGAATGGGAAAAACTAGTAGGATATGGATCCACGAGACTGAGAGTCTTACTAAAGAACATTGATAATTATTCCCTAAAAGGCTTCTATAAATAATTGATTTTGGAGTGTAAATAGTGAATATTTATGCATCCAACAAGTGACAGGAGTTTTTTTTTTATTTACTTCTTTATTTACTACTAGCTGTCCCCTGCCACTCGTTGCTGTGGCCCAGTCTGGTGATCTGGAAAATAAAGTAATGAGAAAGTGTTGGTTTCTAATATATGTAATTCCTTTATGCTTGTGAGTAAACAGTATTTCTTGTTGTTTCTTTGTCAGTGTTGATGTGGAGAGTGTCTGGTTTGCCTACTCTGGAATATGCAACATATCATAGTCGTTCTTTAAGGGTCTCTTTCAAATCTATGATACTATATCTATGTGTGTGTGAGAGAGAATCATATCTATCTATATTTATGACTGGATGGCTCTTTTGTCAGGAGAGCTCTGATTACATTTTCTTGCCCTGGTGAAGAGAGTTGGACTGGATGGCCTTAAGTATTTTCTGTTGGTCATGGGAGTTCTGTGTGGGAAGTTTGCCCCATTTCTGTCGTTTGTGGGTTTCAGAATGCTCTTTAATTGTAGTGAACTATAAATCCCAGTAACTACAAATCCCAAATGTCAAGGTCTATTTCCTCCAAAATCCATTTGTGTTCATATTTAGGCATATGGAATTTTTGTGTCAAGTTTGGTCCAGATCCATCATTGTTTGAGTCCACAGTGCTCTCTGGAAGTAGGTGAACTACAACACCCAAACTCAAGGTCAATGCCCACCTGTATGCCGTGTTTGGTTGAATTCCATCATTGGTGGAGTTCAGAATGCTCTTTGATTGTAGGTGAACTATAAATCCCAGCAACTACAACTCCCAAATGTCAAGGTCTATTTCCCTTAAACTCCATCTGTGTTCATATTTCGGCATATGGAATATTCGTGCCAAGTTTGGTCCAGATCCATCATTGTTTGAGTCCACAGTGCTCTCTGGATGTGGGTGAACCATAATTCCCAAACTCAAGGTCAAAGTCCACCAAACCCTTCCAGTATTTTCTGTTGGTCATGGGAGCCCTGTGTGCTAAGTTTGGCCCAATTCCATCATTGGTGGAGTTCAGAATGCTCTTTGATTGTAGGTAAACTATAAATCCCAGCAACGACAATTCCCAAATGACAAAATCAATTTTTTGAGTGGAGGACATAAATTGGACTGTTAGGTGTCTTGTGTCCAAATTTGGTGTCAATTCCCCCAGTGGTTTTTGAGTCCTGATGGTAGCACGAACTAACATTACATTTTTATTTATATAGATTTGGCATTTTTAGAGTGCTTACTATCTTATGCACATCACGTGATCACAATGCCAACCACATTCTTTTCAATGCCAGGTTGTAATAGAACAAAATGTGGAACATCAAAAAAAATAAAAATTAAAAAAAAGGTGGTGAAAGTGCTAATGTATATAAATTTAAAGGCTGATGGCTGTTAAAAAGAGTGTATCTGCGTATGTGCCATTCACCTGGAGGTAAATTAGAAATTGTATGACGTACAAATATGTTTGGACTGTAATTTTAAATGGTTGCTATGTTGTTTTAGTAGAAAGATGCTTAGAATAGGAAACATCCTATGTGTGCGTGTACATGTACATGCATTTGGCTAAGCTCGGGTAGCAGGATTCCCCATGTTACCAAATCTTTAGGCAGACAAAATTAAACGGCAAGCATCGACACAAGTGAGCTAATGCCATATTCTTTTTTCTTCCTACTTAATTCTCATTGCAGAGAGTGGAAATCTCCACTGGTAAGGATGGGAAAAACCATATCCCTTTGACATCCGGGTGATCTGCCTTTATGCTGTGTTTATCTGTACTTGTCTCTTTCTCCCCCTCTGTTTTTTAGGGTAGATGGTATACCCCAATGTAGTTCGCTTCATTGAGACTTTGCTGGCATGTCAAGCTGTGCAAGGGCTGTCTTTGCTTGCATCTCCTCCTGCTGCTTCTCTGCGCCTGTGTCTGTGAGTGTGTGGGGAGGAGGGGGCGGGGCGGGGGTTTCCTCAGAATAGTACAGCCCAGACAGAAGGTGGAAAGGAGAGGATTGCTCTTCACCTGCTTAATAGGCAAGGCTCACTATTACCCGGAAGTTCTTCCTTGTGAGGAGGTGGGGGTCTTTCCTCCCTTGATGCAGTGAGCATCCCCCACCTCTTCTTTGCCGCTTCCATGAGGTTTGTTTGAACGGAATCCACAGAAATGAAGAGATGCAGCCCCCCTGGCGCTAACTCCAGCCATGTAATACTGGGTAAGCAGCTGTGGTAAAAGGAAGGGGTCTCCCCTCCCCTACCTTAAAGGATGGGTGGGTAATACCACGAGAGTGCAAGAGGAGGAGGGAGGTCTGGGCGGCTTTTGTGCATGTGACTACAGTATGTCTGGATGAATCGTGGTCCTGAACACTGTTAGAGTGGTGGTGATTGGGGTGAAAAATGGATTCAGCTGGGGGGTTTATATTGTAATACAATGTGTCATTACTTGGAAATTAATTTATTTTGAACAGGATTAAATTCCCAGAAAAAATGTGTGGCCAATATCAATAAGATTTTCTTTAAGAAGATTGGGTTGGGGGGGTTGAACAAAAATTCTCTAGCATTTCATCTGTGAGCCATGTTTGGTTTTGGAGACAGGTGTGTGTGTGTAAATACGGGGAGGGGAGTCAGGGTGGATGGAATTTCTTTGTAGGTTGAATCATGTGCTTAAACACAATGAGACAAGGAGAAAATATGGAATTGTTATTTATATGGATATTTTATGTAGAAGGAGAGAGAGTGTGTATGTATGCTTGTACGTGTATGTAAAAAGCAACTCTCTCTGTGTGTGTATATGTAAAAAGCTGTGTATAGAATTCCAATGAACTGGATTGGAAAAGAAAAAGGAGCTTCCTTTGCCATACATTATTTGTGTCTTTACAAATGTCCCATTCACCATCTTTTGTTTGTATTATTTTCCTTTTGTTAGTGATTTCTGTAACTGTTAGCATCTACCCTGCTGTGACGTGGTATCAACCTTATTCTGCAGAATGTTTTTTCTTTTTCTTTTCTTTTTTTAAAAAAAACCTTTGTGTGTGCTGTATAGTTCCTCCACCCCTAGGAATTTTACAGATGGATTCATCAGGGCTTTCACCTCAGAGAAGGAAGAGTAATATAGAGAATATGTATTTCTAAAGAACTATAAACCTACCATACTTCTCTGGGAGCAAATGCTGTATTAGAAACAGTGGGATTTACTTCTGAGTAAACATCACTGCATTTGTGTTTCTAAATTATTTAGCTGTGTCGATGAAATAATGTGAGAGCTCATTCCTATCTGGGAGAATCTCGCCATAGGTAATCACCAAAATGGAATGACATTCTCTTAGTTTACTTAGTGTTTAAAAAATATCATTGTTGTTTAGAATAATTAATCATAGTGATATGTATTTACTTTTTGATTTATATCATGCCTTTATGTGGTGTTTTGATATCCAAGTTGTGCTTGAAATTAAAATAATATAATATACTGTATAAGTAGGTTAGTAGATTATCAGTATTCATTTTACATAGAAGGATGTCAATCAGAAAAAGAAGTAATAGTATTTTTAAAGCATTGCTTGATATTGTAAAGAGAGGTACTTAAATGCATCCTACAATTCAGTTCCTCCTTTACATTCCTGTTGTATATCCTTCAACTCATTCCCAACTTGTGGTGACTGAAAACACGCCTACTATGGGGGTTTCTTGGCAAGATTTGTTCATTGCCCTCCTCCAAGGCTGAGAGTATGTTACGTGCCCAAGGAATGAAATCAGGATTTGGAAGCTCAGGTAGGTCACGAAAAAAGTGAAATCTACCATGACTTATAATTTTGGCTATTTGGCATACATATAGATATAGATATATCTCAGAAAAGTGAACCTGTACTTTAAAATTTGAGTATATTCTTGCAGCTTCAGTAGCATAAAAGAAACTGGTCAACTTGAATTCCCCAATAGAGGTGGAAGTTGAATCCCCTGGAATAAAATGAAACAATTTGTTTCTTAACAATTTAAATGTAACAAGGAAAAATTAATGCTTCATCATCCTTGTTAGTATGTTGTCATAATGTGAGGTTCTCATTTCATGGTGTTCTCTCTCCGTGTTGTAAAATGTTGCGATTGATTTTATATTAGTCATGAGAATGAGCTTCATTCCCTTTGGCTATGAGTAACTTATATGAGTGAATGTAAATACGAGAAAATCACAGTGCAACCTCTTCAGAATAAAGCCTGAAAATAGAAGCAATATTATTTTTTAAGGCTGCTACTGGAATGTTTAGTTCAGATGAAGTATTGGAGATTTCCAATATCTCTCTTATAAAATGTTAGTCAGCTGTTGTGTGTGTGTGTTTACCCACTGGGAATGTAGCATGTGGTTTTGACTTGTAGTTGAACCCGAGTGCTTCCCTTGGACAAAGGCCAGGATTCCTTACAAAAGACTGAATCTCTTACTGAGTGATTTTAAACATCGGGGACTATTCCATTATTTGATGGAATTAATACTAATTATATTTAATCTGGAATTTTATTAACCTTATCAATTTGTTTTGTAATGACTTTCTTTAGAAAGCATGGGTAAGAAATTAAATTTTCCATAGAAAATTGAGGCAACTGTGAGGTCAAGGAACAGATATACCAGATTTCTATTTGCAGCCCTATAAGGCTGTAGCTTGGATTTTGTTTGGAGAATTGCTCCATATCTTAAACGTTGAGGAAAAGCTGTAATTCAGATGGAAAATTTTCAAAATAAAATGAAAGCATGAACGGTTCTGGACCTGTCCTTGAAAGTAAGACACATGGTTTAATTCTTGTGTCCATTGTCAGGTAATTGCATGTATCTTTTTTTAAAAATTTTGCTTAAACATTGCACCCAGAAAGTCCACCCTAACAATAATAGTGTCTATTTTTCCTGTTAATACGCCTGCTTCCTAAGCAAATAGGAATGATCTATAGACCCAGTTTGGCTTATCTGCTCTCTCCATAAGCCTTGAAGGAAGCAGGAAAGCAGTTCTAGGGTGCCTGCCTCAGGTTGTAGCTCTTAATTAACATGAACAATCCTTACAGTTTTTGTTTTGAATAAAGTATCTTTGGTTGGCTAGGAAAGTAAGATAGTTTTAAGTCTTAGGCTAAAGCAGGGGTCCTCAAACTAAGGCCCGTGGGCCGAATACGGCCCTCCAAGGTCATTTACCTGGCCCTCGCTCAGGGTCAACCTAAGTCTGAAATGACTTGAAAGCACACAACAACAACAACAACAACAACAACAATCCTACCTAATCAGTCAAAAGTAGGCCCACACTTCCCATTGAAATACTATTAAGTTTATATTTGCTAAAATTGTTCTTCATGTTAATCATTGTATTGTTTTAAGTGTTTTGTTTTTGCACTACAAATAAGATAAGAATAAGGAATTCATTCATGCTTTTTTCAAATGATAATCCGGCCCTCCAACAGTTTGAGGGACTGTGGTCTGGCCCTCTGTTTAAAAAGTCTGAGGACCCCTGGGCTAAAGTATTGGAATACACAAGCATAGACAGTGGCAGCATGATCAGGGCAGAAAGAAAAAGATCATGATTGCTAGATCATCATTTAAGCTAGCCTCCCAAAGCACGTAGCCTCTGAGAATATTTGGAAGATTGAAGATATTGGAAAAGTAGTTCATGTGGAGCTGTCAACTTTCTGCTCCCAATAACAATTTTGTCCCTTCACTCATTGATTCTGTGCAAACCTAGAGAAATTGGCTCACAAAACCATCTGCTTAAAAGAGTATAATAACACACAAAGTCCATGTATTTTTTATTATTAGTTGTCCTACTATTCTTCATCAAAGGCAATATTCCCCATATTTAGGTTGGAACTTGGGTTAGGTGAGAGTGTCTGATTGAAAGTCAACCTAGTGAGTTCATAGCTGAGGTAAGATTTGGATTGGAGACTTCCTGGCTTATAGTTGACATCCTTTGCTCCTACGCTACAGCAGCTTTCATTCATGTTGAACTGTTTATTTAAAACGCAGGAAGACAGCTTAGGCTCCAATTACTTCTCAACTTAGCCAATACTTAGAGGTGCAGTAGAAACTAGACAAAAAATATTGAACTTCTGTATCTGTAGCTTGTAATTATTAACCTGTGGGAAATATCCAAACTTTAAGACAGCATTTTAAAAAGTTATAGATCTGCTAATTCCTAATCAAGAACAATATTTTATGATACTTGTAAAACTGCGACAGCTTCTGACTCTAAACACCAGCTAGAAAAAAAATGAGCACCAACAATGGGATATGGTATTAATTATTTAGATGGCAACAACTGATTGCTGGTACTTCACAAGGGATCTATGTGCATTTTGGTGGGAGACATTCTTGTCTTGTTTTCCCCATGTTCCTCTGTGAATAATGCATAGCTCAGAAGATTTATTTCTTTGAATTGCAAATCCCAGAATCCCTCTGGCTTTGTTGGTGAAGTCTGTGGGCAGAAGTTAGTTTTCCAAGCCCTGTCACAACACATTGTTTTCTTGATCAATCAAGCATTCTGAGTTTTACCTCTTATTTTAAGTTTGTCTGTACTAGATGGTGTAATGATTCATAATGATCATGGTGACACTGGAATAGTTTTGACTGTAGTATACTCCATATAGGATCAAGGAATTGGTAAAGTCCACTACTCCATATTTTTCTTAGAATCACTTTATCTATGACTTATAGGGCTAATTAAAATAATTTTTTGGTAAAAACTTACCATGGTTATTGGACTGTCTGATGGGTGGAGGTGGAGAGTGTTCTTCTATGACTCAGAATGTCTTATATTATAAGTGCTTGCTAAGCCTATATAAAAACAAAAACAAAACCTTCAAAAGAAGTTGTGACTGCTTCCCACTGGGTTTGGCAGCCCCTGATGATCTGATCTCTTTGTTGCAATCTTCCCTCTGGTATGTTGTGTTTATGCCAAGAATAACTAGAGAGCATTCTCAAGAATATATATGAAAATTATTCATTTTGTATTGATCTGACACTTTTGAGGTTTTGAAGATACTGATGGTAAAGAGGGGATGTCAGGACGGAGAAGAGGTATATCGGGAGGAGGGGCAGACTCTCTGGCCATCAGAAATCCTACTTAGTGTTTCAGAAATAATGCAGTGAAGTTTAATCCAAACCATGTGTTCATTCACACAGCCCAATACATTCTGACTTAGGTTTAAGAAGAAAGATTATAGGTTAAAATAGCCATCTCTTGAAACAGTATTATTTTGAACATCTGTATTAGGTACTAGTTACCTTAAAGGCACCAGATCCTGTCTGATCTTGGGAGCCAACTAGGGTCAGCCTAGTCTGTACTTAGATGAGAGACTGGGAATGAATACCAGGTGCTGTAGATTGTATTTCAGAGGAAGGAACTAGTGAGACAACCTGAGTATTACTTGGCTAGGAAAATCTATGAAATTCATGCGATTGCCTTAAACTAATAGTTGAGGATCTGAATTAGGATGACTCTTGATGATATTCTAAGTCAAGAAAATCTAGAATTTTCTTGGCAATATTTATTTAAATGAGGCTTTCCATTGCCTTTCTCTTAGGGTGAGAATGTGTGAGTTGCTCAAGGTTATACAGTGGGTTACTATGGCTGAGAAGTAGTTTAAACTATGATCTCTTAGAGTCCTGCTCTAGCACCAGACAGATTACTATGTTACACTGGCCTTTGTTCACTGTAGCCAACATTCATTGTAAGAGCTATTGAGGTTTGAGTGGTGGACCAGAAGTTCAATGATCTAGAATTCAAATAGCTGATTAGGCATGGTTGAATTTGGGCAACTTGCACTCTCTGGGATTCAATAAATCTTGCCAAGGAATCCCATGATAGGTTCCTGTTGAGGTTGCTATAAATTGAAGCTGACTTGAAGACACAGAACAACAAGAACAATAGATTCAGTGGCTAGTCTCACTAGAACAGAATAATTAAAATAATATACCAGTAGTCCCCCCCCCCCCCAATAGTTTAGCGTTCAAGAGATGATTCAATCTGTTCAACTCAAGATGGGACTAGTCATTTGATTTAGGCCTCTATTGTTCATCTGTAGAATAGAAATGGGAATTCTGCCTCTCTCCAGATATTATTGAACTGCAATTTGCAACAATACTAGCCAGCATAGCCGATGCTGGTTAAGGGTGAGATTTGTAGTTCAGCAGCATTTGGGAGGCTGCAAAGTTCCCAACCTTGCTGTTCAACCATCTAAAGTTGAAAGAGGAGACAAGGACCATCCAGTCGAAGTTTCTATGATTGCAGGATTCAGTATAATTTAAGTCTATCTTAACATATTCCAGTATTTCTGTCTGTTAAAATCTCAATGAAAAATGACAACACATTTAAAAAATGCCTCCCCTGCCACAGCCCAACAGTTCTTATAATGATGAAGGGCTTTCTGATGTCCTGTCCAAATGATTTTGCTGCAACTCATGCCCATTGCTGCTTGTGCTGCCTGCACGCAGAATAACCTTGCTCACTTCTGCAGTTTTTCATCCATGTCATTGTCATTTTTCTTAAAATATGGTGAACCAATTTCAAGACAACACAATTTAGTTTAAGATGTAAGCAGTGCAGAATAAGGTCCATACTTCTGCTTCATACTGCCTCCTTACAGTCTCTTGTTCAAAGCCTTTAACACCAAACAGTTATCTTAATAGGTGAGTTTTGCAACTTACATATTTCAGGCATGCTTTAGTTTGGGAACCATTATTATTATTGGATCATTCTCAGCTGTATTTTTCATACTTCCTGTCATTTTATCTTCAGATATTCCTATGCTTTGGATTGTAACAGTTGAATTGCATTGTATTTCTTGAAAGCCCAATACACCACATAGTGTTTTTACATAGTTTCTTTTATTTTGTCTATTAATTTTAATCTGGCAGGTATTGTTTCATTATCTGGGCAGAGGCCACTATGGGGTGCTAGAGGGAGAAGGATAGTCCATTTTAGAGGGGGGGGGGTTGTTTGAAGGAGTAATAACATTTCCCCCTGTTATTCCCCCCACCCATGTCCATAGTGTAAACAACCATAGTTTGTGATACGGGAAGTGAAGAGGGGGAATAACCAGCAAAAGCCGGGGAAATTATTTTCCTCCTTCAACTCTTCCCCTCATAAAATGGACTATCCTTCTCTCTCTAGCATCCCCTAGTGGCTTTTGCCCAGATAATGGGCAGTACACTAGAGTTTCTGAGATTTTGATCATGAAAAACAATAACAAAATTTTAAGTCGGTAATTCCACATGTCTTTGATTACTTTTTTTCATTTTTTACTTTTTGAAATAAAACCGCGAGCAAACAGAAGCAAAGATTCAGAAGTAAAATGTAATAATATTTTAAAGCTAGAGATCGCATGTATAAGCTGGGTCTCTTTCTTTCTTTTATAGTTAAATAGTTATCATGGGAACGTCCCAGGCTCAGCTGGCTTTTGGCCTCAGGGGGTGAACTGTTGGTTGTATGTCGTACATTTGCACCTGTTAGCATATGCTTTTAGTGTCATTTTTGCAAACGACCTTGGCAGGAGAGTTGCACCTGTGGATTCACATTTCTCTTGTATCATTTTGATGGCACTCTGGGATCGCTTTTAATAATATTTCTAGTTACAGACTGGGTAAGTTGTTAAGATTATTTCTCCTAACATTTCAGTTGGGAATTTATTTCAGTGTTTTGAAATAAAAGGTATAGATATGCTAGCTAGGTGTTGCTAGAATTTCCATCTCACTGTCTTATTGGTTAGAAAATGCTTCTCTATGTTAAATCTAACCTTCAGATTGTGCAGATTTTTGGCCAAGATTGCCACAGAACTTGAGAGATTTGATTAAAAGTTTTTGAATCAACATGTTTCATGCTGCCAGGGAAAAAACGTAGAGGTAGTATCCAATCAGATAGCCATATCAATATGTTTCAACATAAAATGTACAAAGAAATCCAGTAGCACTGCTGAAACTAACTGATTTATTTTAGCATAATCTTCGTAGATAGACGTAAGCACGGAAGTGGAAGAAGAGTGTAAAGTGTAGTGGAAATACAAAATATATTGATGTGATGTAAATCTTGACAATGATTGTGAAGAGTAACTAACAGTACAGAAGGAGGACCAGTCAAAGTATTACAGAATTCAAGAACAATTCTTCATATTCGAGAAAGCAAGTTTTTTGTGTGCAAAATCCAGATTGATTCCTCTAAACAGGGTTTAATTATTTCTATTTTAATAGTCTTTATTATGATTTTTCTTGGGATACAGGTGGGTTGAGAAGCCTGTAATTTGTTAAGCTTAAATAAAAATAGGCCTGTTTAATCAATGAAACTCTTGTAAATGTTAACTTATTGTGTTTCCATTGATTCATTGAGTTTGTTGTAGTAGAGATTAACAATCATACTGACCCCCATGGGATATTACTAGATTGTTACGCCCAACATGCCTGGTGTGTGGTGAAGAATGCTGGAATTTGTTATTAAGCAACATCAAGAGGGCTGCATTATTCCTAGTTTGGCCTTTCTGCTCCCATTAAAATTAGTGTGTTGTTCTGTAATTTTTAAAAAATGTAGATGTTCCACACTTTTATTAAATGATCAGGAATGTGATATTTGAGTTCTTCTAAATTTTCTGGTGAACACCGTTCAGCTTGAGTGACTTGTACATTTTGATTTTTCAAATTCTAAAAATATTATCTTTCATCAGCTGCATTTAACATATGTATTGAAATAATGTATTGTTATCATCATCATCATCTGTCCCGATTTCCTCTTTATAGGAGATTAAAATAAATCACCTTTTCATCCTTTCTGATACCTGAATAGGGTATAGTAAACTTGTCTATAAGTAAACAATACAAATATGGGGATAACACAGTAGTTAATCCCCTTCGTTTAATAATCACTAAAGTACAGATACATAACTGTCCCTTCCTTTCTTTCATAAAGACAGATAGAAATAATTAATGTTGCTTCTCTACAGTTTTCCTCTTTACCTTCAGTAGTTCTTTTTATCTCTTGTCATCTGATCATTTTAAACTTCTGATGTGTTGGGATTCATTTGTGTTTTTTCTTTGCATTTATTGTTAACTTGTTTTGCCAGGATGTGCGCTCTCTTATACTAATTTCCCTTATTTGGGTAAAATGTGTACATTTCAAAAGGGAACCCACTTGCCTTTTATGGCTTCCTTGTATTCGATATGTAATCTTGTTGGTATTCTCTTGGTGTTATTTGTCATCTTTTTCATTTCTGACATATCTTTTGTCTGAGGTTCTGTAATTCTGGTCTAAATTATTAGATGTATGGGGACTGGAAAGGGAGAGCAGCATAAACTGTAATCTGTTGTGTGGCGGCCTTCTCCTACTGCAGTTGCATTGTCTGGATCTTGCCATATCCCACAACTGTGGATAAGATCGGAGACAATTGCTGCTACTGCCCCTGCTAGTGTGGAAACATCAATCCAACTGGGACTAAATGGAGGCCTCATCCTCTCTGTGACTCTGACACAGCTCACCTCCTACCTAAGTTTCAGCAGCTGAACAGCATTGCTGAGATGAAGAGGTTAAAGTCTCCTTCACCACCCTAGGGTGTATGTGCAGATGCATGTGTGTAGCCATTTGTGTGTATGTGTACATGCAATATCCCAACATCCTATGGGAGCTCTGGTGCAGTCCTTGAGGCTGATAATGAGTCCCCCTAGGGGTGAGAAAAGTGGTATATAAATGCTGCAAATAAATAAATAAATAATGTTATAATAATAATGTAATAATCTTTGATGGCCAAAAGCAAGGAGGAGCTGATGAGCCTTCTAATCAAGGTGAACGAAGAAAGCGCAAAAGCTGGGTTGCGGTTAAACATAAAAAAACCCAAGATTATGGCAACAAGAATGATTGACAACTGGGAAATAGAGGGAGAAAATGTGGAGGCCATGACAGACTTTGTATTTCTAGGTGCAAAGATTACTGCGGACACAGACTGCAGCCAGGAAATCAGGAGACACTTACTTCTTGGTAGGAGAGCAATGACCAATCTTGATAAAATAGTAAAGAGTAGAGACATCACACTGGCAACAAAGATCCGCATAGTTAAAGCAATGGTCTTCTCCATAGTCACCTACGGATATGAGAGCTGGACCATAGGGAAGTCTGAGTGAAGGAATATAGATGCTTTTGAACTGTGGTGTTGGAGGAAAGTTCTGAGAGTGCCTTGGACTGCGAAAAGATCCAACCAATCCATACTTCAAGAAATAAAGCCTGATTGCCCATTGGAGGGAAGAATAGTAGAGGCCAAGATGCACTGTGGCCACATCATGAGAAGAAAGGAAAGCTTAGAGAAGACAATGATGCTGGGGAAAATGTAAGGAAAAAGGAAGAGTGGCCAACCAAGGGCAAGATGGATGGATGGTATCCTTGAAGTTACTGGATTGGCCTTGAAGGAGCTAGAGGTGGTGACGACCGACAGGGAGCTCTGGCGTGGACTGGTCCATGAAGTCACGAAGAGTTGGAAATGACTGAACGAATGAACAACAACAACAAATAATAATGTTGTATACAACTGATCTAAATCTACATTATTTTGGAAATATAGAGTAAAACCATCTGCAATTATAATTTTTCATAGTTATAAATTATAACTATCACATAAAACATCAATTTCTCAGCAGTTTTCTAATTAGCAAATTGTTGCCTCCATTTCCCTCCCCCCCCCCAAAATGGCGGTACAATCATTTGTCCGCAATAAATATATGTGCATGTAGGTATGGATGTGTCTGTTTTTGCTTTCTTATATATTGTAATTTTCTGAGTGTGATTTTAAAAATATTTCTCTATATTTTATTCCTTTTATTGGCTTTTTCTTTCCATTGCTACATGATTAACTTCTGTTGGGTCTGCATTTTGAGGACATGGAACATTACAACATATTCACAAAGGATGCCTTTTATATTAGGAAATGAGCTTAGAAATAACGAGATTTCTGAAAAAACTTGATTTCTCCTTTTATGAGATTGAGTGTGGATATATATAAACCTGATATCTGAGTATAACCCTTTAAACTGTTGTTTCTCAGTGAAGGTTTTGCATGCAATAATGCTCTGTAAAGTTACTCAAATATTTATTCATCTTCATTGGTGTATGTTTCTTAGCCGGTGAAAAACACACTCAGAATCGGCCATTCTTCAAGGAAACATTTTACTAGTTTACTAGTTACTGTCTTAAAAAGATGTTGAGGAACCGTGCAGGTTAGCTTCTTATGGATGATGCTGTGATAATAGCTTCCTAGGAACTTTCTCTTCTACAATATGCATTCTGCTTAGCTGTTGAATGGAACGGTTTCCTCATGGTCATCTCAAGTTGCTGATGTGCAGTCTGATAAAGTTCCATTCTTTCTGTTCTTTCCCTTGTTCTTTTAAAAGATTAATATCTTGAATGTGTTTTTTCCCCTTGAAAGATTGAATACTTGATAAAAGAGCATAGAGTTGATTGGATTATTTCCAAAACAAAATAATATAGACTTTCAAAAATCATTTAAGTACAGTACAAGGAGAATTGGAAGATATATTTTTTTTATCATACATGGGTTTGGAGTAGATATACCCATGTGGCAAAACAGCACTCTCCATATCTGTAAATAAACTTGCTGTAGGATTGTAAGTCTTGGAAGCGATTTGAATGGAGTCCATTAACTCATCCATTTGCCTGGATTTTGCCGTTGCATTATGCTGGCTGATTAAATCATTTCCATTGAGCAATAGATTTTTCTTAACATTTTAAAGCTCTTGCACACACAGCCTCAAAACCACACACAAAATCCCCAGCACTATGGTCAGTGTTACCTTTGTAATACAGCATGCCAGCAGGAAATACCAGTTTATCTGGACTTAATTATTAAGCATCTACAATACACATTCAGAATATAAAAATAAAAGTGCTTCTTTCATTTCAATTATAAGGAGCAGTTGTGGTCAGGGCAGGACACAAGGGAGTGGTGTCTAAGAAAAGCTGTTAACTTGTTTCTGTCCCGTCCCCCTCAAACAACACATTTATAAGCATTAGGATTTTTTATTAACGGAATTACAGTTAATAAATTCTGTAACCTATTCCTGTAATGTTGAATGATTTGTGACAACCGTTTGTGGCGTGTGTGTTTGTGTGCATGTAATCATAACTTTATCATAAGTTACCTTGACTGGGATTTCTCAGTGTCCCCTAAAGAATAGGAGTCCTCCATATTACTTAAGTGGTGTTGCTGTATTTTCATTTTTGACCTTTATGTAATTTTAGACACTTAAGACAAGAACCTATCATGGGGGATTTCTCAGCAAGAGGAGTTGGCTGAGGTCGAGATGATATGACTTGCCAAAACAGGCAAAGCTATAGAATGCAGGTTGTAATGTGTGAAGGTGGAAAACAGGAAGGGATGTGTAAGAGGTTCAGCCTCAGTTTTAGCAGTTGGTGAGTTAATTTACAATTGTTGTTGAGATGAAACAATTGCGAGAGGAAGACAAATCTAGGTTAGCAAGCGTTTCATTCATATGTCAGACAGTAACGTATTTTGTATACAGTAGTGCAACTTGATGTGCTGTTAAGATATTGAGGCCAGTTTTATATACAATATGATCAGCATTGAAATAAATATATTATTATTATTATTATTATTATTATTATTATTATTATTATTATTCATTGCATATAGCTAGCATATTTGTACTGTTGGAATGAAGGAAGGCACGACTAATGAAATGAAAGTTGCATTTTAGGGATTGGGTTCTTTGTATTTCACCTTTTAAATGATCCTCTTTCTTCTCCTCTCCCCTCCCCCTTGTTGCAGGTTGCTATGGGAATCTTATGATAATCTGAGAGGAAGTAAGTCCCCGGTAACATTGCAGTTACTCATGATGTGCCTGAAGTGAAGAGGAAGGGAAGCACTTAACATATCGAAGTGCCAAGACTCTGCTGTGTCATGGCTACAGACTCTGGTGAATCAGCTAGCACAGAGGAATCAGAGAAACCTGATGGGGTTTCTTTGGAAAGTCGGGCCCCCTCTGTTGATGCCGCTATGACCATGGAGGCCAGGACAAAGGAGAGTGTGGGTACGCCATCTGCCTCCGGGGCAACTACAGAGAGGAAAAGGTTCTTCCGAAAGAGTGTGGAGATAATGGAAGATGAAAAAGTTTTGGAGCCTGCTCCCAGGGATGAACAAGAACAATTCATGGTCGGTGACCAGAGGATGGATCATCTTTCAGCAAGCATCCTGGTGACCGGGCAGGAGGCCAGAAATGAGCAGGGTTCAAAGGTGAATTTAGAAGCCTTGAAGGAAAGGACCAAGAAAGAGATAGAAGAGGAGGCAGAGATGAAGGCTGTGGCTACATCACCAGGTGGAAGATTTCTGAAATTTGACATTGAGCTGGGAAGAGGAGCCTTCAAAACGGTTTTCAAGGGTCTGGACACAGAAACCTGGGTAGAAGTTGCTTGGTGTGAACTGCAGGTTAGTAGAGATGACTCATGTATTTGTGTTTCTGTGGTGCATAGAATGCACTCTTAGTCCAACTCTGAAAATGTACATTTGGAGATGTCCAGAAATATATGGCTAGCCTGATCATTCTGAATAGCATGGATTTTTAATCTTAATGCAAATTCAAGGAGATTGAGAAATTTCAGCATACTTTTCTAAAAAGAGCAAATTCTTAGTCTTCCTGGTTACATAAAACAACATTTGCTAATTTCTGTCATATACTTAAAAGGTAGAAAGGATCTGTAACACTTGTGATACAGGCCCCAAACCATGTAGTTGTTGCCACCCCTGCACGTCATTACAACTTACGAAGTGTGTGTAACATTTATGTCAGTTTTTACTCAGTCATTGACACAAACTGGGAAGACACCCAAACTATTCAATGCTAACTAACCCACCCCAAACAAAATTTCCCAACAAATAATTCGTATGGCCTAGTAACGTGCCTGTGTTGAGTACTCCCAGGCAAACTTAGAGCAATTCATTCTAGTTGCAAAAATGGATTTCACTGTGATTCAGAACTTTTTAATGCACAGAATGTTATGCCTCCATCATTTCACTCTTTTCCTCTGTTAGAATCTCAGCTGAGTTTGAATGCCTTCATCTGAACTTTTTATAGTGTAAACTCATTTGCGAATATAATTTTTCTTTGGTTCGCAAGTTGAATTGTTTTGGAAAGGTGTGAAAAAATAACTGCTGAAGTGCATCATTTATATGTTGGTTCTCAACCTAAGCAGATACTGCTTCATACCAATATCATTTAGCATTAGCAGTTGCCAGTAATGTATCTGCCATTTTTCTAGGACTGTACTCAATGTATCTGTGGATATAAGGCTAGCGCAGGCATGGGCAAACGTTCACCCTCCAGGTGCTTTGAACTCCAACTCCCATAATTCTACTGGCTGTTAGGAATTGTGGAAGTTGAAGTCCAAAACAGCTGGAGGGCCAAAATTTGTCCATGCCTGTGCTAGTGCCTATTCAAACGTCTCTTTTTAGCTAATGTTATGCCACCTTTTCTTTGGTGTCTTGCTTTGTCTGTCTGTCCTTACCTTATCTCAGACCACAATTTCCTGGCTCTCTTCCTTTCTCTCCTTTTCAGCCGATTATTTTGAGCCAAACATTTTTGTTTTGTAATAGTAAACAGTCATAAGGCAGTATCTAATTCAGTTAAATATGAAACTCATTTTTCTCTTCATAATGTACTTTTTTTCTAGGTGGATTTGCCTTTTGTCCTCATGGTAGTCATGTTTTAGAATAGATAAACACTTATAGTAGATAGCAGGTAAATGCATGCTAAAGACTATTCAGAAGGAAAGTGACATTTTGAAGCAAGCTAGGTCATTACTTGTTTTTTCTTTGTCATGAAAAATTGAGTTGAGCATTTGTGATTCGAAAACAGTGTGTGGTTGTTTTTTTCCCCCACATACCCTGCAGCGGGTGGCGGAATAACTAGTGTATGCCTAATAATTGGTTTAATCTCCTCCACAGCTAGTTCAGCCTAACGTTGTCAGAATTTTCCATGCCATGCATCTAAATAGCTCATCTGCAGTGCTGGCTGGTTTTAAAGCAAAGCTAATGCTGTGTTGTTTTATCAGTTACAACAGTCATTGATCCAGCATCAGGATCTATACTCTTTCTGCCAGCATTATGCTGAGAATGTTACAGTGACCATTTATTTAAAGGATCTTAAATGTGACACTAGACAAGATTTTTAGTGTATTCATTACAAGCAATCTCCAAGTTACAAACATCCGACCTACAAATGACTCCTAGTTAAGAACAAGGGTGAGACAACAGGAAATGAGAGAAATCTACCTGTGGGAAGGGAAATTCACTCCTGGAAGAGTTATCCTGGGGCAAAAGTGTCTCAATTGAAACTTTATTACCTATTCTTGTTTCCATAACAAGCTATTTTTTTTTCCAAAATCACAGGGACAGAAAGAGAGGGGAAATCTTCTGAACAAGGGCACAGACAGCAAAACAAATAACCCACTGTATGAAAGTTTGAGCATTCTTTACACTTTCCTTTTTCTTTGCTATGGGGATATAAATTGATTTTTCCAATCTGATGGCCATTCTTGTGTTTTCCATATTTGCTGGCATATGGAAGGCAACATGACAGCATCATCTTTCAAGATTTTAAACAGTTCAGCTGGGATCCCGTCGTCTCCTGCTGCCTTGTTGTTAGCAATGCTTTTTAAGGCCCATTCAACCTCACTCCTCAGGATGTCTGGTTCTAATTCACTCACCACACCGTCAAAGCTATCCTCGATATTATTATCCTTCCTATACAGATCTTCTGTATAGTCTTGCCACCTTCTCTTGATTTCTTCAGCTTCTGTTAGGTCTCTGCCATCTTTGTTTTTGATCATGCCCATTTTTGCCTGAAATTTACCTCCAATGTTTCTAATTTTTTGGAAGAGGCCTCTTGTCCTTCCTATTCTATTGTCTTCTTCCGCTTCCATGCATTGCTTGTTTAAAAATAGCTCCTTATTTTTTTCTGGCTTACCTCTGGAATTGTGCATTCAATTGGGCATATTTCCCCCTATCACTGTTTCCTTTTGCTTTCCTTCTTTCTTGGGCTACTTCCAGTGTCTCAGCAGACAACCATCTTGCCTTCTTGGTTTTGTTTTTCTTTGGGACGTACTTTGTTGCCGCCTTCTGAACAATGTCGCAGACTTCTGTCGATAGTTCTTCCAGCACTCTACTTATTAAATCTAGTCCCTTAAATCTATTCTTCACCTCCACTAAGAATGTTAGTGAGATAATCTCTAACCGGTCTCTCTGTTTTCCCTATTCTCTTTAATCTGACTCTAAATTGTGTAATAAGAAATTCATTATCTGAACTACAGTCAGCTCCAGGTCTTTTTTTCACTGACTGGATGGATGTCCGCCACCTTTGGCTGCAAAGTATGTAGTCAATCAGATTTTGGTATTGACCATCTGGTGAAGTCCACATATAAAGCTGTCTTTTAGGTTGTTGGAAGAGTGTGTTCATTATACACAGTGAGTTTTCCTGGCAAAATTCTATCAGCCTATGTCCCGCTTCATTTTGTTGACACAGACCTTGCTTTTAAAACTGTAAAGTGCAGTTATTGTGGTGTAGTCGACTGTGGGACAGGATGCCAAGTCAGGTGAATGGAATCTCTATAGACCACTGAGACTCCTCCTCACTACCCCCTGGGTCTTGCCTGCTAGTGCACACTGAGGCCTGAAGGACAAAGTTGAGAGAGATTTACACCCCCTTCCTTCGTCCAACCAGATGTCAGTAATGCAAACCAGGTTGGTGTGCTCATCCAAGATTAAATCTTGGATGGCTGTTGTTTCCCCATTAATCGACCTGGCATTAAGCAGTAGGATTTTCAACCCAGGGGGCCTGCCATCTTGGTTACCTGGACTATTTGTGGATGGGGACGGACCAGGGACCACGAGCTGCCTCCCCCTTTTTCCACATCTCTGTTGTCTCAGCAACACAGGGATGGAAAAACCCCTACCACATGGAATTCCCTCCAGCTCTACATTATTTCTCATCTCTCCTTCAGTGTTGACTGTCAGGTGGGATATTCTTTATATTGCACAATTTCACAATTAACCAATGGTTCTAAATCAGGGCATATACTATTCTAGTAGATGTTAGTAGTCTGACAACACAAACGCCCTCTCCTTCCATCCCATCTCTCTCTCCATAATGTCCCCAGCCCTTCTAGACCCTCTCCCTGATCACCTGGTCCTCATAGATCACAAAATTCTTTGGGCACAAATTGAGTAGAGTAGTATTGTCCTGGGTCTTCGTGAGGGATGGTAAATATGGTATGAGGTTCTTGGTGGGGCAAGAGGGAGAGTTTTGTCCAAGGATAACAGCAAGTATCTAATGAATCTGGTGAAAGCTCTGAAGCACACAGGTTTTATTAGTTGTAGTATCATGGGTGGAATGTGCAGAGCCCAAAAACCCGTCAGTTGTAGTCAGTAAACCAATAGTAGCCAGCAAGGGGTGGATAAAAGACAGTAGCAGACTCCTATCTCTAAGATGCTAAATGATAAAAAATATATTGTCTAAAGCTGTAAAGTGCAGTTATTGTTGAGTAAGTAAGCAAGCTGAAGTTTGATTAGTGCAGGTTCAAATCTGAGGTGTGCGGTGAGCTCCCGCCGTTACCCCCAGCTTCTGCTAACCTAGCAGTTCAAAAACATGCAAAAGTGAGGAGATCAATAGGTACTGCTCCAGCGGGAAGGTAACGGTGCTCCATGCAATTATGCTGGCCACATGGCCTTGGAGGTGTCTATGGACAACACCGGCTCTTCGACTTAGAAATGGAGATGAGTACTAACCCCCAGAGTCAGACACGACTGGACTTAATGTCAGGGGAAAACCTTTACCTTTACCTAGTTGGAAAGATATATTGGAATGCCACATTGTACTCCATCCTGAAACAAGAGTTTACATTTGAAGCATTTTATATATCCCTTTAGGGCTTTCCATGCAACCCGTTTGGGTGTTCAATTCTCGGGAACTATATGACAAAGATTTTTCAAGCAGAGCTCTTACTTCTAGTCCTCAGGCCAAAGTTTAAAGATGTATGGACCCTGATTTACTGCTCATTCTTGGGTGCCACAAGACTCAGTCACTCAGTCACATTTTTAGTCACGCTGGAGCAGATACCAAAAACAATTGAAAACGCATTAAAAACTCCACATAATTTGCCAAAATAATAATATGGATGAAGGGTAGTACAAGTCTAGGCTATGCATGGTAAAATAACTCTTACTATTACCAAACAACAGTTGTAGTAGGTAGAATCTTCTGCTTTGTTTTTATTTAACAAGGGGGGGGGGGAATCATGGGTTTTAACCCTTTTTTTGGCTTTTCCTCCTTGATTTGGTGACTCACCACACAGACCTGGCATTTTATCAATGTTGATGCCTATGGCACAGTTGGTGCTGTTGGAACATCTCAATTTGTGTCAGTGAGTTCCCTCCTTGTATGATATTTTTGCTTTGTTTGCCCCAGTGAGGAGCTCATAGTGATATCTACCACTATTGTCAAATGTTCACAAGGCAGGCAAGCTACCACGGGTTTTTTTTTGGGGGGGGGGGTTGTTGTGTGTGTGTGTCAGGAGCGACTTGAGAAACTGCAAGTTGCTTCCGGTGTGAGAGAATTGGCTATCTGCAGTGACATTGCCCAGGGGACACCCAGATGTTTGATGGTTTACCATCCTTTTGGGAGGCTTCTCTCATGTCCCTGCATGGGGAGCTGGAGCTGACAAAGGGAGCTCATCCATGCTCTCCCCGGATTCGAACCTCTGACCTGTCAGTCTTCAGTCCTGCTGGCACAAGGGTTTAACCCATTGCGCCACCGGGGGCTCCTGTCCTTTTGGTGAAAGCCACTGATGCTCAAATCATCAGAGCTCTGAAACTTGGTTTTGTATCAATGCTTTGTTTTCGATGGTGGGAATTGGATTAATATGAAGTGTGATAAGAAGATTAAAGGCAAAGTGAAGAAGCTTTGCACTAAGGTTGCTGACCCAAAGGACAGCAAAAATCACAAATACTCTATTCTGACCCATGGCAGAAAGGGTTTTCTCACAATTGTATGTCTCATGTAATGGAAGGTACTCTTGAGATAGGTCATATACACAAAAGCAATTATTGAATATTATTCTCCCTAGTGTGACAGCACTTTTGACATTGGCACTGGCATGGCAATTTTTTGCTGCCTACACCTTTTAAGCTTGTGGTCCATTTTGGTTCCTTTTAGATATAGATCTCTTTTCTGCACTTTTAACTTGCTCTTTCTCTTCAGGATGCAAGTCATAGCTTCTGAAGGGGATAAAGCTGTGTTTTTGAGTACTTAGAACTATTTATCCAATTTTAGATAGTTTCCAGATTGTTTTTGGAACTGATTCTGGAAGTAATTTTTTCTTAACTAGAGTATATCATGGCAAATATGGGTGGCTAAATAGCAGAAGGTGTTTAATTTCAGATTGACCCATGAATGAGTGACTATTCTTGTCACAAATCCATTGTTACTGACTAGAATCCAGGTAGCCACGGAGTCATGGAACTGACTTTCCTCCTCCTCATCATCATCTCCTCCTCCTCCTCCTCCTCCTCCTCCTCCTCCTCCTCCTCCTCCTCCTCCTCCTCCTGCTCCTCCTGCTCCTCCTGCTCCTCCTCCTCCTCCTCCTCCTCCTCCTCCTCCTCCTCCTCCTCCTCCTCCTCCTAGGAAGCTTGAAAATCCAGATAGAGTACAGAGCATAGCTGTGAGTTCTTGTACCAACAACTGACCTTAAACTCTTTAAAAATGGGAACCGCTCAGAAGAGATCACACAAAGCATAATTTAGTTCTGATGGACTAAAAGTGCCAAATGTTGACTTTTGTAGAAAGGAAGATTCAACTTAACTGTGCATCTTTAGTTGTACTATTGTTAATTACAAAGTCTTCATGTATCATTATCAGCATATTCATATAATCATAGAGTTGGAAGAGACCTCATGGGCCATCCAGTCCAACCCCCTGCCAAGAAGCAGGAAAATTGAATTCAAAGCACCCCTTACAGATGGCCATCCAGCCTCTGTTTAAAAGCTTCCAAAGAAGGAGCCTCCACCACACTCCGAGGCAGAGAGTTCCACTGCTGAATGGCTCTCACAGTCAGGAAGTTCTTCCTCATGTTCAGATGGAATCTCCTTTCTTGTAGTTTGAATTCCTTTGGTTACTGATAAGTAGCTATTGACAACAGTTCATATGGGGTATATGTCTGAGTTCTTTTCACGGTCCTCCGTTGTAGGAGCTCTTTACCTCATTTTGCTTAAGATTTTTATTTGAAATATTTTGGTCCATCCTAAGCCTTTAGGACATCATGGAGGTAATGAGGTGACATCTCTGATACCCTTTTTCTAATTCATGTTGACATGATTCCTTCTGGGAACTTGTGATGCCAGAGCTTCTTGGCAGTAGTGCCAGTCACAAAGCAGGCTTTTCCCCATTACTCTCTGTTATTTGTGCCACATGCACTATTAATAAGGAGACTTGAGTAGATCACACCTAATTGCGCATATAAAATAGTATAATCATAGAGTTAGAAAAGACCATAAAAACTATCCAGTCCAACCCCTTGTCTCATAGAAATACACAATCAAAACACTTTGACAGATGGCCATTCAGCCTCTGTTTTAGGGATCTGTTTTATAACTTCCAAGGCAGAATATTCTGCTGTTGATCGGCTCTTAACATCAGTATTCTTCCTGACGGCGAAATCTTTTTTCCTGTTTGAATCCATTCCTCTATGTTATAGTCTCTGGAGCAGTAGAAAACAGATTTGCTCCATCTTGTACATGACATCCTATCAAATATTTAAACATGGCTATCGTGTCCATTCCCAACGTTCTCTTCTCCAAACTAAACAAACTTAAGATCCCTAAGCTGCTCCTGACAGGGCATGGTCTCCAGGCCTTTTACCATTTTGGTCATCCTTCTCTAGACACATTTCAGCTTGTCAATATCCTTCTTGAGTGCCCAGAATTGGATACAGTATTCCAAGTGAGGTCTGACTAAAGCAGAACAGAATAGTGCAATTATATGCTTCAATGTTATATTCATATTGATGCAGGCCAGAATCACATTTTAGCTTCTGCATCATACTGTTGACTCATGTTCACTTCTACTAAGTCCCCTAGATCCCTTTCACTTGTACTGTTGTCAGATTGTGCCACTCATACCTGTACATTTCATTTTTCAGTTTAGTACTTTATATTTATCCCTGTTGAAATTTATTTTGTTCCTTTTGACCCAGCTCTGCAGTTTGCTAAGGTCATTATTAATTCTGGCCTTGTTTTCATATTAACCATCACCAGATTTTGTGTAACCTTCACATTTAATAAGTATGTCCTTTTTTCTGTCATCTAAATAATTTATAAAGCTGTTGAATAGTGCTGGGGCCAGGATAGAACCTTATGGAATCCTCTAGTCACTTCTCTCCAGGATGTAGAGGAGCTGTTATTAAGCACTCTTTGGGGTTGGTCAATGTCAGTTACGAATCCACCTAAGAGTACTATTGACTAGCCCACATTTTACCAACTTGTTTGCAAGTCTATCATGGGGAACCTTGTTGAAAGCCTTACTGAAATCAGGCTATCCTACATTCACAACATTAACTTTATTTGCCAAGCTTGTAACTCCAGCAAAACAAAAAAAGATTTAAAGATTAGCCCATTCTATCAAAATCAGGAAAACACACATAAATTATTTTTATGTTAGGTCTGGGCATGCACTATCTATATAAATAAAAATGTAATGTTCGTTTGTGCTACCATCAGAACTCAAAAACCACTGGGGGAATTGACACCAAATTTGGACACAAGACACCTAACAGTCCAATTTATGTCCTTCACTCAAAAAATATATAGATTTTTATATATACTACTATATAATATAATGTTGCTACTATGTATTACTATATTAAATAGACTCATAGAATAGAGTTAGAAGGGACTCTACCATGGTATTGGGGGAGAACAGACAGGAAGGAAGGAGGGAAGGAAGGAGAGAAGGAAGGAAGGAAAGAGGTAAAGAAGGAAAAAGAGAAAATAGGAAAGAAAAAGGAAAGGCAGGAAAGAGATAAAGAAGGAAGGAAGGAAAAAAGGAAATAAAAAGAGAAAGAAGGAAGGAAACAGGGAGGGAAGAAAGGAGACAAAGAAGTAGAGAAGGGGAGGGAAGGAAGGAAAGAGAGAAGGAAGGATGAAACCAAAGAGCGAAAGAAGGAATGAAAGGAAGAGGTAGAAAAGGAAGAAAGGAGGGGAAGGGGAAGGGGAAGAAAAAGGGAGAAGGAATAGGTAGGTAGGTACCTCTCTTTCATAATAGTTCAGATATCTACCTCTACTTCGAAAATTCTTACTATAGGCCACAGCAACGCGTGGCAGGGCACAGCTAGTGAATAATATAAACATTGCATCTTAAACATGTCAAAAAACATGCAAAAAAAAGAAGAAGCAAAGAATATGTGACTCAGCAATGCCAGTTGCAAAGATTACTTTTAATTGAGGATAGCAGTACATTGAGACACCTGATCAGTTACATTTATCTAATTGCCACTGTTATATATGCAAATATAATTATTTTTTAATAATTACTAAAGAGGGAATGGGCAAGCTTATAGCTAGTCCGATTAGGCAAGGTAAAGGCCATAAAATGACAGTTACCAAAATTATATATCATGTTCTTATTAGATAACTGTGTCAGTAACAGCATAAACTTCAGTACAAATTCCTTATCTGCAGACTTGATAACCACGATTTCACTTACCCACTCTAAAAATGTTCTTTCCAAGAAGCATCTATAAACTTTTCAGTTCTATTCCATGGCATGCTTTGAGTAAAACATACAGTCAAAATGTATATTTTGCTATTATTTTCAATGTCAGGTGTCCATGGGAGTGGTGGTCTTGGACTGCATCCCCAGAGGATACAGGGGTCATGCTGTACTCAACAAACTATTCTGAAAATAAGGGCTGCTCAGCACTTTGTGGTCATGCTCAAACAAGATATTGGGGAACAGTCAAGCTCCAAATTGGCTACGAAGCAGAGTAGCTGAATTGTTGCTGATACTAAATAATCACCAAGAGTCAGCTTTAGAGTATTGAAAACTTCCTTGAGAAAATGAACAATTTGAGGAGTGTCAACCAAATTAAAAAATTAAGCACTTAATTCATGTCAGTATTGTAGTTATAAACTACTGTGGAAAAAGGTTTTAAAACTCTTACACTGGTTCTGTCACCCTCAGTCTATAGGATTCCAATTTGAAAATTAGTTCCAAAATGTGAAGACTAGTTGGATTCAAGTTCAACTTATTAATTTTATAGCCAATTCAATTGTACAAATTTAATTGACAAGATTGTTAACAGAACTTTAAAATAAAATAATCTGTTAAGTAAATAACTTTAAATCAGTTCTTATTTATGACAGGAATAGTAAACACTTTGTCTCCAGATGTTGAACTGAAAAGCCATATAATCCTTGGCTAAAGTTGATGAGAAGTATAGTCCATCATTATTTGGAAAATCACAAATGATCCCTCCTTGCTTCAATATCCTGCTAGAATAGAATGGTTTAGAAGAGACTTGTGACAAATAGGGGAAGAGGACTCGGGAGAGACTGGTCGTCCAAAGGAGTCTGTAGCATATGTTTGGGGTTGTGGTGTTGGAGTTATTCACATTTTTAAAAATTCACATTCTTTTACTTTTGTAAACCCAGGCAAGTTTTGGAAAAATTATGATGCAGCTGGCATATATTTACGTATGTGATGTAATAGAGCAATATTAGGCTGAAATGTCAGGAACACTAAGAAAAATACAGGCCAACAAAAAAAAAAGACTTACAAATTTAAAAATATCTATTATACAGAAGTGGACTAGAGTATTGGTTGATAACATGTACTAATATACTCATGAAACAAGTCAGAACAGCAATGAGTATATGACTAGAAGATGATTTTTATGAGACTTGGCATCGGTTTGGTTTGTGCACTAGCTAACCCAAAAATATATTTCCCCTGAAGGTCTGCGGTAGATGGTAAAAGGACTTAGTAGGATGAATGTATATGTTGACACAAGGTACCAGATGCTGAATACATTTGTAAACATGTTTTTGGTTTAGATTTATTTGGGATGTCCTTTTTCTATAGTTAATTTCCCTTATATTAATACATGTTGACAATCAATAGAAGTACTTATTTTATTTACTTTAATTTGGAGCTCAGAAATTCAGCCTTAAGCTACTGGATCTGACTCTACAGTGTTTTCCACACAAAATAGTCTAGAACACATACCATCCAGAGATCTGTCCATGTAGCTAAATATTCATAGAGTTCTGATCATAGATTTGGAAGAGTCTACTTGGGTCATCTAGTCCAACCTTCTGCCATGCATGAAAGCACAATAAAAGAACTCCTGACAGATGGCCACTCAGCCTCTGTTTAAAAGCTTTCATGGAAGGAGCTTCCACCACACTCCAAAACAGAGAGTTCCACTGCTGAACAGCCCTTATAGTCAGCAAGTTCTTCCTAATGTTTAGTTGGACTCTCCTCTGCTGTAATTTGAACCCATTGTTCTGAGTCCTAGATTCCAGGACAGCAGAAAACAAGCCTGCACTCTCTTTCCTTTCACATATGGCTATCATGTCTCCTCTCAACCTTCTCTTCTGCAGGCTAAACAGATCTGGTTCTTTAAGACACTCCTCATAGGGCATGGTCTCCAGATCTTTGATAATTTTAGATTGCATGGGAAACTGCAAAAAAACGAAATGGTGAGGGAGAATGTTTATCTGTTTAAACAGCTCCACTGGCTGCCAATAAATTTCCGGTCCCAATTCAAGGTGCACATCATCACCTATAAAGCTCTAAATGGTTCGGGCCCTGCCTATCTATCTTCGTGACTGCATCTTCCCCTACAAACCCACACACTCTTTAAGATCCTCTGGGGAGGCTCTTCTCTCACTTCCATCTTTGTCTCAGGCATGGGTGGTGGGGACGAGAGAGAGGATCTTCTCAGTCGTAGCCCCCCAGCTCTGGCACTCCATCCCCAGGGAGATCTGGCTAGCACCCTCCCTGTCCACCTTCTGCAAGGATTTAAAGATGTGGATGTTCCACTGTGCTTTTGACTTGGCAATTTCCTGGACAGCTGACCCCAGTTAGTACCCCCCCCCCCCCCAATCTTGTTCTCAAGCACTTTACCATTGTTATATCAAAATCCTTAAGGGTAAATTATTCTTATCCTCATCGCTGCTGTTTAATATTTGCTATTTAATATTTTCTATTTAATATTTACTCATCAGCTCTATTCTCTAATGTTGTGGCACCAGTCTGCCCACCCACGACGAGACATTGAATTTTGCTATTGTTTGTTGGTTTCAATGTTTGTTTTATATACTGTTTAATGTTGTTGTTTTATTTCGTTATATTTTTTTGTTGAGATGCATTTAAATGTGTTATGTTTTAATTGTTTTTGTTGGACCTGGCCCCATGTTAGCTGCCCTGAGCCCCTTCGGGGAGATGGAGGCGGGGTATAAATATAAAGTTGTTATTATTGTTGTTATTACTTTTATTGTTGTTGTTGTTATTGTTGTTGTTATATTATTATTATTATTATCTGTACTTGGCTGTCTGAGTGACTTTCTCTTTTGCAGGTGACACAAGTTAACTCTTTTTCCTCTGGTACTTCATTTACATACACACTGTTATGATTGGTCCATTGAACTACTGAGTTAAAATCTCAGGATCAGGCTCATTTAATTGTGCCCCTTAAGGATAGGCCTTTTACAAAAACTTCCTTATCTAGCTCCAGAACAGTAGCTCTTTTTTGGGGTGACAGGTCCTCTTTAAGAATGTGATGAAAGCTATGATTCACCCTTCCCAGGAAGATAAGCATATAAATACATACACAAAATGTTTTTCATTGCATGTCCTTTGTATGGATGAAGCCAAACAAAGTTACAGCGAACATTTGAAAAAAAATTTTTTTCTCAAAGTTAACCCTGATGGGAAAGAATAAAAAGTAACTGAAAGGAAACTGAAGGGAAAGAAACATCACCCAATTCATGGGTTTAGAATAAGATTCTAGAATCCCTGCTCTGGAAGGTTCGGTAGGTAGATTTCATATGTGGAATTGCATGGATGACCTCTTAATACAAAAATAGCCAGTAACCAGTATTCCGTCCTCTTGTAACGATACATGTTGATTTCAGAAATAAAACACATTCTCATAGTCCAGGAGACTTCCCAGTTTATAGGCAAACTAAAAGACAGAAATGCTTGCTACTTCAGATAAAGTACAGTTGACTTGAATCGAAATATTACATTCCTGAAGAAAACAGCAAACTTCCTTGTGTTTCTGGAACTAGTTTATATTCTAATTTGCAATACAACAGTCGGCTGCTTGATTACATATTAAAATTATTGATGTGATTTCAGGAAACAATCTACTTGAAGAACAGTAACCGCACATAAGACCCAAACTATGGTTTATGCTGATACATTATATTTCTTTTCTATATATATGTTGCAGGACTTCTTCATTTTTAAAGAAGCTGAAAGAATAGCATTGAGATAGGAATCCAGTCAGTGGGACCTAAATACTGGACCAGATTCTAACCTTGGAAGCTAAATAGGTTCAGCTCTGATTAATATTTAGCTGGAAGACTGTCAATGAATATCAGGTGCTGAGGCTATATTTCAGAGGAAGACACCAACAAAACCACCTCCTTTCATTAAAATAACCTATGAAATTCAGGGGGTCGTACAAGTAGGGTCACATAGATATGCAGTGGTCCAAAGTAAAGCAAAATCTGCGAAAGATCCTTTATTGACCAATTAAAATGGACAAAACACGCATTGCAGGCTTTTGAAGCCTTATAAATTTTTTCATCAGGCAAAAGCAGTTTAAAAAGTCATGAAGCAGGAAAAAAGCAACAGTCACAGGCTAACGTTTTGTGTTGGATGTTATTTCTGTTCTCGCTCTATTGGTTGGAGGGATCCATCCACTTTTCAGGGATAGGCAATTGTGATCTAGAAGATGTTTTCAGCCTACAGTGTTCAACAGGCTTATCTAGCTTTTCTTTTACTGAATTTGAGTGAAGTGTGGAATAGAGGATCACTATTTCTCATCCTTGAGCTAAGAAAACCTTTGTGTGTGTGTGTGTGGGTTTTTTTTTGGGGGGGGGGGGGGCTTGCAAGTATGCTTGCCTTCAGCAAGGACAAGTGAAATAACTTCAGATACGGCAAACATTGATCACAAATATATTTTTGTACTTGGTAATAATTCAGCATTAACTTAATTTTAAAACTTTAAAATCATAATGAGATTTAAAAATAGTAGATTCAAGCAAGCAAAGTCAGATGCTCAGCTGAATCTGTATTGGATTGGATATGATTATATGAAAAACACATATAAATCCAGATTTACACTCTTATATTAAATGCATCTAGGGCATTTCCTCCTTGAATTTATATTTATATTTGGAAGTGTGTTCAAATCTACTTCTTGATAGTATTTTCAATCCCCTATAGCTTAAAAAGAATTAAAAGGGATCAATGATATATAAATGTCAACTATTGATTTTGATTTATTGTATTCTAAGAGCGAATTCAGGACTGAAAACGATATGTATAACTATATTTAGTTTGCAGCAAACTTGGAGATCCTGAATATAATTATTCCCAGATATCAGATTTCTTTTTCAGCTGTTTTCAACAGGCTTCTGTCATCATTCATAATTTCTGAAGCTCTCTGTGAAGTAGTGAATGGGATCACAAACATATGGAAATATATTTATTCTTTAAACTTGCAGTTCTGTTTTCTATTTCTGTTCCTTTTCTGTTTGTCAAAGCCAAACTTTATTGTGGGATGAGAGTAAAGTGTTTCTGAAAATGTATAACATTAGGTTGTTTAGTGAGGCCTAAGGGCAGGGCTATTTTTGAGACTCCAAGCGGGGAGATGAGAGCAGGCGTGCTTGGCACATGGCAGCATGGTCTGCATGTGCGGACTCGGGAGAGCGAGCAAGGCTGGAGGGAGGCTTGTGCCAGTGAGTCCCTTCAAGGCATAAGGGTTCTGTGTGGGAAATTTGGCCCAATTCTATTGTTGGTGGGGCTCAGAATGCTCTTTGATTGTAGGTGAACTATAAATCCCAGCAATTACAACTCCCAAATGTCAAAGTCTATTTTCCCCAAGCCCCATCAGTGTTAGCATTTGGGCATATTGAGTATTCATGCCAAGTTTGGTCCAGATCCATCATTGTTTGAGTCCACAGTGATCTCTGGATGTAAGTGAACTACAACTCCAAAACTCAAGCTCAATGCCCACCAAACCCTTCCAGTATTTTGTGTTGGCCATGGGACTCCTGTGTGCCAAGTGTGGTTCAGTTCCATCATTGGTGAAGTTCAGAATGCTTTTTGATTGTATGTTAACTTTAAATCTCAACAACTACAACTCCCAAATGACAAAATCAAGCCCCCCCCCCCCCCCCATTACAACATTACAATTCATAACAGTAGCAAAATTAGTTATGAAATAGCAACAAAAATAATTTTATGGTTGCGGGTCACCACAACATGAGGAACTGTATTAAAGAGTTGTGGCATTAGGAAGACTGAGAAACACTCTTCCTAATGCCACAACCCTTTAATACAGTTCATCATGTTGTGGTGACCCGCAAACATAAAATTATTTTTGTTGCTATTTCATAACTGTAATTTTGCTATTGTTATGAATTGTAAGGTAAATATATGATATGCAGGATGCATTTTCATCCAGTGGACCAAATTAGGCACAAATATCCGATACACCCAAATCTGAATACTGGTGGAGTTTGGGGGTTGGGGTTGATTTTGTCACAACTGCTTCCTGTATCACAACAGGTTTAACCCAATGCACCACGGGGTCTCCTATGTTATTAGCCATGATCTGATGGTGTTCTGTCATTATTAAGATATTAGCATGAGCTTTCAAAGTCTTGTTGTGATACAGGAAGTAGTTGTGTTTAGATCCCGTTGAAGCCTCTGTGAAGTCAGTAGTCCAATGCTAGAGATTTCAACTGTGGTGATTTGTTGCGCTGTCCAAAATTAAGTGGTGTTACTTATGTTTCTGAAAGTGCCAGAATTCCTCAGGTAATATGGCCATTGGCCCTGCTGTCTGTAGAGTTCAAGAAAACTATAGTTAAAAAAGTAGCATTTCCAAACACTGTTGCTGTTACAGAGATGCATATTTCAAGATATGGTGCTGTCCGTTTCATTGTAAAGAGATAATTCTTTTTCTTTTGACTATTTAGCAATCGCATTTGATGCCAGTATTTAGGATGCTGATTGCGATGCCTGTGCCATTAAAAATACCCAGCACACTTCTTTACTTTGCTGCCCTCTTTCCAGAACAACTGCTATTATTATTGGGAAAACTCAGTGCTCCTTTCCAGCATATGTGTCTCTTTTCAACAAAGGAAATTACCTCCCTGTTTGCTGGAAATTAAACAAGAAAAGGCCACATAGAAAGAGCTTGACATTCGCTCTCTGTTATGGGGTGGGGGAAGAGGCAGGTTTTAGTCAGCAGCCATAACAGTAAAATGTTAATTTCTGGTGTAGTTTGTTGTTAACTGCTTGTCTAGGGCAATTAACAGATCTTTCTGGGCCAATAATTTCCAGCTTTCCTGTTCAAAATGTTCCTTATTACTCAGGAGAGGTAGACAGGTAAATAGTGCTGTATGCTCCCTGTTCCTTAATACTGTGAAATTTTAAAGGAAAACTTTCCTTTAGATAAAAGAGGGTTCAAATCTGGGATGGAATCAAGCTAAACATAATGGTGGTACATCGCTGTGTGCTCACTGATGTATAGTCACATTGAAAATATGTGTATGTACACATGTATATCAATGTAAACAGTAAAAATGGGCATTGCATCAGCATCAATACTGCAATTACAAGTAAGTAAAAAACTTTATTTATATCCCGTCCCATCTCCCCTTGGGAACTCAGGTAGGCTCACAGTATAAAAGACAAACATTCGATGCCACTAAAATACAACAATAAATTAAACAATACAGATAAATACTATAAAACATTCAACCATATAAACAAGAGAGCAATAAAAGACATTACACAATACCAATAAAAACAGGGTTAAAAACCATATCCATATTCCATTCCTTATTTCATAGGCCAGATCTTCAAACATTTGCCTCTCCATATGCCTGGATGCATAGGAAGGTTTTTAGTTGCTTACAAAAAGATGACAGTGCTGAAGCCATTCTGATTTCTTTCAGGAGGGAATTCCAGAGGCAGGGGGCAATTACAGAGAAGGTAATTTCTCTTATCCCCACCATTCGGGTTTGAGACAGGGGTGGACCAAGAGGAGGGCCTCCCCTGATGGGCGCAGTGTCAGGGCGGGTTCATATGAGGAAAGGCGGTTGACCCATAATAAAACCATAATAAAAGATACAACGGGAAATATGACATCTATAGGACCCTCCTTATCCACTACATTTGATATCCATCACTTTTTCTCTAAATGTTGGCCATGCTCCTGCATCAAGCAGTTGTACTTGTATAACATAATCACATTTCCATAGGTATATTTCTGCCTCCTCGTCTTTCTCCCCCTCCCCTGCCAACCACACCTTGTAATTGATACCTGACCATATTTATGTTAATAGAGAACACAGGGACCAGCAGGGATGTTTCCAGTTATTTGTTTATAGCTGAATACCCTGTGATAGACATCTTCAGGGGTCTTGGAGCGGGGGGGGGGGGGGGGGGGGGGAAGTCATCGGGAGGTCCTTGCAGATGTTGTAATGTATGTAATGAACTGGAAGGAAACTTGTCAACTTCCATAAAGAAAAATTCAATCCCTAATCTCTGAAGGTCTGGAATGACTTCCCACTGAATTCTAGTAAGATTGAAACATTATTGGGACCCAGGTGTAAAAGGCAGACTATATAGTAGGGTCACTGCAATATTTATCTAGTCATTCCATTTTTTAAAATGTGATCTCTTATGTCCATCAAGTATATAAGGACTTCTTAACTTGCGTATTTACAAGGTATGATCATGGCCTTGGGCACTGAGAAAAAATGGTGAGGTTAGTTATTTTATATATCCCTATTAAAGCAAACTGCACATTGTCTGAATAATAAAAACTATTTGCAGCTGTGGTGCTGGAGGAAAGTGCTGAGAGTGCCTTGGACTGCGAGAAGATCCAACCAGTCCATCCTCCAGGAAATAAAGCCCGACTGCTCATTGGAGGGAAGGATACTAGAGACAAAGTTGAAGTACTTTGGCCACATCATGAGGAGACAGCAAAGCCTAGAGAAGACAATTATGCTGGGGAAAGTGGAAGGCAAAAGGAAGAGGGGCCGACCAAGGACAAGATGGATGGATGGCATCCTTGAAGTGACTGGACTGACCTTGAAGGAGCTGGGGGTGGTGACGGCCGACAGGGAGCTCTGGCGTGGATTGGTCCATGAGGTCACGAAGAGTCGGAGACAACTGAACGAATGAACAACAACAACAACAAATTTGCAGTGTCTGGCACGTTCTAGCAATTACAAAGCAATGCTTGACAAGTAGTTTTTAATCTTGTTTGTTTCGTGAACCACTGGAAAAATCCTGGATATACTGGTTGATCATTTAACACTTCTTTTCCTTTTATGGAACAAATATAACTGATATTTTAATATTTTCTTCAGTGCTGGCATTTGTGTCAAAATGGCCTATTATATTGTGAAAATCATGGGCTGGACTATGGAGAAGGGCCCCTTTGAGTCATACTTTTTTTGGTGGTGTCTACTTGTATGTGTGTGGGGAGAGGGGTTAGTGGATTTAGTAGGCTGTACCAGTCTCGTATTAGGAAATTCTTGGGCCCTCAGCCAAAACCTTATTAGCCTTGTAATGGCTAATGTGCATTGTTTGATAATCCAGTCTATGTAAAAATGTCCTCAATTTCCATAGAAAAAAATGAATTATCATGTGTTCTGTAGACATTAATATCAAGAAACATGTATTTCTGGAATTGTCAGATGATATTAATGTGTACATACCTAGCACAAATTTGTATCCTATGTACATTCTCATCAGCTTTTTTGGTTAATTTACTTTTTTCCTTATTATACTTTTTAAATTCTTATAAAGTATAAAAGAAACAAATGAATCAACAGGATATGGATAGTGGGTTGCTGCAAGTTTTTCGGGCTGTATGGCCATATGGATACTTGTGATAATTTTGCATTCTTTTTGCAGGCCCTATGAATAAAGCTCTAGGACTGTTTGAGAACCTATACATAGATTAATGATTCTTGGGTTATAAGATGTGAGAGGAACCAGCAATGATTGTTTTCTAATAAGCCAGGGACTGGCCCTAAATTTGTGCCCATTGGGTACAATTGTTTCTTTCTTGAAAAATTGTTACAGAATTGGTAGTCAATGACTCAAGGACTAGCATCAACCCACAGACAGCCACTTTGAGTTGCACTGTTCTAGACTGCTTACACTTTTTTTTGTCGTGTCAGTAGCAACTTGAGAAAATGCAAGTCGCTTCTGGTGTGAGAGAATTGGCCATCTGCAAAGATGTTGCCCAGGGGACGCCCGGATAGAGGGAGCTCATCCACGCTCACTGAAGCTACACAAATGAAAGGGATGGTTCATCTTGGTTCAGCCTCAGGTTTCGTGGACAGGAAGAAGGAGCAGGTTTTGCCATCACTTCAGCCTTATTTTGCAGTGCTTCTGTTTACTTTCGTTCAAGTAGGTAATTTCAGATTTGTGGCAACCTTACTGTTGGGTTTTCTTGGTAAGATTTGTTCAGAAGGGGATTGCCTTCACCTTCCTCTGGCATTAACTGTGTGATTTGCCCACAGTCAATGCACAATCTGAATTGCAATGTGTCTCTTGCCCATTCAGGGATCCATGCAGAGTAGAGACTATCCCTGCAACTGTGTTTGCACACCATTTGCTGTCATGGTACGTTTTGGTTCAAAGACACTTGAATAGGATTTAATACCACATAAGTATCACGATAATAATACAGCAGTGAGAATAACTTGTCACTAAGTGAAGCATCCTGTTTCCTTGAAACAATATTGTGTGTGTTCCAACAACAGCAAAGGGAAGTTATTGAAAATAAAAAGACAAAGCTGCTAGTACCTTTAGTATATTTTTCCAAGAACAGAAATATTTACTCACTTTCTTATTAATTGAGATTCTCTTCAAACTGCTTGTCTTTTCCAAAGAAAACAGTCAAGGAAAGGAGGTTGGCATTGTGGATAAAACATTGTCTGGGGAAATCTAGTCTCTGTTCCCAGTTTCCTTTGATGATCTTTGTGTGATCCTCAGTATAGAATGTGAAAGCTACAAAGAATCTTAATAGATTTCTTGTCCTTGAACAGGACTAGTTATATTCTAGCTTTTTCTTATGTTTTTTCAAGGCAAGATAGAAGAAACTTGGAAACTTCATACTAACTTGGGCCAGTGCCTAAATATATTCTCGTGGTTGGAAAACTCTGTTGTTACCTAATCAAAATCCTAACCGCAACCCTTTCCTTGTTGTCTTTTCTTCTTTCTTTCTTTTCTTCCTTGTTACCAATGTACATAAACCTAGTTGTGTGTGTTTGTGTGTGTGTAGAGAGAGAGAGAGACAGAGGAGGAGAGTGAGTGATCATCTTTACTGGTATCATCATTGTCTTCTTTTCAAGAGAAGAAACTGCAACTATATTTTTGATAATATATGACCTTAGCAATGCTGCTCCAGCTTGCATTGGCAGTGCTCTGAACAGGATAGGACAATGCAGTTTAAACATGGTCTTGAATTCCTCCAGTGCTACTGAATGACATTTGGCTAGAGATATTATGTGAGATTAAACTTTATTTAAAACCATCTGCCTGCTTCTTCCTAAGAGTGCTGGTCCAGAGCAATGGAAGTCTCAGAGGTGTTTACACACTGAACAATATAACACTATGAATCCACTTTACCTGACTGCTATGGATCCCAGCGATTTGCTGTTTGATCAGGGACACAAGAGGACCTCTCTGACTGATAACTATACATTTTCTTCCCAATTGCAAATTCCAACTTTCTATAGAACAGGACCTTGGCCATTAAAGTGAAATCGCGGTGCTATGATTGTGTAATGAGAAAGCGCCTAAGAGGATGTAGACATTAGAAGACGAAGCCCAATTAACAGGGAATTTAGCTTTATTTAGAGAAAAGAATGCACACTCTGATCCATGAGCTCTTACATCCTAATACAATTTTTTTTGTCATGTCAGGAGCGACTTGGGAAACTGCAAGTCGCTTCGGGTGTGAGAGAATTGGCCGCCTGCAAGGACGTTGCCCAGGGGACGTCCGGATGATTTGATGTTTTTATCATCTTTGGGAGGCTTCTCTCATGTCCCCGCATACAATGTGTCACAGTTACCAAAACACTAATGAAAAGTAGATGTGCTGGGGAGGCATTGGCAGTGGTTCCTGTGCAGAACTTGAACATGTTATTTTTTTTAACTATCATTTCTGGAACCACTCACCCAGCATGGACAGCATATAGTACAAAAAGGATTCTGGTCTTGCCACAGTATGAATAATTACATGCCAAAGGCAGAGCTCCTGTATTTTTCATAGTTAAAGAGAGACTTTTAGTGGGAGCCATTTCCTATTTTTTAAAATAATGTGACCACCTTAATTTAAACCTTCCTAAGATTCCAAGTCATGATGCCACCTGAAATCTCTTCTGAATCTGATAGAATCTAATTTGGTTTGCATAAAAGCTCTTACGCTCCATGTTATGCTGTCTATAGACTATGGATTCCATCATGCCCACTTTTTCCATGTTACATTTGTTTTTTTGTCTTACTGTTCAGATTAAGGAAGAATTCTTCATGATATTTTAAGTATATCATCCTATTGTCATTTTTAATGTCCTAGTCTTAATCTGAATTGATTAAAAACTACATGTTTATTTCAAGAAAATAGGTGTACTCAGATTTTTGGTCTTATGCACTAACATTTATTATTTCTCCTTCAATGCTTCTCCCACTTTGTAAAGTCACACAAAACACTTGACCTTTTGTCCTGTAGTGTCAATCCAGCTGTCAGCTCATCTAAGTGCCATTTAGACAATTATTTATTTTGGCTTACTAAAAGGTAAAAGATTATTTTGAAAGATAAATCTCTAAAAGGTAGTGTTCAAAAAAGTAACAGAGAAACCGGAACAGTCACGGAGTTCAGCTTCATAGGCATTCAAGTAAACAGCTCCTCTTTGTCTATGTTCCAAAGTTATTAAGGAAGTTTTGGAATTGGTATTATACAGTACTTGCGAAATGATTGACATTGGGATTTAATTCTGAACTTTAGATTTGAAAGCATTTTGGGGTGCGGGTGGGGGAAAGGATAAATTTGCTAACAGAGGTTTCTTGTTAAATGTTCAAACAGTAGCATAAAGAAATAATGACCAGTTATTTATTTTTACTAAGATTTGATCCTGTTTTCCTTTCCTAGTGGTGGCATGCAAAGCAGCTAATAAAATCCAAGTAAATCTGAATTAAAATTACAATAATCCATTACAATGCAATCATAGAACAAGTAGTTACAATGCCTACAAACAACATAAAAGAGGGAGTAACAGCAAAAAAAGTCAATAAGTAATATCAGTGTTGGACTATGACTCTGGATTTGAATGCCCACTTGGCCAGGAAACCCCACTGGCTGATCTTGGACAAGTCACACAATCTCAACTTTAGAAGAAAACCCTCACTGAACATACTTTGCTAAGAAAATCATGTGAGAGTTTCACCTTTGGGTCACCACAAGTTAGAATGAATTGAACACACACTACAGCAGATAAAACAACTTAGACAGGTGTTAGTCCCAACTAAAGTCAAACCATAAAATCTATAGAAGTTTGGTAAGATAACATGTATATAAGTTGTAATAATTCATTGGGTTTCCTTTAGGTAGTATCAGCTATTTATTTATTTATTTGTTGTGTCAGGGCAACCAGTCAATTATATTACATTTCTAACAGAACCAAACAAACAAACAGACAAAATACAGCATTTGTGAGTTTGGTAGTTGATTAAATGTCCTTTGACCAGTATCTGGCCACTTGGAGTGCTTCTGGTGTTGCTGCAAGAAGGTCCTCCATTGTGCATGTGGCAGGGCTCAGGTTGCATTGCAGCAGGTGGTCAGTGGTTTGCTCCTCTCCACACTCGCATGTCGAGGATTCCACTTTGTAGCCCCATTTCTTGAGGTTGGCTCTGTATCTCGTGGTGCCAGAGTGCAGTCTGTTCAGCGCCTTCCAAGTCGCCCAGTCTTCTGTGTGCCCAGGGGGGAGTCTCTCATTTGGTATCAGCCATTGATTGAGGTTCTGGGTTTGAGCCTGCCACTTTTGGACTCTCGCTTGTTGAGGTGTTCCAGCAAGTGTCTCTGTAGATCTTAGAAAACTATTTCTACATTTAAGTCATTGACGTGCTGGCTGCTGATACTCAAACAGGGGATGAGTTGGAGATGTCTCTGCCTTGGTCCTTTCACTATTGGCTGCTACTTCCCGGCGGCTGTCAGGTGGTGCAATACCGGCTAAGCAGTGTAATTTCTCTAGTGGTGTAGGGCGCAGACACCCCATGATAATGCGGCATGTCTCATTAAGAGCCACATCCACTGTTTTAGTGTGGTGAGATGTGTTCCACACTGGGCATGCATACTCAGCAGCAGAGTAGCACAGCGCAAGGGCAGATGTCTTCACTGTATCTGGTTGTGATCCCCAGGTTGTGCCAGTCAGCTTTTGTATGATATTGTTTCTAGCACCCACTTTTTGCTTGATGTTCAGGCAGTGCTTCTTGTAGGTAAGGGCACGGTCCAGAGTGACTCCCAGGTATTTGGGTGCGCTGCAATGCTCCAGTGGGATTCCTTCCAAAGTGATCTTCAGAGCTCGGGATGCTTGTCTGTTCTTGAGATGAAAGGCACATGTCTGTGTTTTAGATGGGTTGGGGATCAGCTGGTTTTCCCTGTAATAGGCAGTAAGACCACCTAGAGCTTCGGAGAGCTTCTGTTCTACCATCTCAAAGCTCCCTGCTTGAGCAGTAATGGTACGATCATCTGCATAGATGAAACCCTCTGTCCCTTCTGGCAGTGGCTGGTCATTTGTGTAGATGTTGAACATGGATGGAGCAAGCACGCTCCCCTGAGGCAGGCCGTTCTTCTGTTTCTCTGGCCCTGGAACTCAACAAAAAAGCTCCTGTTTTGTAGCAGGTTTCCTATAAGGCGGGTGAGGTAGTAGTCCTTTGTGATATTATACATTTTTCTCAGGAGGAGGCGGTGGTTCACGGTATCATAAGCCGCTGACAGGTCTATGAAGACAGCTCCTGTGATTTGCTGCCTTTGAAAGCCATCTTCTATGTATCAGCAATTGAATGTAATATAATAATAATAATAATTATTATTATTATTATTATTATTTATTTATACCCCACCACCATCTCCCCAAGGGGACTCTGGATGGCTTACGTGAGGCCACGCCCATCAATACAATAAAACAATGCAACACAAGAACATAACAGAAAATAAGAAACTAAAATAACATAAGATGCAAAAAACTAGAAATAAACAGCGCAACAATATAAAATCAGAACATTAAAACGCTGAAAATAATCACAATGAGCAGGGCCAATTGCAAAGATTAAAAATTTTAAAACACTGAGTGATAGGACAAGGTAATATAAGCATATGCAGCAACAGAATTAAAAGCTTATTAAACAAGAAACATCTTCAGATTTGAATAGATTATTTTCTTCTTAAATCTCCAACATCTCTAGATATAGCCAAGAAAGATCCTTGTCTGAAACTACTGAACTGCTACTGGTCTAGATTATCTGACTCAACATAAAGCAACTCAGTATATTCAGAATAGCTGGACAGTGTTTGTGAACATAACCAGGCTTTCAATATTTTGTTTCATGGTAAAGTATGAAACCACCCAAATGTTCTCTGTTTTTGTTTCTTTTTCCTTGTAGTAGAGAGGCCAGGCTTCTTGGTATATGCCAAATTTGATGTGGAAGTCACCAGTTATGGCTCATTTCCTATGTCAGGCATCCTCAAACTGTGGCCCTCCAGCTGTTTGGGCCTTCAACTCCCAGACTTCCTGACAATTGAACAAGCTTGCTAGGGCTTCTGGGAGTTGGAGGCCCAAACACCTGGAGGGCCGCAGTTTGAGGATGCCTGTCCTATGTTTTAAAAATATTTAATATTTTCCTAATTTTCCCCAATTTTTAAACAATTGATGTTCTGTTTCCCTACAGCTTCTGCATTTCCACAAGCTTTACATTTCTACCATGAATTGGCAAGTTGATATGTACTTGTCTATGTGGTGGGGCTCATGCATGCAGCCTTTTTCATATCCTCCTGTAACTCTCTTTGCTGTCTTAGGCCCTGGCAGGCCCTAAAGCATTTGTGAGAAATAAAAATTGAGGAGATAAGGAAGCCCCTCTCAGTGTGGCAAAACCAAGGTTCCTTTTTTACGAATTAGCTCTCCTCTCATTTGTTTTATAAAACCTTTGGATAGAGTTTTGTTGCCTTTTTCGTGCCATTGAAAAATAATTTTTGGGACAAAAGCCCAAAAATGTGCAGTCACTCATACAATAATTCGAGTTGGATGTTAGGGATTTGAACTGGATGGCCTTGTGGGTCCCCCCCCCCCCCCCCAACTCTGTGATTCTGTGTAAATCAGGGAGGGAAATGGAGAGAATGGGTATGAGGTGGACTTCCTCCATACCCAGTCGATGGTAGAGACTGCTTTTGATAGAGTACACCTTGATTGATATATAAGACACAATAATGCCTGAAATAAATTAAGAGACATAGAATCAATTCACTTTTCTTCAAAAATCCCATGTTAGAATTAATTCTTTAACTGTTCTAATGCCAAGTCTTTAGCCATCTGTAAAACATAGGCAAAATGTTCTGTAATAATCTTGTGGTACTTTTATTTTCAGTAGCCCGGAGCTATGAATAGTGAGTTGAAAAACCATGTGGCTATTTCTTTTGCAGTGGTGCCTAGAGGTAACCACAAAATTAATTGTTGCAGATATAGTGCTGTTCAAATGGAAACGTCAGCCCATGTTCCAAGGAGTTTATAATTTAGTGGGCTTATTTTAAGTTAAAGGAAAAAGGTTACTGCTTTTGCTACTTTAAGTAACCCTTTGTTTCTATCATTTAATTATGCAGATTGAAAAACTGACTGTGGACAGCTAAAACTTCAGAAGGAAGCTTGAGATAAAAAATCTAATGTAAAAAGGCCAATTGCCTAAGTGGGAGGGGAAATGAAGCAGGATAACATTACATAATTAAGTGATTTTTCCACAAGGATTGGTTTTATATTGAATAAACAGGTAATTTAGTTACTGTGCTTATAGCTTGTCATTTGTTTTGGTTTTTTAAAGCAAAAAACTCAGAAAAGCTGTAAAAACCCATGATGTCATTAGAGATGCTCATGTATTATACAGCTCAGTGAAGCAGAAAGATTTCCTGTCCCTGTGCTTGTTTTGCTGGCTTATTTCTTGGTGAACGAATTAACCATTTTAATTTTTTTTTTGGCTGGATAAACGTAACGGTAGTATTACTGGAAATGTTAGCCGTACATACAATAAGTTGGGCTATTTGCCTGATTATTGCCCACAGTGTATATACATGTTTTCCCAATTTAGCAGTGGGCAAAATACTTTCTCCCAGGTTTGTTTTTTGGGACTGTTTGGCCTTGTAGATTTCCTGGGCCATTCTTTTTTGGGCCTTGGAAAAGATAAACCCCTTTCTGGAGGCCTCCAAGAGCACCAGTTTGCCTCTCAAGTTAATTGTAAGGATGCCTTTTTAACTGATACATTTTTTTCTGGCTACTTCTAGGTTCTCTTATATGTATTTTTGGCAGTTCATATGGCTTCCTATAGGATCCCACGGTGAAGAATTCGTCCCCAAATCTGCTTCAGTTGCCCATCTCTGCCCCAATAGTGGAGGTGGGGAACAGTGATAATATGGATCTTACGTGAAAAGTACTGTAGTTACTTTGAATTATTCTGTGAAATTCTTTTGGGATAATACAAAACTTCTAAATGTTTAACTTTCCTTCTTTTCTGGTAGTTGATTAAGTCTTGGGATAATAGACTTGGAAAGCACAGACCAGATCCTTAATCCAAAGAATATTGTTGTTGTGTGCCTTCATGTCATTTATTGGCAAGATTTGTTAGGAGGGAGGTTGCTTTTGCCTTCCTGTGAGTGTGACTTGCTCAAGGTCACCTAGTAGGTTTCTGTGGCAAAGCAGGGATTCAAACTTAGATCCCTAGAGTCATAGTCCAGCGATCAAATCACTGCACCACAATGACTCTCAATCAAAACAATCCTATATGTTAAAACCAAATCTGATGGAAAAGCAGTTTTAAAACTGCCATTTTCTGAATTCAGAGAAATAGCGGTGTTGAGAACTGTTCTTCGGAGTGGAAGCCAGTGCTAGATAGGAGATCTTATTACTTATTTACTTATTTACAAAATTTCTACTCTGCCTTTCTCACCCGGGAGGGGATTCAAGACGGCTTTACATACAGGCAATGATTTGATGCCTTAAAACACAATGTACACAAATAAATATTAAAATAGGAGCCCCCGGTGGCGCAGTGGGTTAAACCCTTGTGCTGGCAGGACACAGGTCGCAGGTTCGAATCCGGGGAGAGGCGGGTGAGCTCCCTCTATCAGCTCCAGCTCCTCATGCAGGGACATGAGTGAAGCCTCCCACAAGGATGATAAAAACATCAAAATCATCCGGGCGTCCCCTGGGCAACGTCCTTGCAGACGGCCAATTCTCTCACACCAGAAGCGACTTCTGACACGACAAATAATAATAATAAAAAATAATAATAATAATAAAATAGAATTAAAATACATTAAAAACAATTAAAACATCTTAATCATCTTACTAGTGCCCAGCAAAATAGTACTGTTCTTGAGTCTTAGCAGTGATGATTATTTGGGTCACATAGCCTAAAATGGCACTTACCTTTTGTCCACGAACATCAAATTAGTGTCATCAAACTTCTGCTCTGCTGATTATCTAGTATAACTTGCCTAGTCAGGAGCTGTACAGCAGTTTGTGACAATCATCTGATTGCAGATTAATAGTGTTTCAGATTACACTGGAAAACAGTGCTTATTTGTGGTAAACAAATTTGTTTAAAATACACATTAGAATAGGAGGGAGTCTGAGATGCAAAATTTAACAGGCTGCTGCCAGTGTAGTTTGTGGGAACCAATTATTAACATGGAAAAATGGTGCTTCATTCCTGAACTCCATCCAAAACTAATTAATGTCAATAGAAAATAACGGCTTCAGAATAGGCCCTACTTTCATAAACCCGGGTAAGTGAAAGTGCATTTTTCCCCCCACTAAGGTGCTGTGAATGTGTAAAATGAGTTAGTAATTCACTTTCCTTTCTCTGTGTGTTCCTTGGGTTTGTGTGTTTACCTTACAGTTGGTTTCAGCAAATTGTATGAGAAACAATTGCTATGTCAATTATTGCATTTCTTCCTGTCGGGAGCAAATGACAAATGGTTTGAAGATCTGCTTAACATGTCTTCTTTGGTTGTGCAAATTGCGCCTTGCTGATCATACGAATTGGAGTAACATGAAAGGTCCTTGATTTGTCTTTTCTGTTCAACTATATTGAGTGAAGAGGCTTCTTAAAGCCTCGTCAGCAGTGAAGAGGCCAGCGGGGTTTGCTTCTCCTTGGGCAAAGAGGGCAGGAGGGCCGCATCCCTTGGCATCTGTCCCTGAGGATTCTTGCTTCTTCTCTTCCTCTCTGCATTTCCTGGCTTTGCTGCATGGCTGTGCTGCCAAATTTATTCTAACTGCGCATCAAGGCAAAGAAATGAAAAGGGCTTCATAATGCAAGCCTAATTTAACTAATGTCCTATATAATAAAGCTAATGTGTTTTGTAGGGCTTTATTTGTAAAAAGTGTTACACTAAGTGTGCGTATGTATATATGTAAGCATGCATGGCTTACCATGCATATTCTTTTTGTCAATATGTTTAGTCTGAGTGCAAAGTAATGTAGATATTTCAGTAACAGGAAAAAAAGTATCCTATTCACATATAAATCTTATTTCATTTCGTTTTTAACCGAATACTTAGAATAGGTCATAAAGGCAGAATTAGGTCAAGACCTAGCCCAAGGCAGTTCTTACATTCTTATTAATATCTTAAGTAAATAATCCACTATTGAATTAGTGGTTGAGTTAGTAATTGCAGTGTTTGTTCTTCATGAATATTATAGATCACTAGTCACTGGTTAATATGTATTCCAAAATTTGAAAGTATTACCAATTGCAACGCTGGGGTAAAAATTGCTGGAAGAAACATAAACAACCTTAGATATGCAGATGATACCACTTTGATGGCCAAAAGCGAGGAGGAGCTGAGGAGCCTTCTAATCAAGGTGAAAGAAGAAAGTGCAAATGCTGGGTTGCAGCTAAACATAAAAAACCAAGATTATGGCAACAAGAATGATTGATAACTTGCAAATAGAGGGAGAAAACATGGAGGCAGTGACAGACTTTGTATATATACGTGCAAATATTACTGCAGATGCAGACTGCAGCCAGGAAATCAGGAGACGCTTCCTTCTTGGGAGGAGAGCAATGACCAATCTTGATAAAATAGTGAAGAGTAGAGACATCTCATTGGCAACGAAGATCCGCATAGTAAAAGCCATGGTATTCCCCGTAGTCACCTACGGATGTGAGAGCTGGACTTTAGGGAAGGCTGAGCAAAGGAAGATAGATGCTTTTGAATTGTGGTGTTGGAGGAAAGTTCTGAGAGTGTCTTGGACTGCAAGAAGATCCAACCAGTCCATACTTCAGAAAATAAAGTCTGACTGCTCATTGGAGGGAAGGATATTAGAAGTAAAGATGAAGTAGGGTTGTTGTAGGTTTTTTTGGGCTATATGGCCATGTTCTAAAGGCATTTTCTTCTGATGTTTTGTCTGCATCTATGGCAAGCATCCTCAGAGGTAGTGAGGATGCTACCTCTGAGGATGCTTGGCATAGATGCGGGCGAAACGTCAGGAGAAAATGCTTTTAGAAGATGGCCATATAGCCCAAAAAAACCTACAACAACCCAATGATTCCGGCCATGAAAACCTTCAACAATACAAAGATGAAGTATTTTCGCCACATAAGGAGAAGACAGGAAAGCTTAGAGAAGACAATTATGTTGGGGGAAATGGAAGGAAAAAGGAAGAGGGACCAACCAAGGGCAAGATGTATTGATGGCATCCTTGAAGTGACTGGCTTGACCTTGAAGGATTTGGGGGTGGTGACGGTCGACAGGGAGCTCTGGCGTGGGCTGGTTCATGAGGTCACAAAGAGTTGGAAGCAACTGAATGAACGAACAACAACCAATTGCACATACACAAAGCCTTCATTGGCATACACAACAAGAGGACATCACAGGTAAAAAGGAAAGCATACTTAAAAGTTGCTAATCTCAAGAATAAAATTTGTGACAGTCACAAAGGAATCCATCAGAGTTGTTCTTTAGAACACCCAATTATTCTCTTTAGCCCCTGGATCTGCAGCACCCTTAAGTGATTCAATTTTATGTCTTATTTTAAGGCTATTTGCTGCTGCTGCTACATGCAAAAAATTTTAGCAGTACTTCCATTGGCTATACCTTAGAGCGGTTTATTGTAGTCCCATCCTTCTGTGCCTGTGCTGTGTTGCATCTGAAACATTTAGTGCTGCTAGATATTTTTGACTACAACTCCTGGGAGGCATCAAATGGGGAAAAAGGAGACAATATACAATTTGGATGTGTCTTTAGGGTTTGAACTCTCACTCAAAGCTTGGAAAAATAATTTTTGGTCCACAGCTCTCAGATTCCCTCAGATAGAATACCCACAGGTCCAAAATGGTAGTTACAGCATGATTCCCTTACCCATGGGACTGGTTCCTGGGTTTCAGCTACTAGCATCCAACAAAAGATATCCTCTCTAAGGATTTTCTAATTTCTTCAAGATTATTCTGTGGTAACTTCTGGCAGAAGTTGTTCCTTTCAGTAGACTTCGTTATTATCCAAGTTTCCTGTTTTCATGGTAAGTTCAGTAACATATCTCCCACGGATATGGAGGTCATGCTGTATTTCAAGTTCTGTTCTCACTCTGCATTCTTCTAATTATTATGTTAAAAGCTGTGTAGCATCATATATGTAGAGATGCTATTCAGCTTTTAACATAATGAATATGCTTTGGTCATATCTCATCTGAAATATGCAGTCAGATCTTAGGAACATTAGAAAGAACTTCTTTAGTGCAAGAACTGCTTGTCAATGGAATTGACTATCTACAGAGGTAGGAAATCTTCCAAGGTTTTAGATTCCAATCAGGTGTTAGATGGGCATCTTTCAAGAGTGCTTTAGTTATGTATTCCTATTTGAAAAGGTTTGGATTAGATGACTCTAGTGGTCACTTCCAGCTTTTAAAACTCTATGACTCTATGATTTAAACCAGTCCTTAAGATCAACAGATGAAGTGCTTTTCCAAATCTCTTGACTAGTTGAGATGTGGATGGCAGGAGAGTCCTGACCATTGGCTAGCCAGAGGAATTCATAAAATGTATTTTGTCTTGGCCCTTCTCTAATGATTTTCTGTGTCCTCCTTAAGACGGTCTTTTTTGGCAGTAGCTGGATCACCAAGCTAAAAGGATCTTGGTCTCATAAGCTCATTCTGTTCTTATTTCATGTGCTGTGACTTCTTTCTCTGAATTTTTAAATTTTTCATTTCTAGATGTAAATATTAAGCCTCTTAATAGTAGTAGTAGTACTAATACTGCTGGTAACAGTTTAAGGCTACTATCTGTATCTTTGCACTGCTTCACTGTTAGCATTTGCCTTTCCTCCATTGTTATCTAGACAGCTAGTTTTGTATGAATGAACTCTAATCCTTGTTTTCTTTGCTTGCGTTTCTTTTTAATCTCTTTTACCTGTGTTTCCTCTTCATCTTGGAAAGGTGACTATTGCGGGTGGGGGATTCTGTCTTAGGTCCAGTGCTATTCAACATCTTTATTAATGACTTGGTTGAAGGTTTAGAGGGCATGTTTATCAAGTTTGGAGATGATACCAAATTGGGAGAGATAGTTAATATTCCAGAGGACAGGTACAGAATTCAAAATGACCTCAACAGATTAGAGAGCTGGGCCAAAACTAACAAAATGAATTTCAACAAGGATAAATGTTGGCTACTCTACTTAAACAGAAAATATTAAATACACAGATGCAGGATAGGTGGTGCCTGGCTCAACAACAGTCCATGTGAAAAAGATCTTTAAGTCTTAGTGGACCACATGTTGAACATGAACCAACAACGTGATGCAACAACTCATAATGTCAGTGGGGTTTTGTGCTGCATCAAAAGGGGTATAGTGTCTAGTAGATCAAGGGAAGTCATAGTGCCCCTCTATTCGGATTTGGCAAGACTCCTTGGAATACTGTGTCCAGTTCTGGGCACCACAGTTTAAGAGAGCTATTGAGAAGCTGGAAAGTATCCAGAAGAGGGCGACTGAAATGATCAAATGTCCCTTTGAGGAGTGGCTTAAAGATCTGGGTATGTTTGGCCTGCAGAAAGGAAGACTGAGAGGAGCCATGATAGCCATGTTTAAAATCTGAAAAGCTGTCATAAGGAAGACGGAGCAGGCATGTTTTGTGCTGCCTTGGAGACTAGGAGCTATGAGTTCAGATTCCGGGAAAGCTCTATAGTTCCAACCCTCAGAGAAAAACTATAACTCTTAAAAGTTGCTTTGTCATATTCCAGAGAATACAGTGGTTTTAAGGGCTGAACGTGTTACCATAAATACACTCTTTGACATCTTGACTTCTTTCTTTTGCCCAGTATAATTTCTAGCAATGATGGAAAATGTCCAGTTGAATTTTTATGTGTGCACATTGCTGTGGATTTTTAGAAGTGCATTTTCTAGGACATCAATTAATATAACCAATTAACTCATAATTACTAGTCAGAGTAGGTAAGTGAAGGGAAATACTGTAACCCTAAATCTAAAATCTGAATTGTAATTTAATTTTTTCAGATAACTATCCCTTAGGAGTGAACACATTATACACATAGCTTGCAAGTATGCTAAAATTAAATTGTAATCCTGTACACTGGGAATAGATGGGATTGCTCTGTTGCTATTTTAACACTTTTAAGTATCTTTACTTTTCTGCTTAAGATAGGAATAAAATAAGGGTAATGTTGGCAATTTGATTTATGTACAATTGATTTCAATCAAAATAATTTCAAATAGAGTTTTGATTTTGTTCAGTAATAATATTTAAGATACATTTTGTGTCGCATTGATCTTGCCATCACATATTTTAATGTAACTATTGTTGGTGATTAGAAAAACCTGAGATATTTATGCCTTCATGAAATGCACATGAGGTTGTTTTTTGGGAGGATCATGTTTATTGAGCATAAGTGCTAACAAATCAATTCATTTTTGGTAGTACATGTATTCAGATAGACACACTTTTTGGAGTTTGATGTCCTTTTATTGACTTCATTAACCAGTTACCTGACTTGGTTGAACCGCTACAATTTCATGTGAACACGTGGAACAATGAACAATAGGAAAGACTCAAGATAGTTTCTTATATATAATAATGATTCCAAGATTGTGCTCTTGAACATTCGTATTTGAAACATGAAAAAAGAAAAGTGATACTTTGGGCACTTTCTATTTATTTTATTGTAATTTATTGAAGAGTTTTATATCTTATACAGTTTTAATTGTTTGATTGTATTTATATTCCAGCCAAAGTCTTTTAATTTGTTTTAATTTATATGCACAATTGTCATTATGTTGAGTTGATGGCATTGAATGTTTGCCAATTTTATGTTTTATGTTTGGAAGCCTCCCTGATAATAATAATAATAATAATAATAATAATAATAATAATAATAATAGATTTCAATGGGTCTACTTTAATTGAAACTCACAGTAGATTTACCCTAATGGATACACAATGGCTAGGATCATGTACATTCATAGGATTGTGCTGCTTCTATCATAAATAGCACCCTCTCTTCTCTCCTACATATCTTTTGGACTTGTGAACCTTAAAAGCCTACTCTAGTGAGCTGGGAAACCCTTTAGTGTTGGCTTTCAGTGCTATAGAAGATGCAGAAGAGGAAGAAAGCCCTGGTTTTATTGGCAGTGAATACTAATATAATCCTTTGGAACGTGACCAGGTATTGAGATACAGAAGCAGATACATTGAGGGTTATTTGTTAAAACTTAGGATAAAGGTGTGTGCAGATGCAAAATTCATATACTAATAGCTTAAATCATAAATGTAGGTAGACAAATATAAATACTTGCAGAAAATGTTCTATATGAATTACCCATAGTACTGTTGCTTAATTTTGAATGCTTTTCCTCTTACTTTACTTTTTCTGTTAATTCATTTTCATTTTTGTTTTTGTTTTCATGTCAATGTGAGTATAGAAACATTAATTTCTAATACTCGGATGCAGTAGTAGTAAACTCAATATCTACCTTGCTTTGACTTCTCAGGTGATGCATTGATAGATCTCAGATTGAACTGAGAAGTCTCTTCATGTTTTCTTCTTTTCTTATGCTTCAGAGGTTTGCTTTGCTTTTGTTCTAAATATATATGACAAGTTTATCTGATTAAAAGTGTCTAATGTCTTAACTATTAAAATTAGTTCTTTACAATATTTTTTTAACGGACATGAGTCAGTGAGTAGGGCAGGTAGCTTCACAATTGAAATAAAGTTCAATCAATCAAATCTTATCCTAACCTATCCGATTTGTCATTAATCCACTCCTTTGGGCTTCACACACATCTACCATTTGCCAAAATATATGATCCTGTGCTTTTCTTTTCCTTTTCTGACGGAATAGTTTAGCCATTGGCTCGTCCCATCAAGTACAAGGTGTGCCCAAGGGCCACTTGTGGTTCCTTGGTGTCCAGTCCATTGTCTTTTGTTTGTGTAATATGCCCTGCCCATCTTCTCTTTGCCTCATAGATTTCATTGACCACGTCATGTACCCCGGTTCTTTTACGCAGCTCTTTATTGCTGATTTTATCTCTTATTGTCATGCCACACATTCTTCTTTCCATTGCTCTTTGGCTCACCGCCAATTTTTCCTCCTCTAACTTTGTTGTTGCCTATGTTTCAGATGTATATAACACTAGCGGTTCCCTGCCACTCATTGCTGTGGCCCAGTCTTGTTATCTGGAAAATAAAGTAATGAGAAAGTGTTGGTTTCTAATATATGTAATTTCTTTATGCTTGTGGGTAAACAGTATTTCTTGCTGTTTCTTTGCCAGTGTTGATGTGAAAACCATCTGGTTTGCCTACTCTGGAACATGCAACGTATCATTGTCCTTCTTTAGAGGTCCCTTTCAAATCTTTGATACTGCGTCTGTCATATACATATGTGTGTGAATGGCTGGATGGCCCTTTGTCAGGAGGGCTTTGATTATGTTTTCTTGCCCTGGTGAAGGGAGTTGGACTGGATGGCCTTAAGGCGGCATTTCTGATACTGGGAAGTCAAGACCCCGGGGGGGGGGGGTCACCAGGGGGGTGTCAGAAGGGTCACCCAAGACCACCAGAAAATACAGTATTTTCTGATGGTCGTGGGGGGTCTGTGTGGGATGTTTGGCCCAATTCCATCATTGGTGGGGTTCAGATCTTTGATTGTAGGTGAACTATACATCCTAGTAATCACAACTCCTACATGTCAAGGTCTATTTCCCCCAAACTCCATCTGTGTTCACATTTGGGCATATTGAGTATTCCTGTCAAGTTTGGCCCAGATCCATCATTGTTTGAATCCACAGTGCTCTCTGGATGCAGGTGAACTACAATTCCAAATCTCAAAGTCAGTGCCCACCAAACCCTTTCAGTATTTTCTGTTGGTCATGGGAGTTCTGTGTACCAAGTTTGGTTCAATTCCATCATTAGTGGAGTTCATAATGCTCTTTGATTATAGGTGAACTATAAATCCCAGCAACTACAACTCCCAAATGACAAAATCATAATTTTTGAGTGATGGTCACTCCTTGTGTTGTGAGAAGTTTTGTTGCCAAATTTGGTGTGATTTCGTTCCTTGGTTCTTTTGTTTTTAAGGTACTCATTATGCACAGAGCATTTATATATAGATAGATTGCCAGTAAAATTGATATCTGCTCTGACCTTCATTGGCAGCTTATCATCTGTTAGCACTGTCCAGTTCTGATTAAAAGATGTCCAAACTGCCTTGTGTCTTCATTTCCCATTTGCCAAATTAAACGACTGTACTTGTTCAAGATATATATATATATATATATATATATATATATTCAGTCACTTCCTCAATTTCATCTCCATTTATAACGATGTGAGCCTGGACACACTGCTCTTTTTTCATCCATTTTGTTTTCTTCAAGTTCATTTCCAGTCCTACTGATTTTGAGAGTCGCACTACTTGTTGAAGATTATGTTTTAAATCTTCTGGATTTTTGGCGAAAAGGATGCAATTGTCTGCGAAGAGAAGATGAGAAAGTTGTTCACCATCAATTGAAACCCTGCCTTTAAATTTAATTTTTCCAGAGTCTCTGTAAACGGTTTTGGTGATATTGTGTCTCTTTGATGCACTCCTTTGTTTATGCTGATACGACACACTTCTGACAATAGCTTTATATATGTTAACAGAGGAGTGCAATAGGACAATAGTTACTAAGGTTTTCTGTGTCTCCTTTCTTCATTAGAAGTGTGGTTTCAAACGTTGTCCAATGTTTAGGTAAGATGGCACATCACAAGTATTGTGTAAAATGTTCTGTGATTGCCTTTTGAATATTATAACCTCTTGTCTTTAATTGTTCTATTCTTATTCCATCATTTCTTGGACATTTATCTGACTTCATTTTACTTATGGCCGCATCTACCTCACTCCATTAAATCTTATACAGATTAGAAAATCAGCAGAATAGTTTTAACCCAGAGCTTATTTGTAAGGCGAGGATAATTTGCCTCATCCCTAGAGGCCAACTTTCAATTAAATACCAGCTCTCCACTTTATCTTGCCCTTAGAGAACTGGTAGTTCCTTATTAGTTTCTCAATAGTCTCTTTTATAGTCTTCAAATGTTGCCTGTTCTCTATCATAACACTACCCTGTTTAGATTTCTATAGTTTTAGTTAGTGCAAGACATGGACATCAAAGGAAAGTGAGCAAGTAAAGCTGTAAATACTAATGGAAAGAAGAGGCTGTGAAGAAATATATATTTCACATTATCCCTATTAATTTTAATAAGTGACGATTATAGCCTTCAGTACCACTCATGGAGTCCTGTTTGCAGAGAGTTCAACTTGAGTGTTTGACCTCATGGCTCAGAGTCAGATTTGCAGATAGAAGTGCAGCTGTGGATAGGAATTTTAAAAGGCATAATGTTTTCTTGAAGGTATCATGCTTTCCAAGAGAAGTATGCTTGGTTTTAGGAATGCTCACCTCATATTCTACCAGTGGACATAAGTAAGAAAAAAATATTCTTCCTGAAAAAGGCATGTCACTGAGTTTTCTTCTTATTTTCTTTTGAGATGTTGAAATGATTCTGGAAATCAGGTATTTTGCTATGACTTGTCAAGCTGTATATTGATATCAGGAGAGCTGGAGACATGATAGCTAACCACCTTTAGAGTTTGAATTTCTATACCGGTACAGTTAAAACAGTGAGGATGAAACTCTTGATCTCCTTGGTTGGTTGTTTAAATCTTATGCAGATTTTGAAATATGCTTCTATTACAGTTGCATATTTCTTGTTGTGTGTCTTTGAATCATACATCATCATACTTTATATTACTTTGTTTCCAATCAGACTTGTGTGGTGCACTGGAAATGTAAAGTGTAGCTTCACATGGACTTGTAGTAATTCACTGTTTTTTATAATCCTCAGGGAAGGATTATAATATTTAATGAGAGTAATAGATGATATGGTTCATTGTTTGTTGGTTGTTGGAGAAGAGTATTTTTTTAAAAAATCATATCTGTAACACGCTATTTGCTCTGGTGATTTTCTTTCCAAGTGACAAAAGAAACAGTTTGGCCAGTTCTGGAAAATAATGTGAAGGAAACATCTCTCCAAGTCACTGAGTTTGTGATTACTATTAGATTTTTATACTAAATGTGGAAAATGATAAGATTTTCAGCCCCATTCTCTCACCACATAACCTTAGTCTTACAGCCCTTTCAGATTAGTCTAAAGAGGTGTGAGAACTTGAAATGTAATTCCTCGGATTTTCTCTGTTTTTGCTGGCCATTGTGTCTGTATCTATCTGTTCCATTCCTGACGCACTTGAGCACTATAATGAATGAGAGAGAGTGAGAGGAGGAGGAGGAAGGAATTTCCCCCATACATCTTAGAATTGAAAAGAAACCCACTCAATAGTTGAAAGGAAGTTGAAACTGGTACCACAAAATAATCCAAGACAACATAAATGTTCTTGGAGTCTTTTTTCAAACCTTAAGAATTTCAGCAATAAATCCTGCAACCGCCAGACACTTTTGTCCTGTCTAAAGAAGCCCTTAATCAGCATTTCTCAATCTGGGGGGTCAGGCCCCTGGGGGGGGGGGGGGTCATGAGAAGATTTCAGAGGCGTCACCAAAGACCACCAGAAGCACATGTTTTTGATGGTTTTAGGAACCCCTTTGGCAGAGAAGGCTGAAGATATCTCCGCTTGACCTCTTCCTTTTTGGAAACAGATGGTTGCGAATCCTCCCACCAAAAGTCCTCCTCCACTGTGATTGGCTGCCCTATCAGCCCACCTCTCAGCCAAGGGGAGGACTGTTTCTGAAGCTCCTAGTGGGAAGGGAAGAGCAGCCATGCTTGGCTCGTGGCAGAGTGGTACGAGGGAGAGTGCGCAAGGCAGGAGGGAGGCTCGCAAGTCCCTTCAAGGCAGGGGGGAAAGCGCCCGCATGACTTGGAACTGAGATTTGCCCAGCAGCATCAGGAAGAGGAGCAGCAGCAAAAGCAGCTTATGTAATTTGTAATGCTGTTTATTAGGAAAAAGTCAGTCTTTCCTTCTATTTTTATTAATGGTCCCATTAGAAAATGCATAAGGATGTGGATGAACTATAACTCCCAAAATCATGGGTCAATCCTCCCCAAACCCTGCCAGTACTCAAAGTTGGTCATGTTGGATCTGTGTGCCAAGTTTGGTCCAGATCCATCGTTGTTTGGATTCACAGTGCTCTCTGGATGTAGGTGAACTACAACTCCAAAACTCAAGGTCAATGCCCACCAAAACCTTCCAGTATTTTCTGTTGGTTATGAATTCTCTCTGATTGTAGGTGAACTATAAATCCCAGCAACTGTAACTCTCAAATGCCAAGGCCTATTTTCCCCAAACTCCACTAGTGTTCACATTTAGCATATTGAGTGTTCGTGCCAAGTTTGGTCCAGTTCCATCATTGTTTCTCCTCAAAATCACTGTCAGTTCCTCTCAAACTTGCCAAGTTTGGTCCAGGTCTGTAATTAGTCTCAGTGGTCTGTGCAAGTCAGAGCTGAATCGGTTGAAGGTACTGCAAATCCCATCATCCGCTGTCCATACTCCCCCAAACTTATTGTTTTTGTGATTAATCAGTATGCTTTAATTATGTTCAATTTGTAACAATAAAAATACACCCTGCATATCAGATATTTACATTATGATTCATAACAGTTATGAAGTACAAAATAATTTTATGCTTGGGGGTAACTACAACATGAGGAACTGTATTAAGCGGTCACAGATTAACGAAGGTTGAGACACACTGCCTTAGATGAAGGTATAGACCACACCTGGAATATTATGTCCAATTCTGGGCACCACAATTCAAGAGAGATGTTGACAAGCTGGAATGTGTCCAGAGGAGGGCGACTAAAATGATCAAGGGTCTGGAGAACAAGCCCTATGAGGAGCGGCTTAAGGGGCTGGGCATGTTTAGCCCGAAGAAGAGAAGGCTAGGAGGAGACATGATGAGGGCCATTTATAAATATGTGAGAGGAAGTCACAGGGAGGAGGGAGCAAGCTTGTTTTCTGCTTCCCTGGAGACTAGGATGCGGAACAATGGCTTCAAACTACAAGAAAGGAGATTCCATCTGAACATGAGGAAGAACTTCCTGACTGTGAGAGCTGTTCAGCAGTGGAACTTTCTGCCCCGAAGTGTGGTGGAGGCTCCTTTTTTGGAGGTTTTTAAACAGAGGCTAGATGGCCATCTGTCAGGGGTGCTTTGAATGCAATATTCCTGCTTCTTGGTAGGGGGTTGGATTGGATGGCCCATGAGGTCTCTTCCAACTCTTTGATTCTATGATTCTAAGTTGCACTGCACTGCCGGGCAAGGCGCCTGGTGAATCACAGGTAACCTCTGATGACACACACAGAGATCACTAGCCCTTCGCTTTCTAAAAATGTCTGACCTGACCCGCAGTGGTGTTTTTCTCTGACAGTGTGTGTGTAGGGATTCCTAGGAGCCTGCCTTCCCCGAGGGCCTTAGTCACATGCCCAAAGGGGATTTTCTTTTCCTTTCCTTTCATTCCCATGCCAAATAACTCTTGACAGACAAGAAGCAAACTTGTCTCGTGGGAAGTTCGAAATAACTGCTGTGGGATGGGGAAGAAGAGGGGGTAGCAACTGAAGACTGTCTTCTGAAGAACTCTGCTTGAGGGATTTATTTCCTTGATGCATTTGGGCAATCTTTGTGCAACTTGCCATGAAGCCTTGCTGAATTGTATTAGATCTTTTGAACATGTCTTCTATGCTGGTGTATCACTTCTGTCACATTTAACTGTTCCCTGTATACCTATTCCGCTGGGTCCTTCTTGCAGTTGCCTTTGAAGTTCATCCCTCTGTGACAGTTGCAGAATACCATACTCTGTTGCTTGCTTATTTGATAAAACCTGATTTCTTTACGACTCTTTCAAAACTGTCAGTCCCTCCCCCCCCAAAAAATCCCACCTTTGTTTTGCATTTCCACTAACAACTGATAAGGAGCTACATCAAAGGTGGGAGAGCGTCAGCTTTTTGGAATTCATGTTTCCCCAAATGAAATGCATTCACAGTTACCATCATTTCCTTGTATGAAGGAGGAAGAAAGCAGCCCATAATCTGGGAGATTGGTTCCAGAGGCAATGAGAAACAGTACAGTTGGTTGGGCTTCCAAGTTGTTCTAAAGCAACGTTAGTTCTAGATGCAGTAAATTTATTTTCATAATTTTTAAAAAAACAACGTAGATCCTTCAATTAAAAAAGCAAATACTAGAATAAACCAAACAAATCAATACTAAAATAATTCCCTAATCCTGGTCATGGCTTTCCCCCCTAGCTTTATCTTTTTTAAGCCTCAGAGGTACAACTACCAATCCCACAGCCTCCTAATATACTTGACTTGTCTATAAGAGCCCTTGCAGTCTATACTCCCCCCCCCCCCATTTTATCATGTTGGTCTATATGTAGAAAGTAGAAAAAATACCTATAAATATGGGGAAATTGAACCAAAGGGACTGTTGGGATGGGATCCCAAGTATACTTGTGTACTGGGATAAAAAAAGGTGATTACCACTGAAAGTGTAATAGCTGGATAGGTTGTCTGCCTTTCAAAGTAACCAAACCAGGCCCACAATCTGAGTTTTTCAGGCTCATATAAAAATAGTTGCATCCTTTCGGGCAGCATGGCAAACAAACTAGTCCAATGTGGATTAGGCAAAACTATGGTGAGATGGATCAGTAATTGGTTAAACGGACGAACACGGAGGGTGCTCACCAATGCTTCCTCTTCATCCTGGAAAGAAGTGACGAGTGGAGTGCCACAAGCAGGGCTCCATCCTGGGCCCGATCCTGTTCAACATCTTTATGAATGACTTAGATGAAGGGTTAGGAGGAATGATCATCAAGTCGACACCAAATTGCAGACGACACCAAATTGGGAGGGATAGCCAATACTCCAGAGGACAGGAGCAGAATTCAAAACGATCTTGACAGATTAGAGAGATGGGCCAAAACTAACAAAATGAAGTTCAACAGTGACAAATGCAAGATACTCCACTTAGGCAGAAAAAAACGAAATGCAAAGATACAGAATGGGGGACAATGCCTGGCTCAAGAGCAGTACGTGTGAAAAAGATCTTGGAGGCCTCGTGGACAACAAGTTAAACATGAGGCAACAATGTGATGTGGCGGCAAAAAAAGCCAATGGGATTTTGGCCTGCATCAATAGGAGCATAGTGTCTAGATCTAGGGAAGTAATGCTACCCCTCTATTCTGCTTTGGTTAGACCACACCTGGAATATTGTGTCCAATTCTGGGCACCACAATTCAAGAGAGATATTGACAAGCTGGAATGTGTCCAGAGGAGGGTGACTAAAATGATCAAGGGTCTGGAGAACAAGCCCTATGAGGAGCGGCTTAAGGAGCTGGGCATGTTTAGCCTGAAGAAAAGGCTGAGAGGAGATATGATAGCCATGTATAAATATGTGAGAGGAAGCCACAGGTTGGAGGGAGCAAGCTTGTTTTCTGCTTCCCTGGAGACTAGGACACAAAACAATGGCTTCAAACTACAAGAAATGAGATTCCATCTGAACTTCCTGACTGTGAGAGCCATTCAGCAGTGGAACTCTCTGCCCCGGAGTGTGGTGGAGGCTCCTTCTTTGGAAGCTTTTAAATAGAGGCTGGATGGGCATCTGTCAGGGGTGATTTGAATGCAATATTCCTGCTTCTTGGCAGGGGGTTGGACTGGATGGTCCATGAGGTCTCGTCCAACTCTTTGATTGCATGATTCTATGATTCTATGGCTATAAAGTCTTTATTATTACCGAAGGGGGGTGAGAGCTTTTATCCTCTAAAACGA